>NC_139162.1:5513337-6113337 GCF_964270905.1 Leucopleurus acutus
CATAATAAAACACACCATGAGCCTTTATGTATAATGTGACACCCTGCCACAAGTGACAGTTGGGAAATACTATAGCATCAGCCTAACTACAACATGTTCCCTTCTGGAATGTCACAGACTTTCTGAAAAGAAAAGAAAAGACTTGGACCTCTTATAAATGTAGCTCTCAAATGACCAAGGTGAATAAAATGGGGAGGGGAACAAGGTATGCAAATCACTCTTAATCTGTTTAAGGCAAAATTACTTTATGCAACACTGGAGACATGAAGGTACCACGTGAACTAATCGCTCCACTTCACGGGCCATGGTAGGTGGACACCAGGTCACTGAGTCCTGTGTGTAGGGTGAGAGGGAGCTTGACCTCTGAAATGGGGAGGAGGTGGTGAAAAACCACAGGAGTCAGAACGGAAGCTACACTGCCAGAGGAGCTCTAGCTGAAGCACGTTGGGTCCCCTCGGCCACCACTCCTGAACCCCACTTCCTAGGTTCTCGATTCTCCTTCCACATCCTGGGGGTGTCTCCACCAGAAGTGGGAACTAGCAAGTCACAACATACCAACCGATGACTCTTCAAACCAATTACTGCACCATAATAATGGAGATGGGCGGTGCACATGCGTAGACAAGAATCCCTTAAAAAAACAACGCAACACAAACGTAACGAGCCAAATTACAAAGCATGTACAAGCACACTGGCCTTTGGTGTCACAACAAGCTATTAACATCTTGCCCTTCATTTGGCTTATTCTCTTTGCTATGTTTATGAAAGACACAACCTAGTCAGACAAAATTTGATACTGTGATCTGATCTAAAGGGATGAACTGATGAAAAACATGCTACAAGGTTTTTTGGGTGAAGGCCAAAAGGAAGACACTGGCTCTTAAAACACAATATTTTTTCTACGAGATGTGACCCCAGTAACAGACGTCAAACCTGGATCAATCAGATAAGAAACAAAGTGTGAGATACACAGTCTATAGACTCATGAGTCATTTTGAAGTAAAATAATTTAGAAAACACTTCAGTGACCTTTTTGAACTCTGATAATTCTGCTTTGGGCTAAATATTCAAATGAAGTAAAACATACACAACACAGTAAATTACTTATTTGAGATGATACAGTTAAACTACTGGTTATCAGTGGAATGCGTGTGTGTTCACATGCTTTTCAACCAGAGGCTTTTACATCACAGAAAATGAAGAGAATTTATTAGCTATAACTCTAACATAACGTGACTCAGTTTCTCTTTTGGACACAGATATGATGTCTCCTACCCAAATGAGTAGGTGCTCCTCCAAGTTACCTCTTTGCGACATTAAAACGTTTTCCAACGTGGATGCTGCTTTGAAATACTTGTTTAGGAAATTCTACTTGAACCAATTTCTAAGTCAAAAAGATGGGCCTTGTTCCTTTCATTCCAAATACCATCTTTTATAATAAGAATAGTTATAATGCTAGAAATGCAAAATGATAACTAGAAGTTCACTGCATTCAATTAGGGATATACAAATGTCTAACAAATATTAGACATCTCCAGTTATACGTGACTACAAGTTTAGACATACAGATTTACACAAAATCTTGAAACACATATGAAAAATAAGATGCCAGCATTTGCCTCCATAGAGGAGAAGGATAAAGAAAAGACGAGACTCAATGACTATGAAGGTGTGTGAAATAAGCACCAGGTTCCATGTTAGGGGAATCGAAACTTGATATGATATTCCTAGAAGGCAGTCGAAACTATGTCCTGAGAACCTCAAAGACGTTCACAGCTTTAAAAAAAAATTCCATAAAAATTCTATGGAGATAAAGAATCCCACAGAGATTTTGCATAAGTAGGCTATTGTGAGATTATTTATAACAGATGATCTCCAAAATTAAGTGCCTCGAGTAAAGAAGGCACTGATAGATACTTTTATTGAATTTTTGTTTGCAATTCTCACACCCTCCCCACCTACCAACATCTCATAAAGACCAAACAAGGGTTTTCCACCAAAGACATCCTCACTGAAAATACACTAGACTTTGAATCAGAAAGCCTGCCTTCAAATTTCAGCTCTGTTACCTATAAAGTGGCTGTGGTTGGCAGAATAATGACCCTCCTAAAGAGTTTTATGTCCTAATCCTGGAACCTGTGGATATGTAAGGTTACTTGGCAAAGGGGAATTAAGGTTGCTGATCAGCTGACCTTAAAATAGAGAGATCAGTGTGGATCGTCTGGGTGGGTTCAATGTAATTATGAGGGTCCTTAAGAGAGGGGAAGAGAAGAAAGTCTGGGTGATTTGATGTGAGAAGGTACTTGACCAGCCATTGCTGGCTTTGAAGGTGGAGGAAGAGATCACACGCCGAGTGTGAGTAGCCACCCAAAGCTAGAAAAGCCAAGGCCTGCTTTATAGCATCCAGAAGTGAATGCAGGCCTGCTGGCGTGTGGTTTTAGTCCTGTGAGTTCCATGTTGGACTCAAAACCTATAAAAGTACTTGATAACAAATTTCTGTTGTTTTGCATCGCTACAGTTGTGGTAACTTGTTACAGCAGCAACAGAAAATTGATACTGTGGCCACATCATTAATTGTTCAAACTGGAACAACTTTTAGAATGAAAGCAGGTACTATCAACAATTAAGCCACAACAACAGGTGGAAATCAAGACTGTCCCAGGCTAACTGGGTCACATGGTGAGCCTGTCTTATTAAGGAACTTCACTTCTCCGTATCTAAGTTGGCGCATGTAACAAAGATGTTTAGAATGTCATTTTTCTCTTTGCTAAAGGAATAAAAAGATAAGCGAGTGTGTGTAGCACACACATAGGAAGTTCTAAACAAAGCTTTGTTAGATCAGATGAGGTTTGGCGACTTGGGCATTTGTTCACTCCCAACAGACCTTTCTTTAGACTTTTGCAAATGTGGATACAGTACCCTTGATTCAATTCTTCTGTGTCAGCCATTACCCCCTCAAAATTGCTTTCCTATTACAGTAATCTAGATTTCTCTTTGACACCAATCATTTGCATATTCAAGTTATTTTTCTCAGCTTTATTCATTTATCGAAGTTGAATCTCATTATGGACCAACTCCTAGAGAGTTCCCAGGGAAAAGATATTTTTAGCCTTTTTAACATTCCTCCACCTTCATTTACACAGCTCTGTGTGTAATCTTCCCCTTTATGGACTGGATGTGGTGTTTACAGCTCCCTCAAAAAAATGATCAAAGGGGCGATAAAAGTTTCCTACTTGTTAAATTATTAATTAAACATCTTGATACTATTATCAAATGTTCTTTGAAAAGCTTGCTTTGCTTAGAGCCATAGTATTTCTTTAGTGAATGTGAAATTTTACTTTTAAAGTATGTTTTCCACCAAACATAATGAAAACACTTTTTTTTTTCTTATGAATGTATGCTCACAACCATGCTGGACTTTGAGGGCATTTTTCTATGTAACTTTTGAAAGTAACTTTAATTATGTGGAAGAAATCTATGCAGATATTCAAAATAATTTTATTGAAGCAGCCTGGGTAAAGTCCCAGTGAATATCCTCTATGCCAAGAGGGGACACAGGCTGAAAATTTTAATTGGTTCAAGTACAATTTATATAAATCATGGATGTTGGAATTATGCCAGATCCATTAAAGATATGTACAAGGGTTAAGGGGATTTTCGTGCAAAGATGAGAAATATAATACTTCTAAAAACAAAGCTGTAGGAGAAAATTATGGGTGGTTTTATTTTCACTTGCCCTTCTCCCTTCCTAAAGTGAAATTCAGAGGAATAGAAAGCAATGAAATACGTTTCTTTCTTTTTTTTTTTTTTAGTTTACAGATCTGAAGTCATTTAGTTAAATAAGTATTAAAATATTTTATGAAACATGATTTTCTTCAAAATTAAGGTTGAAATATAAAAATTTAAATTATAGCCTAATAAATCCAGATGGATTAAAGTATTAGGAAGAAAAAAGTCTATTTTTTTGAATATTTGAATATTTATGTAATAGAGTAGGGAAGGCCTTTCTAAACCAGTATTAAAGGCACAAGTTATTATGTGCATTATTGAGAGGTTAAACTACTTAAATGCAAGTTTTTTTATATCACTAAAATACAATAAATAAACAGAAAACTAAGCAAAATATTTGCATCATGTAAAACAGAGGCCTACTATCCTGAATACACAAAGAGCTGGTTAAAAATCAATAGGGAAAAAAACAATTAGCAAAGCAAGAAAAGAAAAAAGCAATAAATATATTATAACATTAAAATGAGATGGCTTTTAATTAGAAAAACCTAATAGTATTTGACAAACTTGTCAGAAAACCAAATCTCATATATTACTGATGATACTAAAACATCTTTCTGAAACGCCATTTGTCAATATGCATCACAAGTCTTGAAAACATGTGATTTTACTTGTTATATGTGTGTGCCAGGGAATAAGGGGTGTTTAGTAACATGTATACTCATTTCAATATTGTTTAAAAATAGGAAAAATTACAAACAACAGAATGTTCTACCTGGATATTGATGAAATAGATTCTGGTATTTGCACAAAGAACACTACATTGCAGAAATACTTGAGGGAATGGAAAAATATTAATGGCATGGTGTTCATTGTATGAATTAAATAATCCAATTGCTAAGTAGTACTACATGATGAAATTTTTGAAAAATAGGCAAAGACGTTACACTATTAAAATTATACTAAAACATTAACAGTGGTTTTATTGCAGGTAATTTTTTTTTTTAAACTTGGCTTCTCTACACTTTTCTGGATTTCCTATAATGGGTATGTGTTAATTTCACAGTTAAAAAAGAATCTATAAAATTTATTTTGAAATTGACTACATATTGGCTATAGTTTATTACAAATGGGGAGTTACGGGAACCTGTTAAACTGTAGGACATCCAGCATCTCTTGGTATTGATGATTAACGGGAAGCAGGGGAACATTAGGTTTATAAGAGATCATTAGTATTATGGTAGAAAACAGAGGGTGGTTGGCTTTTCCCAACTTCACGTGTCTTTGATTTTGGATAAAAAAGAGTCTCATGCATTTGACAGAACTTTATAATATGGAACTTGGTCTCATCAGCTTTATTTTCTGAACCATCACTGTTATCAATGTTTGCTTCTTCTTTGAAGCTTCACTTTTAATCTCACTGATAAATTCTGAGAGCCAGCAAAGAGCTGAGACTCCAAGCGTGGACTTTGGGTTGAGGGAGACTTGGCTCCAGGCCCTGATTTTACCCCTTATCAACTCTGTGATTTTAAACCTATTCAGTTACCTTCCTAGAATCTCAACTTTTTCATCTTTAAAATGGGAGAATGGGACTTGTCTCATGGGGCTGTCATGAGGTAAAATACTTGACGTTTGTAAAGCATTTAGCAAAACTTCTGGCACATAGCATGTGCTAAATAAATAGTGGCTGCCAGCATCCTTTAAGTTTTTTGTGAAGCAAGAAAAATAGCCTTAGAACATTACGGTCTTGATGAAGGTTCACAAACTCAAGCATCTCAGGGAAGTCGCTGATATGTTGCAGAAGCTGCCTGTAGGAAACTGAAGCTCATTTAGAATCAAGAAGATACACCAGCCTCTGGGTGCCAAGACCTCTGTTCAATCTCCATGTGAGGAATGGATTCAGCCAAGTTTGTGGGCCTGCGCCAGATTTCTCCTCCCTCTCTCTCTCCCACCCTGTACTCAGAACCAACGTGACCTGAGGAAGGTGTCAGTGACCAGCTCAGGCCCACACTCTGGGGACTCAGCTGTGAGATGACCTCGTTGTTTTTCTGGCTCTCCTCAGACATCCAGGTCCCCATTGCTGCTATATTGGTCCTGCTGTCTGGGCTTTGGACTGCATGTCCCTGGGTCCACTTAGCCCTCTGGGTTGGCCTCAATTCCTGTTCCACTTTCTCCTTTGGAACAATGTCTAGGATTCCTTGCCCTCCCAGGCGTACCTTTATCACCCTCCGTTTCCAGACTGGGTCCCCCCTTTTTGTGGCACACTCTAATCTCCAGGACAGTGACAGCAATGCTCTCTTTTTTAAGTAAACTTCTTATTTTGAAATAATTTTTTGTTTACCTGAAGGTCTAAGAAATAACACAGAAATACCCTGCACCCTTTATCCAGTTTCCCCCATTGGTAACATCTTATAAAAACATAGTCCAGGATCGCAAGCAGAACACTGATGTCAATAGAATCCTGGATCTTATTCAGATTTCCTGATTTTTATTTGTATTTGTGTGTGTGTGCATGCACATATGCCTGTGTATTTAGTTCTATGCTTATATCCATCACCCCAATCAAGATATAGAGCAGTTCCATTTCTGAAAGTTTCTCTCTTGTTAGAGAACAATGCTTTTAAAATTTTATTTGTGCACCTGTATTCATAGCATCATCATTCATAATAGCCAAGAGGTGGAAGCAACCCAAGTGCCCACTGGTGGATGAATCAATAAGCAAAATGGAATATATACATACGATGGAATATGATTCAGTTTTAAAAAGATAGGAATCTTGCTACTTACTACAACATGGATGAACCATGGAGACATTATGTTGAGTGAAATAAGCCAGTCACAAAAAGACAAATACTGTATGATTCCTCTTATATGAAGTACCTAAAATAGTCAAATTCAGGGACTTCCCTGGCTGTCCAGTGGTTAGGACTTGGCGCTTTCACTGCCAGGGCCCGGGTTTGCTCCCTGGTCGGGGAGCTAAGATTCTGCAAGCCAAGTGGCAGGGCCAAAAATTTTTTTAAAAATTAAAAAAAAAATAAAGTAGTTAAATTCATAGAAACAGAGAGGAGAATGGTACTATCAGGGGCTGAGAGGAGAGGAAAAGGATGTTGTTATTTAATTGGTATAGAGCCCCAGATTTGCAAGATGAAAAAGTTCTGGAGAGCTATTTCACAACAATGTGAACACAGTTAACATTATGAACTGTATACTTAAAAGTGGTTAAGATGGAAATTTTTATGTCATGTGTTTTTTTTACCGTAAGTTAAAGAAACCCTTGAATTTGCATGGGAATCACCTGGAAATGTGGATAATTCAGACTCTTGGGACCCAACCCCAGGGATTAGTAGGTTCTCAGCAAGGCTCAGGAATCTATGCTAAGTCATCCTGAGTAATTCGGATGCAGTGGCCTAAAGACTGCACTTTGGGAAAAGCTCCTCTGCAACAGCTCAATTCTCCTCATGTTATTGCCAAACGGAAGGCGCTAAGACCCAACAGGGACTGCCTTTGGTTAGGGCAGGTTGACTAGCAGGGCAAAAGCTGAAGCTTGCTACTTATGCATAAGACCCTTGCAGTAATGAGCAATACATAACCAGGACCACCTGGTTTTCATCACTGCCAGAATGGAATGCAGCTGAGTGGTCCCCTTTCATCTTCCCCATTTTCTGCTTAAGCATTTCAAACTCTGACACTGTCTTTGCAAGAGAGGAATCAAAATGAGTTCCTAGGTGAATGGTGGTGTAGCTACTGAGTTGAAGAAGACTGTGGCCCATCAACTTGATGCCCAGTCCTGTTTCCCCACGCCCAGTCCATCAGCTGGTCCTGTCATCTATATCTTCTCTCTGAATCTGACCATCTCTCACAATCTGTTTGTTACCCTCTGGCTAAGCCACCCTCTGTCACCCGTGTTGCTACGAGTATCTCTTAATTGCTCTCTCTGCTCCTACTCTTACACCCACACTCTGTTCCCCACGCAGCTTTCCAGGTTACCTTTAAAATGCAAATTGGACCTTTTGCTCTTCTGCTTCTCAACCATCCCACACAGATTGTGTCCAAAGACCTTGCTGTGGCCTACAAGTCCCTGGCATGAACCGTGGACGCACCATGACCACATCTTCCATCACTCTCCCAGAATCCTTCCAGTCCAGCCACACATTCCTTTGAGTTCTTCGAGCCTGTTAACTTCCATTCCAGGGTCTTTGAAAATACTGTTCCCTCACCTATAAATGCTCTTTCCCAAGAAGTTTTTGGGGCTCGCTCCTTCATTTCATCATTCACAACTTCCCTCAAAATTGAGGCCTTCCTTAACTGCTTGATCAAAACTAGACATCCCTCCATCACTGTCCAAACCTTGTCCCTATGTTGTTTCCAGGCTCCTGTTACAGGCCTACTATGCAGTCATTTCTTTAATCTCCTGCTCTTATTACAGGCCTACTATGCAGTCCTTTCTTTAATCTCGGCCACTTCTACTAGGAAGTCTGCTCGCGAGGACAAGGGGTGCCCGTCTGGCTCCCGCAGCACAGTAGGACAGTGCCTTCCACATAGTAGGTTTTCAATATATGTAACAAATGAACAATAGATGATTTGAAGGCTTTAAGTTTACAGGGAAGTTTCTTTTTTCTAGAGGACAGATCAATATACAAGAGAGAAATAACACCTATCTTTCAAGAATTCCTTGAGGGTGAATCCAGCTAAAAGGCAGTGCATGAAGGATTCAACAGAAGCACGTTCTGCCTATTTCAGAGGAAGAAACGAAGTTCAGTGAAGTTGTTACAACTGTCTAAAATATGCAAACATATTTTACATGGGATTATTCATTGTTTGCCAATGACTGATAGAAAATTATTTTGTTCTGACACACATATTACTAATAAGCATATTTAAATGAAAGAAAATAAAGCAACTGGAACTTAATACATATTCTAGTTCGCCGAAATGATCCCATCTGTCCCTGCCTTTATAAATGAGGCAAATGCAAGTTACAAGAATTGACTCATATGTCTTACATAAATCCCTCTTTACCATTCTTATAACCTTAGCTCAGCATCTCTTCTCTGATTTTTTGCTTGTGCAAGAAAATGCCTCATACAGCCAGACATGACTGTGTCATCATCAGATGCATCATGTTAGATTCTTCTGGATTTCCATCCAGATTGCTCCACCTTTTCTCCTTTGGCCAGATGTCCCCACCTCAGTTTCGTGCACAGGTTCTAAGCTTCAGAGTACAGATCGTCTACTCTGCATCCACGCTGCAGTCAGCCTGCATTTGGCTTTGTTCTGGGCCATCCAGCTTCCCCCTGGCAAAGAGACACCCAACTTCCTCAAGCATCCTGGTCAGCCCAGAATGAAAGTGCCAATGCAACTCATTACTTTGCTGATGACATCCCTTTCTGCATGCTTCTGGGCCTGCAGAGATGAGTAGGTGTATAGCTCTCCCTGCTACCTAGATGGTGCAGCAAATGGCCCAGGAAGCATGGCACTGCTGTGTGACGGGTAAGTGCTAACGAATCATAACTTATCTGCCATCTCCCTTCTCTTATGAGTTGTTACATTGAACCACAGGAAGCTGCAGATTTTGTAAGTCAAAGATAATCAAATATTGGTGATTCCAGCTCAAATGCGCCTGCTGTCTGTTTTTGTAAATCAAGTATTGGAATACAGCCACACTCATTCACTCACCTATTGTCTAAGGCTGCCTCCACATTAGAACAGCAGAGTTGAATAGCTGCAAAAGAGTCTGTGTAGCTCACAAAGCCTAATGTATTCATTATCTGGCCCTTTATTTTTATTTATTTTTTTTTAAGATTTTTTTTGATGTGGACCATTTTAAAAGTCTTTATCGAATTTGTTACAATATTGCTTCTGTTTTATGTTTTGGTTTTTTTGGTAGCAAAGCATGTGAGATCTTAGATCTCTGACCAGGGATTGAACCCACATCCCCTGCACTGGAAGGTGAAGTCTTAACCACTGGAGTGCCAGGGAAGTTTCTATCTGTCCCTTTAAAGATAAAGTTTTCTGACCCATATTCTAGAACATTCAGTGTGGAAGGAGGAAGCAGAAAAATACCCAGGAAGAAATAAGAATTTTGATGTAGATGATAAGCCCAACTTGACACCTGGACATCTCTTTAACTAAACTCTCTCTCATTATTTATTCATTCAACACATATGTTTGTACCCCTACTATACCTCGAGCTCTGCACAAGGTCCTTCACTTACAGTAGTTTAAAAACGGAGCCTTAAGATTTGTTTTTAGCTTATCTAGAGCCACCATTCAGTGGAATTAAATTAGCATTATGTAAATAATTATTAAATAAGGAAGGATGTAATAAGGAGATCCCACTTAGACTGTGGTTGGGGGAAGCTGAGGGAGGGCCTCTCTGGGGGAAATTGACAGGGGAAGAGGAGGGAGAGGGTGTGAACAGAGCCTGCACCTTTGAGAAACTGCACAGAAGCCAGAGGGACTGAGCAGATGAGAAAAGTGGCAAGAGTGAAATGGGCTGGGACTGAACAGGCGGGCAGGGCCAGGTCCAGTGGGGCCTTGTAGATGATGCGAAGCATTTTGGTCTCTTTCCTCAGGGTGACTTAGCACCTCTAAGACCCTCTCATGGAGCCACTTGGAAAACACTCCGGCAGCTCCTCAAATGGTTAAGCATAGAGGTACCACAGGACCCAGCAAGGTCACTTCCAACCATACACCCAAGAGAAACAAAACATAGGTCCACACAAAAACATGTATGTCAATGTCCATAGCAGCATTATTCATAAAAGCCAAAAGGTGGAAACAATCCAAATGTCCGTCAACAGTGAATGGATAAACACAACGTGGCCTATGCATACAATGGAACATTATTCAGCCGTAAAAAGCAATGAAGCACTGTCACAGGCTACAACGTGGATAAACCTTGCAAACATTATGCTGAGTGAAAGAAGCCAGTCATAAAAGACCATATTTTTTATGATTCCATTTGTATGAAATGTTCAAAATGGGCAAACCAACAGAGGCAGAAAAGTAGACTGGCGGCTGCTTAGGGTCGGGGAGGAGGAAGCGTGACTGCTAAGGGGGACAGGGCTTCTTCTGAGGTGATGAAAATGTTCTAAAAATGGCAGTGGTGGTGGTGGTCCAGCTCCGTGAATATACTAAATGCCACTGAATTGTATACTTTAAATGAGTGAAGTGTACGGTGTTATGACTGTTAAAATATCATTTGTTAAGTGGAGCACAAGGTGTCAGATAGTGAGCCATGGTTCAATGATAGACCATGAGAGAAACTGAAATAGAGAAGTTTATTACTCACAAGTCCTGCAGGAGGGGCCCCATGGGGAGGTCAAGGTAGAGTGCAGAGAGCAACGGGACCTGGGGTGAATGCCTTTACTTAAGTAAAGAAAGTGAAGTGGTGTCGGGTTCCTGGGCTAAGGCCAGACTGGCAAATTCAAACCGAAAGAGCAGGGTTTTGGTAACTTCACAGGGGTCTTATCTAAGAGATGAGCAAGGGGAAGGCCCTGGGACTCAGGGGAGAATACAGAAGGCATGGGCTGCTGGGGAAGTCACGCCAGAAACTTACACACGCCTGTGACTCTGCGGGCTGTTTTCCAGGGTGGGCACCTGTACAAGGACCTGGTGTCAGGATAAGGTCACTGCAGGCTGCTTGGTCAAACAAAACAGATGCCAAGGAGGCAGCAATGCCATGCAGTAGCTTAGCTAAACTCTCAACATACGGTGTGGGACTTTACACCTCAATAAAGCCATTAAAAGTGAAACCGCTATGGGTCAGGAGGTAGGGGATGGTGGTGAGGGAATAACTCAGATTTGAATTTTAAAAGATAATTCTAGAAGATGTGTGGAGATTGGACTGAAGGGTCCAAGAGGGGGTTGGGCAGTCTGGTAGGGAGTCTTTGAAAGGGGTTCAGGGAAAAGTTGATGATGGTGTACACTATGGCAGTGATTTTTGTTAAGAAATAACGGTGAGGAAAACTCGAGTTTATTCAGAACATTTAGAGAATGGTAGGTTCTACTTAACTTTATTTTTCAGAACCAGGGTTGAGAGTAGGCGATTCTGGTTTTAATCCTGGATCTGTCATGGCCGTAGCGGGTTTGGGGCCCGTAGGCCAACCATCACCTCCCTTCTCTCATTTGCAAAATGGCAATAGTAACACCTGACCAATTTCCTTCATAGGGCAAATTAGATAAATGGATAGAAAGTTATTTTTCAGGATAGAGCAGTACGTTTAGAGCAGTAAGTTCCATGTGTATGTCAGGTTTCAGAGAATTAAAACTCAAGGAAAAACACTCAATACCAGCTAAATTAAACAAAGTGTAATCCTTCTCTGAAAATTCAGGAAGTTGTTAACTCCCGAGGGGCTCAGAATCACTATGAATATCAGTGCTTAATTATAACCTGTAGGTACTGAGAAAGTAGGAGACGGTCCTGACATTATAATGACTGTAGTGTCACAGGCTAGATGAAGCTTTAAAAATGAATCCACTAGTAAAAGCAAGTCTAGATGCTGCATCCTCTGGCATGTTCCTCGACACAGCCAGAGTTAATGCCTCCTTGGGTGCCCTTAGCTCCCTGCAGAGATGCTGGGCATTGTTTGCAGGCAGGTACTGCTGTGACCCTCTTAGACCCTGAACTATCTGAGTGTAAAAATTGGTTTTGTATTCATCTGTCTCCCCAGTTCTAGCATATATCAGGTGTTCAGTATTTGTCGGTTGAATAAATGAAACCGATCAATCAGTCAATGAACAAATGAACAATCTTTGGACAATGAATGTACCAGAGGGCATTTGTGCTTGTGTTTTTGAGAAAACAGACATGAGCAATACACTCAAAGCTAGACATTCACTTATGCTTTCTGGCTGCCACATCACTACTGAAGCAAAGGCCTCATCGCAAGATGCCTGCGTCTGCCTCACTCATCGCTGCCGTCCCCGCGGAGGGCAGCCAGCGCTGCTTCCACTGTGCTAAAGTACTGCTCCAGGGAGACTCTGGCCCGCAAATGTCACAGGCTCTAATCTCACCTCCAATCTCATCGACAGACATACCGTGTCTGTAGCTGGAGGCCTCTGTTCCACTCCTCAGATGTTTCTGAGCCCTCTCAATTATGCCAGGGCTCTGGGCCCCTTATTTTCCTGAGGCCGGTTATTTTTTCACTAAGTGAATTTCCCCTCTGAAGGAAACCAGCCATGCTGAAGGTCCTGCCCAGCCATGCTGAAGGTCCCGCCCTCTCTGATTGCCTTACCCAGCTGATCCAGAGCCCCTAAACCAGGCCTCCTCCTGCTAGTAACCCGTGGGCTGAATCTGGTCCTGACATATTCACGAGGAGTTAGTCCTTACAATGTTTAAAAACTTGTTTCCCAACATCTTAAAGCAGGAGTGTTTAAATAAGACTCCAGAGTCCCAGATTTTCCAGGAAAAAAAAATGAAAGAAGGTATTACAGCCTACTGGCTGTCATTTCTACATGGCAACCTGCTAAGATGGCAGTAACTCTCATTTAAACAGTTCTCTATTTCCCCCTGGTTTTCTCCCCAAAACTAAGGCTGAGTAAGACTTTATTTCCATGCTTGCCCTGTGGTTTTCTTATACCTGCACTCATTTGCAATAACTTCCTAAGTCATGAGTATTCGTGCTCATAACACCTGTGACCAGTGGGCTCCAGGCCAATCTTTACTTCCTTTCAATTCCAAAGTTAGGAAATCTTTCTATAGTTTGGATTCAAGATGATGTTTGTCATTTCCTTTTTTTCCTACCTCAGTATTCTGCAAGAAAAATAGCTGTGTAGCTGTTAGCAGTCAACACCAATTTAAATAATTCCATTGCCAATGAATGATGTGTGACATGCTTGCAAACTGATCAATTTGCTGTGCTACTAATTAATTCTGTGAAATTATACATTGCCAAGAGCTTTCTGGCCAACTTTGTAAAGAAAGTGGTGTAAGACAAAGTCAACTTTAGAAAGGTAATTTCAGGTGAGCTGGCCTAAATTAGCATATTAATAATGGACCACTGTTCCACAAGGGATTGATGCTTGTTTCTGCATCTTCAGGCTGAGCCCTTTACAAACTAGTTTTCAAAGCAATAAGGTGAGACGGCAGCAGGGCCCCTTACTTTCAATCTCCTTCTCTTTGGATTCCACGCACTTTGTCAATGAACTCTATGAAATGTTTCAATAACCTTCAGTTCTCATTACAGTATTACCTGGGAACATCACATGGCTTACGTTTTCTTTAGCACATTTTTAATAATTTTGAACTTTCTAAAGACTTCAAATTCAAACTAGGATATTGACTTTGGGATATTTCTTCTTTTCAGATTTATTCCATTACAGTTCCTAAACCCTTGCATTCCTAAATCAGTTCAGTAACTTTTATTAACCCAAGCCAAAAATCTAACAGACTTCGATTTGGGGCTGTTTGGCTGGAAGTGATAGTTTTTTATTCTCATGCCGCATACCTGGTCCACACTCTCTAATCTGCAACTGAAAACTGTTTTCTCTAATGGCAAGAAAAGCTCAAAAGTAGCTGGATTTCTTATTTTCTTTGATTTCCAGCACTGCTTATTTGAAAAACATATCTTCAGAGTATTTTATCAGGAGAAAAATCACTTCTCATAGAAACAAAAGAGGGTTTTTTTTAAAATGTTGTTTGCTTTAATTGAGATTAGCGGGACAACGCTCTCACAGGTGATAAACGTTTTAAAATTATTACCTGATTTGTCATTTGTTCTGACTTATTTGTTTTACTGCTAAATCAGACAAATGCTTCATTCTACATGCAGCTTGCCACATGCTAGCAATGTCTGGGTCTCAAAAATGTCTACTTTCCCCAAATGGATCTTGGATGAGAAGTCCTGTTTCTTGGACTGATTCTTATCAAGAATATATAGTCCAAGATGGCCAAAGTCCAACCCAGGTATGACCAGTTGTGCCACATACAGTGGTCCCCAAAGCCTAGTTCCCATGCCTGTCCCCTACTGCTGGTGGGCGGCATTGATCACTTCATTTACATAGAGTTTTTGAACATTTTGAATGAGCAGGTGAAGAACTGGAAACAGCTATCCATTCAATTATCCCTTAAATTTTAACCTTGACCTGTGCATTAACTTAGAGCCTATTATAGCATTTCCTGTCCTTTCATAAATCCATCAACAATTTCTTTCTCTTCACCCATCTTCTCCCTTACCTGACATGTTTTTTTTTTTTGCTTCTCTCGTTCTGTTACAGCTTTGCATAGGTGACATGATGTTTTATGAAACTTGCTTTACTCCTTTATCACTTGTTTTGTTTAGTAATTTAAATCTTATTATCCTTGTTCTTAATAAAAAATATTGATGATTACAATATTTTATGCTTCTCCAAAAAGTAAATCGTGAAGAAATGATTTACTATTCTCTGATACTCGATTCATTCTTTTTTTCACACACCCAGGAACAAAAAGGGGGTGCTCACGCTAGGACAAGAGGAACAACCTCACTGGAAATAGATTCACCTACTTTCCATTCATGTCTTTGATGACTTCTGGGGTGTCTACTTTGCAAAGAGTAAAATTGGGATGCTACCTTTGCCAGGCAGCAAACATTGGGCAATGAACAGAGGGAATGTCAAAGAAAATTCTAGAAGTCAAGCCGCTGACACCAGAACATGCAAAGATTTTTAAAGGAGAACAACAGTTATCATGTTAGTAGGTAAACATGTACACCAAAATAAAACATATCCTTCTCAAGTGTCATCAAGTGACAGACAAGAGGCAGGGAAGGAATGTGACTTTGTAAGATGCCTGCCTAGAGAACCCGTTTCCATCCTGCAAACCGTGCTTGGGCACCCCTCTCTCGCCGAAGTCTGCCTATACTCTGCCTTCATATAGTTCCGTATATACCTTAATGAGTAATGATTGAATAATGATTTTTGGTTTTGATTTTTCTTCTTGTCTCTGGGGACTCTTCAGAGGTGGGGACAAGGTCTTACCCATTTCCAATTTTTAGTACCCAGCACAGGGTCTGGAACAATCATTTGGATTGGACCAAATGTGCCCATAAGATGCCAGCAGTGACTTTAAGAGAGAGGTCGCACCACTGTCTGACCCCTGACAGAGAAAACCGCTGGTATACAAGAGTACCTCCGCCTGGCCCTTTGTTCCTGGCAGACAATCCCAAGGTTCAGAAGGACAATACCAGAACTCCGCAAGCAACCCCCTCCTTTGATTTCCATGAAACCACAAGGAAGGCGATAATGCAGCAAACTCACTGAGCTGGTAACTGCCTCTAAGCAGGAGTCAGGGTGCCACACTGGGATTACTGAGCTTGCTTTCAGGATGTCCTAGAGGCTGAGTCGGAGCCACAGAATGAAAGCAGCAACTTGTGTTAAACAGACAGAATCAGAAGGTTTCACTTGGGATCTTTCATGCAAATCAAACCTCAAAAGGTTTTGATTGTCTAAATTCCGTGTGAATCCCTAGCTTATTGCCTTTAGAAGATGAAAGAGAAATAACTCAGTTTTAACAGTAGACATGACTTTTAATCAACAGCTGAAGGTCAGACAACCTCCAAATGCTTAAGTTCACCAAAAGGGTACACCAAATGGGATGATTTAAAACTTAAAAAAAAAGAAAGGCGGTGGATCAATTTCCCCAGACAACTCACATCCAAGAAAACCCAGGAAGAGCATCCTCACCGGTAATGAACCCCACATCACCTTGTCTCTTTCAACAACAGCAGCAGTAGCAGCAACTTACGTTTATTAAATACTTGGTACATTTTAAACACTGTATTATCATCAACATTGCTATCTTTTCAACCCCTCCAATTACTCTGTGGGACAGGTACCTTACTACCCCCATTACACAGAGAGGAAACTGAGGCTGACAGCTGCTGCCTCCAGTGAGCTCCCCTTTGGCTAAACTCCAAATCCAAATATAATGGAAGCAGTGTAGACCACCTAGGAAGGGACTAGGACAAAGCCTGGGTTCCAGTCCCAGCCATGGTACTTATTAGCCAGGTGACCTTGGACCAATTACTCAGCCTTTTCTGGGCCTCAGTTTCCTCATCTGTGAATGGGGGCATTGCTGCACTAGACAGGACTATTTGCAGCTCTTGGCTGGCTCTCACTGCCATGTACCTCCAGGAGAGTTGGAAGAGTATACAGCCTGACCCCAGTGACTTTGGACTTAGCCATGCGATTTGCTTTGATGAATGAAATGTAACCAGGTATGACATGAGCAAAGGCTTTGAATGTGCTCATGTAGCTTAGTTTGGCCTCTTGGGCTTCTGCCATCCATTATGACAGGGTTTCTCAACCTCAGCTTTATTGACATTTGGGGCCAGATAATTCTTTACTGTGAGGGACGGTCCTGAGCATTGTGGGACGTGTAGCAGCATCCCTGGCCTACACCCATTAGATGCCAGTAACAACCCCCTCCTCCCAGTTGTGACAACCAGAAACATCTCCCGGCATTGCCAAATGATCCCTGAAAACCACAGTCAGCCCTGATCGAGATTCATTCTGCTATGTTCTTAGAGCTGGGTGGTCACTTGCTCAAGAAGAAAGAAGCACATGGGACTTACCGGAATCTAAACCAACCTGGAATACAGCCCAGCACAGATGAACCTCAGCTGAGCAGTAGGTATGGGGACAAGAAACATAAATATGTATTGCTGTAAACCACAGCCATTTTGTTTTGCAGTAAAAACCCCAACAGTCTTGCCCTGAGAACAAAATCAAATATATGGTAGAATTCCAGGCAGAGGGCATGTGCTGCTGGTATTTTTAATATTATTAGACTCCGTTCAGAGTGCCAAATGTAAAGAGTTAGCCTGTGATGCATCTCACCTCTCTCCTGCAGAGTTGTCCCCTTAAAGCCTTTTCAGCAGCCTTAACTACTCTGCTCCAGGGACCACATTCCCTAGTTCATCTATGATTGCATCCAACTACCCTCCACCTGCCTCACTCCCCGCTTGGAGCTGGTATTCACAGCCAGGCTGATTCCCTCCAACTCTAGGGAGTAGCCTTGCCTGTCTTTGATGTTGTTCCCTTTTTCTCCCAGTTTATGACAAATTGAAAATCCAGAGCCTTGACACATATGAAATAGTTTACACTAGATCCCCATTGAACTTGGTCGGCGTGCCAATTACTGTGGTATTTATTCAGTATTTGTATGTACGTTTTAGTATACGACTTCAAAATATTAACCTCTCAAGGGCGAAGACCATTTTCTGTCTGTTTTTCTACGTTAAACCAGAACCTACCACAATTCTGGCATGGAATCTTGGCTGACTGGATGGATAAATGAGTAAATGAGCTGAAAGTACATACACCCAGCATAACAAGAACACTAATAATGTAGATATAAATTGATGGTCATCTAAGAAGCTTGTTTGAATCCACAAGATTCAAATGGTTTACCCAGAGTAAACATCACTAGGTAATATGAAAAGAAACACTCAGAGCTCCATGATAAAGAGAATACTTTGAGGAAAGGATCAAAGTTTTCCTAAAGCTTAGGTTGTTTCTTTCTTTTTTTTAAATCCAGAGTTTGTAATATATTCAATACATTGTTTCCCTCGATAGAAAATCTTTCACAAAGCATGAATGGTCAAGTACATATCTATAGGTCCTATGTAGTATTATTAAGCCAGACAACACCTATCACTACTTATTCAGAGACAGGAAAAAGGTGATGTCAAAGAAACAATTAGCACACATACAGTGGTGTTGGAGGTGAGCTTTAAATATGCATAGCTTTGGCTCCAAGGTTCTGTGCTATTGTTTTCGATTTATTTCTTTGCCCCCTGCACAAGCTTGCTAAGACATCAGTCACCTTCAGATAAATCAATTCCACCTGTATGTAGTTCTCAGTGCTATGGACCTCACTTTGCTAAAGGACCTAAGGGTCTGCTTTGGATTCAGTAGAAGTGCTGAATCTCAGGCTTCCACGATGGTTACAATTATAAGAAGCATCATACATGGAAAGGCTCCCTTTGTGACATGCTTCTGCATTCTGGAACTCTGATACTCCTCACCATTGCTCTGTAACATCAGCAGGAGGGCCCATTTTGTGGTGAGGGTAAGTGCCCTGCCCGAGGACACATAGGGTGGACCGTGGATTCAAGCTCCAATGCCCTAAGATAGACCACGCTGCCCAGAGCAGAGACTGAAGATGCGAAGGAAAATGCCCAAGAACCCACAGGCACCATCAACTAGCTGTGCACGAACCCCATTTCAGGTACAGGGCCCCAAAGCTCTGAGAGTGAGGTAGTGTCTTATGCAACATTTAGGACATAAAATCAACATGCGAAGTGAAGACTACAGCAAAACTTCCTTCTGAAACCAGTAAATTCATGCAGAAAGTACAGTGCAGAAGCATCTCTCAGTTTTTTCTCTATTGTCGGAACAGATGGCTGACCTTCCGCGGAGTCCCAGATGAAGTTGTGGGCTTATCTCCATAGGTTGCAGATGAACAAAACGAACCATATCTCAGGCGCTGGACTCACACACAGCTTTGAGATACTCTCACTCTGAGACTGCAGCAGTGGTTCAGGCTGCTCCTCCCCTGACTAAGGGCAGGGGTCTACTGAGCAGAAAGGGGAGGAAACACCCACACGACTGACATGGTTCTCTCTCTCTCCATGTTTCCAAGCACAATATTTGTCTCTGCATAAACTCTGCGTGTATATGATGTAACTACCCCCTAGCGATCTGGGGCTTGGATTTTCTGCCTGTAATGAAGGGTAGAAGGTGTCCCTTGGGTGTATATTGTTAGAAAGGGCTATGTAAAGGTGAAGGGCAGCCATGTGATTTGAGCAAATGGAAATGGCTTCAATAACTTGCACAGATGAACACACTGACGTGCAATCTCGGGGGATGTACTAGCCAGGATGGGGCATACTGACCACATTTCACAAACCAGCCAGGCTCCCCAAACCCAAGAGTGGCCTCTGTCCCTGAAACCAGCTGACCTAACTTTACGTGTCACCCCAGCTATCCTAGTTCAGAAAATTACTTCTCTTATTAATCATCAGTCTCGTTTTTAATGCTAAATCATTCTGATATTTCTCCTGTACATTTCTCTAATCAGCTATTATCCATTAAGACACATTGAGAAGAACAAAAATATTCAGATTTTTGTGACTCATTACCCCAGTTGGGAAGATAATTGGTTAAAAAAGAAGAAGAAGATGGAAAACATTATAGATTGTCAGTTTCCCAAAGTGCGGTGGTGGGGCAAACAAAAGTTTATTAAAAATAAATAATACTAGACACAACACGCATAGCTCATTACACTTAGGCATGTTTTTCATTAGGGCAATGCCAGACAACAGCTCTTCAAATGAGATCTGACAGCAGGTAAGTTACACTGTGTAAGGGGTTAAGTTGATCTACAGAACAACAATGTCTTGATCATAAATAGGATTTGTGTGCTGGAAAATACATTCCATCATTAATGCAACAGACGAATGAACTGAAAAACATCACATTGCACCACAGTTTTAAGTAGCTTACCTTAGCAATGTAATATGGGTAGTAAGTCATGCATAAAACCCTGTAAAAGTTCATTAAGTCAGGATCAGTTTATTCAAAACAGCACATATTTCAAATAACTCTTCTTCCTTAGCCAATTCCAGACTCTATTGTTTAACATCAACTAAATAATGGAAAATAAGGCAATTATAATTCATTATAAGTTGTGTCCCTCTAAAACTCTCGCTTTTTAAATTGGTAATGCCAGGGACTTCAAATCTTTTACGTTGGCGAAAATCCTTGAGAGTCATCTACTGGCACAGCCCACCCAATACTCTATGCCAATACTTCTTCTAAAAATCTCCCATGGCCTGAGGCTCTTCAACTTTGGACTGAGAACTTCTGAAAATGATAGTCTCATCTTTTGTGAGGGGTTTTATTGCTTTATGGGGTTATGAGTGTGGAACAAAATTACCGAAAAGGCAGTTGCCGGCCGTAGGTTAGTGGCAATGCTCATATGAAGGATGGCTATGATACACTGGGCAGTGTATAGAGAAGGTTGCATATATCAAGGTGGTTATCAATATCTACATTTGCAGCATCCACAATTTCAAAGATAATTGCACTTAAAGATTTCAACTCAAAGATTTCAAGTCACCAACACATCTGTCAAAATATCAATAGCTGTGAAATCTGCCAGTCCTTCATAATTCAAAGAATTATGGGCTTCCCTGGTGGCACAGTGGTTGAGAATCCGCCTGCCAATGCACTGCCTGCCAATGCAGGGGACACAGGTTTGAGCCCTGGTCCTGGAAGATCCCACATGCCACGGAGCAACTAAGCCCATGCGCCACAACTACTGAGCCTGCACTCTAGAGCACGAGAGCCACAACTACTGAAGCTCGCGTGCCTAGAGTCCGTGCTCCACAACAAGAGAAGTCACCACAGTGATAAGCCCGCGCACCGCAACGAAGAGTAGCCCCTGCACGCCACAACTAGAGAAAGCCCGTGCCCAGCAACGAAGACCCAATGCAGCCAAAAATTTAAAAATTTATTTAAAAAAAAGAAATACAGACTCCCCTCTAAAAAAACGACTGTTATTTATTCAATGTTCTCAACTATACAAAAGTAAATGGCCCAGGAGAGATATTTACAAGTGTTTAAAACAGAGTGCAAACCTGTGAACATGCTCCTGGGCTTCACTTGCTATTTGCGACCCTAATGTCAATTCTTCCTACTTTAGACCCAGACGAGCTGAGTAACGACTTCCCACGCACTTCGAGAAGCTGCATCTCATGTGATCCCCCAGTAACTCCCTGAGAGACGGGTTGGGGTAATTGCACTTTACAGCAGGCTCTGGCATGATGCACTATAAAACCAAGGTATCACAGCAAGAGGTGCCAGGCTGGGACCTAAGTACAGATTTTCTGAGTTGAACTCCTGGCTTTTGTCACACCCACAAGCTGCTACCTTTACTGCTGCCAAGCTGTGCATGCAGATTTGCAGCTTAGGCTCAGAAGTAACAGATAAGCAATTAAGCTTGTTTGGTTTTATTTTGTTTCATGATATGATATGGGAGATATCTGGCTTGTATCCCTGACCCCCTTCTATAAGTAACAGCGCACTGCTTATCCTTGGGCTGTTAACTGATCCCCCACCCCCACCGCCCAGTGGTTCTGGTGGGACTATTAATCACAATGTTACTTTGTCCAGACTTGCCCAAGAGAGGCAGGCTTGTGACCCAACCTAAGCCAATCAGAGGCTCTCTCCCAGAAACGGGAACCATGATGCAAAGGACGCTTAGATGGAAGGTGGGTGGAAAGGAGTTATTCCACTGGTTCTGCCTAAAAAAAAGAGTCTTCAAGAGTTTCTGGCTGGAATTCCCAGAAGTGAGCCTATTCCTGTCCTTTCTGAGACCCAGCTGTCAGACTTTAAATGTGTAGTAGAATACAGCCAGCATTCATCCAATGATTCTATGACTGCTTAAGTTGGCCAACCCTTGTCTGTCCTTCAATCACAGAACCTTGAGCAGCTCATGAGAGAACATTACTTGGAACTGGTCCACATCTGCATGTGTGCAAGCTTGGCCAGCTCCTCTGCAATTGCCTGCAGGGGGCAGCCCAGGGAGAGAAGTGGATTGTTCAACCAAGGGCAGAAAACACAAAAAGGACCTTGGAGCAGGAATGTGTCAGTCAGCCAATAGAAAACTAAATGCAGGGGCATATTACTTCCTAAGATTCTTCCTTCATTAGGAAGGGGTTATATTTGTCCCAGTTGAGGAAGTTAGCTATGAAGAAATGACCCTTCAGGGCATCACAGAGAATACAGGTCTTAGAATAAAACTGGATTGGGTTCAACCCCCATGCCAGTCCTTATGGTGTGGCCTCCCACAACTCACGTCGCCCCACTGAGACTCAGTTTCTGACTCTGTAAAATGGGGATCCTAGGAAAAAAACGGTTTGTGTATGCATGTGAAAATACGTGTGTATATACATTATACAAACACAGACGCAGTGCATATGGCTTTGGAAACTCCCTGACTATGGGGAGACACAAGGAGATAGTCTAGGGGAAGGAACAGGATCTGATACAAACCATTTGCTTCACGTACATATGGGTGTCTGGGCTCTGGTGTACACATAAATATAACAACTTTTACTAAAAAAAAAAAATGTTAACAAATCTTGCTGGAAAGCAGCCTCATTTCATACACGGGGAGCACACGTCCTGACAAGAGAGTGGACTTGCTCCAGGTCTCAGAGGGGTCATGGAGGGATGGGGACAGGCCACCAAGACTTCAGATGAATTTTCAGCTCTGATTCATATGGCAAATAGGAACTTGAGATGCAGTCAAGGATCTAACTGGCACAAGTGGGACATCGCAGCCACGACAGGGTTCTGACAAAGGCAACTGAGATGTCAGAGGAGGCAAGAGAGAAGGGAGCTCCCTGTAGGAAGCGTTTACAAAGGGAGGAAGAAAGCAGGCCTGGCCAAGCTGCGTCTGCCCTGGCAAAGGACAGCCTTTCTGTCAGAGTGCCTTGTGTGTGTTTTGGGGCCTCTCTGGAACCATCTGTACTGTGACTTGGGCTGAAAATAGCCACGGAATCAAGACTGCCGTAGCTCCTTCAGTCTCCAAACTAGGTCCAAGTGGGGTTGTTTCCCTGGTACTTTTACAGCCTTGAAGCAAACGTATTGCAGGGAAAAAGCCTCAGCTTCAGTTCAGTTCCCTCCTACGGGAGTGTCAGCTCCATGAGGGCAGGGGCAACTGTGCCTGTCCATGGCCAAGGACACTGCCCAGCCCAGAGCACATGCACAAGGATTAATTTTGAAGGACTGAGGGAAAGAGGTAGAAATGATGGGAAAAGGAGTCCAGTGAGGAAAGAACAGAGAGGTGAGACCTGGCTGGGTGCCTGAAGGAGAAGAGCTTTGGCGGAGGAACGGGGAATGGACCTGGCTAAGGACTGTAGACCCATCTTCCTTCCAATTTGAACCTTTGTATGACCGCCCTCTCCACCTCCCTGTACATATGTGTGTGTGCAGAAGTATACAGACATCCGTTACAGACACTCACATATGTGCACACATGTATATTCACACACACAGTTTTAAAATCTTCAGAACTTCCACGATTCATTTCCTGTTTCTCAACCAACAACTGCAGAAACTAATTTACCTTATCAAAAACGCAATTACTCAGTATCTTAGACTGTTATTTATCTGACAGCCTTCTAATTTTCTCACTTTTACCTAATTTGACAGGGAATATTATTGACATAACTAGTCTTTCAAAATGACTTTCACAAGGTTAGTTCACTTGCTAATTGACCCTCCATGAGGACAATTTATGAAGCATATTAATTTCATCTGTCACTTCCAACACGCAGTAAATGTGGAAAATGGTCTATCTTTCATAAGGGACGTTATAAAAGAAGTATGTCGGAATTCTTAATTAACATATGCATATTATTTCAACCATTTATATTGTGTAGAACTTTTTAAAATTTTTTTGCGGTATGCGGGCCTCTCACTGCTGTGGCCTCTCCCATTGCGGAGCACAGGCTCTGGACGCACAGGCCCAGCGGCCACGGCCCACGGGCCCAGCCGTTCCACGGCATGTGGGATCTTCCCGGACCGGGGCACGAACCCACGTCCCCTGCATCAGCAGGCGGACTCTCAACCACTGCGCCACCAGGGAAGCCCTGTGTAGAACTTTTATACCTACTCATCTGAAGCTCTGTCTCCCTTTTATAAATGTTTTTCTATTCCTTTATGATGAAGGAGAGACACCTTCGCTGAGAATTATCCCTTCAGGGATAAATCACCACCTCAGAAATGAAGCAGCCATTTCTCTGGAAGAATTTCTGGAGCCCACAAAGATAAAGTTTAAAAAAAAAATCCCATGGAAGTCCTATGGAGAGAAAAGACTTCCCCTTCCAGAAGGCTGAAGCCAATGCACTCATGAGTTATTTCATACCCTTCGTATAGGTTCTCTATGGGACAGAATCAGACACACCACTTGCCCACTTTAAGAAAGGAAGGTGGGGCTTCCCTGGTGGCGCAGTGGTTGAGAGTCCGCCTGCCGATGCAGGGGACACGGGTTCGTGCCCCGGTCCGGGAAGATCCCACATGCCGCGGAGCAGCTAGGCCCGTGAGCCATGGCCGCTCAGCCTGTGCGTCCAGAGCCTGTGCTCCGCAACGGGAGAGGCCACAACGGTGAGAGGCCCGCGTACCGCAAAAACAAAAAACAAAACAAAAAAAAAAAAAAAAAGAAAAGAAGGTGGTGCCTTTAAAGGCTGAATCACACCTCAAAGGACATCTGCTGAAGACAGAGACCTCACCCCTTGGATCTTACTTTGACACAGATTTTCTCTGAACTTCCTAGTACCCCCAATTCAATCTCAACCTTAATTGTGGTAAAATCACTCTGGAGCCTAGCAGTAGGAAAGTGCTTGGTATAAAGCTGTAAACAAAACAGATACAAGCTTGACGCTTACAGGGCTCACATTCATGCAGAAGAAACTGCAAAGTCAACAGAAAACAGAAGAGAATTACAATATGGAGGGATAAGCACCTAAACCAAGTGAGGGGCGGTTCTGGGGACTGAGGCATAGTGAGGTGACAGGAGGAACAGATTCAGGGACAGAGGAGGGGTTTTTCTTGGCAGCCAACCCAGCATGACTTGCTCTGGTTCCCTCGTTCCCTCCCTTGCCCTGGATTCCCTGGAGCCTTCCCAAATTCCTACTGCAGCTTACGGATTTTATTCTTGAGGTTCCAACAGCTGAGTAAGCACCACTTCTAGCTTCAGCTCTAGCAAAGATGCGCAGGCTGGCTTCCACATAGGCGTGTGTTTCTAGAGTCTCAGTTCTTCCCCCTGGTTTCTACCCAGCTCTAAACTTCCCACACTCCAAGGGGAATCTCCTATAAGCAAGGGCTCCATTTCTTCATCCAGCCAGAGCCCTAGCTAAAATGTTGGCTCAAGAAGGGATTTTTTTCATGGACTGCCATCTTAAATCATCCAGGTTCACCATTAGCATTTTCTTAAAGCCTTTTAAGTAACAGTATCTTTTGCCTTTGTGAGCTTACGTGTCTTTTTCCTGCCATTTGCCTCATACTGAAAAACTCCTAGTCCCTTTATGAAGAGATCAAATGTAATTTTCAAGTTTGAAGGTCTTTTTATAGGAGATAAGACCAGAATCCTCTGTTGGGGCTTGAAAGCTTACCAAAAAAAAAAAGCCGGGACTTATTAAAGCTGAGGTTAGCCTCATTGTTTATGTTTTCTCTGACCAAACAGAGAATTTTTACTTTCCATCAAGCATCCTGTTAAATCCACTCAAAGGTCATTCTTGGTTTTGAGCTAAGCACAAAATATAAGTGT
The DNA here is from genome assembly GCF_964270905.1 of Leucopleurus acutus. Classification (NCBI taxonomy): domain Eukaryota; kingdom Metazoa; phylum Chordata; class Mammalia; order Artiodactyla; family Delphinidae; genus Leucopleurus; species Leucopleurus acutus. Next base: position 5,539,391 of record NC_139162.1, read on the forward strand.
TTGGGAAGAGAAAGGCTAATCTTTAATTTGACAGTAATGGTATTATAAGAGTCGGCATTTTCTTTGTTAAAGGAGCAAAAAATATATATTGAATAGTAATAAAATATTAAAAGTATGTTTCTCCCTGATTTTCCATAAACTACTTAATAAAAGCATATTTTAGAACACTTACAATGAGAACCATCTGACTTATGACTGAGATAATCCATGCCAATGATTTACAGAACCACTTTTTAAAAAACGCAAATTATGAAGGTGGCACTCTGCAAAGTCCTCATCAATCATGAAAAATACATATTTTGAATAAGTATTGAAATGTATAATCTATACCTCATGGATCTCAGCATGGAAGCCCTGCCATAACCAGCTGAAGTGCAGCACATGTATTATCGGAAAATAATTACCCCTCACTCAGATGTTAACACACGATAATAGTGCTAAAATGCTGTTCTGAGCAATAATGTTTCTGGGAAGAAGAAAATTTCTTCTTCATTTAATCTCATAGCCAAAAAAAAAGAAAAGAAAAAAAAAAGAAGGCAGGTAGGGTTGCGTGTGTATGTGTGTGTGTGTGCGCGTGTGTGTGCGTGTGGTGCAGTATCTTTCCTTTCTCTTCAAAGTTAACAAAAATACCTTTTACAATCCTCCTCCATTTCTATTAATAAAGTGACTGAATTATGCCCCTGCACCTTTCCAGACACTGAAGTGACATTCCTGTTGCTTTAAGATTTGATCAGTGAAGAGAATGTGATAATAGGTTTGAACTGACCTTTCCTCTCCCAGGGGAAGGGCTAACAAAATAAAATAATTGAAAGGGAAAAAAAATCATGCTGAAGATAAAACACACATGTGCTTACAATGGAAGTCAACTTGACCCACACGATCATCCAAAGAGGAGTGGGGGAGGGGTTGGCAGTTTTCACTCCCTGGACACAATAGGCTACAGCAGAAATGACTGAAAATCCCTTTACCACAACTGCTCTCTGAAGGTTGGTAGCATGGCCCAACTGTGGTTTGTATCTGGAACTAAACTTGGGAGAGTTTATTCATGCTGAAAAAAAGTTTAATTTGTTTCAGTATTCTCATTTCTGCATTACTACCTAGGGGCTCAGAAAACAAACACAATATTTTGCTTTCTTTACTTCTTTTCACAGTTTTATAGATAGGTTAGAAATAGGGCTACTCTTTCTTATGGAACACTTCCAAAAGGCTAGGCACTTTCTTCTATATCCTAGAACCACTGTTCTCAACTAGAGGTAATCCACTGCCCCACCAAGGGCTTTTGGCAGTATCTGGAGATGCTCTTGGTTGTTGCACCTGGGGCTGGTGGATGCTACTGGCATCTGGTAGGTATACACCTTACGACACACAGGGCAGCCCTCACGAGGAAGAATTATGCGGCTCCAAGTGTCAGTAGTGCCAAGGGTGAGGGTGAGAAACCCTGTTCCAGAAGTATTACTGTAGTGCGCATATCAAAAATGCAGGTTAGGCATTTTTATTATTCCTACGTTTCAGATTAGGACAAAGGGCCTAAGAGGTCCTGTAATATATGGAGTCGCTGTTACGTGCTTGCACCTCTACTAACTGCTTTACTGTATGCCATAACCTCATCAATACCAAAATTAAGCAGTATTAACCCCATTTTACAGATGAAAGAAAATGGAACATTAATTGTCTAGGGTCACATAGCTATTCACTGGCAGAACTAAAATACAAACTCTCTTCTGCCTGGTACCAAATCACACGCCTTTTCTCCTATACTCACTGAGTCAAGGTCATGGCTGCTAAAGGGCAGAACTAGGATTCAAGCTTAGAAGGGATAATTCCAACTTCCAGACTTTTTCCACGACATTTTGTTGCCACAAAAGGAAAGACAAAATCCTTCCAAAGCACAATATTCTGGGATTAGAATGAAAACTTCAAGACATCAAAACTCCTCAGTACACATTTAGATTAAAAGGTCCTTCCAGAGAAGAGAGATTGGGCAGAAGTGCCCAGGCAGGAGGCTCTCTGTGGTCAACAGTCCCCTCATACACTCAGCTGGATGCCTAGAAACAGATGTGGGTAATTATGTCAAGGGATCAACTCACTCCTTGCTTCTATGTGAACCATGCTTACATAGTGGGAAGTCATCAAAAGCAGGACAGTCCTCTGACTACAAATGAGTCAGCTCTGGTTTTACAAACTGACCTCACATGGGAGCATTCTATTTTAGAAGACAAAAGCTTGCAGGTCTGTGGGAATGAGTAGCTCATTCCCCTTATACACACTGGAAGCTTAAAGAAAAGGCTCCTTTGCAAAATATGCAAAATGGGGAAGTTCTGTCTTGAACACTTTAAGAGTTGATGAACTACACACACACACACACACACACACACACACATTCACTCACTCACTCATACACAGAAGAGGGAGAAGTTGCTACTGAAGCCTAACTCACCTTATTAGCAGCTTTACCAAGGTGCTTAAATCACACGAATTTAATTACTAGCCTATTAACCCACAAGATATCTGCTCCACGCCTTGCTTATAAATATCACATCCACTTTCTCACTTATACAACACAAGTATTTTCACTGTTCCTCATTTTGGTCAATCACGTATGCCAAAGGGCATTTATAAGAGCTTTTCATTCATCCAGCTGGCCAATATCCCATAGGTATTGAGAGCTAGTATCTATCATTTCACATGCATGCTATATTATTATGTCTGATCTAAGTAGCCATCACTTAGATTCTGATTTTCCCAAATGCATAATCACTTTTATCTAGACCTCTAGGGAATCACCCCAGGAAAAACTGGAATCACCACCTTGAGCTCCCCTCTTTCCCCTCAACTCACCCTCTTAACAAGTTACCTGGTCCCATTCAGACTCCTTGTAGAATTATCAACAAAATTTCACTCTCCAGGACTCTGATCTTGCCCTACCCTCCAATCCATTTCATGGGTTGTTCCAGACTGAACTCACACATCCATTCTCATGTGCTCCCCTGCTTCAAATCTTTCAGTGGGCTGCCAGCTCCTTCAAGATAAAACCCACATTTCTTAGTGTGGCTTCATAATCCTTCATAATCCATCCCTCATCTTCCCCTCCAGACTAATCTATCACTCATCTGGTCCCTACGCCACTTCTCCAGTCCAGTCAAATAAGAGTACTTGGAATTCCCAGGACAATTGTGATCTTCTGTGCCAACGGGTGTGCACACGCTGAGGTGGTTCCCTCTCCATGTCTAACAGTTACAGACCAGAAAAGCTCCTATTCATCCTATAAGACACGCCGGGTCTAAAGTCCTCGGGGAAAACCTTACCTGGTAATTGTGGAGGCTGACCCCTCAATCCCACCCAAGATGCCCATCTAAGCTGCCATGGGAATCCCGGGTCCTTGTATCCCCTCTTCCTCTCTCTGATGTCATCGTGTCTGGGACTGCTGGAGCCACCTTGATACCAGCCAAGAGCTCGTGGTAGACTGGGAATGACAGTGGCCACCAAAAATGGGAAGAACTGAGACACTGATGGAATTTTTGAGCCACTGTAGTTCTGTAGTTACTGTACCTAGGAGTTTGCCCTTCTTCTGACCTCCCAGTTTGATGAAAGTTTTCCTCACTTAGGTTTGTATCAGTTTGAGTTAGAGATTTGTTACTTGAAGCTAAAAGCATCTTCACTTCATTGCCTTCTCTGACATTCCTGTTCTTACCTCTACTTGGCTTGGTGCCCCTCCTCCGTCTTGCCATACTTTTGCCTCTCAGGGCATTTATTTTGAAATTCTCCTTTGACCTGTCGGATTCCACTTATTAGGCTATGAATCCCCTAACATCAGGAACCATGATCTTATTTGTCTCTCCTCTCCCAGTTCCTGGTAAATAGCAGATATTTATAACATTTTGCAAAATTGACTTTGCTGAATAGCTATCAGTTAAAGGACTGAGTTGGGAGAAAATTTAAGTTGTGTCTTCCCTTATACTTACTCATTTTTGGGTATATAAGAAGCCCTGATTGTACAGTGTGAAAAATACCTTTTTCACTTAAATTCTGGGTCTGGGAAGCTTAATTAAAACCTGGCTTTCAAAATGATAACTTAAAATTAATTTGAGATGTGAAATTTTAATTTAATCCATGAAAACGTGACTGATGGTTGTTCTAATCCTATTTTTAAAATCACTTTATTGAGGTACAATTGAAATTAAAAAATTGTACGTTTAATGTGTACAACTGGATGAGTTTAGAGATAAGTATATACCTTATCTATGCCATGAACATCACCACCATCTATGCCATGAACATATCCATCACCTCTGAAATAATATCCATAATATATAAAGAGGGTGGCAGCTATGTTTTCTTTAACAAACTATCTTAGTACCATGTACATTTCCTTCCTTCCTTCCTAGAAGGTCCTAAAAACATCACACACCCAGTCAAGTGGACAAATTTTAAGAATGCAGTGGATGACTTTTTGTATGTAAACACTGCACAAACCACGATCTTTCCATCCACTGCAGAATTTTAAAGTTTGAAACCTTATTTTTGGGGAGATTATCTGATTCATGTTTTACTCTGACAAGAACTAGGTCTGGGAAGGAAAAAGCCACGGTGGTTTTGTCCAGCATTACACCCCACGTGCTGCCTGGTCTGGTGCTGAGCATGTAATACTTGTGCGTATGTGTTTGTTGAACCAACAAATGAACTGGGAGCAAGATGCAGCCAACTCAGCTGGTAACTTGCCAGGGCCCAGTTCATCCATCTCTAAATTTGAGATAACATCTTCCATTCCTACTTCCCAGGTTTGAGAAAATAAAACGAAAATATTGGCACAGACGTGTATGCAGCAAGCTGCAAAAACCCATAAAAATAACACTGTGTGCACACTTAGGAAATGTAAATATGTTGACCTATTTCTTCATATCCCTAAACCCAAAAGTGAATCTAAATGTGAAGCTCCATGAACTCCCAGTACTTCAGACAGCAGAGTGTTTTCTAAGTCAAGCTTTTTCATTAAACAGCTTTGGTGTCATCACTAACTGTAAGTTCTATGAGAGCAGCACTGATTTCAAAGATCGTCTTTAATGATCTCTGCTTCTTGGTATTTACACCACTGGGTATTCTCCTCCCCTTAACTGCCTCTAAAGAACAGAATATGGCAAATTGATGGGATGTCACTCCCGTGATCAGGTTACAAAGACTGGGACTGCCATCTCACTGGCACTCTGTTTACTTATTGGCTGGCACACTTTGATGAAGCTAGCTGCCATGTAGGAGAGGCCCACATGGCAAGGAACAGAGAGTGACGTCCAGCCAACACACAGCAAGGACCTGAGCTCCACAATCTGACAGCCCATGTGGAAATTGGTTCTTCTAAAAAACCACGTAGCTCTGAAGTGGACCCTTCTTCACTTGAGCCTGGAGGTGGCTGACACCTTGCTTGCAGCCTGTGAGAGACCCTGAAGCAGAGTTTAGCCATGCCCAGGCATCTGACCTGAAGAATCTGTAAGTTAATAACTGTGTGTTGTTTTAAGCTACTAAGTGTTGGGATAATTTGTTACACAGCAATAGCTACCTAATAAAACTTCCATGGATTGCCAGGACTTCAGATTACAGTAATAGGGACTGGCATATTCTAAGTTAGCCTTTTTGGTTAGTGACTCTGGTTTTATCATTAGTCTGTAACCTTAATGAGAGCAGGATCATAGACATTTTAATCACTAAATAAAGTGAGGATCTCACAAAGTGCTGACACATACGGTGCACTTGATAAATGTTTGTGCAATGAATGATGAATAATTAAGTGAAGCAAGATAATCTCTGGTGAAGCTGAATGACATGCCAGGGCAAAGCAGGTGAGTGATGGGGACCTGGGGGGAAAATGGGGGATCCTCCTATAAAAAATGAAAATAGCAAGAGTTTAGGCACAGCAACCAGGGAAGTCTATGTCTTCTGGGCTATGACATGAGCTGGGCAGTTCCATCTTAATGTACCTTCCCTTACAATGTTCTGTAATTTCATCTTGTTTTTCCCCACAGCCTAAAATGGAAACTTAAAAGAACTCAAACATCAAAAATAAGGAAATAATAAAATAAAGAGGAACATCTACACTGTGGTATACTCTGCAGTCATTAAAAAATGAGGATATACATGACTTAGAAAGATATCACCTCCATTCAGACTGGATATAACAGGTTGCAAAACAGTGATTCCATTTTGGTAAAAGTTTATGCGTATTCACATACTAAAAAGTCTGGAAGGAGATATACTGAGAGTGTTTATCTTTTTCTGGTGAGACTATGGGTAATTTTTACTCTTTTTATGCTTTTTAGGATTTTCTAATTTTTTTAAACTACAAACATGCATTACTTTTATACTCAGAAGCAGTAAAGGTTATATAAATTTATTGCTAAATACATAAAACAAAGAAGATGCCCTAAAGATAACACTTTCCTGTTAATACTACTATTGGAAAAGACATCACATTGTATAGAGTGAAAATCCCCTTGGCTCGTCTTACTTAAGGATCCTGGAGCTGGACATTCTCATGCAATAGTCAGTGAGGCTGGTGTGTTGGGGGGTTTCATGCTGGGGTCATCTGGGCCCCTGAACCTTAGGTCCTTCTGGTTCAAAGTTTAAGCAAGAGAGATCAGTGCCCCTGATGTTTTAAAAGGTTTTCAAAGGAGATCCACCAGGGTTTCCCTGGTGGCGCAGTGGTTGGGAGTCCGCCTGTCGATGCAGGGGACACAGGTTCGTGCCCCGGTCCGGGAAGATCCCACATGCCGCGGAGTGGCTGGGCCCATGAGCCATGGCTGCTGAGCCTGCGCATCCGGAGCCTGTGCTCCGCAACGGCAGAAGCCACAACAGTGAGAGGCCCACGTACCGCAAAAAAAAACAAAACAAAAAAGGAGATCCACCAGCTCATATTAGCCGCTTCCATAACAGATCCCTACTTCCTGGGGTTTTCAAGTCCTCGAAAAGCTTGGCTCTAACTCTAGAATAGTGATTATCGCTATGTTTTCAGTGCAACAGAATGAACTGAGGAGCTTGTTCAAAGTTGTCTTTCCCTTTGTGAGGGGTTAACTTTGTAGGTTTGGCGCAGGGCCCAGGAATCCATGCTTTCACATGCGCACTCCAGAAATTTAGGCACCTATTATCTAAGGGCTACATATGGAAGAATACTACTTCCAGAAGCTATCATTCTTGTTGGCTTTATTACATTCTAAGATAAATAATATTTTTATCTGTATTGGTGTCTTCCACCTTTGTTCTTATTTTTAACAACTGCACAGACTGGAATACAGAAATATGCTTCCTCAAGAAGACTCTAGAGCTCACTTTGAAATAGTTTCAGGCATATAAAAGTTGAGCTTCAATGTCCTTCTATGAGTCTATTTACTCCATTCCTTTGGTTACCTGTCCATTTATCCACCACGGGATACATTAAGCATTTATGTGCTGGGCACTGTGCAGAAGGCAAGACTCACAAGGATTCACACCAAAGCCCTATCTGACATTGAAATCTCCTTGACTGGTTGAAGTATGTCAAGTTCTATTTGACTGAAAGCCCAGCATATACTGTACTATCAAGAGCTCTCTCCAACATACTGGCAAAGGCATCTGATTTCAAAAACTACTGAGAACAGCACCTGGCATATAGTAGGCATTCAAAAAATGTTCAAGGAAAAACAACATCCTGGCGCAGGGGAAGTAAGCTAGAGCTACTTGAGAACACGTTTCTTATATTCATCCCCTCCCCTCATATCTCCCTGTTCTTATGCACACATTTCCCCCCTTACCTCCTGTCAGTACTACTGCAATGAAAACAGATGAACAGCCCACCAGGCATCCCTCTCTCCTTCATTCTGTCTGCGTCAGCTCTATTTCCAAAAAACATATCTGATTTCATCATTTCTTTATTTAGAAGTTTCCAGTGGCTCCTCACTTTCTCCAGCAATTTTTCTCAATGTATGGAATGTTCCAAACCATCACAAAACTGGGTTCCATCATGACGGAAACACAAAGTCCCCTTTCCGCGTAAGGGAGTGTACGTTTACGTGCTATTGGGTCTAAATGAAATCTGCTTTTAGGCTTAGTTGGAATATGTTGCAGAATATTCAAATTATAAGAAGAATGGTGAGAGTATATTTCACTACAAAACTATTACCTCTGTCTTGAAAACTGTGCGCCCTACCTAGATGACAGGGATCCATCCCATCAGGGGTGTGTGTGTAGTGCTCATTGAGAACTGCCAACACACAGCCTGGATGGTAAATGCCTGAGGTTTCCGCTACCACATCCTCCACTTCCCTCTTTGGCAGACATCACTAGCAGATCACAGACCCCTTCTATGTTCCCACTCTCACGTCTTCTGCCCTCCCCTTTTCTAAACATATCTGGCCTTAAATCATTCTCATTGCTTATGCTCAGGCTTATTCCTCCCCACCCTGAACTCCTATGATTGGTACTATTTCTTGACACTTATCCTCCAGGAATTGACCACAGAATATACCTCCTGACTGTGGCACTGCCCAACTTACCCAGGTTACTGAATCTTGGTACAAATTGATTTTCTTATCTGTAAGATGGGGGTGTAATTTAAGTCACAGGAAAATTGTGAAGATTAAAAGAGAAAAGGCAAATGAAATGCTTGGCATGGCTGACAAATGTGATGGAAGAGAAGAAGGCAATTGAGGGAAAGAAGCACAAAGAACAGGAGAAGCGTGTCTTGAAACTATGGACACATGTTAGGATTGAAAGCACCATCACTGAGGAAAAAGAGCTAAGAATGTGGAAAGCTGCTGGTTGGAGAAATTCACCCTACAAAGTCCTCTGCACATAGAAAGTTATAGAAATCTCTGCAACAGAGAGATTTCATTCAATGACAAGAGTTTAGTTTTCTACAAGATTAATAGACTCCTCCAGACATAATTTTAATTCTCTGAATTAAAAGTTGTCTATCAACAGAAGCCAGCTAATCTTTGGTTTCTCACTATAAATGAATACATTTGCATTCTGGCTTACATCTCTCATGAGTTTAATTAGTAAAAGTCCATCTCCAAGATACAAATCATCTCTGGATGTAGACACCAAATCAGGCTTCTAAGTCTACAAAGAAGAGGACTGCTGACATGGTGAGGTCTTGTGGCCTTGTCTGGGACTTTGAGCTCCTTTTTCAAATGGCAAGGCTGCCACATCTCCCTTCTTCTGCACATGCTATAGCTCCCAAATTAGAGCGTGAGCCCCAGAAGGCATGGGTCAGATCACATGTCTTTGTATCTTCAGTCCCTAACACAGTATTTAATAAATATTTGCTGTTAAAAATAACTTGATGAAGTTATTAATTTTACATGGCAAGGTAGGCCTCTGACCTCTTATCAGGATTGTGTCCTTATCAGAAATGTGTAGTGCAAAAATCTGTCATAAAAGCTCCATGCATTTTCCATTACTGATAACCCATTCTTAAAAAAGTATTTTAAAATAGAATATAATATTGCACAGTAATTACTGCTGTGATAACACCTGATGCAATGTTCATTGTTGTTCTGTAATTGACCCAACTACCTGCTTAGTAACTTCAGTCCAAGGGACGTGTTTAATTATAGATTCAATCATTTATTCAATACCAAAACCCACGGCATCAAGGATTGGGACCTAATTACCCAACAGGAATTCTAAAACTGTCTTCCAAAAGCAAACTCATTTGTTTTGTTAAAAAAAAAAATGACTCAATTCTTATTTATGTATTATTCCATGTAAGTATAAATAAAAAGGAATCAGTGTACAATCAAGCTAAACTAATGTAACTGTTCAAGCTTTTACAATACTGATTTTCTGAATATGCCCTGAGGGAATTCACAGAAATGCAATACTAATTGACAGTGTTTTGTTTTGTTTTGTTTTTAATGAGCATCCCAATGATCTCTATTCAAATATTCATAATCATGTTTTATCATCCAAAAGAAACTGCCAACTTGGTGAGGACAGTTGCTAGGCCTTATTCAGGAGAGCTCTTGGGTTTTGAATTGGGCAGACTTACTCAGAACAGAAATAGAGGTAGCAAGACAAAGATAGAGCTGAACTTGATGTCATTATGGCCGAGAGCTGCTCACTTTAATGACACACTCCAAGCAATTGCAGGGGGAGAGACTGAGGGTTCTCGGACAGCAGGAATAAACAGAAAGACATCAGCTCTAAAAAAGCTCCACGTGAAAAGTGACCCCGTGATAGAGGACAGAGAATCCCAGAGTGGGGTAAAATGAGAAGAAAATCAGAACAAACCCAGAAATGAGATGTTAATGAAGCTACTTCTAAGAGCTTCATTGGGTGGAGGAGAAAATACCACTAACTCCTGTTGTGATTACGATTGGAGTATTTTAACTGGGATTTACTGATGTCTGCATTCACGCTTCAGTTGACAGCTACTGAGTTGTTAAAGCTTAAACAGAAACTCACTGCATCGATCTTATGTCTAGTTACAACCTGCCACTTCTTAAATTTGTACTTTCTGAACTAAATGTAAACAAAGGTGGTGACACATAAGCCAGCACTGAAAAATACCTGGAGGACATTGTAAGTTAACTCTGCTGTATAGATGAATTCAATCACTCATATCCACTGAGAGCAAGTATGATTAAAAGGGATGTGATAAACTTGTATATTAAAAAATAACTGGGGAACTTTGATCTGGTCAAGGTGACATTAGCTACATCGAAAATAATCATAGAAAACACTTTTTGAATATACACGGGACCAGCTGTACCAGATGTACTGAGGGGCAACTCAGGGCATTTTTCTGAATAATTCAGGTATAAGTCCCATTTGGCCTAAATTCAGGTCAAAATAAGTTGGAGTTGAATTATCCACTTTTCCCTTGCCATAACCTCCACTGGTTTTGAGTTATGAGCAGTCAAGGCTAGTTTTATTTTTAGTTACATCAAACAGTGTGAGGTCACCATAAAACCTTTCTTTGCCCCTTTAGAAATAAATCTAATAGTCTACCCTGGATTGTCTTTCCACTGGGTTGACAAAGCAATCTTTGAACATGTAAATGAAAAAAATATCCATATCTGGGTCTAACACTAGAATAGGGCTCCAGCATCTGCATTTTTAAAAAGCACACTACACGGTTTTGATGTGTGCCCACAGCTGATACACATTGCTCTAAATAGAAGCCCAAGGAGAAGCTGTTAGCAGACACCAAAAAATAATGAGATTAATATAATTGGGTCCTGGAGTTGATGTTACGATTTCTAGTAGTAGAGGCCAATAGGGTCCAAGGTTGGGTTATGTACTGTTCATTTTCTGACGACCAAATTAATGCACATTTATATGCAGACAGCAAGTCTTCCTGGTCCTGGACTCCAGCAGAAATTTGCCGTGTTGGTTCTTGCAGATGGGGGAGTAGGCACCAGCTCATGATGGGTCTCACTCTTGTTTCACTGAAGACTCACTTCAATGGAGGAGTTTCATATTTTTCTCTTTCAAAAGGGCAAAGCATGGTGGTGTTCCATCCCTGCAAGGGAGCTGTATCTAGCAGGCAGAGTTAATGGGAGCCCAGGTAGGTTGATTTTTCTCCTAAAGTACAACTGACATCTCCATTATGCAAACCTTCCTGGATGTTCAAACGAATGCAAATGCCACTGTCTTTTCAGTCCAAAATCCTTTAATGTTTTAGACTGCTGGTTTCATCAACAGCATTAATTTCCATTCAGACTTTGCATTTCGAGTGACTGCGCGGCAGCTGCTCTTTTTGCAGAGAAATGGAGATGTGTCCACTTGAGTTTTATGAAAGGAAAAATAATTCGTTTGGGGATATGCCATATTTGTCGAAGACTCTTTGGGAAAAGGTTAAGTAATCAGCTTCCTTACACAGTCCCGGATGCAGGCTTTCTTCTTGGTAACACTCTGCTGTGGGAAATGTCACCTTCAGGAGGCCCTGTGTACACTGCTGGCTGTGTGGGACCCCTTCATCTGGGGGTGGGGCGGCTTCCAAGCAGCTAAGGGAGCTGCCTTCTGCTGCCTCGCTCCTGTGCCTTTGCACCTGCTCTTGCTTCCTCCGTGTCTTCCTTTCCCTTGTTACTAAACGTTGCCAAAGCAATGGGCTTTAGACCTAATTTGCTTCCCTCCTCCACCTAGTGTGGACCTTGTCTGCTCTTCTGTTAATAAGAGACCTCACATCGCATGGCTGTTAGGAATTAAAAGGAGAGGGTGCAATGCTCAATTCCTAGCACAGTGTCCCGGGCAGCCCTCAACAATGGGGACTAACCAGCAGTGAGTGATCGGGACCGGGCTAGACTGAGGGGAGTACGGAACCTGCTTTCCATGACAACAGAAAGGAGGTACCAAAAAACTCAGCCATGAAGATAAATAATATTTTAATGTAATATTTTACAAATTCAAAGTGAATGCAGAAAATCTATGATGAACAAACCCTCAAAATTTTAAGTAAAGACAGGATCAGTCATGGTGCCAAGGTAAACCATATCAGAGCCTGAGGCTAAAAGGAAAAATCAGCAATCCTGATGCTGCCTTTATGTAAAATTCTGATTTTTATTCATTATGGATTTTTGGCATTCATTTTGATCTGTCTTTAAATTTTTGATACTTTCTTCATCATGGATTTTTTTTGCGTTAATTTTGAGTTTTTAAAATGTTGCATTAAAATATTATTTTTCTTGATGACTGAAAATTTGGGCCCCCAAGACGAGTATCTCAATGGTCTCATTCACTTCATCTTAATCTGGGCTCCTCTGGAAATTACTATGCTCTGTGGGAAGTCTCTGATTTCATCCCAGCCATTTTGGGGTCTTTCTCTGTGCTGGGCTTCCTGAGTGCGCCACTGATTCTTGCTGAATAAGCATGACATATAAAGTAATCTGTGGGTTTGCAAGCACTAATGCCTTTTTCACACATGTACCTTCGACTCCCAGGATAACCTGGAAGGTCTATCTCATGTATGTGACCCTAAATAGGAGAAAAAGCACCTCGTAGATGAAGGGAAGGAGGGGTGTCCTCAGGGGTAACCATCTATAGTTTTAGGGGTTGTAACATACACAAGAGGGTGGATATGCCAAGGGGACTGAAAATCCAGCCCACCAACCTGAGTCCACCCACAAGAAAAGAAAATATTTTAAACTTAGACAATGTACACCTACGAGGCTGCCTATACCCAGAGAGGGCCCGTTATTATATCTGCACAAAGATACCATATGGGATGGCAGAAGCTGTGAAGACAGGACTCTTCGGGTTTGCCCACAAATATGGAAAAGGTATTTGTCAAAGAAAAAACAACCCTAGTATGGTAAGTAACGGACAGCACCTCGGGAGGGTCCCCTGGGGCTGACGGGGAAGAATGGAGGCTCACCCAGGTCCTGGACTGAGGGGAAAGTGCTACTAGTGTCTGGGTGAGTGGTCAGCTGGCATCCAGTTCATGTTTCCAACACTGGGAATGGGGAGAGGCAACTGGACTCAGACTCGAGTCAAGGTGAAGGTGGCTGAGCTGGAGAGCTCTTACCCAACAGCTCTTGGCTCCTTTGAAGCCCGGGGCAGAAAGGGGGTAACTCAGGGAGACGTGCCCTCCAGCCTTCCCACATTTCTTGGTCGGCCTCTTCCCAGTGTCCTCCGATGCCTGGCAGCAATGAACGGTGTTAATTTTTTTTCAATAGGTCATTGGATATTTTAATGCAAATATGGCCATTAAATTTCCCAACAGACCTAGAACATATTCTAGAATCCAGTTACTTCAGTTATTTAATGAAGCACTACGGTAGACCCCCATCCCCAAATGAAACACAGAACTGTCAGCTCAGTCATGCAGTCTCTAAAACAACTGCATTATTACTTTCTCAAGGTTGCACTTCTAATGGACAGACCTAATTAAAAGCACCAATGAGAAAGTGACTGGGATCAGGTTACTTCAGAGAATAATGAACACAGATAAAACCATATAATAACTTTTTTTTTCCATGGGACCTTCTCTTCATTTTATGTAGGACTTTACACATTAATACAGACTTTTTTTCTCTTGCCAAGAGTCTACAGATAGGATCACATGAATATCCTGGTCCCCCAGACAAAACGTACTTCCTCTAAAGGTTAAGGAGGTGTTCCAAAGTCAAACAAAAAACAAAGGGGGGAGAAATCACATGTGAGAATAACTGGGTGTAGACAGAAGGCCTCTGAGCCAGAGCTAACATTTATGGGGGAGTGTGTGGGGAAGCCCGCCAGACCTTTTATAATTAAAATACAATCACAGGGGCTTCCCTGGTGGCGCAGTGGTTGAGAGTCCGCCTGCCGATGCAGGGGACACGGGTTCGTGCCCCGGTCCGGGAGGATCCCACATGCCGCGGAGCGGCTGGACCCGTGAGCCATGGCCACTGAGCCTGCGCGTCCGGAGCCTGTGCTCCGCAACCGGAGAGGCCACAACAGTGAGAGGCCCGCGTACCGCAAAAAAAAAAAAAAAAAAAAAAAAAAAAATACAATCACAAAACAGCTGCAGCCAGCTCAACAGAACCTATCTGGTTTCCTCACTTTATTACCAAAATTATTTTACTACCAAACTCTGGCCTTTGTTTTCTTCAGCATAGTCTGAAAAGGGTTAAAAAAAGGCATGTACATATTATGTTATGTAACAGTATATTATACTGTATTATTTTGTTAGATTAATCATATACTAATTATTTTATATCCATTATATATTAAGTATACTATTTATTATGTTAATCATACTCATTACATTTTTACATTATGTTATGTTATGTTATATACTATATATTTAAAACTTTTGCCATTTTTCCAGCACTAAATTAACCAGAGACGTTCTTAGCCTTGAACATGGCTGGGTCAGGAAATGTTAGTTCCTGATCTCCTTCCACTAAAAAATTCTCCTCCAATTTTCCTCAGAGTGGTCTGAATCTTTAATCTTAACCATGTTTTTATTTCCTGCAGGCCATCATTTTTCTGAGTGTTCACGATGTTCCTGGTAGTATGATAAATATATTAATGTGAACAGTCTCATTGTATTCTTACCTGTGAGGCAGGCAACAGTATTCTATTCCATTGTGCAGATGGGGAGACTGAGGTCTAAGTGGCAACTTGCCCAAAGTCAAACAGCTAGTGACTCCAGCACTATCTAGAACCAACCCCTGCTTTTGACTGCTTAAGTCTCCTCTCCCTAGGTGATCTCTTTGTTCAGGACTGAGAATCCAAAATGAGAAGCCAACAGTGAGGGTTTTACAAAGATCCCAGAACTACAGTGAATCTGGTTCAACTACACAAGGGACAACAACTCCATGACTGACAGTAAATTCACACTTTTTGACAAGTGTCAGCTGAGTTGGCTGATAAGGCTGTCTCTAAGAAGAGGAGCACTTGATAACCTAAGGACCACAGGGGCCTGGTTTCAGATCCCAGGGAGCATGGTGACTGGTCCTAAGCTTGGGTAAAGACACGTGTCTGTCCTCACTCACTAACATTGTTATCCAGTCAATACTTTGTGAGGACTTATCTGTGTGAGACATCACACAGATACAGTAATGAGTAAAATAAGATCCTTGGCCTCGAGGAGCTCACAATTTTAGACAGGAAGGTAATTCACAAGTATATGTTATCACAACAAAAGAAGATTAAAAGGCACGTGCATAGGATGGATACAGATGCTATAGGAGTTCAGAGAGGAAGAGATTATTTCCAACTGAAACTAAGACTTCAATAGGCAAAGAGGCAGATAATGGCAAGGTGGGATGGAGAAGGAACCTCAAGGATAAATTAAACCACAGTGAAAATTCCAAAGTATGTTAAGGTAGAGCATCTCCTCTGGCTGTATGTTAGAATCTCCTGTGGAACCCCTCTAAATGCACAGGGCTGCAAAAGCAAAGGTTCAGATTCAACTGGTCTGGGGTGGAGTCTGGGCATTGGTGTTGTCCAGTAGCTCGGCAGGTGATCCAAACATGCAGCCGGGGTGGAGGACCCCTGATGAGGTCTGGATGAAGGAGGGCCTTAGGGAAGGGGACTAACATTTACTGAGTAGCCCCACTGTGTGCAGGGAACTTCCCTGCCTCTGAACACACAGTCTCTCACTCAATCCTCTCAACGACCTATGAATAAAGGGTGAAGAACTTGAACTCATGGGGAGCTTACCATATCTATAACTGTGCTAGCAGAATTAATTATCTCATTTAGTTGAATGCCAAGTTTATGAGGTTTCATGTTGGTCTGTCAACACTGAGGCCATGGACAATAAGAAAATGTGATTTGAAGAAAATCCATCCATCAGCAGCCCTGACTGATGGCTAACAAGGCAGTGAGAAGCCCCTGTAATTCTCCCCGTTGGCTGGAAGAAAAGACCTACTCTCTCAGGGTACTGGGGTAATTTATTTGTCTGTCAAATTTTCTTCCATGTTACTTTCACTTTCTTACTGATTTACAGGAGCTCTTTTTATATTAAGGACAGTAACTGTCTGTTATATATGTAGCAAAATTTTCCCGTCATTTTGTCATTTGTCTTGTAACCTTAATACACAGGAGTTTTAGTTGCTTATATATTTTCATTTATAGTTTCTGGGGTTGGAGCATTGCTTTGGGAGTCCTTCTCTAGTCCAAGATTACATTTTTAGTGGCTCCTGTATTATCTTCTGGTATATTTTACATTTTTTTTTCATTTTTAGATCTCATATCCATCTAAAAGTGCATATTGCTATATGTTGTAAGGTAGGAAGCTGATGATGTTTTTCCTAGATGTAGAGACAATTGTCCCAACCCCATATATTTGAATAGCCAGCTCCTTCCAGGGTAATTTACATCCATTATTAAGAATGGGTAAATTGCCCCTGAACTTTAAGGTGAGATTTAATACCAGTTTTCAGCAATGATCTCCAGAATGCGGCAGCTATGTGTGGTGTTTGAATGATGTTTACGTTTTCCCTAACCTCTGGCATTTGCAGTTCAGCTATTGTGCTGTGGTTTTCCCCTAACAGAATTTTAAAACAATTATGTTGTAATGTGCATCCAGGAGCCTCTTGGCACTGGGAATATTTTAAATTCAAACTCAACAGTGGACGGGAGGCATGTAAATCCCCACCAACAAATCCTCAGAGATGACGTATTTACTTTCTCTTCTACCTCAGATCTATAAAAATGTGTGGCTTACAATGAATTAATTAGAATAAATCTAGCCTTGACATCAGACCCGTTTGTATCTATTACATAGAATTCTTACCTCTGGACTCCCAGGGAACTTAAAGCAATTTCCTGTGACTAAATATTCAATTCAAATGTAACGATGTGAAGAAAAAAAATGCTAACATGAGATGAACCTGCACAAAAGTAGTCAGAACCTGAATTCAGAATGAGTCGATTCATTCTGTCAAGAAAAGCATCCATTACAATATAAAATAAAATTAAAAAGGACTACCATACTGTGAGCCAGACAGAGTGCTGTGGGCTTTCTACATTTATGTCTAGTCTTCACAGTGGCCCAGCGTGCTAGCTGTTATTCTGATAAGATTGATGAAGAAACTGGGGCTCAACATCTGGTCCACGCCCCTCTCCTGGCATCCAGGCCTCAATCTTGGTCTCGGTCTCCCTTCTTGGCAGCATCTCTTACTATAGGTGCAAGTTCTTAAGGGAATGAGAAACAGGGGTCCTCAAGGAGAGTCCTCAGGCCTCTAATGTGTTTTCCTGCATCTGTACTCTTTTCTCCTCTGCTCGCACATGAAGACTACCCTGGAAAACGCCACATTTGCCGGCTCTGCCAGATCCAGGAGTAGAGCCTTTGGTTGCAGGACCTTCCTGCTCCTTCTTCCAGAGCCTGTTGGGTGCCTCACTTCCCAACACTGTGACACCAAGAACACTTACACTATGGGGAGTGGCAAATGCTACAGCTCGGGGCTTTGCTTTCCGCCTGCTCCGAGCCAGTTACTAAACATTTATCCCTGCACCGCTGTCTCCCCACTTTGGAAGCGCTATTCTAGGAGGCTAAGTCTTTTGCTTAGAAGATGCCTTTGGCTCAAGGGGCGCATGGTGGATGGGGAAGGACAAGAAGGAAATCATAAGACGGCTTCGGGCTGGTTCTGATTTAGGCTTGGGAATGAGAGAGAGAGGGAGCCAGATAGATATGTGATCTCATAAAATCTCAAAGCTAAATCCCCAATGTTTTACATTTTTTCATCTATTGAGGTTTTGTTCCCCCATACATGTAACATAAAATTGGATGACTTCAAATTTGCTGAATTTTGAGGAAGTGTGGGGGAATATTATGAAATATTTTTTCTAAGCAAGGAAAAAAAATCTGGTGGCTGATTCCTTTCTATGCTGCAATACTGCAAAAACACCTCAGCTTCCTTGGAGAAGGGAAAGTATCAGAACTTATACCAATAGAAATCATAATTTTATACAAATTGAATGGACATGGATCAACTATTTGATATAGCTGAGTAAAGATAGAGAAAAAAATTTTTTTAAACAAATTTAGTCTGTTTCTTGGTAGCAGCAGTTGTCAAACTTTTTGGCCTCAAGATCCCTCATGCTCTTAAAAATGAGGATCCCAAAGGCCTTTTGTTTGTGTGAGTTATAGCTTATCAACATTTACATATTAGAAATTAAAACTGTGAACCTAAAGCTATGTATTCATTAATCCACTTAAAGTAATAAACCCATAACTTGTTAACGTTAACACGTTTTTAATGAAAAAATAACTATATTTTCCTAAACAAAAGAAAATGTAGTAAGAAGGATGGCACTCTGCCTGGCTTTAATGTCTGGACTGCTGGGAGACAGCTAGATTCTCTTGGCTGCTTCTGCATTCAGCCTATTGCAAAAGTACCCACCAGCTAGCCTCTGGAAAATTTTATGGTACATTTATGAGAGATGAGAGTGACAAAGGCAAAGAGCATCTTTGTGTTACTATGAAGATAGTTTTGACCTTGTGAACCCCTAGAAAAAGTCTCAGGAATTCCCAGGGACATTTTAAGAAACGCTTCCCCTTTTTAAGCCTTTAAAAAGATTCCCAAACTGTATTGTACACATGGACTTGTTAGAATGCAGATTCACTGGGCCCCACAGATAGAATTCCTTAATCAGTAAGTCAGCTTAGGCATCAGTATTTTAAACAAACTCCCCATACTTTGAGAAAGACCCTCATCTTATGACCTTCAGGCAGGCTTTGTTCAACCTTCCACTTGACGACTAAAACATATTTGTGAATTAGATGAGCTCCCATCCACATGCAAGGTCAGAACCATGAGGAAGAAAACCCCCAATCGAATACCACACATTCCCTCTGCAAAGCGAGAGGGAGCTCCTGTAATAAGGGTACTGCGGCATCTGTCCATCCGATGTTTATTGAGCACCTACTCTGCAACAGGTACTGTGCAAAAGGTACATGAGGGACAATCACAGGCTCAATATGCTTGCAAGTCATATGAGGAAACACCCAAGGTGCTGATGGGGAGAACACAGAGGGAAGATGAGGACATCCTCAAAGTACTCAGTGATGGACTTGGTGTAGAAAGACTGGGCATTTCCTGGGTGGCTCTGGAGCAGTAGGGGTAGGATCAGTGGGTGGAAAACAGATCTTGGCTTGATAGATATTTCAAAAAGAGCTACTCAGGAAAGGGGTGGATGGGACAGAGTGGATTACCTCTCAAAGGGATTCAGGAAACAGTCTGAGAGTACGGGGAAGACTCTGCATAATCATTATCAGCCTGTTCAACCCTGTTGTTTTAGGATCTTGTAAACTAGCCTTGCTCTGACTACGCAGGGCTTATGGGCTTCTTTCCTTATACATGTTTTCTTCTATTGTGATTACTTAAGTGGTCATAATGAACCTGTGGTCTTCATTATAAGCCACCTCATTTTTTTTCCCCAAGACAGGACATAAAGCATAAAATTGAAAGTGCTTCATTAATCTGTAAGTTCATAAGAGCAGTTGCTATGTCTTATTCTCTCTTCCCCGTTGCCACCGACCCCACTAACCCAGGGCTTGGTACCCAGCCCATGCACAGGACTTAAGTGCTCTGGCTGGAAGGTCTAATTCACATCAAGTAGGCAGTAGGCACTATGGGTGACATATAAGCACAGCTTTTAATTGCTCACCCCTGAGTTTTCACTAACGCCAGTGAGGAAAAAGGCACCCCCTCCCTTCGAGCCCCACCCGCTCGCTTTTCTAGTTCAGCCATCCTTCCCAGTTATTTCACCGTATCAAGACAATAAAACACAGCTCTTCATCAGAGAAAAGTTAGGAAGACTGGATGAGGATCAATTGCTGCGTTGTCTTGAGTACTCTAAAGAGGCATTTTGTGCTCACCATCTGAATTCAATTACTCTGATCAGACAGGAAATTAGCAGCCCAAATTGCCTTTCTATTAGGACATGGACATGACCCAACAACATTTGGAGAGATAGCATGATGGCTGCCCTAATTTACCAAGTGTCATCTAATCAAAAGGAAAAAAGAAAAAAATGAAAGAAGAGCGTCAATATTATCTCAAGCTACAGTGGCTCAGCATCTCTCCTTTCCCAGTGGTGTAGGGCCTTGAATATTTTAAATGTTCTATGGGGCAAACTGCTTATTCAAACATTTATTGGGGGCCTACTATGTGCCAGGTGCTGTTCAGGGAATGGGGATGTGGCAGGAATAACACAGACAACAATCTCTACCCTCATGAGTTTATACACTAGTGGGTGGTGACAGACAAGTTCTCTGGATAAAAATACGGAATGCTAGGTGAGGTGGGTGTGGGTGATGGTTGGAATTTTAAACAGGGGTGGAGGGGGGAAGAGAAGGACTCGTTGAGAGTACAGGATGAGCACTCCTGAATGGAACAAATGTGTACAGACTAGATTTTATCCGCTAAGAAAGATGTCCTCTAACTCTCATCCAAAAAAGATTCAGCCTGGGAGCTTTCTTATAAACACTTTGCAGTCTACACTTCAGGAGTTTCTAATTTATAAATCCTGGGTGGAGTCTGAGAATCTGCATATTTAACAAAACACTCCCTGGCCTCAGGGTGTTTGGGAACCTGAGCTTTAGGATCTGGACCCCCTTTGAATAAATTTACATAATAATTAACTTTTTTTTTTTTCTTTAAGTGCATTCTGTGCATTCACAAATCAGTCTCTATGGTGGGAGTAGGGATTTCTCTGGGAGAAAAGACAGACTCCATTTCTTGAAGGAGTACACTGTTTAGCGGCATTTATAGAAATTAACTAACTAGCCACACAAACATAAGTTCAAATGCGGTAGGGGCTTTAAGGAGAAGCAGAGTAAGGGACTGGAGCCCGTGGCAGTGTCCTGAGTAGGGGGTCAGGAACCGCTTCCTTTAGGGTAGGAGTCAAACAATAAGTGGAAGGAAGAACTTTCTAGAATGAGAAAAAAACATGTACCAAAGGCCTGAGATAAATGAGAGGTCTCTGATTAACAACCCCTTCCGTCAATATGAACTCTCCAGAACATTCTCTCCACCTCCAGCCAGGAATGAAACCAGCCCTTCCCCTGAGGCCACCTTTCTGCCTGCAGCCCTGCCCAGCTACAATACTGTCACCGAGGCTTTTAGCAGAGCTGTGGCTTGATGGGCCTTTCCTTTAGGTGGTCTGTGGCAGGCAGAGTTGGAATCTCCGCACAATTAGGGCACCTACCAGGAACTGGTGGGGGACCACGGACACCTAAGGGGACCGGAGGAACACCAGCAACCAGGTAGGACTTGCGGGAGAGTGAGTGGGGAGGAGAAGTGGAGGCGGGATGGGACCGGCGCCCCTGAGGGGAGGCTGGGCGAGAGGAAGGGATCCCACGCCCGGAGGGGGATGGGGGTGGGGGCACCGCTGGGAGGGCAGAGGACCAGAAGGGAGCGTGGCCAGCATTCCCCCTGCCCACCTGGGCCCCCGGGAGCCTGCTGAGATCCCGCGCCTGATCCTCTGCCCACCCAGGCCCCCTCCGGCCGCATGGCTGCCGAGGGAGTGTGAGGGAGGGAAGGGGAAGCAAATGTAACGGCCGGACAAACGGGGCCAGCGCCCCTGAGGGAAGGCTGTGGGGGGAGGAGTTCCCACACCCAGTGGGGCCCACCCACGGCTAGGGGTCCAGTGGTGACTGGGGACACCCTCAGGAGGGCGGGGAACAGAAGGGAGCGTGGCCAGCACTTTCGCCGCCTGCCTGGGCACCGGGGAGCCTGTTGGGCTCCCGGGCCTAAACCCACGCCCTCAGAGGCTCCCTCCAGCCTAGGCCCCGTCCCTACACCCCCACCCAGGGCCCTACCTCTGCACGGGGCACTCCGAGACCCCCTCTGAAACCCCCTCCAACAGCCCACACACCCTCAGGCCGGGCCTTACCTCCAAACTCCGGAACTCCACACTCTGAGGCCCCCCTCAGGCCATGCTGCCTTTCCCCCACTGCACAGTTCCTGAGCCTAGGCCCCGCCCCACGCTTAAACGTCACCCCAACTAGGCCCCGCCCCACACTTAAACGTCACCCCAACTAGGCCCCACCCCATGCTTAAACGTCACTCCAACTAGGCCCCACCCCCACCCTAAGCCTCACCCTCACCTAAGTCCCACCCCTGCCTAAGCTCCACCCCACACAGCCAAGGCCTTTTCCAGCCATTATTGTTTCTTCTTCTTTTAGGGTGTGGTTCTGTTTTGCCTTGTTGTTGTTGATTCATTTATATTTTTATTTTTTCTAATCTTTGCTTTTTCTAATTTTATTTTATTCTTTATACTTTGTTATTGTTCTCCTTTGGCTTGTTCCTTTTCTTTTTTTTCTTTCTTTTTCCTGTTGTGGTTCTGTTTTACCTTGTGGTAGTTGTTTCAATTATATTTTTATTTTTCCTAATATGTTTTTTATATTTCTAATTTTATTTTACTTTTTATTCTTTGTTATAGTACTGCTCCTTTTTTTTCTTTTCTTTTGCAGTGCCACACGGCTTCTGGGATCTTGGCTCCCAGGCCACGGGTCAGGCCTGAGCTCCTGTGGTGGGAGAGCTGAGTCCAAACCACTGGATTAACAGAGAACCTCAGACCCCAAGGAATAGTAATCAGAGTGAGGCCTCCCGGAGGTCCTCATCTCAGCACCAAGATCAGGCTCTACCGACTGCCTGCAAACTACAGTGCTAGACGCCTCAGGCCAAACAATCAAGCCAGCAATACATCCCCACCCATCAAAAAACACGAGACAACAAAAAAATGTGTTACAGACGAAGGAGCAAGGTAAAAACCTACAAGACCAAATAAATGAAGAAGCAATAGGCAACTTTCCTGGAAAAGAATTTGGAGTAATGATAGTAAAGATGATCCAAAATCTCAGAAACAGAATTGAGAAAATACAAGAAATGTTTCATAAGGACCTAGAAGAACTAAAGAGCAAACAAACAGTGATGAACAACACAATAACTGAAATTAAAAATACTCTAGAAGGAATCAATAGCAGAATAACTGAGGTAGAAGAATGGATAAGTGAGTTGGAAGAGAAAATGGTGAAAATAACTGCTGTGGAGCAGAATAAAGAAAAGAGAATGAAAATAATTGAGGACAGTCTCAGAGACCTCTGGGACAACATTAAACGCACCAACATTCGAATTATAGGGGTCCCAGAAGAAGAGGAGAAAGAGAAAGGGTCTGAGAAAATATATGAAGAGATTATAGTTGAAAACTTCCCTAACATGGGAAAGGAAATAGTCACCCATGTCCAGGAAGCTCAGAGAGTCCCATACAGGATAAACCCCAGGAGAAACATACCAAGACACATATTAATCAAACTAACAAAAATTAATTCAAAGAAAAAATATTAAAAGCAGCAAGGGAAAAGCAGCAAATAATATAGAAGGGAATCCCCACAAGGTTATTAGCTGATTTCTCAGCAGAAACTCTGCAGGCCAGAAGAGAGTGGCACGATATATTTAAAGTGATGAAAGGGAAAAACTACAACCCAGATTACTCTACCCAGCAAGGATCTCATTCAAATTCAAGGGAGAAATCAAAAGCTTTACAGACAAGCAAAAGCTATGAGAATTCAGCACCACCAAACCAGCTTTACAACAAATGCTAAAGGAACGTCTCTAAGAGGGAAACACAAGAGAGAAAAAGACCCACAAAAACAAACCCAAATCATTTAAGAAAATGGTAATAGGAACATACATATCGATAAGCACCTTGAATGTAAATGGACTAAATGCTCCAACCAAAAGACACAAGTTCGCTGAATGGATACAAAAACACGATCTGTGGGCTTCCCTGGTGGTGCAGTGGTTAAGAATCCGCCTGCCAATGCAGGGGACACGGGTTCAAGCCCTGATCCAGAAGATCCCACATGCTGTGGAGCAACAAAGCCCATGTGCCACATCTACTGAGCCTGTGCTCTGGAGCCCGCGAGCCACAACTACTGAGCCTGCATGCCACAACTACTGAAGCCTGCGTGCCTAGAGCCTGTGCTCCACAAAAGAGAAGCCACCATAATGAGAAGCCTGCACACTGAAACGAAGAGTAGCCCCCGCTCACCACAAGTAGAGAAAGCCCGCACGCAGCAACAAAGACCCAATGCAGCCAAAAGTAAATAAATTTATAGATATAAAAAAAAACCCATATATATATATATATATATGCTATCTACAAGAAACCCACCTCAGACCTAGGGACATATACAGACTGAAAGTGAGGGGATGGAAAAAGATATTCCATGCAGATGGAAATCACAAAAAAGCTGGTGTAGCAATACTCACATGAGATAAAATAGACTGTAAAATAAAGACTGTTACAAGAGGTAAGGAAGGACACTACATAATGATCAAGGGGTCAATCCAAGAAGAAAACATAACAATTATAAATATATATGCAACCAACATAGGAGCACCTCAATATATAAGGCAAATGTTAACAGCCATAAAAGGGGAAATTGAGAGTAACACAATAATAGTGGGGGACTTTAACACCCGACTTACATTAATAGACAGATCATCCACACAGAAAATAAACACAAGCTTTAAATGACACAACAGACCAGACAGACTTAATTGATATTTATAGGACATTCCACCCAAAAACAGAAGAATACACTTTCTTCTCAAGTGCTCACGGAACATTCTCCAGAATAGATCACATCTTGGGTCACAAATCAAGCCTTGGAAAATTTAATAAAATTGAAATTGTATTAAGCATCTTTTCCAACCACAACGCTGTGAGATTAGAAATCAATTACAGGAAAAAAACTGTTAAAAACACAAACAAATAGAGGCTAAACAGTGCACTGCTAAATAACCAAGAGCTCACTGAAGAACTCAAAGGAGAAATAAAAAACAACCTAGAAACAAATGACAACAAAAACACGATCCAAAACCTATGGGATGCAGCAAAAGCAGTTCTAACAGGGAAGTGTACAGCAATTCAAGCTCACTGCAAGAAACAAGAAAAATCTCAAATCAACAGTCTAACTTTACACCTAAAGCAATTAGAAAAAGAACAAAGAAAATCCAAATTTAGTAGAAGGAAATAAATCATAAAGATTAGAGCAGAAATAAATAAAATAGAAATAAAGAAAACAAGAGCAAAGATCAGTAAAACTAAAAGTTGGTTCTTTGAGAAGATAAACAAAATCGATAAACCTTTAGCCAGACTCATCAAGAAAAAAAGGGAGAGGACTGAAATCAATAAAGTTAGAAATGAAAAAGGAGAGATTATAATGGACAGTGCAGAAATACAAAGGATCATAAGACACTACTACAAGTAACTATATGCCAATAAAATGGACAACCTGGAAGAAATAGACAAATTCTTGGAAAGGTACAACTTTCCAAGACTGAACCAGGAAGATTAGAAAATATAAACAGACCAATCACAGGTAATGAAATTGAAACTATAATTAAAAATCTTCCAACAAACAAAAGTCCAGGACCAGATGGCTTCACAGTTGAATCAAATTCTATCAAACATTTAGAGAAGAGTTAACACCTATCCTTCTCAAGCTCTTCCAAAAAATTGCAGAGGGAGGAACACTCCCAAGCTCGTTCTATGAGGCCACCATCACCCTGATACCAAAACCAGAGAAAGATATCACAAAAAAAGAAAATTACAGATCAATATCACTGATGAACATAGAGGCAAAAATCCTCAACAAAATACTAGCAAACAGAATCCAGCAACACATTAAAAAGATCATACACCATGATCAAGTGGGATTTATCCCAGGGATACAAGGTTTCTTCAGTATATGCAAAACAATCAATGTGATACACCATATTAACAAATTAAAGAATAAAATACATATGATCATCTCCATAGATGCAGAAAAAGCTTTTGACAAAATTCAACAGCCATTTATGACAAAAACTCTCCAGAAAGTGGGTATAGAGGAAACCTACCTCAACATAGTAAGGGCCATATACAACAAACCCACAGCAAACATCATTCTCATTGGTGAAAAACTGAAAGCATTTCCTCTAAGATCAGGACTAAGACAAGGATGTCCATTCTCACCACTATTATTCAACATAGTATTGGAAGTCCTAGCCATGGCAATCAGAGAAGAAAAAGAAATAAAAGGAATACAAATTGGAAAAGAAGAAGTAAAGCTGCCACTGTTTGCCGATGACGTGATACTATACATAGAAAATCCTAAAGATGCTGCCAGAAAACTACTAAAATTGATCAATGAATTTGGTAAGGTTGCAGGATACAAAATTAAGGCACAGAAATCACTTGCATTCCTATACACTAACAACGAAAGATCAGAAAGAGAAATTAAGGAAACAATCCCATTTACCATCGCAACAAAAAGAATGAAATACCTAGGAATAAACCTACATAAGGAGACAAAAGACGTGTACTCAGAAAGCTATAAAACACTGATGAAAGAAATCAAAGATGCCACAAACAGATGGAGAGATATACCATGCTCCTGGATTGGAAGAATCAATACTGTGAAAATGACTATACTACCCAAAGCAATCTACAGGATCAATGCAATCCCTATCAAATTACCAATGGCATTTTTCACAGAATTAGAACAAAAAATTATACAATTTGTATGGAAACACAAAAGACGCTGAATAGCCAAAGCAATCTTGAAAAAGAAAAAGGGAGCTGGAGGAATCAGGCTCCCTGACTTCAGACTATACTACAAAGCTACAGTAATCCAGACAGTACGGTACTGGCACAAAAACAGAAATATAGATCAATGATACAGGATAGAAAGCCCAGAGATAAACCCATACCTATGGTCACCTAATCTATGACAAAGGAGGTAATAATATACAATGGAGACAGCCTCTTCAATAAATGGCGCTGGGAAAACTGGACAACTATGTGTAAAAGAATGAAATTAGAACACTACCTAACAACATACACAAAAATAAACTCAAAATAGGTTAAAGACCTAAATGTAAGACTGGACACTATAAAACTCTTAGAGGAAAACATAGGAAAAACACTCTGACATAAATCGCAGCAAGATCTTTTATGACCCACCTCCTAGAGTAATGAAAATAAAAACAAAAATAAGTGAATAGGACCTAAGTAAACTTAAAAGCTTTTGCACAGCAAAGGAAACCATAAACAAGACAAAAAGACAATCCACAGAATGGGAGAAAATATTTGTAAATGAAGCAACAAAGGATTAATCTCCAAAATATACAAACAGCTCACGCAGCTCAATATCAAAAAAAAACAAACAACCCAATCAAAAAATGGGCGGAAGACCTAAATAGACATTTCAGCAAGGAAGACATACAGATGGCCAAGAGGCACATGAAAAGATGCTCAACAGCACTAATTATTAGAGAAATGCAAATCAAAACTACAACGAGGTATCACCTCACACCCATCAGAATGGCCATCATCAGAAAATCTACAAACAACAAATGCTGGAGAGGGTGTGGAGAAAAGGGAACCCTCTTGCACTCTTGGTGGGAATGTAAATTGAAACAGCCACTGTGGAGAACAGTATGGATGTTCCTTAAAAAACTAAAAATAGAACTACCATATGACCCAGCAATCCCACTACTGGGCATATACCCTGAGAAAACCATAATTCAAAAAGACACATGTACCCCAATGTTTATTGCAGCTCTGTTTACAATAGCCAGGACATGGAAGCAACCTAAATGACTGTCAATAGATGAATGGATAAAGAAGATATGGGACATATATAGAGTGCAATATTACTCAGCCAGAAAAAGAAATGAAATTGTGTCATTTGTAGAGACGTGGATGGACATAGAGCCTGTCAGACAGAGTGAGGTGAGTCAGAGAAAAACAAATATCATATATTAACGCATATATCTGGAATCTAGAAGAATGGTACAGATGAACCTATTTGCAGGGCAGGAATGGAAAGGCAGATGTAGAGAATGCACATGTGGATGCAGGGGGGGATGGGGAGGATGGGATGAACTGGGAGGTTTGACATAAATACACTATCTTGTATAAAATACGTAGCAGGTGGGAACCTGCTATGTAGCACAGGGAGCTCAGCTCGGTGCTCTGTGATGGCCTAGTTGGGTGGGATGGGGGTGGGGAGGGAGGTCTCAGAGGGAGGGGATGTGTGTATGTGTATGGCTGATTCACTTTTCTGTGTGGCAGAAACTAACACAACATTGTGAAACAATCATACTCCAGTTAAAAAAAAAATGAAGGTCTGTGGTATTGGTTACACAGATTGGGTGGCCTGGGGGAAGGCTGGAGGTACACGTGTAGACTGGCCTTAAGAGACTGTTGCAATGGGCTAAGATAGTGAAAAGAGGACCTAACCCCAGGTGAGGGATGCAGAGGAAGAGTAGAAAGTGTGAGCAATGTGGTCAGAGATGATATTCGTACCTCTACATATGGCAGCCTGACACAGGTCAATGCTTAAGACCTTTGACATCTACACATGGGATTAAGCTCAACTGTTTGACCAAGGGCAGTTTTTTTCACCCCTCTACGACTCTATGTCCTCATCTGTTGAATGTGGAGATAACTAAACCTGCCTCAGTGGATAGTTGTGAAAATGAAAACTGGGATGACAGCGCCATAGCATTGAAGTACTCCTTCCAGGGAAACCACAAGACATCAACAAACAGCAGATGAACTTGAAACCATAGCGTTAAGACAGCCTTCACTTTTACATAGCCCTCTGTGGCTGCTTTCAGATAGGCCACCCTGTAAGCTTCTTTAAGAATTTATATTGTTTTAGAGCCATTTTGCTCGATTAAAGAAGCCATACACACCATAATCAGGGTGAAGAATGCTCAATAAATATCATCTTTGTGGTTTGCTGAAAAAACAAGCACTGGAGATATGAGACCAAAGCCTGTTCTTTGAGCACCAGTCCTGGGCAGCAGGCACAGCAACGGTACCGGAGATTGGGTTATCTGAGAGCAGTGTGCGTACGGTCATATGTTAACAACTGCATACGGAAATGGAAAAGCTGTTTCCCAGCAATCTCATCACTTGGCTCTGGCAGTGAAATCCTCTTCTAAAATCCACACGTGGTTGACTGGTCCACACAGAAACCCCTAGGCATTCAATGGATCCCATTTCCCATATCGTCTCTTCCATAGCTTATCCTTCTTCTTTCAGTTTTTGAGAAAAACTCTTTAAGTGTGTCCAGCCCAATCCCCAGGTATTAGGGGTAGTTTCTCCAGCTTAGTAAAGCTTTAGGGGCCACACAGCCCTATTAACCCAGATGATTATGATTTGCTGGCTGTTCCTGTGCAGCCTGGTGGACCCCAGAAGGAGGAGAGAGATTTGATGAGCTCTGGACTGCAACTTTCGTAAATCTATAAAATCTATAAGGGCATCATAAAACAGAATATTTTTCAGCTTTAAAAATTCAACTTTTAACAACATGGAAAAATACTCATGTGGTATGAGATTCTAAGTGCAAAATGCAATACTATATGTGAGGCAGGAACCAAATATTCTCTTTGCCTGAAATGCTGTACTTCCAGCTCATGCTTTCACATCACTTAGGGCTGCACACATCCTTTACATCTGCAGAGGTACAAGCATTCCATGTTAATCTCTATCCCTTGGCCTGTCAGTTCTTACCACTGCCCAACATTAGGTCATACATTTGTGTAATTTTTAAATTTATCATCTGTCTCCTTCACTAGAATACAGTTTCTGTATGACTGAGGACTTTGTCTTATTTGCCCGGCATCCCAGTGGTTAGCACTGTGCCTGACACAGATAGGTGCTTCATAAATTTTTGTTGACTGCATAAACAAGAAGGACTCAAGTATTGGTTAAATGAATTAACTATCTTAAAGATACAAATGAACTTGTTTACAAAACAGAAATAGACCTACAGATACAAAGAACAACCTTATGGTTACCAAAGGGGAAATGTATCATGGAGGGATAAATCAGAAGCTTTGGATGAACACACACACACTACTATGTATAATATACATAACCAACAAGTACCTACTGCAGAGCACAGGGAACTCTACTAAATATTCTGTGATAACCTATAAGAGAAAAGAATCTAAAAAAGAATGAATATATGTATATGTATAACTGAATCACTTTGCTGTACACCTGAAACTAACACAACATCGTAAATCAACTATACTTCTATAAAATTAGAATTAAAGAAAAGAATTAACTATTTAAAAATTGTTACGGAAATTAAGAGAGATAATGAATGGGAAAGCACTTTGTAAAGTCTGAGGCACAACCCAAATGTTTATTTATTACCATTATGACATGTTGGCTGAATCAGATCAAAAATAATTTGCAGTGACAAGGTCTTCATACGGATCATCTAGGTTTGAAGAGATTAATCCAGCTGAAGAGGCTTGAATGTAAATTATCACTTCCCAATTGCAGTGGCACAGATGATTGGACAGTAGCATTTTTACTGGAATTGATTTGTAATCAATAATCACATAGGATTTATTACAGAATTTTCCTCTAATTATCCTAAGTGAACAATTCTGGTCAAAGGCTTTGCAGGGAAAGATAAAAGAAGGGGTTCTATAAATAAAGTTGGCTTGCAAGTGCTATATTCCACTCAAGTACTATGAATTACTTCCTTATTTTTATTGAGAAACCAGCAATATTATGATTTCCAGAATTTTATGGTCTTGGGTATGCATTATGCCCTTCTTTTCTGAACTATTACTTCTAGGTACTGCCTTTTTTAATAGAAGCCCATTATTCTGGATCGGGGCTCCAAGAGCAGCCATAATTTTTGGTCACTTGCCTCACGGGGGGCGGAGGGCAGAGTTGCTATCTAAATCCAATTCAAGAACACTGCTAGTGGTCTTAAGCCAGAATAAGGAGCAGCCTACTTGCGGAGCTGCCTTGAACACTCACCTATAAGATTTACTAAAATATCATTTATAATATCCCTTTGTTCATGACATGAACATTTTCGCTCATAGACTTCTTGGGGAGAATATGGTATGTGATTGAGATGTGCCATGTTCTCTTTGACAAACTCTTGGGGATGGAACCTAAGCCCTCAGAGGAACGTGTATCAGCAGTAATAATCAATAAATTGCCTTCCAAGAAGAAGTAACCGCAGGATTTTATTTGCCAAGTGGGGCAGAATGTTTCCCGCCCCCTGAGGGGAAGGACCTGGTGCTGTTCCTGACAGTATTCGCAGCACCCAGAGCAGAGCCTGGTCATTGCAGGCACAGGGCAGATCACTGTGGAAGCAATGTTTGAAATTCACGCCTGGAGTTGAATTGCTCAAGACAAGGGGGAAATGGAGAGGACACCACCAGAGGGTCCCCTTTCTTCTCACATACAGGGCTCACCCTCTCCTTCTTAATAAATATCCAACATCACTAAAGAATATCAGTTTGAAATAACACCAAAT
The DNA here is from genome assembly GCF_964270905.1 of Leucopleurus acutus. NCBI lineage: Eukaryota > Metazoa > Chordata > Mammalia > Artiodactyla > Delphinidae > Leucopleurus > Leucopleurus acutus. Next base: position 5,571,153 of record NC_139162.1, read on the forward strand.
TATTAGACTGTCCAAGGTACACATAGCTCTATTCAACCCCATTTGCTCAACCTGATTTTATCACTTCCTGCACGATCAATTCCTCTAACCATCAACTCCTGTTTGGATCTGACAGGCCAAGAGCCTGACCCGACCCCCACCCCCACCCCCCGCCGCCCCCGCCACCCCCGCCGCCAAAGTAAACAATGAACCATTTGATAATGCAAGTCTCCTGGTTCAAGGCATGTTTTCAAATATGTGGGCTTTGGTTCACTGCCATGTCTGCTTTGTTTCCTGATTAGCAAAGAGGCGTGACTACCTCTTCCATCTCATCTCAGAGCCCTCTGGAGGTTCTCTGTGTTGCACGTTGGCCTGATTTTCAGACAGAAACAAGAACAGAGAAAGGACGGGTCCGTGACTTGACGCTGATTCGTGGCAGAATCCTAAAACCGGTCATTAAACATTCGGCCCAGAAGAAAGCTAGTATATGTTTGTGGATTGCAATAAAACACTTTCAGTGGTATGCAAGATTATTTTAGATGGTGTAAGGATGAAATTTTGAGATTTATTGCTTATGTGTGATAAGCCAACAGTAAGTATTACACAAAATCTATTGTCTATACAGGTATTAGAGAATTAGGATCAGGTAAAGCTGGCAGCCAAAGGGAGCAAAAATCATGAATTTGGGAAGTGATTGACTGACACTGGGGAAGCACAGCATCAGTGCTTACAGCACGCCCGCCTCACGAGCAGCATCAAATGCTTTGTGTTAGGGCCTCCAGTTGCCCGAGCTGGCTTGGGGTGAATGAACCCTGCACACTTCTGCCCAGGGCCCACCCTGAGTCCCTGAGAAGTACAGGCTGCCTTGTCTTGTCACACTGCCAATTTCAGGAATTCTATTTTGCCTATTTAAAAATATTGCTGGAGCTGGATCTGACACTGCCTCTGAATAAAGAGGTTTTGTTTGCAGAAAATTTATAAGCAGAGTGACTCACAAGGCAGTGGAAATGTGGAGGAAGGAACAGGCAAGGGAAAGCACCATGATGTTACTGTCCTTATAAAAGAAAGGAAGGGCGGGAAGGGAGGAGGAGGGAAACACAGAATGTAAAACTGTCTTTGGTATGAGGAAAAGCAGCAAATCTATAAATGTAAATGATGTATAAATAATTCTTATCATGAGAAAACACGCCTGGGAGGATAGAAGATGATAGATAGGAACATGTCTTGAAAAATATGAAGCATCCCCTAAACTTGGAGAATGATTCAGTGCTAAATCCACACAGATGAACGCCTTCACACATACAGACAGGACCTGCCTTCACACATGGATTCACACCTACACATGTGTGTTGTGCAGAAGCCCAAGGATTTACACACTCACATCTTTTCCATGGATACTGACATCCATAATTCATGCTCTCTACTTCATGATGTAACTATTTTAAATTTCACAACGGGGGTAGCTTAATAAGGGAAGCCTCCCATTGTACAAGCAGTGGTTGTAATTCTCAGATGCCCAAAACAAACCGCATTTCCTTGTGGGTATATTACTGCAATGAAACATAGCCACATCCCAAACTAAACCCTGAGCTTGTCCACTTGCCCATATAGAGCTGTCTCCTAAATACACATTTTATTCCAACCAAACACAGCATGAGAGGGCCATCTTAGCACTAAGAGAGTCATTAAATACTCGTGTTATACTGTTTTAATTACAAGCTGCCCCCTTTTTGGGCTTATTTCAATAGATTATTGCCCTGCTGTGTAATAGTGTATAAAGAAACAGCAGTATCTCTTGCTGGTATATTGTGGAAATTAAAATTCTCAATACTACTTCAGTAATTAATTTCCAAAGAGAAACCAGTTTAGTTTAATAAAGAGATTAATGAAAATGTTGCAGAAGATATATTTTTCAGGAGGTGTGGTACATTATTTTCTTGCATTCGAAATAATAGAACCATTTCAAAGGACTTAGTAAATCTAGGCTCAATCAATTCTGTTTAACTTACCATAGAAATGCTTTTTAGGGGGTTTAAAGAAGTAGGGCAGACAAACCAGATCAGACCATCCCCAAGGTACAGAGGGAATGAATGGTTCTCCGGTGGCCAAATTCTCTGGATGGTGAGCTGTTGTGTGCCTAGGGCTATATGGTGAAGAGCAAGTTTAGAAGGAAGTTGGTCAGAGGTCAAAGACAAGGTCATGTACGCAGGGTATCCGGTAGAGACGGGCAGTGTATGAAGCATAGGACCTAACCCACTACTACCACCCCCTCCCTGCCACTGAGGTCAACATAACCTTTTCTCTTTAACAAAGCACTTTTTACATACTGTATATTATTACATTTATTCTTCACAACGTCCCTAGGAGGTGTGTATTATCATCATCAAACTCATTCAATACATGAGGAAATTTACAGTATGGAGAAATCAGGCGATTTTCCCAACATCACAGCTAGTAAATTAGAGAGCTGGATTCAAATTCACAACTTATTCCAGATCCCATGCTCTGAAAACATACGACATCCACTTTGTCAAATGCCCATTCAGGATTTTCTGGGGTGGTCCCGTACTACACCAACTATGGAACGAGACCTAGGAGTAAGGATATACCATGACTGAGGTGGGCTGGGAGGGTTCAGTGGACTCAGAAAGTTGTTCTTTGGGACAAGAATAAAAGAATCAATGAGCGAGATGGTGTTGATAGAAACAAAGGGATTTTGCTCTCTTCCATCCCTGCAGTGGAGTCATAAAAAGTGTAGAGATACAGAAGCATGGTGTGTTGTGAAGAAAAACCAGTTATTCAAACTATACACGGAGTGGTAGATTAACTAAAGGCAGCAACCTTAACTGATAACAACATGAAGTTCCAGGGATCTTTCTGTTGCCAACAGGATTAGATGTTTTATAGTTGGGACCAGGTGAATTTGGTAGCACTGTGCAGCCAGAACCAGCAAGGGCTCACACTTCCATATTTTCTCTGCAGGCTTTCTGGACCGAGTTGACCCCAGAATTCTTAGTGGGCTGGGGATCCCCGCTCTGCGTTCCCACAGCACTCTGTACCCTGCTTTAACACTTTCGATACTATTCTAGTAACTGCTTAGGAATTTTATTCTCTCGCCAGACTGCATATTTATATCTTCCACCCCCAGGTCTAAAAAGATGAACCTGGCACAGTTTAGATAATCAATATTTGAGACATAAAGGACAGAGTGTCTGTCTATTATGCTTACAGAAATAATATGTTACCTAATATTTTAATGAAATGTCATAATACAAATCTGTGACGATAGGATTTGTCCTGCACTTTAGATGTTCTCAGGAGTCCTGGGAAGGGGGATTGTGACATGGAGGCAGGCCATCCTGTGAGCTTCCTGTGCCAATGTAAATTATGTTAAATTATGTTAAGCTACAATACGACAGTTGCATTTCTAAGAAGCCTCAGGTTTTCAAAAATTGCTTTTCTAATAGAAAAGGAGATGCTAGAGAGTTCTGGACTCACTAAGTTATTGTTTTTCCATTTAAAACATTGACCATAAAGGCATCTTTACAGATAAAATGTATTTGATTACTGAAAGCTAAAGCCGAGGAGGTCAGAGTGGAATACAGCAAACCCAAACTTGACCCTCCAAACTTTCTGCTTTGGCCTTGCTCTTGCAGTTCAGCTGTGGCCAAGTTCATGACACACAGAACCCAAGAACCAATGGGACAGGCAAGCAGAGCAGCTCCAGGCCTCTCTGTTGTGTTCTCAGCACTCATTTCCTGTGGACCTGTGCCCACCTTCCACTGTTTACCCAGTCGTGGATCATGGAATAGAAATCATATTCCTTAGTTAGTCAACCACATTGTGTTCTTTTCAAATTTTGATAACTTTGTAGTGTGGGAGGAATGCCTACACCTAGGAAAATTATTGAGACCGGGATGCTACACACACACAGAGTGAAATTTGTATTTCATTTCATGTCATTAATGCTTTCCAAAAATGTGATATATCTATAGATCTATATATCTGTCTATATCTATAGGGCTATAGATATATAGTATCTATACATCTAGATATATAGTTACCATATCTAAAACTATAGGCATATATAGAGTTTATATATAATATACATATAGATATAGTTTATATATAATTAAACCCAGTCTGCAGTGTTTCTGTAATTCATATCACACAAGTGAATGCACAAATCAGAAAAAAGTATCTAACAGATTGTGTGTCCTGACTATTAGTCTGGAAAAAATGTGGTAACTGTAGGAACAGCTGTGGCGTCTGCCGTGGCATTCTTGAGCCAACTGGCAGCAGCATTTCTATGAACAGAACCAAGATGTGCCAGACGTGTCAGCTGCACACAGCTCAGGCATAGATAGTTACCATCCAGTTGGTGCCTTGTTTGTGCTCCCATGGAACTTCCGAAATTCCTTTCTACATATTGCGAAGGTTACATATAACATGGATATGGATACATACATATGTGTGTGTGCATATGTACATATACATATATATCACTGTATTTTTAAATTATTATTACACCAATTACTATTATCAGGGGTTTGCTCTGGTCCTATCATTCTGTGAATATACATGCGTGAGTGTGCATGTATGCACATGTGTGTATGTATGTGTGTATGCCTATCTGTCTCTACCTACCTATCTAACTTTTAATCTGTACAATTGCTCTGGAAAGGATATTATCATCACCTTTTTTTGATGAGGCAATCGAGGCTCTGAGAGGTGAAGTAACTTGCTCAAGGTTACACAGCTGGAATTAACTGAGGTGGGATTAACGATCAGAGCTGCTGCCTTTCAAAGCTTGGGCAATTAGCCATCACTTTGTCAGGCCTCCTTTCATGAACAGGGATCGTGTCTTATTTATGATTGCATTTTCGATGCCTAACCCAATGCCTAGAATAGAAAGTAAACTGACAGTCTGTTGAATGTTTGGGCAAACACATTAGTGAAGGAAGGAAGTTGAGGTGATGTAAACATAGCAGGCACTTTTCGCTGTTGATTTGAAATCCCTCCTTTTTGGCAGAATAATCAGTTATATCTGGGGTCCACCATTTCCCACACAGCCATGCGGCCACGGAGGGTATCTCCATCCAAACAAAGAGATAAGTCATGATAATCTACCATTCTTGGTCACCCCACTTCCCTTGCCAGCAATTGGTTTAGGATAGACATTTCACCTGGTCTGGCCAATGAGGCATGAGGGTACACGTGCTAGGGAAAGGAGCTTCCAGGAAAGGGGAGAAAAAAGAGATGCAAAGGAAAATACACTCTCTTCTTTCACCTAAAGCTGATATGCCTGCCTGTGACATTTGTGGCTGTGCAGCTGTCCTGCACACATGGAAAGAGTCAGACTGAGGATAATGCAGCAGGCTAAGAGTGACAAAGCAGAAAGATGGAAAAGAACCCGATCCTTGATGCTGGAGAGATGCTGAATTAACCATCTCTTTAGCTTTCCTACACCTCCAGGCTTCGTTTTGTGAAACGAGAAATGTTCCTCATGGTTTACAACATTTGGATGGGGGTTTTCCGTTAATGATTTCCAACGGCTTTCTAACCAACAACCAACAACGCAGGTCCTTGCTGCACTTTTGGGTTTCACCAGCTTTGTTCCCCCAACCCCCAAATCCCTTCTGCTGAGGATGAAAGCGAGGCTGGAGATCGTGGCAAATGAAGATGTTGAAGCAGACACTGAGATCTGGAGCAACAGCTGTCGCAACAGCTGTAATCAGAGCGTTACTAGAGAAGGCTCAGCTGAGAACTGGAGGACCCTATGTGTCACAACGGAAGGTTACAAGGAGACACCTCCACCTGTGACCAGGAACGGCGAGTGAAGGCTAAGAAGCACTTACCTGTGGGCAAAGAGAAGACTTGAGAAGAGGTGAAAGACCACGAGTGAGGTGAAAGGCAGCCACAGTTGGAGATGTCTGTGGTGCGGGGACCTTGAACACCCCTATGGGATTTACTGGCTTAATGCTTGCTATACAATTTTCCCCACAGGCTTCTTGGTCTTGAGTCAAGAGACTTCGTAAGGGGCCAAGTCCGCCTTTCCATTTTTTTAGGTGTTTCCAGGAGCGTTGAGAGGGGAGACCATGCCAGCAGAAGCCAACCTCTCGAAAGGGACTGTCTGGGGACACACAGATGAATACACTGACATGCCTGTTATAATCAGACTAGCTGCCATTAATGAATTTTAATAATATCTGATGATATGGCTAAGCCACATGCTGAAGATCATATTTTAAGGGGCTATTTTCCACATCAACCATCTAGGAAAGAGTCAAGATCCTGCATTTGAAGGACGGTCAAAGAATCTGCCCTCAAATACCTGGGATCTGTCACGTGGAATGGCTGGGAGATCTTTGTGTACCTCTAAAGGGAAGAATAAGGAGAAAATGGATATTTCTGAAAAGACAAATTTGAGCTCAGTACAAGGCAGTTACTTATATCCTGATTTCTGAAAATGAAAGGTTACTGTTACATTTTCATCTACCACTGGAAATTCTCCAAGTGTTTGAGAAGAAACTGGACAACCACCTCAGGCAAGAGGATGTTGTGTGCAAAAAGTTGAAATAGTTGATTTCTGCAATTATTTCCCATCTGAGACCTTATGGAAACACCCGTATCACTGAATCCACAGGAATGAATGCCAAGTCTCTTTAGGAGCTACGAGTCCTGTTTTTCCTCATATAATCACACTCAGCACGTCCATCTTTTCCTTCTTACTTATTTATATCTATTTCTATAGTGTATTCATTTATTTAACAAGATGTTATTGAATACCAGACAATATGCCAAGATCCAAGAATATCAAGTTTAAATGAATACATCCCCATTTCCTATGACTCACTTAGTCGTTCTTAGGACAAACAACATAGTATCAGTTTAGCTGGTTGGTTTGAAATATAATTATATCAGGTCTAATGAATTTAGACTAATTGGCAAAAATCTCATCATTTGGTAGTCCAAGTAGGCAACACGAAAAACGATGGGAGAAGGCTTTTAAAACAGAAAATCCCGATCACCAAAAACCATGCCAAATATTTTAGAAACACCTGTGAAAGAAAACCTGTTGATGTTTTTGTTTCACGTTATCCCAGTCTGTTTATTATCTCCATTTCATGAATTTTTAGGAAACCCTTTCACTTGAAAGTTATTAAGTTTTTGGAATTGTTTTCATTTTTCTTTATAATTTTCTTTCTGCTTTAGATTTCTTTCTTTCTTTTTTTTTTTTTTTTTTTTTTTTTGCGGTATGCGGGCCTCACACTGTTGTGGCCTCTCCCATTGCAGAGCACAGGCTCCGGATGCGCAGGCCCAGCGGCCATGACTCACGGGCCCAGCTGCTCCGCGGCATGTGGGATCCTCTCAGATCGGGGCACGAACCAGCGTCCCCGGCATCGGCAGGCGGACTCTCAACCACTGGGCCACCAGGGAAGCCCTAGATTTCTTTTTTAATTCGGATGGTTCTTCCCAAGGTGAAGATGGGGCACTCCAGTGAGAACATTCCCCTGGGTCCTCAAGAAAATCCAGGTCTTTTAATATGCAAAACATGTTCACATTTCCTAAGGGCTCACAGCATAATTAGAAAAAACACTTGGCTCTTCACCTGGACTATACAGTATTTGAAAGGAAGTGGAATTTCCTCTTTTCAAACAAAATGCCTGCCCCAAGTCTACTTTTACTGACAAGCATTTCAGGGGAGACAGCGTGGGGAAAAGTTTCCTCCAGCTCTGTCTCCCTGCATATCTGATTATGGCACAGCCGTGCAGACTTAATGTCCTCTTCCCTGTGGATAAATCCGAGAGATGGAGCCCATTATCCACCATGTGGTCTGGGGAAATTACACTTAGAGAAGGTCACATGAGGCTAAACCCCACGCCCAGGTCTCCAGGGGTGCCTGCTGTTACCCTGTTATATTCAATTTATACAACTGAATATTAAAAGAGAGAAGAAGCCGGTTGTGTCTTCCACCTGGATGTTTCAGGAAACTCCACGGCTATTAATCACTCGGTAACTTCTCACTGTGCCAGCATGAAGACAGCTGTACCGGGTAACCTCAGACACGAAGCCTTCCCATGTGTTACTGTTAAATTAAAACCTGGTAGGTTGGAATGACTCCAGGATGGGACTGGACAAATCTGATTAGTGACTGTCACCTAACTTTCTGCCCTGCACAAAATGAAGAAAAGAGAAAGACACCACTGTCTTTGTCTTTCAGGTTTATCGCAGGTTCCTCAGCTCAGCATAGTGACATTTTGGACGGGATAACTTCCTTGTTCTGGGGGCTGTCCTGTGCATTGTAGAACCGTTAGCAGCCTCTCTGGTCCCCACCCACTAGATGCTGGAACTCCCAACCCAGCTGTGACAACCAAAACTGTGTCCAGACAGTGCCAACCATCCCCTGGAAGGCAAAATCATTCCTAGTAGGTAACTCTCACGTTAAGCCAATGGTTAAGTTAATAATATCTGTAATGTGCTTGGCCCAGAGTTAGAACTCAGCAAAGAGCACTTCTTTCCCTCTCATTGCCATTTAGATGGTCAGTAACACAGTGTTCCATTGTTGTGTCTGCCTGCCCATCACACACGCCCCTTTGGATGGTGACTAAAGCAGGTGATCGCCCTGTTGGTGGGTCTGTCAGTCAAGATGCCCTGTCCTCTCCCAAGGGGTGGACCTGTGACCCAAGGTAGGCCACTTGGATCCACCCTGGAATTTGGGTGTCTCTGCAAGGACCCAAGGGGACCTTGGCATTGGTTAATTCACCTGAAAGGAATGCCACCAGTTCCTGCCACCAAAGCCCAGAGCTCCTTGGTTTCATGGCCTCTCTAAAGATCTGCTTCATCAGTTTTACTATCAATTCTGGGAGCTTTTCAGATACGTTCTTTTTTCATTTTCAACTTGATTCAAGTGGTTTTAAAAAAAATTTCAACGAAGGTAAATAAAGGACATACTCATTCTCTAGAAGTGAGTGGCGAGACCACACGGCGACCTTGAAGGAGAAAGGGATGTTAGCGGATGGGGCTGCGGTGGCTGCTTGGGAACACAATGTTTCCTCTTCGTGTTTTCTCTCCCCTCACTATTCAAAGTGTGGTCTGGGGCCCAGAAGCATCGGCACCTGGGAGCTGGTTGGAGATGAATCTCAGGTCTACCCAGACCCCCTACGGTCCCAGGTGACTCTAATGCACACCCATTTGTGGGGTAGTCCCCGAGAGAGGCTGAGAACCCACCATGCCGGGGAGGAGACAGAGAAGAAATGGATACTAATAAAAAATTTATTCTTGGGCTTCCCTGGTGGCACAGTGGTTGAGGGTCCGCCTGCCGATGCAGGGGACACGGGTTCGTGCCCCGGTCCGGGAAGATCCCACGTGCTGCGGAGCAGCTGGGCCCGTGAGCCATGGCCGCTGAGCCTGCGCGTCCGGAGCCTGTGCTCCGCCACGGGAGAGGCCACAACAGTGAGAGGCCCGCGTTCCGCATAAAAAAACAAAAAAAATTTTATTCTTTCCAAAACCCCAGACACTCATCCCTGTCCCTCCACTTACATCCTTTCAGAGAAATATGTTCTTACCTAACAACTTGTATCAGTGTTTTTAAAACTGGGTGTCACAATTCATTTCCAGATTATGAAATCAATTTATAGGTCAGAGCCAGTGCTTCAACTAACAGAGAAGAGTAGAATAGAAATTGGAAAGCAAGCACCACCTAGGGTAGAGAGTCAGTATTGTGTGTGTGTGTGTGTGTGTATGTCTGTGTGTGTGTGTGTGTATTGAGGGTACTGGATTGTGATGTAAAACCTATTTCTTTTTACAAAAAAAGTTTAAAAGTCACCATCTTTGACCTTCACCAAGAGTTGTTCCAAGAAAGAGCTGTATAAGAATTGTTTCATCTCTCCGTCTTTTAATTGTTAAAATTACTCAACACTTATGTCCATTGGATTCCATGATGACCCACCACAGATTCTCCTCAGAACTCAGGCCCCTGAAGAAGTTTGCTTCTTTCTTTGGCACAGGTGCTCTGGTTCACAGCACAGAAGCCTGGAGCTCAGTTTTAAGTCAACCGGTGAGTTTCTTAGGATTCCAGACTGAGATCTTTTCTATTTGCCTTTGCCTTGTCTTCCATAAATGATTCTCAAGTGCTCCTCTGCCTGTGTTACATGTGTGTGTGTTGCACACCCCTTTTTGGAGACATCCGTAACATAAATTAATAAAACAACCCAATGTATAAACTAACACACAGAACCCCGTTGGCTGCCCAAACAAGGACAGAAAGCATAGTAAAACCGTGCCTGGGGACTTTGTTTTCCCCACGCACAGACAGACCCCCAGTCAGCATGATCTAACCTTTACTGAAGACTCACTATGTGCCCAGCAGGATGTCAAGTGCTTGAGAGAGACTCACCCATTTCACTGGAAGAAGCAGCCAATGGCGTGGATACTGGATCCTCTTATCTCCATTTCACAGATGACAAAAGGAAGCTCAGAGACGCTTTCCCACCTCGTAAGACCTGCGCCAACCTGCTTTGAGCTCGCCCTCTGAGCCATGGTCCCAACCTGTCACCTGCCCAACGCCTCCAGCAGACCTCCTCCCCCTGTCCCACTGCAGCCATAATGAGGAACACGCTTGTCCTCCTTCGCATTGAGACACTTAAGTCCATGACTGGCAATTACGGGTGATACTATGACACAGCACACAAGCTTCCTTTTATCTTTTCCATTTCCCTTTGTTTATATATCAAACTGAACAGCACTCACCCTCTTCAAAGGGAGAAGGAGGGGCAGTGATGTGGAATGAACCTTTCGGAAGTGGAATCTGACGGTGAGTGAAAGATTTACTTGAATGAGAAGGTATAAGGACTGGTCATGTGCCTGTCATTTATAGCATCGTGATGTGCTCTATGCCATTAACTTTTAATTAGCTCAATTAGAGCAGAATGTCTGACACCACAACGAGCACATATAAACACTCCTGTTGGTGTCAGGTTAAATTAGTGTCTCCGAATGGCAGATTCTCTTCTTGCATTAATGCGTTTGCCACCCTGGCTCTGTTAATTGTCCCTGGCACTATGTGTTGGTCACATCTGAGATGCGCCAGTGGTCCCCAGGCAACTCCAGAAGGCCAAGCAGAAGACAGAACACTGTACCCAATCTTTCACAGGCTGCCTTTCTCTCATCTTGATCAGCAGCAGACACACCACCTTCAGCACTAAGGCTTCACCGGCAGACTTCTCCTCATGCAGCCACTAAAGCTGGCTAGATATCTTTGAGTCTGATTTTTACTGGGTACATTAAGAAGGTTCATCTTAATAATCAGGAACCAGGGTTGTTAAAGCAGACTATTCTCAACAGGGTGTTGCAATTTCAAATATGCTACACCTTTTTTGGCTCCTTCAGCTGAAAATATTAGCAGTTGAAAATTTTTTTTTAATAGTCAGACTTTGGCTATGCCTCTGTAGAGCTGTGCTTTTCAGCTAAATCAATGCCTTCACTCATCTTAATGAATGTTATTAGTACAATTCATGGCCTACATCAAAAATAACCCCTAAACCACCAATTTGTGCTTGGTTATAAAGGTGCTTGGTTTAATCTATCACCTCACATATTTCATCAAGAATGTGTAATAATAAATCTTTAAGACAATCATTGTTGCTGGTGTGTGGCCCCACCCACTGGGGTTCATCTTCCTAACAGATTCATAGAGGTACCTTCCCCTGACAGGTTTCCTTCTTACGTCAAGGACCCAACATCAGAGAACTGGGACCGATGGAGACAATGAATTGAACCTAAAAGCTGAAGGGAATGAGGAAGGGGGAGACCAATGTTCTTGAACCTTGGCTTTGGGGATTGGTTTAAATGCTGCTTATATTTATTTTACCATTTCAGTTTTAGTAAAAAGAAAATACAGATGGATTCCACTTAAGCTGCTGCTGTACGGGGATTCTTTGGATTAGCCAAATATACCATCACTTTCCCTCCTCTTAGCCTTTGCACATTCTGTCCCTTTGTCCACGATGCAACCCTTCCTTTGTGTGGCTCACTCCTGCTCACCCTCAGCTAAGAAGGACTAGACATCTCTTCTTCAGAGAAGCCTTCTTCCATCCCCAGACTTGGTTAAGATCTCCCATTCTGCATTCCTATGATGTCCCGTAATTTTCCTTCAAAAAAACTCATCACTTATTGTTCAATATCTGCTTCCTTACCAGATGCGAAGCTCAAGGGCAACCACCTTTGCCTACTGTTCCCCACAACACAGAGCAGACAGGCCCTGAGAGAGGTATAACAGGTGAGCAACACACATTTGTCAGAGAGAGGGAAAGTTAGGGAGCGTGAACTACATCAGGGCCCATCACAACTCCCCAAGGGCAAGGCCAGGCTGCAAACCTCTGAGGAGCTCAGGAGGGACTGGGAACTGCTGTGGGCAGGGACCATATGCCCTTCACTGCAGGTGCCTGAAATATTTTTAATGTTTTGAAAGATTCTCTTGAATCTCCTTATGGCCTGGAAGGGCTCTGAGTTGGTGATACTTAAAATGAAAGCACCACTGGTTTCTGATTATCTTGGAGCATCAATTCCTCATAAATACTTAAAGTTTTTAAAAATTTCACTTACACTGAGCCAATTTATACACAGCTGGTTAATCCTCAACAGCCTTTTAAGGTTGGATCTAGGTCAAATTCTCCCAGGTTTGACCACCATCAGGCTGTCAACTTCTCCTTTCTGATACCCACTATGTGCCCAGCATATAGTCAGTTTCTCCATAAAGTGTTTTACCAATGTTGTCTCCTATAATCTTCAGGAAAACCTTACGGATTAGGAACCAATATTCGCATTTTACAGATAAAGAGACAGAAAAGCTATAAAGCTTGCTCAGTCAGGAAGAGGCAGAGCTGGGCTTTGAACCCAGTCCTGTCCACACCACAGCACCACTCTATGATGAATATGACAAATAGCACAACTGAAGTTGTCTCAGATTGCTGAATTCATTCTGCTGTTGGACCAGGGAAGCAATGTGTCCAGATGCCAAGAAGGCGACTCTCGGGGGGATTAAATGAGGCTTGGACAGCTGGGCCAGCACAGCCCTCACAGGAGGAGCCAAGCTGGGGCAGGACACATGTGCCAGTCTTTGCTGGGCATGATGGCAGGGACATTCTCACACGGAGACAATGCCAAGTCCCTGAATATGCCCATGAAGACATTTCCCAACCTGTAAGAGGCTGAATTGTCTTTATCTGTGGGAAAGCCATTTTCTACATGCAGTCCTAATTTCCTAAAGCAAATAAAAATAGGCACCTTGCAACTAACCCTAGTTTAAAGCTGGGGAAGTGGGGAAGGCCTGGCCTTCGGGGCCGCGTCTCCACTTCTTTGTCTAATTTCAAAGCCCACTGTCACAGCCACACAGCCCATGATGAGAAATGGGCTTCATGTGCCCCAACTTGGCACACGTTCAACGACGGAATACTCAATCTTTCCCACAGTCAAGTTCCTCTAGACTCAGTATTTATTATTAAAAATAATAACAAGAGCTTTTGTGCATTCCTGCTGCTTCAAGAGCCATCTGTCACAGACACCTTGGGCAAGGAAGCTATGAAAAGCAGGAGGATTGCTTTGATTAGCTGCAAAAACACAAGACAGAGCTGGCCTCCTGCTCTTGGACAGACGAATTTTAGCATCTCAGCCAGCATTTTCCCCTACTAGGGACATTTTTACAAGGAATTTAATTGATCCTATTAGATTCAGTATAGGAATCAGTTATCTTTATAGTTACAGTCAGCCAATAAGAGAAGCTGGGCCAGTCACTTTTGTGGGTCTCAAATTGGAAGAAGCACAAAAAAGCTAAGCAAAAACCTTGAGAATTATTGAACGGATTCCAGGCTTGGGTTTTTTTTTTTTAAATTATTTATGCCTCACATGAATCCACACTGGATTCGAGGTAGCTTTCAAAACTAAGCACAATAATGTGGAATTACAAATAGATGAAAAGAAGGGTCAGTGAAGAGAGAAAAGGAGGGAAAGATGGACACGGCATGCCATCCACAGATGTACTTATGCTTGAACCACAAATCTGATGCTGCGTGTCTTGTCAGCCAAAGTGGAAAGGAGAAATATTGATAGTAAATGACGTAAATGCAAATGGCTGATGGTGGTGAAGGACAACACAGGGCACTTTTTCAAAAGGATTCCTGAGTCTCAGATCAGGAGTCTTCCTAGAGGGTCCTGGCACCATAGACCCGCAATTCCATTTCAAGTAATGACCAAGGACTGGATGCCAGGTAGTGAGCTACAGACTTTGTCACGTATCGTATAGCAGCCCCATGACAGCTGTGGTCCCATCCCCCAGATGGGCAGGCTAAGACTCGAAGAAGTGACATAACCTGCACCAGGGTGCCTGACGTATAACTGGTTCCAAAAGCGGCCAGCTCACTCCCACACTCAGAGTTGACCTCTCCTGCCACCATCTTTGAGTCAAGGGAACACTGGGGTGTCCCCTCCTTAGGAACTCTGATCAGATCCAGGGGCTGCTCACTCTTTTGGCCTCGGTGAGCTGGCTCTCCATCCACAGATTGATTCTGAGCAGGATGTTATTACCACAAAGGTTTGGGAGAGTTCAATTCCACTGTATCTGTATGTACTATATATGTCCACGTGTATGTGTGTGTTAGAGAGTACAGAGTGCCCCGCTTCTTAAATATGCGAATCTATTCCATAGATGTACCTGCATGTGTGCACAGGCAGTGGTGCATACATAAATGGCAATTCTAGGTGGAAATAACAATAAGAGCCAGAGCTAACACTTAGAGCACTTACTGTGTGTGCCAGGCTCTGTACTATGCATGTCCCGTGACCTTATTTAAGGGTATTTGGAGCACAGCAGCAGTTTGCTCTGTCAAACCACAGCAGAGTGACACCTGAAAGGGCAACGTGGCTCAGGAAGCTCACTGAAAGCCTAGGTGACCCCTTCAGGTGACAGCTCATCAATGTCATCAGCTCAGCTCTGCTTTCACGTTCTCCAACCTGCTTTACAATGAAGCACATGGGTATCTTACGGCTGATGTGCGTGGGTCTCTCAACGTGACCACACAGCTCTCTGCCTCAGACACAGGCTGCCTCTTGCTTTGATCAAGATGACTAACTGGTGGGAAACCCAGGTGGATGAGGCAGCTTTCCAGGGTCACAGCTGCATCACACTCTGAGCTTCAGTGCACAGAATCCACGTAGAATGGGCCATCTCAGTTACACTACTGTCAGACCCCCTACTCCAGCAGTGGAGGACAGCGGGACCCCCTCCAAACTACTTGCCCATAGGAAGCCTTTTACAGAATTATGAAATAGAAACAAATTCAGCTTAGAGGATGTTGATATAAAAAATGCAACTTAAAAAAAATTGAAGGCTGGTTTGAAACTTTTTCCCAATTATTTTACTTCCAGGATGACAAAAACAACAAGATTTATGAGTGACAGTTTTCACTTCTTCACTGAGTACTTACTCTGTGCCAGGAGCTGTGCTGAAGATTTGACAGGCACTGCCTCAATCCTCCTAGTACTCAGTAAGCTTGGTTTAATTGTCAGACCCACTTTAAAACCAGGATGCGGAAGTTCAAACAGTTGAGGTCACCTGCCCAAGGTCAGATTGGGATTTGACCACAAGTCCATGTGAGTCCTGAGCCTATTGTCTTAACTCAGGACTTCTTGCCTTACTGACTACTCACCTCTTACCCTATTGACCTCTTACCCTGTTGACATTTGGGACTAGGTCGTTCTTGCTTGTGGGAGCTGCTCTGTGCACTGTGAGATGGTGAACAGCATCCCTGTACCTTAGATGCCAGCAGCACTCCCCTCTCCATTCGTGACAATCAAAAATGTCTCTGGATGTTGCCAACTTTCCCCTGGAGGGGAATCACCCCCAGCCCAGGCTGAGCCTTAGTCAATGTGCTGAGCTCCCCAGCGTGGCTGAGATGCGGACGTTCACCACTGAGCTACATCACACAACTGCTTGTCACACCCGATTTGGTTCAGCCTAAGCCCCCAAGAGTCCTCAGCAACAGAAAGGAGGATGAGATTCGCTTTTAAGAACAGGTGTACTCCTAAAATGTTTTCCATAAACACAACTTTATAATGTTTCGAGGTGATCGTCCTTGCTTAATAAAATCTTATTTCCCCGTTTGCATTCATTAGGAAGTTACGGCCATGATTATATTAACCATAATTTCCTAATAAATACTTGCCTAAAGATAGAGCAAATACATCAAGAGAAATTAAAACTTTCTCCTCAAATTTTAAAAATGCCACTCATATCCTAAAATAAAAATATACTTGGGGGGTGGGGAGGCTAGCTCATCGGCTTGGCACAGGAGTGGAAAGACGTAAAGGGGGGGTGGTAAGACCTGGGGTAACATCAGGGCTTGACCTCCCCTCCCACCCACAGATCAGTCTACACAGGTGCACCCAGCCTCGAAGGGTCTTCCTGGGGAAAGAGGCACCCCTCTGGGTCTGCATGTTAAATGCTTATAAAGCTCAGCTGTGTGGGGGCAGGTGCCTTTCTTCGTGTACACCTCCCTCTCGGCAGCCTCAGCTCTGATGTCCTGCCAGACAACGGCACACGGTGCCCTGATCTACCACAGACTATGCCTGCTCCTCGGATGGAACCAAGCTTCCAGCTGCCATCCAGTGGTGCTTAGCAAGGTGGGGAGACAAGGTCTCTGTTCCACAGCTCATCCATCTAGATCTCAGAGGCCTGGCCTTTCAGCTAAGACCCCAGAGAGAGTTGACTCACCTCCTAATATTTCTTCAGATTTATAGTTATGGGAAATCTAACTTAGATCAAAAGCATTATATCTTAAAGGCAGTGATAACTGACAATTACTATCACTCTATCACCCCATGGGTATAGCCATTTAGCTGAAGGGTTAGCTGCTAATGGTCTCAGGAAACTTGAGTTATCTGGCCTCTCTTATCTCTTGTCCCTATGGCAAAGAAACTACTTGGTTGGTCAATGACAGTGCTGTTTTGGGGGGTTGTTAGCTGAGCATTTACAGAAAAACTGGAATTAAAAATGCTTGTCACTGTAAATTGATACAGCCACTGTGGAGAACAGTATGGAGTTTCCTTAAAAAACTAAAAATAGAATTACCATACGACCCAGCAATCCCACCACTGGGCATATACCCTGAGAAAACCGTAATTCAAAAAGAGTCATGTACCACAATGTTCACTGCAGCTCTATTTACAATAGCCAGGACATGGAAACAACCTAAGTGTCCATCGACAGATGAATGAATAAAGAAGATGTGGCACATATATACAATGGAATATTACTCAGCCATAAAAAGAAACAAAATTGAGTTATTTCTAGTGAAGTGGATGGACCTAGAGTCTGTCATACAGAGTGAAGTAAGTCAGAAAGAGAAAAACAAATACTGTATGCTAACACATATATATGGAATCTAAAAAAATAAAAAGGTTCTGAAGAACCTAGGGGCAGGACAGGGATAAAGATACAGACCTACGGTATGCTAACACATATATATGGAATCTAAAAAACAAACAAAAAAATAAAGGTCATGAAGAACCTAGGGGCAAGACGGGAATAAAGACGCAGACCTACTAGAGTATGGACTTGAGGATACGGGAAGGGGGAAGGGTAAGCTGGAACAAAGTGAGAGAGTGGCATGGACACATATACACTACAAAATGTAAAACAGATAGCTAGTGGGAAGCAGCCGCATAGCACAGGGAGATCAGCTCGGTGCTTTGTGACCACCTAGTGGGATGGGATAGGGAGGGTGATGGGAGGGAGACTCAAGAGGGAAGAGACATGGGGATATAATGTAGATGTATAACCGATTCACTTCCTTATAAAGTAGAAGCTAACACACCATTGTAAAGCAGTTATACTCCAATAAAGATGTTAAAAAAAATGCTATTCACTTAATGGATGTAGATCTTTTACTGGGAAGTTCTCATCCAAACAGGAAACTGGACCTGTCACATGAACTCTTTTTGTAGATAATCTGTAACACCAGTTTCAAAGTTTCCAAATACTACTTGTTCCAAGAATGCAAAATTTGTTAAGTCTAATCCATCATAATTTCCAGCACCATGGTCTTGGAATGGACATCACTTAGAGACAGAGGTATCTCTGGGACAAGTAGCACCTGACCTGGTTTCTACTATAAATATACTTAGATGACATGGGGCTGTTCTCTGTCACATGGTGTTGAGTCTTGTTTTCCCCTTAGGTTTGTTTGATTTACTCCTGAGTATCCATTTACTTCACCTGTAAATTGGCTAAAATGATAGCACCTCTCTCCTAAGTTGTCATGGGGATTAAATGAGATAAATCAGTGGAGCTTTAATAGAGTGCCTCAAGCAGAGTAAGGTAATGACATTACTAACCGTACAGAACATTGTAAGTTTGGTAGGGGCAGGGGTATGCTGGTAAATGCTTAACCCTAGATCCCTGGAAAAGTGAAAAAATCTTTGATTTGTCATGTCTGCCCATTCTCAGGGTGTAAACTCTCCTGTCACAAATGGCGTCAAGCTACAAATACTGAACATGGAACTGGAAAGAGATTCTAAGCCACCTCAGGAGAGCTGGTACTAGCTGGCTTCAGCATAGCAGCCCCTGAGTTAGAGGGCACAATATCCTCTAATTGGTTTGGTCGATGTATCTCACAAAAAGGTTCTCTATGACATATAACTTGCTAAAGAGAATCAAGTATTGGCAATCACTCAGGGAAGGCTCAGGTCAAGGTCCAGGCACAGAACAACTGGTGTGTTAGGAATAAAGCTCTGGGGGATATCCCTGAGTTCCCTGGATTTGGAACTGCACTCTGTCTCATACAAGAGACTGACTATGACTTCCAGTCCAGTCCTTCAGGACAAAGAAATGCGATGAGGGCTTATGGACTCAAAGAATGAAAGACATTAGCAGATTCTTCGCTAGAATTAAAGACTCAAGAGTGTTGGGTTCAGTTTTGGGATACAGGAAGGGGAGGATAGCCAAAGTTCACCTGGAGATGATCCATGTGGCAGTTGACGACACTGGATTTTAGGAGCTCTGATCTGGACAGGGAAATGCCCTGCACAGAGTGGTGGATAAACTATGGGTTTGGTTAAGATTGGAAGGGTTGGAAATAGAAAAAAGGAAAGGGAAGAAACTTGTGAAAGGCTCCGTTTAAGATGAGAAGGAGAGAAGTTCATGAGTGCTTTCTGGGAAAAGTTCCAAGAGACAGAAAGGGAACTGGGAAAGTTAATGTCCCAGAACCCAAGGTAAAAAGAGTTGCTCCGTTGTATGAATTCTCTCGATCTACCACCTGCTGATGATTCCTTAGCCTTATTTTCATCTTCAGCTATTAATAACCCTGTGAATCAATTTTTTAGTTCCATACAATTACACCTGCCTATGACAGTACCTCCTGCCAGTGATCTGGTGCTGTGGATCCAGAGGAAGTCTCCGGTAAGCTCCCTAGGGCTTAGGAAAGGCTGCAGACAGCAGCAAATACACACCCACTCCTGAAGGACAGACACAGTCTCAGGGGTTTAGGATTTCCATTTCTCCCTGTTCTCTCTCCTCCTCACCTGCACACAAACACATGCACACTGTTCTCTCCCTTCCTGATCTTTCTGTCCCCCCATCCCCTCCTCGTAGCTCTCCCTCCACTTGTCCCCACTGATGGGAGCAAAGCTGGAGCTGTGAGGGGAACAAAGCCAGTGGGTTCTCACAGTGTTCAAACCCTCCCCCAATCTCGTGAGCACCCCTGATCAGGAGGGTCCCTTAGAAATTACAAAACATCAAACTTCCCCTCCAGATTCATCTTGCCTTCTCTCCCCCTCCCCTTTCTACTCCCCTACCGAACAACCCGGTGTCCCCTGGACTTATTACACAGAGCTGTAGAGACAGAGCAGAACAAAGTACCCTAATCCATGGGCGACATTTACAGAGCAGCAGTTCTCTTTAAGAATCATCTGTCCTTTGGAAGCCTGTTTTATTATTTGCCATGACGCACTAGCTCATATTCAGAGGGTGCATTCAGGCTTGATTTCTGGATTTGATACTGAAGCATTGTTTGGTTTGCCCATTGAAAGGATTTAGAATTTAAACAATATGGCAAGTATTAAAAGTTGATCTAATGCAGGGTGTGTGTCGGGGGGAAACATCCAAATCTGAATAACATACGTGTGTAACAAATGTTTTACAGGCAGCGTGCCACTGTGGTCATTTTTAAAAAAATAAAAATGATGATAGCCTTGCCTCCATCCTCAAAATGTCCAGAAAGAAGCAGAAAGGGGACGTACTAGATCCTTACACAAGAGTGGGGTGTGTGCCACGTTGAAGCACCTCCAAAGCTGAGCCCTCATCAAATCTTTTAACATTTCCAGCTCTTTACAACTCAGCCACAGAGATCCTCATCTGGAACCTTATTCTCTCCAAGTGTGCAAGTAAATTACATCTGGTACAGAATATATTGCCACAGGTTCTATTTCCCGCTCCCACCTTGTAGTGGACTTAAATTAAATGACCTGCCAGACCCTGTCTCTCTTTTCTTTAAAATCACATCTATGAATCAGTTCTTCCCTCCTTCCTGGGACGACATAGATCAGATGATCTCTAATCCTAAATTCACAGGATCCCTTTGCCTAGAGCAGAAGACCTAATTCAAACATTCCTATGTACATTTTCGCCCTTTCCCCAAATCAAACCAGATGTCCTTCCGGGTTCATGGCAGTCATCACTAAGGATGCTGAAGCCATCCCAGCAACCCATTTGATATGGATGTGCAAAGGTACTGAGGCGGCAAGATGCAGTAAGGAAATGATGAGTAGCTCAGCATGGTAGAGCAGAAGCAGTATCTGGAAAGAGAACTGAAGGAGACAGATGGCAAAGGGTCTGTGTCCCGTTGGAACTCATCCTGAAGTCAACAGAGAAGTGCTGATGGTTCAAACAAGGAAGTGACCAGATCCAGTGGTAGGTCTCTGGTGGCAACACTGGGGAGGAATAGAGACAGGTGCCTCAAAGCCAAAGGGGAGAGCCTCACCTCTTCAGGCGAGAATGAAAATTAGAACTGAGAAAGTAATGTTATGGACGGACCAAGGAGGAAATATTTCGTAGATCAAACCAAGAGGAATTAGTGATTGCTTCTAAAAGTATACATTCTAGAAGAAAAACAAAAACAAATGGAGATGAATGAACCATGGAGACATGTAGAGATGAAGAAGCATGCCAGGCCAGGGGCAGAAAATTTCCCACAGGTGAACTTTTAAAAATCTCTCTTGAAAATGTTAGTAGAAATTGGGTTCCTGTCTTATCAGTGATTCCAAAAACAATGCATCTGCAGAATGAACAAATTCTAGTACTTAACTGAATAAAAGGCTATTCTATAATCTTGATTATAACAATAAATAAGAACTAATTTGGGTTTTAGGCAAAAAACTTCGTGGTGAGAGAAGAAACAAGAATTAAATTAGGTTTTCAACATGCTGAAAATACATTTAAATTGTATTTCAGAGCTCAGGATCTAACCCTGGTGCATGGACAAACAATTTGAATTTAATTTCAAATGAAAAACCTAATTATTTAGTTAACAGATGACCCCTTGATTCGTTTGTGAAGATCACAACTAAGAATGCTAAATCTAAATGGATTTCTTAGACTTTATACCCAAAGAAGGCCAGCTCAGTTTTAGCACTTTTCTCTCTTGGTACCTCTGAGCACCGTCTGAGACGTTACTTAACAATTATGTGTCAGTGCTGAAGTGTAAAGTAAAAGACACATCACACATTTTAAAATTACTTTTCCTGCAATGGACTTCCTCCAGTGTTTGATCTTAAATTTAACAAGACCAATGTCATCTTGCCACCAAAACTTCTTGAAGTCATTTTCTACAAAGCAAAAGTCTTCTAAGATGCTCTGTTGGGAGATGATGGGAGTTACGCCTGGTCAAATAAGTCTGGACTATTAGAATCCAGAGGGAAAGAAACCAGCTTCACTCTGGTAAACTGGTTTTTCAAACTTGGTTATGGATATGTACATATGTATGTATGTATGTATCTAGTGTGTATGTATGTAGGCATCTAACCACCTATCTATCCCTCTATCTACGGCATTGTGTGTAGAAAAGAGCTAACACTGTAGAGACTGCTGCCCCTAGAAAGGCCTGCTTCCAAAGTTTGCCCTTGGCTGGCATCTGGGAACTTGGATTTTGGGAGGATTTCTACTATTCTCTAACTGATCATGGTGGTTAATTGTGTACAACTGGTGTGTACAAAAATATATGGTTTATGCTGAACATCTGGTTTCTTTCTGGAAGTCTGGAGTTTTGCTGCAAACCAGACAGAGGATGCCCATGTGAGTAACCCCCATGTTGTCACAAGTTGTTGCTGGGAGAGTTGAGCATGTCCTGTGTGACTCCATTAGGAAAGGAACTTGGAGCTTGCGCCTGGTTTCCTGCCCACTTCACCCCAGGCACCTTTTCCCTGTGATAAATCTTAGACCCGAGTATGACTATATGCTGAGTCTGCGAGTTCTTCTAGTGAATTACCAAAAGCGAGGGTGGTCTTGGGGATGCCTGACAGATACAGCATCCATCAGCATTTTGCCAGACAGTGTTCCAAGGAAGACATTTAGGGAACAATTGTTCAACAGTATAGACTAATTGAGAGAATGTACGTAAAACACGTTCTGGCAGATGAGATGGGCCCTATAAACAGTAGTCCCTAATATTGCTGCTCTAACATTCTTAATATAATTGTGAGAAAAGGGATGCCCTCTGTGCTGCACCCCTGAATACGAGCCACGTGCCCTGCACTCTGCCCCGCCACACAGCAACTGCTCACTAGACGTCTGCTGAATGAATTATTGGGCCTTTATTTACAAAGTGCTGTGCCAACATTGAGGAGCCCGTTTTACAGAGTGCTGTCTCAGCCCTCCTGAACCTCACAAATCTAAAACAAACACTATCAGTAAAGACAGAGCTGCGGACAAAGATACAGACAGAAAACTCAGCAGTAAAAACAAATGGATGCAGAAGAAAAAAGAGTGGTCAATACATGTTTACCAAGTCAAAAGCTTGACACCCATATGTTTCTAATTTTGGAGGAAGACATGTGGACGGGCTTTAGAATTCTCCATTTCTAGAGATGTGAATCAGGGGGTCCTGTGAAAGCCTTTTCTATGAAGCTGATAAACTCATACGGGAGAAAGCTTCGTACTAAATGAAGAAGAACATGCTTCAAATGGTGATACTACAGTTCCACAAAAATCTACATCTAAGCCAGTTGGATAAAGTGTGTGTTTGCCAGTTTTCTTATTCCAGTAAACTTTCACTTTCACTGAGGCTCACAGCTCATAACTGACTACAGTGCACTAACTGTAAGTATGATGGCCTCATATTCCAGCTCACCCAGGACAAGGCTCCACAATCACTAACCACATTCTGGATGAGCTACCTACCCTCTCAGCGCCCCAGTTTCCTCAAGAGTCAAATGAAGATAATAATAGTACCTACTTCACTGGGTTCTTACAAAGAATAAGAAAAGCTACCTGAATAGTGTCTGGCATATAGTACATGCTTGAAAATACTAGTAGTTTTTGAAGGTATTTCCATCTGAGCCAGGGAAGGTGAGAAGCCAGCTCAGCTAGGGAGAGTGTGCAAGCGGCATGAGTGTCTATTTCCCTGAGAGAGACACTGTCAATGATCGTGGTTCTCTTTCCTGTTGATCTGGAGGCAGCCTCAGAATCTTCATCAACGTACATCTCTGTTATGGACCAAACTGTGTCTCTTCAGTTCATATGTTGGAGTCTTAACCCCCAATACGAATGTATTTGGAGACTTAGATAGGAACTTTAAAGGGGTTAGTTAAGGTGAGACGGGGTCATAAGGGGTGGGCCCTAATCCAGTCTGACTGGTGTCGCTTTAAGTAGAGGGAGAGATACCCTAAGTGCACGAACAGAAAAAAGGCTATGTGAGCACATGGTGAGAAGACAACTGTCTGCAAGCCAAGGAGAGATGCCTCTCGAGAAACCAACCCTGCCAACACCTTGATCTTGGACTTCTGGCCTCCAGAACTGTGGTATTAAGTTCTCCAGTCTGTGGTATTTCGTTAACGACAGCTCAAGCTGACTAATATAGTTCCCAAGAAGGCAATCCTCTAAAACAAAGACTTTCTAGGAATTTCCCCAAGTGTTGCTCTGTCTCCCTGGGACACAGACTTCTGCCTATTCCATGGGGATCCTCTTGTGCTGATCTAACTCCCTGAAGCCACAGTGGTTCGTGTGACTGACGATGACAGGCTTGCTCTGCCTGGGCCTTCTCCACACCCTATAAACCCAGCCCACCCTGACTGGGCCATTCACCTGCTCCAAACATATCTGATTTAGAAAACCTTGGTTTGGGTTTACACTGGTTGCAACTCAGAAAATTTTGGAAGAAATCCTTTAGCACCAGAAGATGACCAACCTATTTTTCTAATGGCATCTGCATATGACATGGTATTCTTCTGTTCACCTGTTCCTTTCAGCCATCCCCACCTCAGTAAATGGCAATCTGGCCTTCCTTTTGGCTCAAGACAAAAATCTCCTAATTACCTTCAATGTTTCTTTCTTTTACATCCTACTTTTAATCCAGCCGTAAACTCTGTTGTCTCTCTCTTCAAGATGTACGTCATATCCAACCCCTTCTTATCACCTCCACCTGGGCCACCCTAATCCATGCTCCACCCTCTCCCACCTGACTTACTGCTATAGCCTCCTGTCTAGCTCTGTTTCCTCTACAGCCCCCTTCAGCCTATTTGCCATGGCCCTGCCAGGATTCCTGGGAAAAAATATGTCACATTGCATCCTGCCTCTGCTCAAAACTTTCAATGCTTCCCATTTTACCCAGAGTCCAGAGTCCATGCAAAGGCCTACAAGGCCCTGCAGAATGATCTCCCCTCTCCCCCATCTTCCTTAAACATATCAAGCTCACTTCCACCCCAGGGCCTTTGCACTTGCTGTCATGACAGTTAAAAGGGGGCCCAGGCCCTGGGGGGGAAATTGGTGGCACCCCGGCCAATGCAGAGCTGCTAAAAATCTTCACATAAGCTTTTCCCTGAGCTCCCTCCCAGACTGTAGGACCCTATCTTTTGTAACACTCTCTGCCCCTAACTTGGCTGCTGTTCATCTGTGTGGCTCTCTTTCCCTACAGCTATCTGCATAGCTCACATCCTTCTCTTTCATCAGGTCTCTGCTGAAATGTCTCCTCTTCACAAAGGCCAGCCAGGACCGTCTCATATGAAATAGGAGATTGCTCATGTCCTGCCTTCCCCATCCTCCCCACACTATTTAATGTCGTTCAGGGGCATTTATCCTCCCCCGCCAGCTCTGCTGCTGTAAGTTCCCTGAGAGCAGGAACTCTGGGTCATTGTTTAGTGCCTTGAACACTATCTGACAGGTCGTAGCAGCTGAGTAATCATCTGTTGAATTAATGAATGTGTGAATAAGTGAATGTGTGGGGCAGGTGGAAAAGACAAGTACACTTCAGAATAAGCAGATCTGTCACAGGAAGTAGACTGACCAGAATGATGCCACACTGTCCTGTCTTCTTCACGCGCTGGGAGCCCCAGAACCTTTGGGGAGGCTTACAGTTCCATGCAGTTGTTGTGAGTTAGCCAGCGTGATGCCCCCAGCTTGACTGATCACAAAATACGACCATGCTGGGGTCATGGCATTGGAGAGAGGTCTGTGAATCTTAACGTGGCAAGTGCATCTTTTGCAGGTTACAAAATATTAATTGCCTTTGGTATACCATCTGTGTTCAGAAAGGGTTCTCCTCTCTCTTCTCCGGCATCCACGGCAAAGCATCCAGGCAGTGAAGCGCTAACCTCGTTTCCTCTTCCCATTCATCTTTTTTATTTCCAACTCAAGGAGCTAACCCTGCTGCTCTCCCTCTGCAGTGATAACTTATAACTGAACTACCACTGATCTCTCTCGTTAATGAAACCTTACTCTATTTCTCTTAAGAATGACATGGGCAGGGCTGTTAAAGAGCCAGGATGACGAGGCAGGCACTGTGTTTAGAGTAGGAAGGGAAGCCTTAGCCCTAGACCAGCACTGATTCTAGCTCCTTAAGCTTTCCTGAGAACGCAACCGAGAGGCGAGTAAGAGCACACACAGGTCATTTTGCAATGGCTGATTCATCTCTCAGATCTGAATGTAATTCACTCCAAACCCAAATTTACTCTTAGCTCTGAGGTGTGGACAGCGGGGTGCATATGCTCTTTATAAGCAAAGTTGAATGAAAGAAGACTGTCTTGTCTCTATGCCAGACCTAGTTTTCTAGGACTTAGAGGCAATTTATATAGCATGATGAAAAAGCATTCAAAAGGGGATGTTCAAGGTCTAAAAACATGAATCAAGATCGGTTGAATAACTTTAGAATCATTTTCTTTATGTTTAGTTTACTTTACTGAATAGAAAATGTCATTATTGATCATTTTTGGAACAGTTAAGTGTTATAAAACATTTGTGCAGAACTAAACTACTGGTTTCTTTTTCTTTTTTTTAATTGGAGTATAGTTGCAAAGTTTAAAAAAGAAAACAACAGTCTTTCAACCAACAAACGAAATTCTAGACCTATACATCCTTCATAAGTCCCTGAAAGCATCACCCAAGATGGCTTTCTATAAAAGATACACTTTTCAGACAAGTATTTCTTCAATAATAAAGTTAGTATTGTAATGATACTTCTTTATCAAGAATAAATGTAAATAAAGATTTTTTAAAAAAGATTGGTTGAATAAATAGTGTGTCTGAAAAATCTGGCTCAACCAGAAGCTTTAGGTGGCCGAGATGACAGAAACCAGGGTCTTCTCTGCTAGTCTAGCCTGCTACTCGGCTACAACCAACCTGGCCATGAAACAAAGATCACTGTGGAGATAGACACTCACTCACACATTCATGTTTTTTCCCTAGGATTTCAACCCCTCCAGATCTCCAAGAGATCTGCTCTCAACAAACAACAGAGCAGCTCATACTTAATGCAGCAGCTTACAGGGAAAAACGAGACCCGTTCCTCAGTCCCCATCTCATTCTCCAGATGGAGATGAACTTGGTATCCAGGCTTCCAAGGGGAGGAAGCACCGGGCAACAGTAAGACTATGGACTTTGACATCGGAACACATGGTAATAAATTCCCATTCCTCTCTCTGCCTTCTGGTTATATGACTCTGAGCATAGTTATTTCACCTCTCTAACCCTCATTTATTCAAGACACCACTGTGTAAAGCATAGATAAACTACCAGTATCAAAAGGCACAAATAATGTTTAGGGAAGCACTTACTAGATGGCCAGTCCTGTGCACTTAACAGGCAATATCTCATTTCATCCAGCAGTTCCAGCAAGTAAGTCCTCTCATTTCTACCTTTTTATAGATGAGAAAACCAAGCCTTACAGATTAAGCAACTTGCCTCAAATTACATAGCTAGTGACAGGTAAAACTAATATCCAAAGACCTGCGTGATGCTAAAGATAGCACTTCCGCCCACCCTACTTCCCAGATCTGCACTTTGCAATACCATAGCCATCAGCCAAGTGGTTATTTAAATTAAGACTAACTAAAACAGAAGAAAAAAAAATCAGTTTCATAGTTGCACTGGCCATAGTTCCAGTGCTCAATAGTCACTGCATTAGACTACCATCTATGTGGCTACCATATCGGGCAGCATAGGTAGAGAACACTTCCATCGCTGCAAAAAGTTCTACTGGACCACACTCGTCTAGTCCTCCGATATATAATGTGCCTGCCTTTTAGTAGGCATTAATGAATGTGAGCGTTGACCATGTTCAAATAGAAATGGAACTGTTCCTCAGCCCGGCTCCATTAGGCTATGGTCACAGAGACTGATTCAGGTTGTGAAGAAGATGAAAATCATGCAGTTGGTGGGGGTGGGGTTCCTCTAAGCAGAAGAGCACGCAATCACAACACAACACTGGGAACAGGGCTTCGGAAGGGGCCACAATAAGGAAAGGCCCTGAAAGTCCAGCTTAGTTAGTTTCATGGTCATTGCTTCCACCTTGGGAACAAAGACACTTGTGGGTCACCAGGCTCCGATCATTAAAACATCACCATGGTCTGGGCTGCTGTTCAGCTCTCTGCTGAGCTGGGCAGATGCTGCTCTTCTTTCTCTCAATGGCCACTCGTGTGTACTCAATATCTATCTCCTTGGGCTGTAATTTCTTCATATTATTGTCAGCTATGGACAAGGTGCCCAGGCTGCCTTTGAGAATGTGCAGGACATCCCCCCTTGATTTTCTCCATTTCTTTCTGCCCTGCCCTCTCCCTCCTGGTATTAACACCTGGGTTTTCCTGTCCTCTCACTTTTGCCTTCCTCACCATTTTTTATTTCCCATTATTAAAAAAAAAAAACAAAACTGAGGTCAAATTCACATAATATACAATCAGTCATTTTAAACTGACCAATTCAATGGCATTCAGTGCATTCACAGTGTTGTGCGATCACCATTATCATCTAGTTCCAAAACATTTTCCTCATCCTGAAAGGAAACCCCAGTACTCATGAGCTGTCACCAGTAATCAGCTTTCTATTTCTATGATTCACCTCTTCTAGACATTTTCTATCCATGCAATCGTGCAATATGTCTGGTCTTTCACTCAGCAGCATGTTTCCGAGGTTCATCCACACTGTACCACGTATCAGTACTGCATTCCATTTTTATGGCTAGTAACAGCCCACTGAGTGGATGACCAACATTGGTTTATCCATCCCTCAGTTCATGGACTCCCTTACCTCCTGATTAGCTAAAACAACAGGAAGGGGGAGAAGCCTAGTTTCCACGATGTTAATGGAGAACGTTGATGCCAAATTGTCTCCAGAATTGTTTTTCCAGGATGGCAGAACACGTGGCATCTCAGGAAGGCATGTTGGCATCCATCAGGCATTTCCACCCTGACCATTTCTTTCTGGTCTCATTACTTAAATTTTTTCTCATGAAACATTAACCACAGTGTGATTTCTATAATGCTTAATAGTTCTTATAGGAGAACATTGTTATGAGGTTTAGTTTTTAAAGGTGCGGAATATGCTGGCTTAAATAAGTTCTCAACTGCAGGCCTTCTAAATGTCTATACTGTGTCAAAGGTGCACTGTGAACTTCAAAGAAGCAATTACAGTTTTCAATGTTTCTCAAACTTTCAATGTTTCCCAACTGTTCCCAAGGGAGCACAGAACTCCCTTTTGTGTGAGTATGTGTGTGTGAGTGAGTGGATGTGTATATGTGTGTGTGTGTGTGTGTGTGTGTGTGTGTGTGTGTGTCTTCGGGCCATCTCTCAGTTCTTCTGTTTTACACAAACAGTTTGAAAAAGCTAGTCTATATTAATATCTGAATCCTTCTTAGGTCTATGTAATGGGGGGGC
The DNA here is from genome assembly GCF_964270905.1 of Leucopleurus acutus. Taxonomy (NCBI): domain Eukaryota; kingdom Metazoa; phylum Chordata; class Mammalia; order Artiodactyla; family Delphinidae; genus Leucopleurus; species Leucopleurus acutus. Next base: position 5,600,538 of record NC_139162.1, read on the forward strand.
TGTCAACACACTTTAGAGACTGGAGTGTTTCTACCAGGCTTAAAATAGGTACATTTTGAATCACAAGTTAAATATCTTAAACGCATTTAAATGCAAATTATTTCTGAATTAATCATATAGGCTATATAAAGTGTCATGAGTTTGAATTGCAGCCGAATGGTAACAACTCGTAACTTATAATAACACAATTTTCATTTGGAAAATATCTTAATCCTTCAGCACTTCATAGCACACAAGTTTGAGGATCTCAAAGGCAGAGAGTCATAAAAAAAGGTATCCTTAAGAAATGCACATTCCAGCATATATCCTCAGTGTATGTATTAGCAGTTAAAATATAATCTGCTTAAATGTGCCGTATAGTTGGAAATTCTGTTTCTGAATAATATCTACATAATTTTCAATAAAAATAAACTTGCAGTAAATTATCTAGATCTTAAGGTACCAAAGACAAATGGTCTTTGCTGGAATTAGTTTTCCCTCAGGAGTAAGGAAATGGAATTTGTCTTCCACAATGAGGAAAAACAAAGATTAAAACACCATGCAGAATTAAAAATGAGCACCGGTGAGTTCTCCTAGAACCCTATTACTGGTTGCTTCTCAGAATTAAGGGGGGATCTCTGGACAGGTGGAGCCCCCAGCATATCAAGATTCCGGCTAAAATGAAGTCTGGTTGGTGAAAAGAGGGCTTGGTAGACAGAAGATTTACCATGTTTGAGCACATACGTTACCACTTTCAAAGCTCACAGCAACCCTATAGGGTAGGTTTTCCTATTCTCATTTTACACCAGCGTTTCCCAGCGTGCTATTATGGCATTTGGGGCTGCACCATCCTGTGTGGTGAGGACTGTCCCGTGAATTGTAGGATGGTTAGTGGCATTCCTGGTCATTACCGCCGAGATGCCAGTAGCACCCCTCCCCCAGTTGTATTAACCAAAAATGTCTCCCAACATGGCCAACTGTCCCCTGGGGGCCAATATGAGTCCTAAATGAGAACCACTGGTTTACAGTGAGCAAACCCAGCATTTAAATGCTGTGTGACAGACCCAGTGTGTGGAGCCTGGACTCTGGATGGGAAAGAAGTGGGTCTGTCACCTGACTGTGTCACCTACCGGCTGTGTGACCTGCTTCCTGACACTTCCCTAAGACTTCGTTTCTCCAAGTGAAAAATGCACAAAAACAGTCTCTTCCTTCAAGGTTCCTGAGGGAGCAGCAGATGTGTTTTGTTCACTCTCAAATCCCTAGTGTGCTAGGGGACAGTTCACTTTGAAGAAAGGGGCTTCAACTGAGCTGGACACAGTGTGAGGTGAAGCTTGGCTGTGGCTACGTTGTGTGGGTTGCACTGGGGCAGGAACCTGGACTCGGAGCTGACTGGGTCCAACACCAGGGCGCTTTCCCCTGTGGCGAAGGCTAGCCTGGGGTCAAGACCAGGTGCGAGGGACCTGCCTCCTGAGGCTGAGGAATTAACACTCCAGCCACTGCCCCTGCCTCGCCTGTAGAAGAGAAGGCCTCAGAGCAGCACCTCGTGCTAAGTGATAGAGCCAAAGCAGCTCTGAGCCCGAGGCCGCTTCAGGCGCAAACAGAAATCAAGTGTCCAACTGTTCCTTGTTTCTCACTTGTTCTGAAGAAAATGATCCTCAAACAACATCAAGATGACACTTCAAGAAGGGAAACGAGCAAAGCGTGAAAGAAGCTGGAACATTTAAGTTCTGGTAGGAAAACACATCAGAGAAACGACAATCTGCCTCTGACCTTAAGAAAGGGAATCACAGGGGTGCCACTGAGGGTCGGCTGTGAGTTACCTCTCCCTCCCGTTATCACCCGATCTACAGCCAGCAAAAGAGGGGAGCCCTGTGCTCACACTACCAGCTATGCCCTCTGTCCCCATGTTCTAGAGTGACAGTAACTGGGGCCAAAGGTGAGATCATCTATCACTTACCAGCTGTGTGACCTTGGATTGATTCCTAACCTGCTCTTTGCCTTTACTTCCTATCAGCTGAATTTAGAATAAGATTTTTCTGGATAAGCCAGGTGGACCCAATGTGGTCACAGGGTCCTTACAAGTGGGAGAGGGAAGGGGAGGGAAAACAGTGTGCGCGGACTCACCTCACCATTGCCAGCTGTGAAGACGGAGGAAGAGACCACAGGCCAAGGAAGGCCAGGGCCTCTCGAAGCTGGAAAAGGCAAGGAAACCGACTCCCCTAGAGGCTCCAGAAGGAACCAGCCCTTCCTGCTGACACCTTGATTTTAGCCCAGGGAGACCCCTATTTGACTTCTCACCTCAAGAACTGGAAGGTAACAGACCTGTGTTGTTTTGAGCCACCAAGCTTGTGATCATTTGTTATGGCAGAAACAGGAAACTAACACTGGTTACCTAACACATTGAGTCAATGCCAGGGTAGTGAGGGCAGAGTGAACCCCCAAAGCGACAGTCTCAGCATCACCGTGGTGGTGCTTATTCTATTACTTCGAGAGTAAGAGTTGGCCTCAGGTGCAGCCCACGGGCTGGACAGCCCCAGCCTGCCTGGAGCCCCGAGCAATGCGACGCTCCCAAGGGAAACTTGCCAGGAAAGGGAAGCAAGGATAAGCTTCATCTTATACACAGCATCTGCATGGTCATTCTCCCTTTGCAAAGCCTTTTCTAACCACTATTTAATTTATTCAGGAAGCAGAGTGCAGACACACTCAGGGGCAGCCCCTGCCCTTGATCTAGAAGTGGGGTTCGCTGCATCTCCATGAAAATGCCTCTGGGGAGCCTGTCTCAGTGGAGTTAGTTCACCTCTGAGCCTGACAGCACCCCCACAAATTTAGCCTTTCCTTGGAAATCTCCAGAGAAGGGAAATGTATAAGCTCCCTTTCAGGACTGACTATGGTCTCAAAAACTGCTCTCAGGTTGTCAAAGGACTATGGAGCTGCCAATTCCTAAGGGCCATGACGGCCCATCTAGTTCAGAGATCACCAAACTTTTTCTGTAGGCGGGCAGAGACTAAATACTTCTGGTAATTAACAGAGAGCCTCACATAAAAGAGAGTAAGAAACACTAAACAGGAACTAAGGTGACGTAGAGTTCAGGATTAGGCTCTGCATTAAAAACTCAAAAGGATTCCCTTTTCTCCAGCCGGGACATGGAAGCAACCTGAGTGTCCATCAACAGAGGAATGGATGAAGAAGATGTGGCACGTATATACAATGGAATATTACTCAGCCTATAAAAAGGAACGAAATTGAGTTATGTGTAGTGAGGTGGATGGACCTAGAGTCTGTCAAACAGAGTGAAGTAAGTCAGAAAGAGAAAAACAAATACCGTATGCTAACGCATGTATATGGAATCTAAAAAGAAAAAAAAAGGCTCTGAAGAACCCAGGGGCAGGACAGATATAAAGACGCAGACATAGAGAATGGACTTGAGGACATGGGGAGGGGGGAGGCTAAGCTGGGATCAAGTGAGAGAGTGGCATGGACTTATATAATCACTACCAAATGTAAAATAGAGAGCTAGTAGGAAGCAGCTGCATCGCACGGGGAGATCAGCTTGGTGCTTTGTGACCACCTAGAGGGGTGGGATAGGGAGGGTGGGAGGGAGACACAAGAGGGAGGGGATATGGGGATATATGTATACATATAGCTGATTCATTTTGTTATACAGCAGAAACTAACACACCATTGTAAAGCAACTGTACTCCAAGAAAGATGTTAAAACAAAAACAAAACAAAAAAAACTCAAAAGGAATAGAAAATGCATTACAAATTGTGAAATGCCAGTCCCCCAGGTTTCTGAGCCTTTATGACCAGCTGCTGAAGACCTCTACCTTGGGTCTACCACCTTTACCTGTGCCGTCCCCCAGGTGTTAGCCATTGACTCAATGCGCACCCCAAGCCAGGAGGGTATGATCCACTTTGGAAGGACACAGGGCTCTCCTCCCGACTTCTCATTGTCAAACATCGTCAACCTAGTCTTGGATCCATTAATGTTTGACCTGCTAAGCCATCATTTAATGAGGATGCCTTCTCTCCTGTCTTTCACTTTATCCCACCTTTGGAGTGCCTGGTCTGGCACACTGACCAAGGCTCAGTTTGACCCCAGCTGCAGGCAGGGAATGAGCATCTACAAATGACAGAACACAATCAAGCTCCTTTAGCAAGCATGTCATCTTTCCAACATGGTACCAGAAACATGGACTTTGCTTAAAGGAGTCCATTATGCAAATATCCATACCTTCAGAAGAAAGAAAATTAATATGGAAATGATCTTTTGCCACATAACGCCTTATTGCAAGAACAAGATAAGCCTTCTTCATAATAAAGATCCTAAAACAGCTGCCAATCAAACAAATCAACAGCTAACAGCTCCAGCCAACTGTGTTTAATAAACAATTTTGAGATAGCCCACTGATAAACTCACAAAGAAGACAGAACTAAAAGCTTGGAATTTTAACAGGGAATGCTCTCTTGGCCTGGAGATTGAGCCAAACTAAATGGGAAGGACCAGGCAAACACATAAAGCATTCCCCACCCCTCCACCCATGGATTTAGAATAAGCAGAGGTTTTCTGGTTTACTGTCTAGAAGGGAACTTGAAGGCTGAGCTCGGGGAAGGCAGGGTTTATCTTTTATCTCTCTCTCCCAGTGCCTGCTAGGTAGTGGGTTCTCAACAAATGAATGCATTTTCGAATTAATTTCTATTTCATGGCAATTTGAATGTTATTGTTGACTTTCTCGAATAAATCTTATCCTCCTGGAATGCAAATTGGATGTCACTCCCTTGCTTAAAGCCGTCCTAGGCTTCCTTAGAATAAAATCCAAGCTCCTTACCCTACTCTGCAAGCCCTGGTGGGACCAGGTCCCCCAATTCTTGCTACTTATTTCACCCAAAGGTATATTTAATGTCTTCACCATGAGTTTGAATTCACCACGCAGGTCTTCCTGGAGAGGACGTCATTTATCTGACTTGTGCCACTCTGGCTTCAGAGACCCAGGGACAGGACTCGCTGTCTCTCACTGTCCTCCACTGGCAAGCAGAGCGGTCTGGGCAAAATTCAAATCTGATCGTGTCACTCTTCAGCCTGAAATACTCTAACGTCTGCCCGTCACCAAGGGCTATTACATCTAAGCTCATTCCTTGGCATTCGGTCCCCCCTTCCTCGCTAGTCAAGTCCATCTCCTATTTCCCTCAGGAGTCGCTGTCCCACTTCTCCAAAGCAGCTTAAGCTCTTTTGCCCCCTCTCTCCGGAACACTCTCCTGCCCTGCCCCCTCCTGTCCCCTGGCTAACACTCCTCCTCATTCTTCATCACTTGCTTTGATGGCCACGCTCTGTAAGGTTGTCCCTGGCCCTGCCCTTGTCCCATGGTGGTGTAGGTATCTTGTTACAAATCATCATCCCCAACTAGACCAAGAGCTTTATAAGGACAGGGACAGTATCCCATGCTGCTGTGCCCTAGAAATGAACAGACCTCTTGTCTATTCAAGCCTGATGAGTATTTCAGTGAACAAACCAGATCCTCTAAGAGGCCAGCCCCATGCTGGTGCCTGCAAAGCATGACACACGGGGTCTGTCCTGTGCCTTCTAGGAGGTTGAGTAACATCTCCCACCTCGACCCACTAGATGCCAGTAGCACCAAGTTGGGGCAACCAAAAATGTCGCCAGGCATTGCCAGATGTCCCCTGGGGGGGGCACAGTCACCCTGGATGAGAACCCCTGATGTCAAGGATACCTGAGAGGGAACGACAGCATTCTTGCCCTCAGACCTTCCATCAGGCCTCCCTGCAAATGTCAACTCCAGGTGAGGCCTGCCTGGACCACGCAGCTGCTTCCATCACTCTCTGCATCTTTAATCTGCTCCATTTTTATTCCCAGCATGTATAACCACCTGATGTGTTACATACCCACTAATGTCTGTATATTGACAGAGTTCCATGAAGCAGAAACTTGCTGGTGATTTGCTGCTCTATCCCCAGTAACTTGAACCAATGGCTGGCATGAGTTAGGCATCCCATCGATGTCGGCTGAGTCAATAAATCTTGTAGTTGATCTGAAATATGTTTGACGGGGCTGCTGAGTGCATGTTGGCCTTCGTGTGTGCACAACCTTTTGGCAGTCCCAGGTCGCCTCTCCATAAGTGCTGTCCACTTTCATACACTTCTCTTGGCTGGAAGAGAAGGCTCAGCTGGCAGAAGAGCAGGCTCTTCCACACTCTTTTTATCCCAGGATTTTGCTCACAGATTCACTCCATTTCCAATCTCTAATTGATGCAGTCTGTTTCAATTAAACTTTAAGCAGGGGGCTGGCCAGAACTGAGGTGGGTGACCTGGAGGTCGGTAGCTCCGCAGACTCAGTGAGGACATGGGTCACTTGTGCACTTATTCCCCATCATGGGACTCTGGGTTTCCACCTGCTCAAAGGGAACTTAGCCCCCATCACAACATCACTCCAGGTACGTCCTGGGAAACCCAAAGCTGACTTCACAAGTGCCCCCTGATCAGTGTCAGCTTCTTCCTCCTTCATCTGGGCCACTCGAGGGAGCTTCGCCATGGTGATCCACCCCCTACTTACTGACCCTTCCCATGCCAAGGTGCTGCAGGAGTCTCTAGGCAGGGGGATGGTCTGCTTTAGAACTGTCGTCCTTTGTCACTTGGCCTCACAGCTGTAGTGCTTGAACCTGGAATCTTACCCGGTCTTTTGCCACTGGCTTAATTAGCTTCTGGTCCTCCAATTTTGCAAAGTATCTCATAAAAAAAATAATTTCCATCATTTTCTGCCCTCTAACCCCAAAGTGTCAAGCTCACTTTAAGGGGCCAGAGGAGGAGGACAGCCCGTCTTCACCTTCTCTTCGGCTCCTCCTCCCGGCTCCCGACAAACTCCTCCTTCCCTCCCCCCCCCCCCAGCTCATTTCTACAAAATGTGAAAAAAACCGAAACCAGCCCTGTATGCCTGCTGATGATGCAAATAGATGGAGAGCGGGGGGTGGAAGCTAGAACGGGCGTCTTATCTGTGTTTGCAGGGTCTCGTCCCGGAGGGGTGGCCACCGCGCCTGTTTTGGAAGGACAACAAAATCGCAGCAGCATTTTTGTTTCAGTACTGAGGGTCAAAACCATTTGTCAATTATCGAACTTGCTCTTACTTATAAAGTTAGCAGGTGAGATAAAATGGGTCTAAAGGCTCTTGCAGTCCTGATATTGTGTGGTTCTTCAGCACCTTGGGCAAAAAAAAAGCCACCAAGTCATTTGAAAAAAAGCTACGAGGAAAAAGATTTGGTTATAGTTAGATAACTAAAACAAAAAAACACACAAAAAAAGAAAAATTGATCATCACACATTTATTCATGCCATGAACGTTTGGTAGGTCCAGACTGTGGGCCGGGTGCCTGGGAGGCGAGGGGAGGAGAAAGTTGAGGAGGAATGTGGGGTTCTCCCACCTGCCAAGATTCAAGTTGAACCTCTTCTGAGGAGTTTGTGCTAATGAAGTTTAGAAAATATGTTTCCATAGCCCGGAGTGAGGAAGCAGCTTTGCTTAGTGGACCAAATAAGTAATCAGTCGGGAGCAACTTGGTGGTCTAATCCATGTATGTGGCTGCTGCAGCGGTGTCGTTTAACCTCTTCATGCCTCACTTTCACCAGGTGCACCTGGCAGATAAGCCCAGGTTGCAAAATGAGGCGCTTGGAAACATGAAGAGCCAATCGGGAAAGAGTCAGACGGAGATGCTTGGAGGTACTGGCGCGGGGAGAGGCTGGGAACAATTCCTGAATTAATTTTTTCTAAAGTGAGTCAGAAAACAATCCGTTTACTTATTTATCAAATTGCGTTTCTCTGCATTTCAGTTTTTTAAGTGCTTGTCTCAAAAGAGACATCAGAAAGGAGTTTGTTTCAGATAGTCACTGAGTGAAGCGGTTGATTGAGGGGAGATAATATCTTTGGTTCTCTGCTATTGTGTGTTAGGAACTCCTACCTGTATATCTCATTTGACATTCACACAAATCCACCGGGCTGGTGTCATTAACCCCAATCCTAGTGATGAAGAAACTGGGGCATCAATGAATCATATTAACTCAGTGGTTCTCAAACTTGGCTTCACAGTGGAAACACCTGGAGAGTCTCATCAATGGACTGAGGTTTGGTCCCACTCCAACACATTCTGATCTAATTGGTTTGGAGTACAGCTTGGGCATTAGGGGTTTTAAAAGCTCCCCAGGTGACTTTTTTTTGAAGTGCAGAAAAGTTTGAGAACCACAAATAACTTACTCAAGGTTACAGATCTAAGATGGCAGAAAAGCTGGCTCTGCTGAGCCCAGGGCCAGCTTCTTCCTATCCGGAATTATTTTTGCCTGAACTGGCTCAAATCTTCTGAAGACACTTTCATCTCTGGCCTAAAAGGCTGGTCTGAGAAATAAGCAAAGACTCAGTAACATGGTATTTAACAGTCATCCAAAGTCTAGAGAAGAAAGAGCAAAGAGGCTTGGGACAAATTTGCCTGGCTCTCAGGGGCCATTAACGAAACAAAAACAAAGGCAGATTTGAAGAGTATGGATTGGATTGAGAGGCCTTTCACATGGCGTACCAGAGCACCTGGAGAAATATGCACCTTTCAGGCACACACCTATGACCCCAGCAGCACTGTAATGGAAGTGGCTCAAAGGCCACCTTCCCTGAGGCAAATTAATGAATCAAGCCCGCTGCCCTGAAGTTAACACTTAGTGTATTTAGACCTGGGGTTCTCAAACGTCTGCCAGCATCAGAACCACCTGGAGGGCTTGTTAGGCCCAATGTGGGGCCTGAGAATTTGCATTTCTAACACGTTCCCAGACGCTCCTGCTGGCCTGGGGGGCCGAGCTTTGAAAACTGCCCATTTGGATGACTGCCTTCTCCGGACGAACACATGGTGTTACTGACATTCAACCATTGAACCGCTCGCTGGATGCCTGGCACCTGCTTCACCTTTATTTCCCCTGCAGGGAGCTTCAACTATGAAACTGGTACATGAAGTGATGGCTTCCAGTTCTGGAACGCTAAGTAAGCGGTCGTGTGGAGCGCCATTCGTACACAGCCCGCTCACCACCTACAGCACCACGGGGAGATGGTCCTGCAGCCTCACCCTCATTCTAAAGATGAGAAAACAGGTCGAGAAGAAAATAACTTGCCAAAGGTGATACAGTATCAGGACAAACCATGAAATGGCCGCTATTCACCCTTTTTTCAACTATAAAAATGGCAATTTCATATGGTTCCTCCGTTAGCAGGGTCTGTCTACCCTCAGTAGGTCTGATTCCAAAGCCTAAACTTTTAACCAAGTCCTCTGTCTCCTCCCAGTTAGGATGCTTTCCTAGGCCATATGTCTTATTGATCGACAGGACCAAAATGTTGAGACGAGATCACAGGGGTGAAGCCAGGCAAGGACTGGTCACTGGCTCTCAGCTAGCCATCCTCATCACTGACTGCCTCTCACCTGCAATAAATTGTACCGTATAACTCATCCAGAGCAAGGTATATCCCAGATGGCGTGGCTGACCCTGAAGGTGACAGCCCCTGCCCCAGGCCCCTTGCTAGCTCAGCTGGAGTCCTTCCTATGATACAGGGTCTTCCCTGAACACATCTCATCATGACACTCGGTGAGGGAAGTGAGACACACATGCAGTGGCTCTGCTTTGGGGATTGGAGGTTCCGGAAAGCATGGGATCAGAGTCACCCAGCATTTCAGGGCAGCCAAGGCAGAGTCGCTACCACCCAGCTCTGAGCATCGTAGGAGCAGGGTGACAGGAGGAGGTGGCAGTGATGATGACTCCTCTAGAATAGTGGTTCTCAGCTGCGGGCAATTATGCCTCCATGGGACAATTGGCAGTATGTGGATGATTGTCATGACTGGGATTGGGGGATACTATTGGCATCTAGTGGCTAGAGGCCAGGTGCACTTCTAAACACCCTGCGATGCCCAAGGCCAGCCCCCATAATAAAGAATTATCCAGCCCTAAATGTCAGTAGTACTGAGGTTGAGAACCCTTGCACTAGAATCTTATCATATATGGCTGGGTATTTCCTGTGGCACCCCTGTTTCTGGTCGTTTTACATGTAAACCAGGTTGTTGGGTCTCTTTGGAAATTCTATAAGCCATCTGTACCCTACAATAAACCCTTTTCTTTGCACGTTAGTTGGAGGAATCACAACTAAGAAAGACAACCATGGGGAAGATCAGACTGGAGGATGAAGAAAGAATTAGCTTGTCCCCAAAACTGAGGGCTGAAGGAGGATTTCCAAGTCCAAGTATTATCAAGGGCAGCTCAATTCTGTCAAGGTAATGTGTGCATCATCCATGTACAACATGGGCATTGTTATAACTCTCTAATCTGAGTAAATCTACATCTCCCAATTGCCTTATGATTGCTGACATTATGATACACATACTTCCACGTGACAGCAGCATTTTTCATCTTAATGCACTTTCTGCTAAATTGTCATATGTGTTAGCATTGGGGCGGAGCCACAAATGAAGGGAAACACAGGAGCAAGGATAGATACCCTTTGCCTGTCTGGTGTATTCCAAATTCACAGTAATAGTCTTAGCCATAAAGTCAAAACTTATCCAGAAATTGGCTCAAAGGAGAGCAAGTTGTATCCCAGAAAATGTGGGCGCATTTTCAGAAGGACACAGTGAATTCCTACTCGAGTTCTAAGACCAAGAACACAGATGGTTCCCTTTACCAGTTCTATAATTGAGAATGATAACCGCATCAAGCTCACCTTTATAAACGTTAAATGAGATCATCACTTAGGGATCTAGCACGGAGCCCTGGCATGTTGTAAGTGTTCAATAAATGTCAACAGCCACATTAAACAATAATATATCTTGGGAACCACTTTGGCCCTCAGCTAACACGTCAGTAAGGACAAGATAATAAAGCTTGTGAATGTGGAGGTCTAGAGAGTTCTTGGGGATTTAATAGGTGCTCAGTAAATGTCAGTTCTTGGTCTCTTTCCAAGTGCTCCCCTCTTGTCCCATCCAACTGTGACATCCCCAGTGCTTGCTGCATCTCCCACGGTGGACAATGGAGCAGGGCAAAGGTATCCTGCCCGTGACACCTGCCCACTACCAAGGTCCTGTTTCCTGTTTCACCTCTCACCCCTGCTGGGCCCAACTCCAACCCCCCCACCCGCCTAACAGACTCTGTCTCCCCCTCCACTCCTGTCCTCCCATATTGACAAATTTGCAGCCAGCAGATTATAGTCACAGTGTGAGTGAATCATTACCACCTGCTAATATTTTTATAGAATTTCATAAACTTGGTCATTCATGAATCATTTACAGTACTTTATTCCAGTGAAGAGTTCACAAATCACTCAAACACTGGCAAAATGCATAATAATGAGTAATATTTCAGGAGGCTTTGCATTAATATGTCAGCTTCCAATACTGCAGGAGCTAAATTATTTTGCCAGGTGCCACTTCGGGTCAGAAGCATGGGAAGCCCTTTGGGGGCTGCAGCAGGGAGAGTGGGCAGGTGGCCGTGGGCCTTGAAAAAAGACAGTATTTAAGAAGAAACAGATCATCCAGCGAGTCAAATCCCCTTCCAATAAGTGGAGTTCCTGTGAAAGAGGCCTAGGAATTTGCAGATTAGACATCAGAGTCTAGTTGGAGGTAAAATAGGAAGAAGTGTTTCTTAGTAATTGATAATTCAGGGCTTTAGAGGTGGAGAGAAACAGATATGGACCCCAGACTCAACACACACCAGCTGGGAGACCTTGAAAAAGTTATTTAACAGTTACTTGCTTGTCTCTAAAATGGTGTTAACACCTACTTCTGAAGTCTCTTGTGTGAAATGGATTAAGTAAGACAATGTATATGACTTGTTTAGCACAACATCAGCCATGTAGAGTTCAATAAACAGTAACTTTAATGATGATACACATTCAGGGGCTCAAGGACAAATTCATCTCAGACTATTTCTTTTCGTGCAAATCTCTGAGGCTTAGTTCACAATGCTTTCTGGCTGGATTTGGAAAATGCTAGCACCATAGCATGAACTTGCATGTGAATAGCACTTACCTTTAAAATAAACAACAACAAAATTCACCCACGTGCTCTCTGCTTTTTAAACTTGCAAGAGGGGAAAGTAAAATGTGGGAATTGGAGACCCAGGATTCTGCTCTTTGAAGAAGCAGATCTGCAACCAACCACAATGCCCACCAGGGACAAGATGGATCTAACTGCACTAAGACGGTAAATCATTTCTAAATAGGTGCTTGAAATGAAGTGGATTTGCAACTTTCTTGTGCCCAAAGTATATTGAGAAGGCAGGAACCCAGTTCTCATTAAATCCAGAAATAGCAGAACCAAACAGAGAGTAATAGGTAGGGACCTTCCTCAGCAGGGACACGAAGAAAACAGGAAAAAGACTAAATTGAAGAGCGAGAGGCATGGGGGACCCGGCATTAGAAACTGGGTCCTCGCGAGGCTGGTGAAGAGTGGCTCAGGCCAGGCCGCCGTTTGGCTGCTGTAGCCCTGGTACTCCTTTCAGACACTGTATGCCCACCAAGCCCCAGCAGCCTCTCCACTGGGCACATGTGGCCCTGCGCCAGCGGTAAACCAAGACGAACAACCAACACGGCACAACTCCCTGGCATGCCACTTGTACACAGTGGAGAGGAACTTAAATCCGTTTATTTTGAAACAAAGCTGAGGCATTAAAATGAAAGCTCCGTGAGGGCAGGGAACCTGGTGGGTCTCATTTCCCATTATATTCCTCATCCTGCAGGTCCTCAATCAAATGTATTAAGAATGAATGAATTGACGAATCAATCGATGTGCTACGGAGTACATTATGAAACCACAAATAAACTCACGATTATTTAAGAGAAGTTCATGCTTGAGATGGGAAGGCTGGGCCACCACCAGTTTTCGTTTACCTCCTTTGCCTTTCCCCTCACTAATTCTCACTCATGTGATGAGACTGTAAGGGGCTTACCATGTTCCTGCTACTGTTCCAAACGCTTGACCTGCATTAACTCATTTAGTCCATTAAATCCTATGAGATCAGTATTATTACTGTCCCCATGTCACAGATGATAAAATCAAGGCAGATACCCTGCCCAAGTTCCCATAGCTAGTCCATAAAAGCTGTGCTTTTAATTCAGCCAGCATGGCTACATGCAAAGTTATGTTTGTAACTGCTACATACTACGTGGCCTCACTTTAAGGAACAATATGAGATGCTCTATGCTATAGACCAGACTCTATTTTACTAGCTGTTTAGCAACTATTAGTTAGCAAAAACTAGTCATTTCATCTTTTATTGGGCTGGCCAAAAAGTTCGTTCGGGTTTTTCTGTAACACCTTATGGAAAAACCCAAATGAACTTTTCGGCCAACTCAATACAAGCATTAAAGTTGCTAGTACGATCCCTATTTTATGGATGAGAATCACAAGATCAGAGAGGGTAAGTGGGTTTCCCAAGATCAAACAGCTCAGTAAGGAGCAGTGCTGAGACTTGAACAACAATTTTCTGACCCCAGAGCCGTTGATATTAATCACTATTATCATTTACATAAAAATAAAAGTGACCCAAATTAAAAATAAAAAAAATCGTGGGGTTTTCTACTCAACCCTGCCCTCTGATACCTTTGTGAGCGTTAGAAAGGGGCCGCCCTCTCCCTGTGGACACAGCCCTGAACTGCAGTGCAGCTTTTGGTGAGTAAACTGGGGGCTGGATGAGGCCTTTCTCATCCCTCAGCCATCCCCCTTGGGCAGTAAAATCCCTGCACAGCTGTACCTGACAGCCCTGCATTCAGCTTTCGGAAGCCAGAGGAAAGGGACACTTCATGAATCAAAAATTTTCCTCAAAGAAAATCTCTGACTGGCCTCTTTGGCAACATCAAAACCAAGCCACCTGATGGACCAAAGGCCACCTTCTCCTCACTCCCACTCCCTGTGAGTCCCTGAATGTTGGTGTTTGAGTTCTTCCCGCTGTAACTGCCCCAAGGCATCTTCCCCTCACTGTCCCTGGAGATCAAGGTCATTGCCATCTAAGGAGAATGTTCACTCTGAGGTGGGCCCTGGTTTATGGAGCCCAGAAATCTCTCTCTGAATGTGGAAGGACTCCCAAAAGGGTGACGAAGTTTTAAACCACCTTTGGGTCCCACAAACATCAGAGAGGATCATTTAGCCATGCATGTATCCAAACTCTTGTTCAGCTCTTAAAATAGCTCCTACGGAGTCACCCCAAAAAGGCATCTCAGCCTCTCATTTACCAGTTCTCACTCCTGGCAGCCAGTTTTTTTCCAGTTTCTCTGATTCACGCTAGTCCTATTTCCAGGCTACAGAACACTCCCAAGAAGACTTCTGCTCCTTTATTCTTTATCTTGTACCCTCTTAATTTCCTAGTAATTCTAGAGCTCAGCTTCCTCCAGGAAACTCTCTCTTTACTTAAAAGAGGAGCAGCAAATGCTATGAAGTTCAGTTCCTGTCAGGATAGAAGGAAAAACCATGAGTCTGTGGTAGACGTCAACCTTCTCACGGTTGAAGGTAGGAAACTGATGTTAAAAACTTGTGGAACTTAACCAAAAATTTTAAATCTTTTTCAGCAAAAGAATGAATAAGAGCAGCTCTGATTTACTGAATGCTCACTAGGTGCTGGGCATTGTGCTAAGAATTTGCAAAAATAATTTTATTTCATTTTATACAGTCCTTAGAGATGCTGGTACTATCCCCACGTTGTGGAGGAGAATCAGAAATCCTCAGAGAGGGTAAGTGGGTCGCCCAAGATAAAAACAGCACAGTAAATGGCAGTGCTGAGACTTGAATGACAGAGGTCTGAATCACCATGCTATGAAATTATGAAATGTATCGTATCTTTAGTTCCTTGTGTCTGAAAATTAAGAGATATTCCTATCACAGGCAGGGAAAAAGTAGAGGGCATCTACCCATGGTCTGCAGCTGGCTTATCCACAGCACCTGGACACTGACAGCTGCCAGGTCACCTGTGGTCACCGTCAAGTCCAGCTGGACCTGGGAACTTCTGAGGGTGCCAACATTCAATTTCTACAACAACCAGATTCCCTGCCGGGGGTTCGCTGAGGATGCACACTGGTCACCCTTTGGCGTCCTCTGACAGACGGTACCCCCTGCAGATGCTCACAGCATCTGCCTTTTGGCAAAGTTCCTGAGAGGGAGGTCCTCCCAGGACCCGGGACCCTGGAACACACCGTTCAGCATGAGGCTGGATGGGCCTTTCCTCACCCACTGCCCTGTATTTGTCTAGTATTTTAATGCCTCTAATGCCCTCTTCTATCTTCTTCTCACTGGAAACTCACAGCAATCCAGCTGGTAGCTAGGCAAGTGTTATCTGCATTTTATGGGTGGAATCCTGAGGACCAGTGCTTACTGGGTCTTCTCAAGGTCAGTATCTCATGGTGACAGAGGAGGCTAGACCCAGGGTACCCATTTCCCAGCCAGAGCACTTGACTTGCCAATGCAATGTCTCTCCACCCTCTGTCTGCAGAAAAGGAAGAATATGGAGGTTTTTTTAGGGAAGAGGAAGTAACTTTGTTGAAGTGGGATTGGGATGTTCTTACACGGTGTTTTGACGAAGAAAACCAGAGATGCCAAGTCCACTCCTAGAAACTGGCCGCCACCCCCCAGAGCACAATCCAGGGAAATGCGCATGTGATGGGCAATGGTGATGGAAAGCAAACTCTGTTGACTGGGCCTTGTTCCCAAGTGCCTGCTTCCAGCTCAGTGCGCTGCATCCCACGGAGGGCTTTCCCCGAAAATGGCTGGGAATCCTGTCCCATTTCTTGAAAAATGAGCTTACTGCCCTCAGAGGCTTGGGTCCTTAACAGAGGCTGTGAGACGGGGCTCTTGGGGGTGTCGTAGAGAGGGGACAGGACAGACCTGGAGCCTATATGAGATTTAATGCTCACCCCAATATCTGTGTGCAACTACTTTCGTCTCTGAATCTTGAACAGGTGTCAACTTCTGAAACTATCCTTTTACAAATAGCCTTTTGTTTCTCCATATAAAAGAGAAGCAAGTACATTATAGAAAAGTCAGAAAAAAAAATCAACAACGCCAAATACAACCACCAACACTTTGATTTTTCCTCTATCACGCTTCTTCACAAACATACCCACCATGATATGTGTAAATACTCCATCTGTAATGAGGATACCATATGTGTTGGTGTGTCTGTTTCCATTCAATATCTTGAAAATCTCCCATATAACTAGAACTTCTTCAAAAATATTTTAAATGGTTGTAGAAAACTTCCTTGCAAAATTGTGCCATAATTTAACCATTATATATTGCTGAATATTTAGCAACTGTTTCCATTTTAAGGATCGTGTCCTGCTATATCATCATTGTACAAAAATCTAACTAAATTCCTCCCTATTTCCTTAAGATGGCTTTCTAGAAGTAGAATGATCAGGTCCAAGGTTTTATACTTTTTATAGCTCTTCATTATCAAGCTGGTTTCTGGAAAGCCGATGTTAATGTAAGGTTTCTGACCTCCTCTGAGATCCCCCCAGGGTCCCTCTTCTTGGTTTTTAGTGCCCAAAGCCTCGCGCAGACCTGGGGGGCTCCGTTGATGAGATAGGGGCCCCCACTGCTGCTGTGTCAGGGTTCAGTGCCCTTGGCTTCCACAGAGACACACTTAAAGCCGCACAGCCCCGGGTTTGATGAAGCACAGAAATAATGAGCTCAGTGGGAGGGAAGCAGTCTTTGAAAGGCACATCTCTGCATGTGGGGTGGGCACTAGGTGGGGGGAGGGGTACTCACTTGATAGGTAGAGATCGTTTCTCTGTCCAAGTTCCGTGTCACGGAGACGCTACCTGTGTTCTCATTGATTCTGAAAATTCCTTTAGGCTCTTGATCCACTCCCTTTCCAGTGAGCCGGAACTTGGACCCTTCCGGTCTGTCACTGTCGACTACCTGGTCAGAGAAACAGAGCGACATTTAAGACTCTGGCTGGAAAACACAGAGAAAGCACAGTACAAACACACCTCAGTGACCAATCCACTAATCACAGATGCCAACGCAGAGGTGCTCGATGAACTTGACTAAAGCAGCATCACCAAAAATAGCATCATTATTTAACACCTTTCATCCTAATATGCAAATCTTTGTGGCTTTCAGCTGGGGAAGCTTACCAGCCCTGGGGTGACATATATTGATGAATCTAAGAGGGAAGTAACTTCATGAAGTTCAAGGTTGGACATTTATATTATTTTTAACTCCCAGGAAACAGGCTTTTTTTCTGCAAGTAAGACCAAATAAGCAATGGAAAACATTTGACAGTCCTATACCAGGCAGGCATTAATCAGGGTTCTAGGTATCTACATGTATGTAGTCATCAACAGCGCCACCTATGCCCTTGTTGCTACCAGGTACTAGGCATGGTGCTGAGAAGGAATTTTACACACACTTTAAAAAACTCTGACGACAATGCTGGGGGCAGGGAACATTATTATTCATACTTAATGAATGAAATCAATGAGACTCAGGGAGATTACACAAGCTTGCCACGGTCACAGTTACTAAAGAAACAAGGATGGGATTCAGAAGCCATCTTCCACCTCCCTAGGGGCACTGCTGTGCAACACCGTCATTGCTGAATTCACTTTAAGAGAATTCCCTATAGGTGGTCAGCCTTGATCTGACATTTAAAGAATAAATTCAAAAGGTAAAGATATAGGAAGGCAGTTCCAGGCAGAGGGAACAGCATAGACAGGCAGCAGGCAGGTTAGAGAGCCTCAAAAATTCCAGAATGGTTTGAGGAGAGGTGAGGTTGAGAGGTAATTAGGGGGCAAGTTTTGATGTCATCTGAAAGTATCCAACTAAAGAGAAAATCATAATTTGCATAGGTTAGTTCTAGAGTTCTAAGAAGCATTCATGTATATTTAATATCACTTTATCATCAATACCTGCAGACATTAATTTGATTATAACACTATAAAGGTCACTAACACAATAGACATTCAGAACCACAGATAAAAGAAAGCTAATACTGATCTGGCTGTCATCAATTTACAAGTAAACAGGCACCTATTGGAATATAGTCAACTGAGCCTGGAGGACTTAGGTGGCTGAACCAGAAATGTGCCTTCTGGTGGAATCAGGAAGAGGTGTGGTGGTGGCATTTCTGTGGGCACCATGCCTGCAATTCTGACGTGTGCCACCAGGTGGCAGTGGTGCCTAAGGCAGCGTGAGCCTCATGGCAAGCCTCCTCTGCCAAGACCAGCGGAGTAAGAGCACGACGCAGTCCATAGGGCAGTACAGTTTTTTTCTGATTTAAAATATTCTTTATTAAAATACACTGAGAATTTTGATTAAACACCAGTTACCTCTGTTTGCATTTTTTTTAATTAACAGAAAATATCATCCAAAGCAAGACTAAAAATAAGGTATGTGGTATCTTCTGATGAAAAGAATTTTTAGTCACTGCTTGACTCGATTGAATCCAACTGACATTAGCCCCACTGCTTGGAAGCTCCATGAAGTCAACAGCCTCAGCATATCGGGCTCACCGCTGAGTCCCATGACTAGCAAAGTGCCCGGCATACCGCAGGGACCAACGCCAATATCTGTTTAATGAGGACCTCCACTGATTAGACAAACATATGTCTCAATCCTAGCTTGGCCGACGATCAGTCCTGTGACCTTGAATGTGATTCTTTGCATCTTTGGCTCTCGATTTCCTTATCTATAAAATAGGGATAATGACACTTATTTCCCAGGGTTGCTGAGAGTTTGTTGAGATACTGTGTGCAAAGTACACTTCCTGGCACATAGAAGGGGCTCAATAAATCAGAACTGACAATTAGAATACTAAGATAAGAATGATAATAATAACAAAGTCATGCCATTGTTGTTAATGGGTAAGACTGACACCTCCAAGCATAAAACACATCTTAGCCACAATACAAAAAAATCCCTTTCTAAGGGAACACATTTCCTTTTTAGAAACAAAACTCACAAAAGTCTCTGGTTTCAGGACAGAAGTGATCTGGAAACACACTGTGGGAAGGGGCATCTGAGCCAGCCGTGTTCCTCTTTGTCTCTTTCACATTTACCATCGCTCCCCTCTTGCTCTTACCACTTCAGCTCAAATATGGATTAAAACCTCTTCCTTTTGCTCCCCTACACATAACCGTGGGACAAGTCCTCTCCAAAGGCCATACTAACTAAAGGGAAATGAACATGGGAAACCTACAAAGGCTATGGAACTGTCCTGCTTCCTAAGAGTGGACTTCTGACCACACCCACTAGAAAGGACCTGTCAGGAGAAGGCTTCTGTGATCTGTTCTCCTTTCTTGACCCTTCCCTGCTCTGAAAGGGTTGGGAGCACAGCACCCCAGACCTTCTGGAAGAAACACAGTGGGAGACAGTCCTGACAGCTCTCTTGAGGCAAACACTGCCATCCTCCCATTCCTCTACCTGCCATTCAACATGGAAAGCTGAATTCTAGACTCAGAAATCCTCCCAGGGCAACTTTTCCTCCTGCTGTAAAGATCAGGTCTGTGTCATTTCCTTTCTCTCTCCTGGAGATCTTGAACCATGTGACCTCATGGAAGCAGGGTCTTGGAGGGTCTTGTTTAATTAGTGCTGGCTGCTGGATTTAAATGAGTGATTCTCTGGGGAAGGAGCAAGACCTCTACTCAGCAGTGCGCAAGTCTTCTCTCTCTCTCAACATTTTTTTTTAAATTTATTTTATTTATTTATTTTTGTCTGCGTTGGGTCTTAGTTGCTGCATGTGGGCTTTCTCTAGATGCAGCAAGCGGGGGCTATTCTTTCTTGCGGTGCGCAGGCTTCTCACTGCAGTGGCTTCTCTTGTTGCGGAGCATGGGCTCCAGGCGCGCAGGCTTCAGGAGTTGTGGCACACGAGCTTCAGTAGTTGTGGCTCACGGGCTCTAGAGCGCAGGCTCAGTAGTTGTGGTGCACGGGCTTAGTTGCTCCATGGCATGTGGGATCTTCCCGGACCAGGTCTCAAACCCGTGTCCCCTGCATCGGCAGGCGGATTCTTAACCACTGCGCCACCAGGGAAGTCCAACGTTTTGTTTTTAAAGGCCTGGCTTTGAACACATCAGTTGAACCTGCCTCCTGGTCCTCAGCGCTGTATCTGCTTTGAAGGAGCGCTCATAGCCACGCCAGGCACAGTGCCCCCAGACTGATGAGCCGTACAGGGCTGCCAGCACAGGGAAGTGAAGGGCCTCATTCTCCCTGCAACAATTGGTCTCAAGATATGGTTCCCTGGACCAGCTTGGGCATCACATGGGAGCTCTTCAGAAATACAGATTCTCAGTCTCCACCCAGACCCCCTGGATCAGAAACGCTGGTGGTGGGGCCTAGCGATCTGTGCTTTAATAGGCCCCGTGGATGACTCTATGCACACCCGGGATTGAGGACCACCGATTTGGATGGATTTCAGCACCATCCACGCTCATTACGATTGGTGATGGTTTCCACCGTGACTGTTGGGAGACTTTGGCTGGAAAAAAGGCTGCGTCTGTTTGCTACCTCCCTTCCAGAGCTATTTTAAATGTATAACACTATTAGGAATTCTTAAAAGCCTGTTTTCTAGAACGTCAGTAAAGCAGAGTTGGTATTTCTCCAAGTCCCACATTTCCGTGTGTATCAAAGGAACCCCAGGGCATGGAGGAACCTTGGAGAAGAAAGCATGGGAGTAGGGGTCATTCTCCACGGGAAAGATGGGAGTCTTGGCTCAATTTAGATTCAGAAATTACCCAACAGCTCTCCGGCTTCTTGGTCCCCAGGTGGGGCTTCAGAGGGACCCCGCTCCACTCCAGCCTCACTGAGCTGGAGAAATAGGAGGTATGCAATGGCTGCAAAGGAGGCCTCAGCCACACATCACAGCTGTTCCATGCAAGTCAGGTGGGTTTCCAGATGACCTTTATTGTACTACATTAAACTCCTAAGATTTGTCCAAATGCCGCTCTATGGCTGTGGCCCCAAGGCTCTCATCCTTTTCTTGTTGTTTAATGTGATGGAATGTAAGAAATCCAGTGCACTCCTGCCCAGAACAAATCCTGTCATGAGTCTCTGCTCCTGTAGCAGCTGTTAACACACATTATACCACATAGCAGGGCTTCACAATTAGCTGGTCTTTCCTATTATTCTTTGTAATTCAACACTTCTTTTCATAGTGGGATTTTTCTTCCTTATCCTCTGAGTCGGAATGAAAAAAAATAGCTAATGATGAGAAGCAACTTGGACGCCAGGTGCCGACACTCTGGGAAGGGCGTGTAAATAGCACACAGGAGTGCTGCTGCATACCTGGGTAAAGTCACTTCCCAGGCAGCAATGGGGGTAACTGGAACATCAATTGTGTCGGTGGCATGGCTCAGGTGGGACCAGAGTCCTCTGCACCCAGCAAGGGGCAGGAAATACAGAGGCTTGGAGCAAGAAGGGAGGCTTGGTCTGAGTTTCAAAGGGTGTTTTCACTGCCTACTTCCTCCAGAGTGTGGTGTATTACAGACAAAGCCAGGGCCCCCCCTTGAATCCCGTTCCCACCTCCATTCTCTGCTGCAAGTAGCCAACAATACCAAGTTGCATTTTGTTTTAAAGGTATTCTATGAATTTATATACATATATACATACTCACAGAATATAGAGCAATTTTGAATGTTTTTACATTTTTATAAATAGGACCGTTTTGTATAAATTATTCTATAATTTTTCTATTCAATGTGGTTGGAGGTTATATATATATAGTATGTAATATTTTTATATATATTATATTTATGTAATATAAATATATTTTATATCTCATAGACAGATAGATAGATACAGACTTTGGGGATAAGAGTAACTTTCCATTTATAGAAACACTGCCTAGATAGTATAAAGTTCCCATATACCTTTCATCCAATTTTCCCTAATATTAACATCTTTTATAACCATGGAACATTGGTCACAACTGAGAAATTAACATTGATGCATAACTACTAACTAACCTCCAGATTTTATGTATTCAGGTTTCACCAATTTTTCTACTTCTATTATTTTTCTGATCCAAAATCCAGTCCAGAACCCCACATTACCTTTAGTCAGTGTGGTATTTTTTTAAAAAATCTTTACTGGAGTATAATTGCTTTACAATGGTGTGTTAGTTTCTGCTTTATAACAAAGTGAATCAGTTATACATATGTCCCCATATGCCTTCCCTCTTGCGACTCCCTCCCTCCCACCCTCCCTATCCCACCCCTCTAGGTGGTCACAAAGCACCGAGGTGATCTCCCTGTGCTATGCGGCTGCTTCCCACTAGCTATCTATTTTACGTTTGGTAGTGTATATATGTCCATGCCACTCTCTCACTTCGTCCCAGCTTACCCTTCCCCCTCCCCGTATCTTCAAGTCCATTCTCTAGTAGGTCTGTGTCTTTATTCAGTCAGTGTGGTTTTTAATTGCCCATTACGGTGCTTCCCTGTAGGTTCAGACATTTCCTTAATTGTGCTGACATCATTTTTCTCCCCCTATGGAAAATGTATTCGATACATCAAAATGCCACAGTCGCCAAGTTCTGTATATTCTCTTTACTGTAAGAACTTGTAGCTCTGTCCTCTGCCAATCTCCAGTACCTGTAATTTAACTCAGATCTCCACTAGAGATTTTTGACTGTTCTGTTGTCAGGGCCAAGAACACACACAACACTCACAGTAAGTTTTCAGCAAATATCTGCATACCAAGTAAGTAAACAAACGTTACAGTGGTCTCTTAACTGGCCTCCATGTTTCTGATTCTCTCTTTTCCCTTCGTGTCCTAATTGCAACCAGAACGGTCATTCCAAAATGCAAACACAAATCTGGCCAAGACAGTTCTCAGATTAAAGCTTTCAATGTTTCCCCATTGCTCCCAGATGAAATTCCCCCAGGGCCCTCCTTGATGGGCCTCCACCTGCTTCTCCAGTTCTGTCTCTTGCCACCATGAGCCATGGGCCTCCTGGACTTTGCCCACTTCCTCTGGACCTAGGTCAGCTGGACTCCTATCCCCCCGTCCTGTCTGCTAGAGCCCCTCCTGGTCTTCCCGGACTTGGCACCAGGGATACTGCCTACTCACTGGAGCTTCTCCTGACCCTCTGCCCTGCTCCAGGGAGACAACCTCATCATCTGGGTCTAGCCCGGCTCACCACTGAGGTCTATTAAGGCACAGAGAGCGGATGGCCTCTTTGTTGGGGATGGTAATTGTCCCTTGGGCTATTTATTTCTTATTCTTTTAACATTTCCTGGGTTTGGAACATATAAGACACCCGATTGAAGCTCTGAAAAACAGTGCAACTTTGTTTGCATGTTTTTATAAGATCATAAAATGCTTCAGAAACTCACAAATTAAAGTCTGTTGTACTTTTTTTTTTTTTAATGTGGTCACTTTACCTATGCAACCTCAGTATCTTCTCATTTCTCTTTTTACAAATCCCCAAAGTTACCTTCCCAGGCAGTGGTATGCCCAGGAGTCATGAAGGGGCCTAGAACGCTTTCCCATCCTTATAATTTGCAAAGGTTCCCTTGTGTGAAGACCCTCTGTCTAAGCAAACACTGCTCACTGCACAAAGCAGCTCCAACACAAATACCCCAGCACTTCTGCCCTGTCATAGCCAACTAAATTAATGCTCTAATTCTACCTGTTCAGAAAATCAGGAGATACTTATTTTCAAAGGATAAAGGATTCTACGTATATAAGCAATATGATCGAAAGGATGAAAAACTAGAAAATAATCAGCCCCCGCCCCCGCACATTTCCAAAGGGAATAAATCACATGTGAATATTATAGGTCTTTGGGGGATGGAGATAGGGGTGATATTTTTTCCTTCACTCTAGAATATTTTTGGTTTCAAAAAATGAGCCTATATTACTTATTATACAGTTAAAAAACAACAAAAAACTCAAAAACAAAACAACTTTTTAAAAACATGTAAGAGTAATTACTGGAGCTTGGTGTATATGCTAATTTAGAAGTTGTTTTCTACTTCATGTTAAATAGGAAAAAAACCACTTATTGCCTTTACCTATGGTTATTAGAAGGCATTTTTTTTTTTATTGGTAGGTTGGTTCTCTGAGGTGATTTGTAAGCAGTAATAAATTCTCATCTGTGGTTTAGTCCTTTTTTTTTTTTTTCTTTTCTTTGCGGTACGCGGGCCTCTCACTGCTATGGCCTCTCCCACTGCAGAGCACAGGCTCCGGACGCGCAGGCTCAGCGGCCATGGCTCACGGGCCCAGCCGTTCCGCAGCATGTGGGATCTTCCCGGACCGGGGCATGAACCTGTGTCCCCTGCATCGGCAGGCGGACTCTCAACCACTGCGCCACCAGGGAAGCCCTGTGGTTTAGACTTTGACATGCCTTTGAACTTGAAGACACTTAGCCATTCAGCAGTCTGGGCAGCTGTTACATCCATGCCTGTCTCTCACCCTCATGCTGCTCAACAACTTTCAACCATTAGGTTATAAATTAACAAGGGGGACTAAGGAAAACCCAGTGCCAAGAGTTCCAAAATACCTGGTGGAGAAGCACAGAACCAACACTCTGGCAATCCACCGGAGGAGGATGCTGGCTAGAGACCAACTGCACAGACCAGGGGTTCTCATACCAGCAGGGCTGGCTGTGTTCACCGCCGAATTCAAATGGTCTCCATCCTCCCATGGAGGGTGCTAAGGTTAAGGGCAGGATGGAGCACTTGGAAGGAAAATCAAACTCCAGTAACACATGATGAGGGGAAATCTGAATACACTACACTTACCCTTCATCTATCAGCGCTATCATTGCACCACCAGCTTTGTTTCCCTTCTTTTATGAGAAAGGCACTTAAGATTATGCCTAAGCACAGCTTAGGCTGAGTTCCATAGGATTCAGTGTTTAATTGGTGGGGTTTTTTTGGCATTATTTTCTGATAGTTATAATTTTGTGGTTACTTTCTGTAGGCTATAGAATTTTTTTTAATGAGAGTATTTCTTAATTTACAAGTACTTCTAACATTTTAATTATTTATTTCCAACTTGTCATAGAATAATGTGGCTTATGAAATTTCTACTCTTGCGAGTTTTTTAAAAATTTATTCACGGCCAAGTGCAATATCATCTTCACTAAATGATCCACTGACACATGGAAAGAATTAGTATTCTGTGGCCTTATTCACAATAGCCAAAAAGTATAAGGACCCCAAGTGTCCAACAGTGGAAAAATGGATGAACAAAATGTGGTATAGGCATAAAATGGAATATTATTATTCAGCCTTAAAAGTGAAGGAAATTCTAACACATGCTACCATATGGATGAAGACATCATGTTAAGTGAAATAAGCCAGGCACAAAAGGACAAATATGTATATTTAAATACACATATTTACACACATAATTGGCACAATGCTGCTCTCACTGAGGGAACTCGGTTTATATTTGTTAGTGCGTTCCAAACTGATACCACCATTCACTCAGCCTGATGGTCTGTTTCTCTCCCATGATTTTAATAAGATGTTTCCTTCTTGAGTATAATTTCCTCTAACATATTATCTCCCTCTACCTTCTTCTCTTCTATTCAATATATTTACTGACCATTCACAAGTTCCAGAGTGTTCAAGGGCCCTCAGTTCAGTATCCACTATGAAACCCACATTACGCAACATGGGAGATGTGCTGAAAGAGGCCACAGCAGACCAGAGAAAGAAGTCAGCTTTGGGTCATTCAGTCATTGTGCCTTACTTGTCTGGGCCCAAAGTCCATTCACTGCCCATCAGTATCACACTTCTGCATCTCTTTATCGTCCAAGAGAATAACTGGGATTCTTATGTATCACTTCCTGAGTTTCTGGTTTCTTAATGCAGACTGTGAGTGTCACCCTCCTGCTCATCGCGCCCCTTGACTTTGCCTCTTGTGTTTCTACCAAAAATCAAGATGGTCCCTTGGAACCCATAGTGAAAAGTCTAGATTTTCTATACCTGTTGCCTCTTCTACTTATGAATCAGATATATGGTAGTGGGAAGTAGTCACTGAGGCTGTTCTTTAATATTCTGGCTCCTTTTCTTCTGGTCACATAGTAGGACAATACTTCCCCAGTCACCTGAAGTTGGCTGTGGCCATATGACTTGCTTTAGCCAATGAAGTGTGAGTGAAAGTGACATGTGTAACTTCAGCTAATTTTGAGTAAAAGCTTTAAGAGCTATGATGTGCTTAGCCAGGTTCTTTTTGCCCTCTGCAAGGTGACGAGCTATGTTCCAAATAGTGGTGACTTCAACAACCTAGATCCCAAAGAAAGAAAAACGACAAGGTGCAGAGCCCCCACCTAACCCCTCAATGGACATGGAGCTTGGTTAAAACTTTTTGTTTTTTTCACTTTCATCAACTGAAATGGGAGTTGCTTATTACCACTGCTGAACCTAACCTATCCTGACTAACGCACAGAGTGCTTAGGACAACAGGGTTTGCAGCCTGGAGCTCACTAACAGTGTGGACATACTGGGAGTCATGTGGCCTCTCTGAGCCTCAATCCCATCCTCTGCCAAATGAGGGAAATCACGCCTATCCTAAAAGGGTTACTGTGGGTAAGTGATCTGAGGGATACCTAATGCATCAGTACATAAACCTGCTCAATCATGTAAGGCAATTGTTATTTTTATGATTAAACGGGGGTGATGATGATGACTATAACAGAGGCTACCATTTATTGAAAAATAAGACTCTGCCACACACTATTCTAAGCATCTTACATACATAAGTTCATTTAATCCTTACCACAATTCTATGGGGTAGGTACTGATGTTAATCCCCACTTTACAAAGAAAGAAACTGAGTCACAAACACCTTACCAAAGTCAGCTAGATGATGGCCTTGCATTTGAATCCAAGTACCCAGAGCCCATGGCCTTAGCCCCCACCCCACATGGCCAACTGGTCAAAGTCTGCTGGGTTGTGCAGGAGCGCCCCAGGAGTAGAATCAACAAAGCACTGGAACCTGGCACTGTTGAAAGTGTTCCTGGTCTGGACTCCTGCTGACACACCCACCCTGTGAAGACTAGGGGCAGAGATACTCATTTTAGGCAGAGCCCAGATTAAGGACTTCCAAGTCTCAATTTCCAGATTTATATGTTCCCAAGGGGTCACCCATTTCCTCTGTACATCAAATTCCCGGCAGGAACATCTTTACCTTCTCACACTCTCTGAGCTTTGGCATAGTAACAGTGCAATTTGGGGGGTTTTGCATGCCTTCAGCCATGTAAAAGGATAATAAATTAATCATGCCCTTGGGCACTGTTGAAATACACATACTTAATCTCTTATTAACTTGCCGAACTTTCCTTCCTTGCCACTGCTCTGCTCCTCTCCCTTCCATCAGTTCAGATTTTTACGGTTCTCAAAGAAACCAAATATTTATGCACTCATCTGAACCACAGTGCAGAGAAAGCAGTATAACAAAATCAGCATTATGAACCTGGAGCTATTCCCATTTGGAAGTAATAAACACGAACAATTGAACAATTTCTCCCTGGAAATGCGTGTTGGCTGCCCTTTCACTGAGGATTTCAATGCTTATTCTTGTTATTCTTATAATTCAGGACAAATTTTAATGTTAAGTCTGACGCTTGGAAACACAAGCAAACATAAATACAATTTCAATCATTTTCAACTGAAAGCCTGACATTCTATTCTGCTTTGCATGTGCTTCGGTTAGAACCTGTGTGGGGCTTTGAAGTGCCTCATCCCCTGAAGCACCTACTCTCTCTCACAGTCGGATCACACCTGAATAAAACCTTTCAAGGGCCCCCCTAAACCATCACTTTCAGGGAAAATTCATGCTCCCTGAGAAACGCATTCAAGGCTCTTTATAACCTGCCTTTGCCTTCAGCCTCAAATGTCGCTGAGTCCACACACATCCCCCGAGCCTGTTGTGCTGTCATTTCCCCCAAAGTGCCATGCTTGGGTCTACCGCTGTTTCAGCCCTGGGCTTACCTACTTCTGACCCATAGGCTCTTATACGAAAGCAGAGCCTGGCCAATCTGATCACCTCTTTGTGGATCCTGGGATTGGGACAGGAAGAGACTGACTCAGTTGGCTGAAGGCTGTGGACCCTTAAAGTCTTATCAGCTTGAAAGCTGAGTCTACCATCTTGGGGAGACCCAGTTGGGCCATAAGTGCAGACCTTGACAAAGAAAATAGTCTACCTGGAAAATTTAAAAAGAGAGTAATGAATACTTGTGTGTATGTGAAGCCACAGCAGGCTCCAGCATGGCATGTTACCACCCTGCACCTGATAAATGATCCACTGCAACATGACTGAACCTTACGCCTCAGCCTTGGTCTCCAAGTTACACTCTTAGACCAAAATATCACAGTCCCCTTTCCCACTGGTGTCTGGTGAATGGCTTTAATTCACCAGGATCCTACTAAATGGATACCTGTATGGCTCATTTCATCACTGTCTCTCAATTCTTTAATTACATTGATCTCTTCAGAAAGGACTTCCCTGACCACCTTATTAAATAAAAAAAAGTCTCCCCTCCCAACATCATCCTCTATAACCATTTTGTTTTTCTTCACAGAATCATCACCTGACATAGTTATCTGTTTTTTTTTTTTTTTTTTTTTTGCGGTACGCGGGCCTCTCACTGTTGTGGCCTCTCCCGTTGCGGAGTACAGGCCCCGGACGTGCAGGCTCAGCGGCCATGGCTCACGGGCCCAGCCACTCCACGGCATGTGGGATCCTCCCGGACCGAGGCACGAACCCGCGTCCCCTGCATCGGCAGGCGGACTCTCAACCACTGTGCCAACAGGGAAGCCTAGTTATCTGTTTTTTATCTTTCTTTACCATTAAAATATATGCCCCAAGGTATCAGGGACTTTTGTTTGTTGCTGTGAACAGTGCATGGTGAACAACAGACATTTCAATACTTTGCAATAAATAAAGAAGTTATGTAAAGGGACGCTGAAATGAGAGACTCTGTGGTCAGAGAGAAAAGAAAATTACAGAAGTTCATAAATCAGTGAACTTGCACAGCTACTTTGGTTTCAAAATGGCTTATCAATTTCTGGTAAGGACCATCTCTGCTTCTTGGGCTTGAGGTCTGAGGGGTGCTCTGGTATCCTCCGAATAGTGTCACCTCCTAATTAAATGATCCCCATGAGACATCCATGTTTAAGAATAGAGCAGCACGCTCCCTGAAAGTTAAGAGGCCCGTGGCTGCGATGGAATCAACGTAGGTCAACATCTTTCTTCTTCTGAAGCTTCCGGCTGCCTAAACTATGGATTTTCCAAGGGAAGCCCAACAAGAGAGCATCATACAAACTGAGTCAATGAAGCTTTGGCAAAGCATTTCAGAAGAGGCACAATAAATGGAAAGATCTTGGTGGGGGCTGTGTATGGGCTTCAGGCTCCTCTCAAGTCATGATAACAAATCCTCTGAACAGCCATGGGTCAACACAACTGCCCAATTACTGCCCTGTGGGTGACGATTCCTAAACAGGTC
Organism: Leucopleurus acutus; assembly: GCF_964270905.1. Lineage (NCBI taxonomy): Eukaryota > Metazoa > Chordata > Mammalia > Artiodactyla > Delphinidae > Leucopleurus > Leucopleurus acutus. Next base: position 5,629,980 of record NC_139162.1, read on the forward strand.
ATGTTGTGTGCAGTGTTCTATCCCAGGGATAGATGTGAGTTAAGGACCCATGAGGAAGCATGTATTTGAGAGAGAAGCCAGGCGGTCTGTTCTACAGAAGACGAACACAGTGGAGCCCCTTAAGTGATTGGAAATGTAGAAAGATGGTGGCAGGAGGCACAGTTTTGGGCATCCCCCAAATACCCACAGGAGAGATTGGTTTCATTCTGTTCTTTTGAAAAAGCCAAGATACAGGACAGACAGAGTTCAGCTCAAATGAAGGAAAACGTGTAGAGGTTAAAGAGCTTTAGCTGATGGCACGGGCAGACTGGTGATATAGAAGGCTGCCACTGCATGTCCAAGCTCACACCCCAGCTGGGAAAGAAGGTAGAGAGGTGATCAGTATCAGACAGACTCTGAGGTTGCTTCTTACTCCCAGCTGCTGTGATTACTTGAGTCGGAACTTGGAGCAGCTCTGAGCATGTGGGGGCCGGCACTCTCTGAGGCAGGCGAGGGATGAGGCGCTATCTGGGGGAACTCTGTTTACAACCGGCTCAGCCACTTTCTACCCACGGGCTGGACAAGGATTCTCTTTCATTCCCTGGGCCTCTATTTCTCTAGGTGCTGCGCAGTATCTATCAATCCTCCCTCTGTGGTGCAATGGTTTAGAAAATGGCTTCTGGGTCAGTTTGAACTCTGGCTCTAATGTGTCCTTGGATTTTGACCTTGAGCAAATCTTTTCACCCATCTGAGCATCAGTTCCCTCTTCAGCTAAGTGAGGACGACAGACCCATGCTCCTGAGGTTCTGGTGAGTAGAGAGTACTATGGCTGGCACACAGTAGGCACTCAATCGACGTCAACGATTATCATCTGAATACATCTAACCACAACACCATGTCAATATCAGGATGACTTTTAATAATTATAATAATTATAGAATTATAAAATCAATTACTAATTTTAATAATTAAGAGGACTTTTTAAACCTTCAAGTTGTACCCCAGGTAATAACTGCATTCACTGAGGTCTTATAAATGTCAGGTACCATGCTAGAGCTTTTTGTGCACTCTACCAGGGAGGTAACTATTATTTCTATTTTAAAGATGGGGAAAGGGAGACTCAGTGAGGTGCAGTCCATTGTCCAACAAGGTTACACAGCTGGCTTGGGGACAGGACGGGACATGGGAACTTCTGAGCCCAGCTGAGTTATTCCAGAACTGCGGGTGTCGGTCTGATACCAACTCCTGGCTGCTCGGTTTCTCGTGGCTCAGCCAGATGCCTCCATAAGGAGCAAGGCTGGCTGTTCCAAGGCTGGGACTGGATCATGAAAGGCCTTCTTTGGAGGGCTTCTGTTCAACAGACCAGGCTGCTCAGACCCCACGCCACGTGGCACAGTGGGGGCTCCCTGTTACAGGGCCCAGGGCCCCGGCCCATGTGTGCAGACGCACATGCTACACGATGGAAAATGAATGTCTGCACAGTCCTGGGGCTTTCTGACTTGAAGCCAAACAAATTTACCCAGGCTCATTTGTCAGCTGCCTTAACCCCCCTCCCTCCCAGCCTAGCTCATCCCTCCTTCCAAGTTCCTTAGTTGTTATAAGCTTTATCACAGAAGTAAACCAAAACGTTCTCAAGAGGAGAAGAAAAGATAAAAGCAAAAAATGCAACATCCCCAAGAGAGGAATATTTTTTATAGTTCCACAACTCTAGCAACTCCTTCTTAAAAAGAAATCCATTATTTAATTTTCGTACCATGGAGGTGCTAGTCATGAATAATGGCTCCTCTTCTACCTTCTAGTATTTCTAAAATATTAATACTGGTTGGATACCTCCCCTAAGGGGAAGCAGGAGGTGAATCTTTTATAGGCTCCTGAGCCCTGTTCCCATACTATGCATTTATGCAATTACTACCAATCATATGCTCTGGGCTTTTCAAATTATGTCTGCATCAAAGGATGGAGGCCACACAGTGGGGTGGAAAGGGTAAAACATGTTGCTAAATACTCCCTCTCTCATTATTTTCTTCATCCAAGTCTTTACTCTTTTATTATCCATCAAGATGCACCTTCTGTCTCTACACCAGACTTGGGCTATGAATCATAAGTACAAACTACAGTGAGGCATCCAACTTCATAGCTGCCCCCCACCCCGCTCCATCCAGGTCAAACGTCCATCAAGGCTAACAAGAGTTCATTACATCTTTAGCTGCAAATTGTCAATGTGAAGCTTTGAACACTGAGTCCCAACCTATTTATTCTTGAGGTCAAAATTTTATGTCTGTGCATGTGGTGTATGTATGCAGTGTGTGTATGTGGGACTGATCTATCTTTATACTCAGGGTTTAAGGGAAGAAGGAATAAGGAGCGTGTTTCAGAATACACTAAAAACAGTACTGTAAATTGTTCTACTTGGCAATGAACTTTTTTTTTCAATGAAAATCAGGTCTGTTTTATTCCTCTTTGTAAAACTAACACATGCACACTACGAAAAAGTTGGAAAGAAAAACCAAGGTAAAAGGTAGAAAAACAGATATTCGATGATGATGTCCTCCTCGATAGTTACAATTATTTTAACATATCAGTGACTCCCTTCCAGTCTTTTAAATGCATACAACTGCATAAATGTATTTTACTTAAATATTTTTTACTTTGGGATAATTGTAGATTCACATGCAGTTGCAAGAAATACCCTTTACCCTGTTGCCCCCAGTGGTACCTTTTCATAAAACTATAGTACAAGAGCACAATCAGGATATTGACATCGATGCAATTCGGTGATCTTATTAGAGCTCCGTTTTATTTGTAGTTATCTGTGTGGGCGTGTTCATTTAGTTCTATGTCATTCTGTCACATGTGTAGGTTTGTGCATCCATCACCACCATTAAGCTACGAAACAGTCCATCACCGCAGGGACCCCCGTTGATGTTTTATAACCATGCCCTCCTCTCCCCCATATACCACCTCACCCCCACATCCCTAGATCCTGCAACCACTAATCTGTTCTCTGTTTCTGTAATTCTGTCATTTACAAAATATCATATAAATGAATTCATTCTCTATGTAATGTTTGGGATTGATCTTTTTCACTCAGCAGGATTCTCTGGAGATGCTTCCAAGCTGTTGTTGTGTATCAGTAATTCATTAATTTTATTGCTGAGCGGTGTTCCGTGGATCAACATATAGACCATAGTTTAACCATTCACCTGTTGAAGGACGGCTGGGTTCTTTGCAGTTTCTGGCAGTTACGAACAAAGCTGCTACGAGCTGCTATAAACATGTGTGGACAGGTTTTTATATGAACCTAAGTATTCATTTCTCTGGATAAATGTCCAGGAGTGCAACTGTTGTGTCCTATGGTAACTGCATGTTTTACAACAAACTGCCAAGCTGGTTTCCAGTGTGGCTGTACCATTTCACATCCCCACCAGCAGAGTCTGAATGTTCGCTTCTTGCATCCTCACCGGAATGTGTTGTAGTTACTTTTTTTTTTTAATCCATTCTAGAAGATGTGTACTGATAGCTCATTGCAGTTTTAATTTGCATTTCCCTCATGGTTAATGAGGTAGACTGTCTTTCCACGTGCCTATGTGCCATTTGTATATCCTCTTTGGTGAAATGTCTATTCATGTCTTTTGCCCATTTTCTAATTAGGATGATTGGGAATTTTGCTGTTGAATTTTGAGAGTCCTTTATATATTCTAGATGCTAATCTTTTGTCAGATATGCAGTTTGTAAATATTTTCTTTTAGTTTATAGCTTATCTTTTCATAGGCCAAAAGTTTTAAATTTTGATAAGGTTCAATTTGTCAAATTTTCCTTTTAGGAATCTTGCTCTTTGTGTCAAGTCTACGAACTCTTTGCCTGGCCCTGAATCCCTAAGATTTCCTCCTAGTTTTTTCCTGAAGATTTAATAGTTTTATACTTTACATTTACATCCATGATCCCTTTACAGTTAACTTTTATATAAGGCATGAGGCTTAAATTGAGGTTCATCTTTTGCCTACAGATGTCTAATAGCACCAGCACCATTTGCTGAAGGACCTAACTTTCCTCCACTGAATTGCTTCTAAATCTTTAGTGAGAATCGGTGGGGAAAACCAGGTGAAATCTCATTCCTGGGTCTCCATTCTGTCCCATCAGCCTATGTGCCTTTTTCTCTGCTGTACCACATTGTCTTGATTACTATGGCTACATAGTCTTAACAACGGGTAGAGTGATTCCTCCCACTTTACTCATCTTTTTCAAGATTGCTTAGCTCTCCTGGGGCCTGTGCCTTTCCACATAAATTTCAGAATAAGCTTGTCTCTGCCTATAGAAAACCTTGCTGGGGTTTTTTATACCAACTGCATTAAAACATAAATATAGCTCTATTTTTTTAACATATGATACCATGAGCATTTTCCCTGTTATTACTAACTCCTTCTTAATGGCTACCCAATATCTTAAAATACATACATCATTTAACAACCAATTCAGTAATAATGGACATTTGATTCTTTTCAGTTTTGAATAATGTGAATGAAGCTACCAAGAATATCTTGCAAAAGAAGAAAATTCTCTGCATTTGGAGTATTTCCTTAGGATAGATTCCCAGAAGTGGCATTACTCAAATAAAGAGGAAGAATATCTCACAGTTATTCCTGTTTGGCTATTCTTTCACATATGTTTACCTATATGTGAAAAACATTACCATTAGCTTTAAAATTTCATTTCGTTATGAGTTTGAATGTCAAGGTAGGAAAGATACCCACCAACGAGAAAAAGGGACATTGTAGAATTGGCAAATAATGTAGCAATCATGCCTCCCAGAATGATGCTGATTGTAATACCACCTGGCCCAACTCTTCAGAGTGGTGTCACACACCTGCTCTCAGGTAATCCCCTCGACATCCAGCGAAGGCAGGTAAGGAAGATCAATTCCTGTTTCACCTACTTTAGGACAGCTATTTGCTACTAAAATGTTTTTTAGAGTCTCTTTTCAGCCTTAAGAAAAAAGATTCAGTTAAGTCACTTTCTTTTTACCCATGAAAAGGGAAAGGGACAAATTGACCAGCCTAATCCATCTCCTTATTGTTTTGGCCATGAAAATGGCTGTTACAGGAGATGCCCTGAATGGGAGGTGAGAAACATCTGCCTGGTAGAGTAACCGATGACACCTCGGCAGGGCTGACACAGTTCCATTTATGCTTTTATCCTTCCTAATCGGGTTTTCTCCTTTTTCTCTAATGGAAGTAGAGGTTCCATGGAGAGACAGGAAAACCATGTGTTTTTTCTTTTTATGCAGTCACTTTGCTTTTAAAACTGTGCTGGATCTGCACTGCTAACAGCAAGCACGATCAGCCTCGCACTGTGAGTCTTAAAAGCCCAGGTTCTCCTTCTGAGGGCTCAGGACAGAGGTGACTCCTGAGGCCATGTCAGGATGCACTTAAATCCTTACGTGTATCCCGCATGAATGCAGCAGAAGAAGAGAAAGCCCAAGGCCACCCTGAGCTTTCTTTGAAAAACCAGTCTTCAAACACGCAAATGTTGGGATCAGGTGTCCTTGAGGATTGTAATGCGGAGAATCCCTCAAACTATAAACACTGGGATGCAGGAAAAAAAAGTCCCATGTGTGAATGGCAGCTTTTCTAATGGAAATATTCAATGTTCCCTCTCCACTGTGGCGGCGGGGCAAGGAGGAGGAGAAGCTGATATTAGTTAAGTGTCTGCTTTCGAACAGGCACCTTAGCAAGGGCTTCTCTTACATACGAATTTTCATAATCTAAAGAGGCATCATTAGCCCCATTTCATAGAGCACACAGTGGAACTAAAAAGCTGGAGCGAAGTTTCCAAGAAAAGCTGTCAATCAAAGTGAGGCTGGTCTGATGCCAGGTTGAGTTCTTTTCTCTACCACTCCTTGATGAAGATGCAGAGGGAGACAGAAAAGAAGGCAGTGATTTGCGTTAGAAGAGCAGATACAGCAGTAAATCAATGAACTGACAAAATAGGTGCCCTCAAGTTCTCTGCTTCTGAACGTCACTCTTGCAGAAATGAATGGAATTCAGAGGTTGTGGGGAAGGAGACCCACCTTGCTTCCAGTGAGGATGTAGTCTCTTACTATCCATCCTGCAGAGAATTGGGGTCTCCTCCAAAAGAATAGAGCCCCCCTTCTCCAGTGGAGAAGAGGGAAATACAAACAATCCTTGTCCTGTACCCAGGGAGCAGGGTCAGAGTGCACAACTGGCATGCAGAGCTGGGGTTCAAGTTCTCGCTCAGCCATTTAATTATCTGTGCGTCAGAGAACATGCTACAAAATCTCTCTAGCCCTCAGCTCTCTCCACTGTAAAATGGGGATAAGCCCCACCTGGAGGTTTGCTTCAAAGATGAAAATGAGATAATGCAGGTAAAGAGCTGGCACCTGGGTTGGCTCAACATCGCTTAGCAAGGTAGCTACTATCACGGCTACGCTGCTGCCTTTCCTCAAGCATAGCTTCCACAACTGCCTGTGTGTTGACAATTCTCCAATTCACAGCGCCGCCCATCAGGGCAGAAGCATGTGCACTCACTAGGTGGTCCAGGTGGCTAGGTATGTGCCCTCCAACACATACACCCCCATGGACGCCTCCATTTTGGCCAAATCTCCCTCTACAAAGCCCAAGTGCATAGTTCCATTCTTTCTTTAAGAGAAGTGGTTTATGTGTTCTTTGTGAAGACACAGGTACCATTTAAACTCTGCACAGAAAATCAGACCTTCATCTTTTAGATGCATTGTTTCCTCTGTGTTTAATGCAATTCTCACCTTGCCCACTCACTGCGCACTGGCAGGGCAACAGTGCCTTGGTGTACACATCTGGGGCCACCCAGAAATGAAAATTCCAACAGCCTCTCGGAATTTACTGCCTTGGGGAGTGCTCAGGTGACACACCAGGCAAATACCCACTGAGGAATGCACTTCAAGCTCCCTGCTAAAGGCAGCAACGCAGAGCAGCCATATCTATGTCCATGCAATTACTCAGGGAAACTCGGGTCCTACCAGGGCCCTCTTCTGCATTTCTTCTTTGGCTATGGTTCTGGGGAAATAACTTTGCTCAGAGCATGCTGTCCTTTTTATGCGGAGAGAGGGATGGGAATCACACAAAGCACCATAAGCAAGATTTCATCTTGTGATAATAGCCAGAAATGTCAAAAAGGCACTGAGCAATAATTCTTCTAAAGGCCACAACTCCAAACAGCTTGAGGAAGAAGACCGTGTATTGCCTATTTTCCCCACATTCTCCACGGAGCTGAACCCACAAACCAGCCCTGGCGTGTGACTGGCACTTAGTGGTTCCCCGTTGGATACTGTGAGTGTGCGGAGGAGGAACACTGCATATACAGAAGCAGCTTCCGACCTGCATTTACAAAGTGTTTCCAGAGGTTCGGGAGCAAGAGGAAGGGTTCTCGCCTGGGCGCGTACCGTGCCAGGTGCTGAAAATAATACAATAGCGACCCAGGCGTCAGTACTGGTTGGTGTCGAGCTCAATGCTTTAGGTGCCTTTACCATCGCTTTTGACTATCACATTAATCCAATATGCTTTTCTGTCTCTTTTTGTCATCAAATAAACTCCACAAGGTAGGTGGCTTTATTACCCCCATTTTACAGAATGGGAAACTGAGGCACAAGATGGTTAAGAATTTTTGCCAAGTTCCTATAAGTATGTATCAGCAGCAGCCTAGATGAAATAAACACTTTTTATTACATGCTTATGTCCCAGCAGTGCTAAATACTTAACATGTGTTATCTCATGTGACCCTCCCCAAACTTTTATGAGGTAGACACATTATCTCCAACTTACAGGCCAAAAAAACTGAGGCTTAGGTTAAGAAACTTTCCCTGAGGCTCACTTAAGCCTTTCTGCCCGTTAAATTTTTGCTCTGGATCACTGTATTAAGCAAATCAGATTGATAATTTGCAACGAGATTAACCACATAAGGACAGTCCTACCCCACACCTGCCCTTGAGGTGACCAAAATGAGCAGACTAAGAAATGGCCAGGACAGTTGTTTCAGCAAGCTTAGTAATTACGTGGTAACAAAAGGAGATTCAATCAATTGCTTAGCAATTAACCATTATGGGAAGATGGAAAAAAAATCCAATTGACTATCTGGTAGAGCAGGAAGCATTTTAAATGTCACCACAGTGAGAGAAATATGTGAAGATTTGTCTTCATAATGGTTAACTAATTGCAATCTTCAAATTTTATTGCCTTGGAAAAATAACTCAATTCAAGAGACGGAGTGTTAACACTTGGGGCTATTTCTCCTTTGTCTTAGTTAGCATCAAAGGGAGACATGTGAATTGATCAATCCCTATAATCTAAGAAGACCCCCCCTAATGAACAGCCTCCTTGAGGCACAGTGAACAGTCTAGTTATCCTTTTATCATCTAGAAGTACTTAGTACCGTGTGGGGACATGTGGTCAAAACATGCTGGCTAAATTGAACTAAAATTGAAAAGAAATGCTGGGATCCGTCCCCCAACCCTGAGATCCCTTTAAGTGAAATTCTAGAGCTGTATATGAAATTTGACTTTGGTAGGAGTATAGTGAAGGAGGGTAGTGGTACATTTCTTTAGCTAGCAGGCTCTCCAGCCCCTCCTGGGATTAGCCCTCCCACCTGCCCCATGACTCGCAGCTAGTGCCACAATCATCCTGTCATGACAGCCTTCCACTCCCACTCCCGTTCCCACGGGGATGTGCTTCTGGCCAAACCAAACCTGTTTCTCTGGCCTCGTATTTCTCTGGCCATAGAGAGATGGCTTCAGGATTGGGTATTTGCTCAAACTTGGACCAAACTGTATTCTCCCTAGGGCTTTTCTGCTAGAGCTGCCTTTGAGTGATGCTAGAGGAAGGCTCTTTGTGCTGTTTGGAGGAAGTCTATGTACAGAAGGAGAGAGAGAGGCCAATGTGCAAAGGAGGAGCAGGAAAAGCAGTTCTTTGAATCTGGGATCCAGCTGTTCTAAAGCCAGATGCACCCTTGGCTTTCCTGGTTTGGGGAGTCAATAAATGCCCTTCTACTTCAGCTATGTGAATGAGTTTCTGCCACATACAAACTCCAAGTCCTGACTAATAGAATCCCTTTCCGACTACTACAGTTACTTTTGCCTCAGTTTGTTAATATTGGGGCAATCAGCAAAAGAAAGAGCTAGAGGTTGAGAATGGGGTGAGGGGGTACGCTGTGGAGGAGGGTTAAACCTTTGAGATGAGGTTCTGGGGAATCCCAGAGAAGCTGGGCACAAGGCAACCCTGCTCAAAAGGAATGACTGTCTGCGAGCAGCCGGAGGCATGGGCTTGCAGCTGACTGTCTGGGATGCTGCAAGGACACGGGAAGGAATCCACAGAACCCTAAAGTCAGAAAGGGGCCCAAATCAGGGTGGGAGACACGCACACACAAGAAAGCTTTTACGCTATCTGTCACAAAGCAAGAACTGAATTTATTTGGTTGAAAACAGAGAACTGACTTCCTTTCTAAAGATTCTATCCAACACAGCTAATGAAAATGCAAAATGCACCGTGCTGTATTACTAATGCAAGGTGAGGAGATGCCAACGAACTTCTATCACTGAGAGCCCATCTTTACAGCGGAAGTTAAAAATACGGGTTCACCAACGGCCTCGCTCCACCTTCTCCCCATCCCAAGGTCTTGGTCAGCGATGAGCAAACCCACTTTGACAAACAACGGAAAGAAAAGAAGGTAGAGTGTCAAGCAGCTGAAGGAGGCACAGTCAACTGTAATAATTGTTTCTAAAATTTTATGGTTGGTCATTAATCTTAATCTCCTCAATTTCTAAAAAGAAAGATCCATGGTCTTTTTAAACAGACAAAATTCGAGTTTACAGGAAATTTAATAATATTCATATTGATGCAATAAGAAATTCCAAAAGTCTTAAATTTTCTGCAGACTTTGGAGTGGATGCAGCGTGTTACAGTAGAAAAAGGTCAGGGGTGAGGGTCAGATGCATGTCCAAAGCCTGACACGGGGCCTTAAGCAAGTAAAGGCATCTCTCTGAGCTTTCATTTCCTCATCTAGGAGATGGGGATGATGCCGGCTTCTTTGCAAAACAACCACAAGGACTAGAGAAGAATGTAGGAAAGTTCACGGAGGCACACAGCCTGGCAGGCAGAGCTGCAATCATCACTCCAGAACATTTTCCAAACATACCCAGAATCTGATCGCCATCACTCCTCTCGCCTCCCACAACCATGGCTCTGGGTTCAGCCCCTGTATGTTCTAGAACCTGAGTGATTGCAACTGCTCCCCGCCTGCCTACCTCGTCTCCCTCTCCCCACAGCCTATCCTCCGTCCGTCAGAGAATAAATTATGCTCATGAAATAGCAGTTACAATGTTTGTTTAAAATCACCACCTCCCCATCCATCCTCCTCCTTCCCTGGGGACACCTGCCTGCTTTGATGGGCATCATTCTCCAGCTCAAGGTCCCCATCAAAAGTCATCCTCCTGTTGCCCCACTCTTTCGAGTCAAGCCTTCGATTTTCCCAGGTTACAATGAACTCATCTGATACAACTTGAGCACCAAGAAATTTAACTTTTTCTCACCCTGAACCAGGTGGTTCTCAAGCCTGACCATATACTACAATCTTCTACACAGGTGGGTTACTAGGGCTGCAGTGGGGCTTGGGTGCCAGGATTTTTCTAGGGTCTGGGTGAGTCTAATGTGCTATCAGATTCAGAATCACTGTTGTTAACCCTGCCAGGAAAAGTATTTAGATGTAAATGGCGCCTCTTGGAGATAAGACACCTTAACACAGAACCTTTCCTAAAGGTTCTAAATTTGAAGGCGTCATGGGGGCAGCTTAGACTTGTGCTTCATTCAAATATCCACCAAATTGTGCTTGTCCAGCTACCAATATGCAGAAGCAGCTGCGAAGGCAAAAGGTGGATCAATCACAGACACGCTGGTGTTGGCAGTCTACCTTGATGTCAAGGGGTCCATTTGAGCCTCTGCTGAGCTCTGGATCCACACTGACCACCCAGAAGAGCAGTGAGCAAACAGCTGGGCTCACAGTGGATGTGCAAGGTAAACCTGGAAGCATATTTCACCCGCTTGCCCCATGAATATGCCTGTGACACTGTACTTATTTATGTACATGATACTGACATGCATGTGATCATAAGAGACATGCGTGTGATCCCTACTTGGTTGTTCTCCTCTGGATGTATCACGGGTCTTTTTTTTCTTAATACACTCCTAAATGGTATTCAACAAAACAGCAAAGACAAAACAATGCCAACAACGACAAAAAATAAAACAAGAGAACCCGAAACACCAGAGGCAGATCATAAGGCTGTCTTGAGAAGCCCAATAACTAGGATGCCTTTCAAAATAGGACAATACAATTTTTTTTTTGCAGTACGCGGGCCTCTCACTGTTGTGGCCCCTCCCGTTGCGGAGCACAGGCTCCGGATGCGCAGGCTCAGCGGCCATGGCTCATGGGCCCAGCCGCTCCATGGCATGTGGGATCCTCCCGGACCGGGGCACGAACCCGTGTCCCCTGCATCGGCAGGCAGACTCACAACCACTGCGCCACCAGGGAAGCCCGACAATACAATTTTAAAAGTGTTAATTTCATTATGAAATACTATTTTATTAAAAAAAAATCTGCTCTAAGGTATAATTTTTCTTCCACAAGACAATGCAGGAACAAAAGGGAGATGGTAATTGTTTTCCAGACACTTTCCAGGAATAAGAGGTAAAGGTTCTCAGGGCACACATGAATGGAAGATGCCAGGGAATTAGTGAAAAATGTGTCAAGTGCATCAATCTGTGATGGGAAGAAATGAGAAATTGTCTTTTCTGAGCCGTAGCATTTATGACCTTGTTCCTGGTGATTAAAGCAAACAACTGTGCCTGTTTATTTTATTGATTATTCCTGTTCTTGTTATGATAACCTACAAAACATTTCCAGAAATAGTCTGGGTCAACATGTAAATGGTAGAAATAGATTTAACTAAACATCTTACAGGATACCAGTGGGAGTGTATTGTGTTCAGGAATATTCCTCAGATGAAGTGATATTGTCTAAATATGAAGAATCATAATTTACCATTGAGAGAAGTTAAACTACATGTAGAATTTTAAATTCTCAGAGAAAATACTGTGTTTAGCATCAGATTTGACAAGCTGGTCCTGAAGTCTATCATTTTAAGTTACTTGGCAGCTTTAGAGGATCTATTTAGACACATAGTTGATGATTTCTATAGCAACAAAGCAATTTACTGAGGAATTTCTATGTGCTAGGTGATGCGTTAGGTGCTTTCCATTTGCTCCTTTTCTTCTGAAGGAGCAAGTTTCTGAGGTGCTATTATTTTTCATTTTCCCAGGAGGAATTTGACAGAGATTTAGTGATTTGCTCAAGGTCACATAGCTTGTACTCCAAGAAAAAGGAGTCAGTGTAGCACAGTAAAGAGTACAAACTCAGAAGCCAGGCTGCTTGAATATGAATCTCAGCTCTGCCACTACCAGCTGCAGAATCTTTAGGATTCTGTGCCTCAGTATCTTTATCTGTAAAATGGGGAGAATAATACTGTACCTCATGAGGTTATTGGGAAGAGATAAATAGCTAGCTAGCTAGCTATTATTATTATTTTTACCATCTTTATTGGACTATAATTGCTTTACAATGGTGTGTTAGTTTCTGCTTTACAACAAAATGAATCAGTTATATATATACATACGTTCCCATATCTCTTCCCTCTTGTGTCTCCCTCCCTCCCACCCTCCCTATCCCACCCCTCCAGGCGATCACAAAGCACCGAGCTGATCTCCCTGTGCTATGCGGCTGCCTCCCACTAGCTATCTACCTTACATCTGGTAGTGTATATATGTCCATGCCACTCTCTCGCTTTGTCACAGCTTACCCTTCCCCCTCCCCATATCCTCAAGTCCATTCTCTAGTAGGCCTGTGTCTTTATTCCTGTCTTACCCCTAGGTTCTTCATGACATTTTTTTTCTTAAATTCCATATATATGTGTTGAGCTAGCTAATTATATACACAACCCACAACACAGCTTATATGTAAATACATACACAAATATAGAAAATACATAAAGTGCTTAGATGTCACAGACACTAAGTGAGTTACGATTTGTATAGTACAGAGCAGGTTTATGTGTCAAGTATTATTACCATGATCATCAGCATCGACTCTGTCTTCACGTTTACGCTCAACCCTTGGTATCTATAAACATCTCCTCTCTCGTGGTCCTACCTTTGCTTTTATAGGGTCCTTCTTTTGGTTGTGGGGTGATATGGGGAACACAATCCCACTGAAAGTAAAGGAGTCAACAGTTTTATTTTTTTTAAGAGTTAAAGGAAAAGGCCTATTATTGGCTATAACAGATGAGAAAAAAAAAAACACCACAGTGAAAGCTTGGCTCTCATAAGCCTCCAGACAGGGAAATTCTACGTGAAAAGATATTCAAGCCAGGTTTGGAAACAGCTACTCATGTTTCTGACCTTTTACATTTTTTTCTGACCAGCATTTAACTCCAGAAGCTGTGAGATGCCTGACCAATGAGACTGCAGATATCTCCCCCTCGGGATCTCAGTTCCATTTGTGTGATTAGTGACTTGGCTTGGATGTTGATGTCCACGATGAGATGGGCATCTTGCCCCTGACTTTGTGGTTGTGGGGACGGAGAGGGTGGCTGAAGGGCCTCAAAGGACTGGGCTCCCCCTCCGTGCTTCCTCCTCCCTTACTGCCGGACACAACTGATTCAGCTGCATCTGCTTCACTGGATTTTTGGATAGGATTTTATTCGAAGAACAAATGTTGAAGCTCAGAAAACCTTTGACAACCACTGGCTTACATCCCTTCCGGCTTTGACACTGGGGTGCTCTAAGATCAGATGTCTGGCTTCTGATATGCCCCAGCCTTCCACACAAGGTGCCCTCCTGGACAGCAGTGACAGCTGCTGTCCTACGGGGGAGGGACACTGGTGCCAGAGGAAATGGAAACCAGCCTGAATACACACTGACATTTGAGAGAAACACAGAGATTTCTAATACTTAGATTTTAAATGGTGCTGCTAAAAACATCCCAAGAAAAGTTGACTTTAATTCTTCCAGTTGAAGCTACAGTAACATTACTGGATTTTTCTAAAGGACTTGGTGTGTACCCAATTCCCATGTGTAGCATATAACTCACAGATTTAATTATAGATCTTTCTCAGTCACTAGTTCCCTAGGAAACAAATCCATGGCTCATGTCTTGTGCATGGAAGGTCATAGCAAGAAGATAAATATTTCCTGCATTTTGAAACTTTATCTAGAGGTCACAGGTCTGCAACTCAGCAGATGAGAGCTCTTCAGACAAGAGCCAAGAGCTGCCATGTTTGGCGAATATCAACGATACTTAAAACCTTTTGTGTTTATCTACCCACCTAAACGACTGAATTTTTTCACAATATCTCTCTTCCTTTTTTAAGGCTGAAATACAAATAAGATGGGAAGTTTTCTTAAACGTTTCTTCCTGCTCAGTTAAGATAAAAGCTGTTTGTAATTAAAAAAAAGGGAACATTATCTGAAAACTCCAAGCTAATTTTAATCACGTGGACTTTGCAGGTCAAAGATCTTTTTTCGTCTTGAATCAGGTTGAAAACTGCCGCAATTGGCCAGATATATTGAGAAACTAAAAGAAGAGGGCAAACTCAAAGCAGAACATTCAGAAAAGGTAAATGCCTTTAAATATATGAAGAAAGATCACAAAGACAAATTTTTTCCTTATGACTAGAGGAAGTCAGTCTCATTTTACTTTATAATTTTGTGTATTTAACACTCTATGAAATTGGTTTCCGCTTGCTCCCATTAAGCCACTAACTTTTTTTAGTCCTATGTGAGGATTAAATGGAAAAACATAAGAGTACTTTGTAAACTTCAAAGAGCTATACAAATGTTAGTGATCTCAATTAGCGTCTATAGTATAAATTCTTAAATGAAATCCTTTTGGTCGCAGTGGGGCAGGACTAACGCAAGGTTTCAGGTGTCCACAGACTTTGACAAAGTATGGAGAGGAGCGCGGTCAGATGCCTTTTTTTTTTTCTTTTACATCTTTATTGGAGTATAATTGCTTTACAATGGTGTGTTAGTTTCTGCTTTATAACAAAGTGAATCAGTTATACATATACATATGTTCCCATATCTCTTCCCTCTTGCATCTCCCTCCCTCCCACCCTCCTTATCCCACCCCTCTAGGTGGTCACAAAGCACTGAGCTGATCTCCCTGTGCTATGCGGCTGCTTCCCACCAGCTATCTATCTTATGTTTGGTAGTGTATATATGTCCATGCCACTCTCTCACTTTGTCACAGCTTACCCTTCCCCTCCCCATATCCTCAAGTCCATTCTCTAGTAGGTCTGTGTCTTTATTCCTGTCTTACCCCTAGGTTCTTCATGACATTTTTTTTTCTTAAATTCCATATATGTGTTAGCATACGGTATTTGTCTTTCTCTTTCTGATTTACTTCATCCTGTATGACAGATTCTAGGTCTATCCACCTCATTACAAATAGCTCAATTTCGTTTATTTTTATGGCTGAGTAATATTCCATTGTATATATGTGCCACATCTTCTTTATCCATTCATCTGATGATGGACACTTAGGTTGTTTCCATCTCCTGGCTATTGTAAATAGAGCTGCAATGAACATTTTGGCACGACTCTTTTTGAATTATGCTCTTATGCACCTTTCACGTGGAGATCATAAAGTAAACAGACAAGACCACTCAGTGAAACTCCCAGAAACATCCCAGAGGGGTTCAAAGGGTGATTTATTCTCCCAGCAGAGCACAGCAAACCCGTGGCAGAAAGAAGACCTAGGGGCCTAAACCTGGTGTTATTACATTTTCAGTTTCTCCCACAGCCTTGGCAATACCCAGTTTATGGCTTCGATGGGAGACCAGAGGCATGAGAACAGAGCAAGCTTCATTTGTTATTCTTTAGTGAAAGGAAAGCTCCAGGTGAGGAGAAAGAGATTATCAAGTGACATAGGGCATGACCAGCAGGAGGCAGGGAAGAAATCAGTTAGTCATCATTTCCTTTCTCAATGCATCACACACAAATTGCTTTTGCTCCTTTTATGGGCCTCCATAAAATATTAATTAGGATATAGCTAATATTTATTGAGCCATTATTAAGTACCAGGTAACACATACTTTTCATACGTTCTCATGTAGAGCCACCAACAACACTGTGAAGTTGGTATAGTCTCAGAGGGTGACTCAGCTCTTTTCCAGCTAATAACCAGAACACATGGGCCAGAAATCAGGGTTTCTATGTGGAAAGCCTGTGATCCAAGCCATCACACAGTTAAGAAGGACGGTTCTAACCATTCTGCAGTCAACATCTTGGGGAATCTATGCAAATTGTGATCCTTCTCTCTCCAGATAAACACATACACACACACACACACACACACACACACACACAGGGCCTATCATTTCAGATGTTCAGAGACCCCCCTAACGTCCATCCATGGATCAAGGGTCAGACACACCAGGTGAAGAACTTCCGTTCCACAAACCTCACTGGCTCCTGGTCACCATCATCTCTTCCTTCCCTCTTTTCAACAACTCGCTCAACTCACCCTTCCTTAATTTCTTCAAGGTGGGCTCACAGAACCAGCCAGATCTGAGATTCCAGCTGAAGTTCATTTTAATGGTGACATAACTGAGGGATGTACTTGCTTCACTGAAGAAAAGTGTACATGCCAAGTAGTGCCATCCAAAAGGTGGTGAGAGAGGCTTCAAGCGTGATGGGGCTTCGGGCATTATCCACAGCCGGGGTTCCCTGCTGGGGTTCTTGGGCACCAGAGCCAGAATCACCCAGGGCTTGTCAGGAGCTCTGGACCCCACCGCAGACCTACTGAACCTGAACGTGAGGGTGGGGGTGGAGCCTCACTCAAGCTGCACACAAAATCGTGTAGTCAATTCAGGGCACACTGCAGTTAAACAGCCCCTGCGACTGAGAAACACGAAGTCCCAATACTAAATGACTTGCCTGAGGTCTCACTTCTTGCTGGCAGCAGAGCTGGGCCTAGACACGATGACTCCTGACACCCGTTCACACATTTTTATCTCAAATACCCAAAAGTGTGATCAAAATTCAGTCAACGGAACAATTCATTTTAAACACATCATTGTGTTGAGAAAATGGATTTGAAATACTCAGTGCTTGTGCGAAACAAAATGTTTGTGATTGATTTCTTTAAACCACTAATGTCCCCAAATAGGATGTTTATTATAAGTCACCAAAACGCATGAATTTAAATCTGCTGTAATGGCTTCATTTTAGAGAAGAAATCTGCTTTTAATAGGACTATGTTTTCTCAGACAGGAGAAAAAAAAGAACCCCATTTTGTTGCAAATTGTGGATTAAAATAAACAAACCAACAAATGACTATAGCAACATGGATTAAGCAGCCTTTGTTTTAAGGAACGCATTAACTAGAGTGATCATTTTTGTGGAGTTAAAATTGGCATGCATTGTCTAACCATTATGTATATGAAAAAAGGGGCGTGGTTTTAGGGATCTGGAAAGTTCTAGGGTAATCTGCAGCACTAGGGCCCTGTGGGTTTTATGTAGGGTGTACAATGGACACACTCCAAACATGTGACTCCTTTCAGACTGTAACTGTAGAAAACTTACTGATGGGGCACTTCTCTACAGATCTGACGATGTACTGGCATCCATGCGGCTTCCCTCAAATTGTGCTCCTGGAATAAAAGTCTGATGCTCTAGGCCATTTATATTGGTTTCATTCCTCGACACTTTATTTTTTTAAAGAAAATAGAATATGATATTCTTTATTAAAAATGTTTCTAGCAAGTTTTTTTTTTTCCTTAACCTCACGGAGCAACTAAGCCCGTGTGCCACAACTACTGAGCCTGTGCTCTAGAGCCCGCGAGCCACAACGACTGAACCCGTGTGCCACAACTACTGAAGCCCACACGCCTAGAGCCCGGGCTCCGCAACAAGAGAAGCCACTGCAATGAGAAGCCCGCGCAACTCAACAAAGAGTAGACCCCGTCTGCCGCAACTACAGAAAGCCTGCGCGCAGCAACAAAGACCCAACACAGCCAAAAAATTAAAAAAAAATAGAAAATGTTGATTGATTTAGAACTGTGTGATGAAGAGAATGCTTTCATATACAAAAGCTTACTTCTAAGCTACCATGAACCTAATGACATTTTAAAATACATAATCACCACGCTCCAAAGTCACTGTCTTTCGGCACAGTTGTGTCTTCTCACTAAATAAACCAAGGCTTACTTTTAAGGGAGGCAAATCACACTCTCAAAGCTACAAATACTAAACTTCAATAAATCTATGAATTAAAATCCTGTGCACAAAGAAAACATGAAAAGTGATTTATTTTCCAATCATATCCCATTTATCAGCATTTTCACATTAAAAAAAACTTAAGCTGCTTTGATATGAATATATGTTGAACCAACTTTGTTTTGATGCTAATGAAGGCTTCTTTTAAGTGGAGAAAGTGATGAGCACTTTATCCTAAATCAAGAGGCAATATAGGAGTATAATGGAGAATTATGCAGATTCCAGAAATATAGAAAGCTGAATTCACACACTGGCTCAGTGACATACCAGCTCTGTGACTTCAGGCAAGTCACTCAACATCCCCCAGTGAGAAAGACTCCTATTTCTTGTTAGTCTAGTGGCAGTAATAGTACTCGTCTGATAGGATTGGGAGAATTAATGAGATGGCAGAAGGTAGTGCTTGGGACACTGCCTGGAACATAATAAGTACTTCGATCTTATGGGAAATATTGATTTCACATCAATGGGACCTACAAATTCCAAAGGTCACCCTCAGCTTCTTGGACTCCCTGACCCCCTTACTAAGGTGGTTTTCCAATGAAGAGGCTTAAAGTTCCTGCAAGGCCACCACCACACTACCTCTGATGTGAGATTCCAGTTCCATAATCACTAAGATAGTGGCACATTTATTGAGACTTCGTGCATACAGGTTCCATGCAACAAATATATCTGCAAAAATATACCTCCATATTTGGTCAAGGTATATTTTCTCTGTGCACTGAAACGCATGAACACACTGTTCAGGAAAATAAGTGCATGTCTCTTTGTGGCTTCCAGAAGCAACTGTAATAAGTTAGAGGGGGGTACGCTGAACATGTAGAGGGCAGGAGGGGCCAAAACCAGGCTATTCGTGTATCTTAATGAGCACTAATTAAAGGTCTTATTCGGGGAAAAACAGTGGAAGATGAAAAAAGTAAAGCCAACCTGTCAGTAACTACATGGATTCTCTATACCTGAGCTATGATGGTTAGGGTCATTAGCAGACATTCTGACATTCAACTATAAAGCATTATTCATGAACACAGAGTGGGCGAAATTATACAATCCATTTAAATAAAATCAACCCCATAACAGATATAATTTCACAAAGTGACCATTTTTAAAAATAGAAAATTGAATTTCAAATCAGCATTTTAATGGCCCAGTGATCCAAATATTAAATTGATAATCAGGCCACAGTGATTTGCATGAATAGCTGGAAATATTCTTATAATTCTGTAATGACCTATGAAATGCCAGAAAATTCACATGCTCAGAAATATATTGTCCCAAGGAGAATTTTAGACTATTGATGCTGGAGGGAAGCTCAGAGATGATCTAAATCAGTGGCTCTCAACTGAGGGTTATCTTGCCTCCACCCCTTCCTTCATCCCCTCCCACCCCCACCCCCGGCACACTTGACAATGTCTGGTGGTGACACTTTGGGCTGTTGCAAGTGGAGGAAGGGTGCTTTGGGCATCTAGTGGGTCAAGGCCAAGTGTGCTGCTAAGCATTCTGCAAAGCCCAGGACAGCACCCCACAACAAAGAATTATTCAGCCCCAAATGTCAACAGTGCTGCGGTTAGAAACTCCTCATTTTCTCTCTACACAGTAGAGAAGCCGAGACAATGGCTTTTCACTGGACCAATGGTAAGCTGTTGACTAGATTTCAGGGTTCCTGGTGCTATTTTTTATTTCTCCACTAGGTTTCTTACAGCCCCGTCATTCCTGCCTTCTACCCACTTACCTTAAATCTATCATTCAATATGTATTAAATGCTTACTCTGTGTTTGGCACAGTGAACACAGCAGTGAACAAGATAAACATGCTCTTTCTCCTTTGTTTTTATAGCATGGTGGGAAAGGCAGATATCTAAGACACAATAACAATACAAAGAATTATCATTGTGATAAGTGCCGACTGAGAGTACACAACCAGGGGAACCCAATTCAGTTTGACATCTTGTTCTCAAGCCAAGTCTTCTAATACTAAATACTTTATCACACATTTAAATAGCCTTGAAAGAGATTTTGGGAACAGGCATGAGCTCTGACAAGTAATCCTATATCTCGGAGGGAACCTCGCAACATGATCGGGGATAACAGTGATGGCTACCACTCACTGGAGACTTTCTATATACCAGGCACTGTACTAAATTCTCTCCTTACATTTAATCCTCACTACAACACTAACGGGTAGCAACTATTGCCATCACAATCCCCAACTGACGAAACTTCCACACTTTGGATGAGTACCTTGGCTTGGGGATATGTCATAGTCTGTCACGGCTGAGTTGAACTTGGAGGAAGGTGACTGACAGACTTGCTCATTCAATGAGGGCCTCCTTTGTGATGTAGTAGACTTGGTGGGGGGTGTCAAGGCACAATTGTTGATTAGGTGATTAGTCTCTACCCTTGAGGCATTAATGGGGGAAGTAAAGGCAGTTTGAAGCAAGCAAATGTGCATGTCATGGATTTATGGGCAATATTACCAATTGCCATCTTTAAAAAAAAGAAAGTGGTAAGACTTTAGTATGTATCTGAGGCTTAGAAGTGTGTCTTCAGAACTGCTCTGTCCAAAATGGTAGCCACGAACCACATGTGGCTATTAAAATCAAATAAGATTAAAGATCCAGTTCTTTGGTCACACCAGCCACATTTCAAGTGTTCAGCAGCCAGCTGTGGCTAGTGGTTACTACATTGGATGTGCAGATATAGAACATTTCCATCAGTACAGAAAGTTCTAGCAGACAGGGCTGCCCTAGAACTTGGGGTAGCATCCAGGGGTAAGGAATCTCTTAACAGTCGCGTTCAGGCTGACCTTCTCCTGACCTTGGGACCTAAGGTCATTTCTAGCTGGGGCTGTTTGGGGAAAAAGGGAGCTTAGAGCTTGCTACACTCAGACCCCCACGGACAACAAAGCTACAAATAAGGAATCTGACAACTATGGAAGGACAACTATGACACATCCCAAACATTAATAACATACATCCACCCCCGGACCCCTTCTAATGCCAGTAATTCCCCTACCAGGAATTTATTTCTTGGAAATAATTAGGGACATGCATGAAGTTGAGGATGTTAAGTGGAATGGTATTTATAATTAGGGAAAAACTGTAAACTCACTAGATGTCTAACAATAGTTTAAAAAACCTACAGGGAATTCCCTGGCGATCCAGTGGTTAGGACTCAGCGCTTCCACTGCTGGGGGCCTGGGTTCAATCCCTGGTTGGGGAATGAAGATCCTGCCAGCTGTGTGGCGTGGCCAAAACAAACAAAAAATAAAACAAAAAAACCCACAAAAATTAAAAGGCAACCACACACAAAAAAACACCACCAGAACAGACTAATGCACACCTCAAAGTCTACTGCTGTACATGCCCTCTTTTTATTTTATTTTATTTTTATTTTTTTGCGGCACGCGGGCCTCTCACTGTTGTGGCCTCTTCCGTTGCGGAGCACAGGCTCTGGATGCGCAGGTTCAGCGGCCATGGCTCACGGGCCCAGCCGCTCTGCGGCATGTGGGATCTTCCCGGACCGGGGCACGAACCCATGTTCCCTGAATTGGCAGGCAGACTCTCAACCGCTGCGCCACCAGGGAAGCCCTACATACCCTCTTGACTTGGAAAGGTACTGAAGGATATTAATTGAAAAAGCAAGTTACAAAATAGTATGCATATGTTGATGACATTTTGTTAATATAACATACATATGCATAAAGAAAGTTACAGAGATCTCTAATGCATTTGGTGTATTGGTGATCCATCTGGCTGGCAGGGTAAGAAGTATATATATACATATGTATGTATGTATATATATATTTTTTTCTTTTACTTATCTTCATTCTTATGCTTTCCCAGTGAACAAGTCTACTTGTTCAAAGCTATTCTCAAAACTAACAATCAGCAAGATAGGGGTTTGTTCAGTCACTTAGTGGTCACCCAGCTCAAATTCAGACCTCTGAGTTGGTAAGTGGTGCCCCTCCATCCTACACAGCCTCTCCTGGCTCCTCTGTTCTTTTCAGTCAACTCTCCCTTTTCCCTGGTCTCTGTTCTGGCTTGTTAGAAAAAGAAATGGAACCAAATTCATAGGGTCTGTGAAGTTCTGCCTTTACCAGTGGGCTACAGTGGGGGTTAAGAACATAATTTAGCATCTTCAACTGAACCACTGTACCGCAAAGTTATTTTATATATAAGATATAAAAGAACCTAAATTTTCTATTTCAGAAACATCTATCCTAATTTCTTCTGTCCAAACCAAATAGAGCTGACATTCATGGCCAAAAATCACAGGCATTATTCTTTGGTAATTTCAAAAATAAAGTGAGACTCTGGAATAGGGCTGCCCAGTAGAACTTTCTGTGATGATGGAATTAGTGTTTACTGGAGCTATCTAAGACAGTAGCCACGAGCTACAGGTGGCTCTTGAACACTTAAAATATGGTTAATGTGGCTGGGTAACTAAAGGTTTTATTTTTTTAAATTTAATTAATTTAAGTATAACTTTAAGTAGCCTCATGTGGCTGGAATGTGAATTGAACTCCTACATACTAGCATGAAGAGCCCCCCTCATGGCCAGGAAGGGTAAAGTTCATATGGTTTGGAGAGGTTCTGAATGACCCGAGTGGTCATTTGTTTTGGCTCTGCTTCAACCCGTAAGGCTTTAAGAAATTCTGAAGTATTGGTCAAGATAGCGGAAACATATTGGAAAGGCAAATTAATTTTTTTTTAAAAAAAGGGGCTTCCCTGGTGGCGCAGTGGTTGAGAGTCCGCCTGCCGATGCAGGGGACACGGGTTCGTGCCCCGGTCCGGGAGGATCCCACATGCCGCAGAGCAGCTGGGCCTGTGAGCCATGGCTGCTGAGCCTGCGCGTCCGGAGCCTGTGCTCCACAACGGGAGAGGCCACAACAGTGAGAGGCCCGCATACCGCAAAAAAAAAAAAAAGAAGGGATGGATTCTGAAGTGAGATGGATGATAGGATTCAGCATTTAAGACATGCTCCAGTGATCTGACAGACACTGAGCTGACCTGATCTTTTTTAGGAACCCATTTCCTCCTAAACTCAATAAGCCTCCAACTCCCCTGGAATGGAAATGGAGCACAGAGATGCTGTAGGAGAGATTTCATACAAACCAACCAACCTCAAAGCATCATATTTTTGGGTTTATGGGCATCTGTCCCCATAAATACATTTCCGGGGGGGTGACTGGAAGATTGTTGTGATTTTCAGGTCATACCTCTATGTTCTGGGGTGATGGTCACTTTGAAATAACCAAGGATGTGCCTGTTCCCTGGGTCTGTGATAGCATGCCCTAGGTCATAGAAGATGAGAAGCAGCTTCTAATCGTAACTCCACTGATGGGAGGATGACGGTTAATGAGCTGGATATTGGGAAGGTAGCAGGGTACAACCTCAGTTTTGGGCAGATCTTCTTTGCTTACTTCCTAAATGCAGATGTCACCAGAAGACAGGGAGAGTCATGGAGTTTTGGCTGTGTACCACATATTTTTCAAAGCATCTTTCAAGTGGTTTGCTGGATTTAGCAAATAAAAATACAAAATGTTCCAGTGCAATATTTGGGACATACTTATACTAAAATATTAGTCACTGTTTATCTGAAAGTCCAATTTAACTGAGGCATATTTTATCTGGCAACTCTTTCATGAAATACCAGTCCCAAGAGATCTCCCATGGCAAAAAGTTCTCCGTGGTTAACCATGCACTGGAAATGCTGCTAACTTTATCATCCTCTCAGAGATTCCTAAAGATAACAGCACGTTAAAAGCTCTGAGAAGTTCCACAGCAAATACTTTCACAATCTTTAACACAACGCTTTGCAACCTTTGAGAACATATTGCCCAGCATAAAGTGGTTTAAATGCCAGCTCCAGGGTCAGATGTCCTGAGTTCAAATACTGGATTCACAACACAGTGGCGGCTCTATGATGAGGGATAAATTACAAGGAGAGCCTGGGATTGGGCATCTGTAAATGAGGATGGTCATAGCACCTCCCTCACAGGCCCAGGCTGAGAATTATGTGAATCGGCATAAAGTATTCAGCATGAGTCTGACACAGGGTAATTCCTCCATGAACATGAGCTTTAATAGTCACAGCAGCAGCAGGAACCTTCCACGACAATGGCTCTTAGTGTCCAGGGAACGTCCAATGCCTCTTAACGTTCAGTAGATGCAATTTGGGACATGCAGAAGGCAGATCAAAGGAAGGTAGAGGGAGAGAACGTAGATGCAATTTGGGACATGCAGAAGGCAGATCAAAGGAAGGTAGAGGGAGAGTGTTGGGCTGGTCCAGCATGGCATCTCCTTCACTGTCAGACTGGCTGGCCTTGAACTCATTGTACTCATGGTGGTTGATGAAATGAGAATTTCTGGTGCAGCAGAAGGTTCAGTGAATCAAACTGCCTAACGAAACCGTGCCCCACCACAGGGAGCTACTTAGCCTTCTCTGCTTTTTATTAGCTACTGTATTAGCTTCCCAGGGCTACCACATTAAAGCATCAGAAACTAGGTGATTTAAACAACAGAAATTTATTGACTTACAGTTCTGGAGGCCCAAAGTGAAAAATCGAGGTGTCTGAAGGGTTGGTTCCTGTTGAGGGCTGTGAAGGAGAATCTGTGCCAAACCTCTCACCTGGCTTCAGGTGGTTTGCAGGCAATCTCTGGCCTTCCTTGGAGTGCAGACACATCACCCTGATCTCCGCTTTGATGTTCACATGGCATTCTCCCTGTATGTGTGTGCCTGTGTCTGTGTCCAAATTTCTTCCTTGTATAAGGGCACCCATCTTATTGGATTAGGGCCCACTGTAATGACCTCATTTTAACCTGATTACCTCTATAAAGACTCTATCTCCAAATAAGGTCACATTCTGAGGTACTAGGGGTTAGGACTTCAGCATATGAATTTTGGGAGAGTACAATTCAAACCAAAACAACTACCCTCTAGAATGGGACTAATACCAGCTGCTTTTCTAACCACATAGGGCTGTAATGAGGCTTCAGTAAGAGAAAGTAGGGGGACAGATTTTAAGAAAGTTGATCACACTATAAAACTGCACAGTAAACGTTTAATTTCATGTGTTGATCTGCACTGGAAATGGTGTTCAAACTTGTGCAAGAAAGATGTCAGGAAACTGTGACTCTTACCATAATTCTGCCTGGAAACATATAGCCAGGGATTCCACATTTCCAAAGACATACAGGTTCTAAGGAGATGGGAGACGCATGCTATTTGTAGTGTCACTAAATTCCCTGATGGCATACAGGAAATTGGAGACAGACAAGGAAATGAAGAGAGAGACAGAGAGATTTCAAAATTTACTGTCCACTCATCTTGTGTCAACCTAAGTGCTGGACACACGGCTTGTGAAATCTTAATCCAGGAAACTGAGATTATTTATGAGCAATCTATTTTAATGGAATGGACAACCTTATTATTAGAAAACCTTCCTAATACAAAAGAGAAAGCAACTCTGGAAGGGAGAGGCTGATGAGAAAGGGACTAGAAAGGAAGGAAGAGGGCTAAGGCAAAGGTTTATCAATTTTGTAATTTTAGTTGATGCTGCCTCTGTTGTCTCTTAATTGTCAAAAAAACTATTTTCCACTGATCTTGACAAATTTAGTCCAGTCAGGAAATGAGCACATGCCTGTATCTCCTATACTTCTCATCCATGCTTTTGCCACAGCCTGTTACCAATTCTTGGCCTTTTAATTTTACTCCATCAACAGTAAGTCTTTAAAATTTAGATACATTATAAAGATGGGTGCTTAGAAGTACTTTCTGTTAACGGAATCTGTCCAGGATGCTCCAAAGCAGAATCTCTCATTCCTCACTAAAACATCTTTGAAGAAATAAAATATATCCTGAATTCCAACAATTTTAAGTACTAAGACTGACAGATAATTACCAGGAGAATCTCAAAGACAGATGGAACGGAATTGGGAAAAAATGAATTAGGACTTCTCCATGCTTTGCCTAATGAAACAGAGCAGCATCTCTAACTGGAAAATAGGGAGACGCCATGGCCCTGCCCTATCTGTAGCCTGTCTTCCAGTTCAGGAACCCCAGCTCTCCATCAGAGTTAAGGAAACGTTTCTATACATCCTGACTTCTCACTGCCCCTGACCTCTCGTCTATGTCTGAAGTATGACATCAGCTTTGAGAAAACAAGTAACAGTCACTGAGTGTAGGAACCTACAAAATGATAATGGTTTTCCCTTCTAGAGGAAAAATTAAGGCAAAATAACTAAAGCCATTTTGACAATAGCATTTTTCAGAAGAGCTTGCTCTACTATATATTAAGCACATTATAAAGCTATGAGTATTAGAACAGTGTAGAATTATTGCAAAATTTAATAGATGAGAGGATCTCAAAATAAACTCTGATAGATTACAATTTAACATCACAAAAACAGAAAAGGAGTGGATATTAAAAAAAAACAAACAAACAAAAAAAACACTTGAAAGGAAAATGAATTTGGAGGGTGAAAACTCAAAATGGGCCTTTACAATAAAGCATACATCAAAACACATTCTAGATGGACTGAAGAATCAGATGTGAACATGAAGCCACAAAAATTTAGAAAAATATATGTATTAGCATGACTCTCATCTTGGAATAGGCTAAGGATGTTAACTGTAAAAACAGGGGAATACGTCATAAAGAAAAATTATATTGTGTCTGATTAAAGATTTAAAAAGTCAGTGTCTCAAAACATCAAGCAAAATTAATTCAAATAAGCTGGCAAGAAAGTTGCCACTACATATGACAGGCAAGAGATTAATATCCATAATAATAAGCACTTACATATCAATAGGGAACTTATTTATACCCAAATAAAAAAGGGAATAGGGCTCAAGAAGGAGTTACTTCACAAGATGTGGAGAGAAAAAAAAAAAGTCACTAGTATTTTTAAATGGCAAAAAAAGATAACAGTATTTTATCATTGTCATCTATCAAAGTGATAGATTTAAACAAACCTTAGTACTTAATGCTGGCAAGGGAAAGGTAAACAGGGACTTTCATATACTGTAGGTGGCAATAAAGTTCAGTGTTACATCTTTGCAAAGCATTTTGATAATTACGTATTAATTGTTAAAGGAATTTATTTTTTGCCCATACAAACCTCAACTTCTAAGGATCAATGCTAAGAAATTAGATAACTATGGACACACATACATGTACCTAAACCATCATTACAGAATTATTTAAAACAATGAATTTTTGGTAGAAAACTAAATAACCTACAATAAGTGGAAGCTTAAATAAATAAACTGATAGTCTGTAAAATATTTTCTTATGTAGACATTAAATATCATAGTTTTGAAGAACTCAATGAAGGAAACATTCCCACAAAGTGAAATTTTAATCACAGAATACAACCTGAATACATTTAATTTGATCCTACATACAGATATATGTAAATGTGTATGTACATACATACACACACAGGTGTGTGTGTGCATATATATGTATGTATGTGGGTGAGTGTGTGTGTGTATATATATATATATATATATATATATAAAAAATACTCATATGGATAGAAAAAAATAGACGCAAACCCACTAAAATGTTATCAGAAGCTCTCTCTGAGTAGTAAATTATAAGCTAATTTTATTTCCCTCTTTTATTCATTCATTCTTTCATTCAGCAATAAGTATGCATTGCTTCTACAATCAGAATAAGTTTATTTAAAAATAAAATACTGGAGTCAACATCTATGAGATGCTAATGTTTACTGTGTCATTTTATAAATATTTATGAAATGGCTACTATTATCTTAGCATTGCACTAAGGAAGGGCAGAGACATTTGGAGACTTTCTGCTGGAAAGAATGATATAGTCATTCACAGCATTTTAGTTTTCTATTCTAGTCTATTCTGTTCTATTCTATTCTATTCTATTCCTTGGGTGGCACCATCCATTAGATGGTGCTGAATGCCCAGCTGCACTATTTGACAATGGGAATTAGAGGGAGGGAGACAAATTTTGAAAACACTGTAATTAGGAAAAAGCAATAAAAAATGAAGTTGACCTGAAAGAGTTTGGGAAGAGACTTTAGGAGAGGCGAAGGATAAAGTGGAACGCAGAAAGATGAAGCAAAACTTGCACAAGCAACCAGCTCAGTAATAAAACCAACGTTTGGGCCCAGGTTTTTGCAAATCTTATCACCTTTTTTTTTTCTTTTACGACTACCAGTAGTACCTATGGACAAGAATCTAGTACCCAATCAAAGCCTAAGTATACAGCAGGAACGTACCATTGTAAATATGTTTGCCAATAACTAAGTTAAAATATTTATAAACCTTAATGGGATTATTAAAACACTAGGAAAATCCTGCCATGTTTCCTTACATAGTGCACTCATTTTCATGTTGATTCCCACTTCTCAAAATAAAAATGCAGCAAATAGAGGAATTTTCAAACATGAGAATCCAATTGCTTCATTCATAACATCTTCGGGAGGTAACTATAGGAGGCAAGAGGCAACTACTCTGACTTTTTTTCAAACAGTTGAGAGATTTGCAACCCCGTGAATATGTTTCATGAATGGCAGTAATATGTGTTTGCTCCTGCTTCATAGTAAGGCTAAAATCATCTCATCCTGCAAACACTATTCGGTGCCCAACGGACATTTTTCAAAAATCTGAATTGGTAAATGGTGTTTTATCAACACAAAGTTAAATGTGAACTTCAAAAGACACAAAGTTGGGTATAAACATGGGATGCACTATCATAACTGCACCTGAATACGTTAAATATGGAAATGAGACTGGGTGAGCCCACAGCCTACAGCTCTCTGAACCTCTTGCCCAACCACATAAATTAACCAAATGGCATGTCAGTGGAAGTCGGCTTGGAAAGCCTGTGTTCCTCACAAGTTTTTGAAGTTTAAATGTTTCCAAGATAATAAAAAGCTGATATTGAAAAGGAGGGGAGGGAAGAATCAAGAGGTTAATTATCCGCTGACTTGGATGGCTCCGGTGATGTGCTTAGCTTTACCCCTCTCTCATCTTAGCCCAATTACTCTTCCAGTCAAGGCTGACAGGTCCTCAAAACCCATTTCCGCTGAAGACGCCTCTTCCTCCTGCCCCCTCCTGCTTAAACACTGCCTTAGACATTTACATATAACAGTCAGGTCTGGTATTTCACTTCTCATTGTACCTGGGCAGTGCTTGGTTATTCATTTACAGTAGGAAGAATTCACACTCTTAATGCCAGGGAACATCTGCTGAGAACTGATTTGTTAAACACCCTTTTTTGCCCCCAGTATAGTTTAAGATCTGGTCGCCAACTGAAAACTGTATCGCTGCCCGCTGCTATGGTAAGGTGCTTTCTGACTGAGGTAGATTTGATCTTTCCACAAACAGTGCACATTCTTCATTTTCCCCATAATTTCATTTTTTCCATGTTTAAAAAAGGAACCTTTGAGCTTAGCACCCTCATGCCTTGGATTCCATGTGGCCCTGCCTCCTCTCTGATCACTGCTTATTTCAGGCTCCTGTCCTGTCTTCTGCATCCTGTAGAGAGATCTTGCTGAAGGTTCTTTCCAAAGTCCCCCTTTGTTGTTAACTTCTCTCCACAGTCCCTCCAGGAGGAGAGGGCAGTGACCTAAAGCCCATTTCTAGTTCCCACTTCTCTCAATTCCAGGTCTGTAACGTCTATTTTAAGGTCAAACTGGCATCTAATGCTTATTTCTAAGCCATCCTGCAACCAAACTCTGCCTCCATCTTTAATTTATGTCTCTGTCACCAATACTCACTGCCTTATCCTCCTCTGCTGTAACCACCAGCTCAGGGTCTCACCACCCAGCCTGGACCTTCATTAGTCTCCTGGCTGCCCTCACAACTTGTGCTCACTGCATCCTCCACAGCAAACTGTCTCGGCACAGAACCTGGCTTCCTGCTCTGGAGCCTTCAAGTACTCCTTCCTCAAATGCCTTCCTTGGTAGATGTCCAAAGCTTCTTTTAGCAGGGGTTGATAGATTTTGCCTAATAAAAAGGGTGCTGTAGCCAAAAGCAAATTAGAAATGAAGAGTTAACTTAATCTGATAAAATGTGTTATTTTCTTCAAAAAGTTAAGTCCACTTCTTCCTTGCCCCACAGCCAAAATGTTATAATAGAAGGGCTCCATTTAGCTGGGTAGGGAATTGTCTTCTCAACCCTGGCAGATTTACAAGATGGCTGAGAAACAAAGTTTAAACCAATATTTCACTATAATACCAAGATAAAATTTATAGATACAATAAGATCCAGGATGTGTTTCAAAATGCGAGTGGGAGGGGACCAGGGATATAGCAACAAGAATGGCCACCTGTAGCTAACTACTGAGGCCATGGGCACTCATTATACCATTCTTTATCCTTGTAGATATTTGACAATTATTATATTGGAAAAAAAAAAGAGTTTGTCATCTGTCAATCCCCAAGGACAGGGATATATATATTGTTAAGTGACTATAAAATATTACAGTATACAGTGGTAGGAGACTTTTTGGCTGCTATGTCCAAGTTTCCAGCCAATCGTGACAGTAGCAATAGTTTCCAATTAATATCTATCACTATCACCCCAATGTTCATAGCAGCACTATTTATAATAGGCAAGACATGGAAGCAACCTAAATGTCCATCAACAGATGAATTGATAAAGAAGATGCGGTACTTATATATAATGGAATATTACTCAGCCATAAAAAATGAAATAATACCATTTGCAGCAACATGGATGGACTTAGTGATTATCATACTAAGTGAAGTCAGACAGAGAAAGACAAAGATCATATGATATCGTTTAGCTGTGGAATCTAAAGTAAAAATGACACAAATGAACTTATCTGCGAAACAGAAACGGAGTCAAAGATGTAGAAAACAAACTTGTGGTTACCATGTAGGAAAGGAAGGGGAAGGAATAAATTGGGAGAATGGGACTGACATATACACACTACTATATGTAAAACAGATAAGTAATAAGGACCTACTACTGTATAGCAAAAGGAACTCTACTCAGTACACTGTAATGGCCTATATGGGAAAAGAATCTAAAAAAGAGTGGATGTACGTATATGTATAACTGATTCACTTTGCTGAAACTAACACTACATTGTAAATCAACTATACTCCAATAAAAAATTTTTAATAAAAGAGTTAAGCACACAAACTAGTCTCTTCACTACAATGAACCTTAGAATATCCGTCAATTACTGTGAATTTTGAGTCTTCAAGAAAGGAAGGGGTCATGCAGCATTTTCTCCATTGTTTTCCAATAGATTCATTTGGGAAGGGTGTCTGTCTTGGGGGATCAGTTTTAGGGGTGTGCTCTGGATATCCTGGGCAAACTGAGAGTTCCCCATCTGCCATCTGTAATCAACTGCTAGATTTGGCCATTTATCCTTGAGCCTCCAGACCTTCTTCCTAGGGATGCCCCCAATTCCTCCAGCCCAAGTCCTTAACTGGCTCTTTGACAGTCTTCTCAGCACTCCCACTGGACACTTCGGGCACTCCCTGCCAGCGATCAGAGCCTGGTCTGCAGAGAGCTCAGCGCCCAGGTCAGAAGCTGCGCGCCAAGGGCAGCGCTTCGGAGTCAGAGGGCCTGTGTTCAATCTCCAGCACCGTTTTAACCTGGATAGCCTATGGCAAGCAACTTAAACTTCCGAGCTTTACTTTACTTACCAGTAAGATGGGAATAGCAATAATGCTCACTCACTGCATAAAGGGAATGAAATGTTGACTGCACGGAAGATCATTTTTGTACTGCTTAGCACATGGTAGGCGTTTAATAAGGGGCACTGGCCCTCGATAATCTCTATTACTGGGAGTAGCTATCACTGTAAACCTCCTTCAGAAAATAAGGTTGCTCCCACTTCAGCTGGACCAGGAGCCCAGATACCACTGTACCGACTAAGCCAGCATGAAAGTGAACCAGCTCATCCCAGGAACTCAAAAGGCAGACAAAGGTCTGTTCCTTAAGTCAGAGTAACTGGAATGAGACCTACCACCACAGCCCCACTGGGCTCTCTCGTCCGCCCCGACACCTCCGGACTTCCAAGAATTGTGTGGCTAGGCTCCCTGAGGTTCCTAATCTGTTCTTTGACCACATCCCTGAATCTCACTAGTCAGTGTATCTGGCCCTTCAGGATTCACCACAGACTGGCCTGCTGGAGACCTGAGAAAGGGAAGCCATCGCAGTGGGGTTCCAGACACTGGGAGCTGCAGACCCAGTCCCACCTCTAACCAAAGGGATTTAGAAGAAACCCAAAGCATAGCTGCATGTACCTTACTTTATAGGAGAAAAGCATCCCAGGGCTTGTCCAGAAGGCAGGTTGAGCAGCAAACCACTGTTAACCCTGCCAGGCAGAACTGTCTGTGAATCTTCTAATCACAATACTCCTTTGCCTCTGTTTGGTACTTTGCCTCTCTTTGGCACTAGACTTAACCAGAATTATCTCATTCAATCCGTTTTGCAAAGAGAGACAAAGTAATTTACCCAAAGGCACACAGTGGTGCGTGGTGGAGCAGTGGTTTTAACCTGAAAAATCTGACTCAGCTTCCTGAAATCTTGAACCCCTGTGCTAAACACCCTCCTTTATATGTCTTGAGGCTCCTAGATGTTTCTGAAACCCTGAGAGAAATCAGAATCACCTGCTTAGACACGTTGGTTCTGAGCACGTGTGAGGCTTCATTTATGAGTGAGAGTGACTTTGGCTGGTGACCTCATTCCACCACATGTATGGCCTGGGCAGACACTTCTTCTCTGCAGTCTTCAGTATTTTCACTGGGAAATTAAGACAATAATGCCCACCTTTTAGAGTTGGCAGAGAATTAGATGCGACAAACATCTAAAGCACCAACCCTGGCATTTAAGCAACTTACAGTGTTTTGGTTAATCACATGGGCTCTCGAATCAGACTGAGTTTTCATTTGTGTCTGAACAGTTTCTGGTTGTGTGACTATAAGATACAGCTAATAACTGCCTTATTTATAGTGTCGGGGTGGTTGTTAAATCAGATGTTTTCCAAGTGCTTGCCATAGTGTTCAGCACATAGGAAGCGCTGCTTATCATAATAAATAAATCGCATCAATGATGTGATTACTGTGAGGGTGGCGGTGTTGCTGCTGCTGTTTTTAAGGTTAGGCTATGCTAGGCTGCCAAATGAAAACAGAATGGAGCAGAATGAAACCCCAGAGGCTTAACAAAACACAGGTCCATTCACCTCATGCTCAGGTTGTGAATTCAGTGTGGCCAGTGGGGGCTTTCTGCTCAAGAACCCAGGCTGTGAAGCCTCTGGCAGCTGACACCATCTGAAATATGTCCAGGGCCACCACAGCAGGGAAAGAAAGAGAGAAAACGGCATGCTTCAGCTAGAACCAGCCAAGTGGCTGCATCAGACAGCAATGGGGCTGGAAAATAGAATCTTTCTATGTGTCCAGGCAGGAGGTGAGGGCTGGACATTG
The DNA here is from genome assembly GCF_964270905.1 of Leucopleurus acutus. Taxonomy (NCBI): domain Eukaryota; kingdom Metazoa; phylum Chordata; class Mammalia; order Artiodactyla; family Delphinidae; genus Leucopleurus; species Leucopleurus acutus. The sequence continues at coordinate 5,663,778 of NC_139162.1, forward strand.
CTGAGCACCAGGGCCTCTGCCACAGTGATAATGGCAAAGGCAGCTACACAAGGTGATGGGCTTCCAGCTTAGAGCCTTGTCCTCAACAGGGGGTTAATAACTGGGAGCCTTTTTTTTTTTAATAAGTTAACTGAGGTACAAGTCTTGACCACGTGATGGGTAACAAGCTGGACTGTGCACCAAATGTAGAAATAGTGCATTAGGGAAAGAAGGAGCTTTCCTATACAGGTGAGTATGCTGAGCTCTGGTGCTGTCCCAGCTAGCTCCATAATTTGGGGTATCAGGGCTCTCAAAGGTCCCCGATCCATCTATAAGATCATTACTCCAAGTGTGCTCCACAGACCACCTCCATGGGAATCACCTGGGGAGTTTGTCAGAAGTGTAGATTTCTGACTTTTCTCAGATCTACTGAATCAGAATCTATGTGTGTGTGGGTTGGGGGGTGGGTAGGGGTGCAGAGTCCACAGTAAGTATTTTAACAAGCCCAGCTAGTGAATTTTAGGCAATCTGAAGTTTGAGAACCATGCAGACGGGTACTTCCTGTCCTTCATTTCCCCATGGGCACCACCTCTGACACTCAGACTCAGGGTGCTCCTTCAACACCATGCCTTGTCCAACCCCTGATGCTGGTTAAAGAAACTGAGGTTTAGCGTTAGCATTAGCATTGTCATTTACTTGCTGTGTATATTCTTGAACAAACCACTCAGTAGCCCTGAACTCCAGTGTACTCATCTGTAAAATGTGTACAATAAAATGGCCTGGCATTTTGTTAGAAGGATTCAGTGACATCATGTAAAAAAAAAAAAAAAAGCATCAAGATGATAACAATGACAACAAAAGTGATTATGATGATGACAATGGTGATGAAAAGCTTCTGGTCAGTGGCTGGACCTCACATATGCAACAGATGGGACACAGGGCTATTTTTTATTGTCTGTAAAACAGAGTTTGGGACTTGATTATATGATGGGTAAGGAAGTATTAGGAACAGATGCAATGTTAAGTCTGAGATACAGTTCATGTTTAACCTATGTTGGTTTCTATTTTCCTTTAATTTCTTGTAAAACAGACCTAATCCCTGAACAAAAGGGCTAGCTGCCTTTACTTCTGAATTAGAGCCAGGAAAGTGGAGAGAGAAATTGGCATTGATAGAAAAACATGGATTCCTAAGTACAGAAGAGTCATACTAATAATGACCAATTTCTCCTCTGGTTCGATTGCTACCTCATTTTGAGTTGCAGTGTCCTCAAACAACCATGATGGGTTATTTGACATAGTATCTCAGGCTTTTGAAACTCCCATCTTGGGCAGAATTTTAGAGCTGGTGTTTGTTGTTGTTGATTAATGTAATTAGCTGGGGAGAGCTGTATTGTGAGAGTGACAGAGATGGATGGATAAGAAATAAAGAAAGTGGATACGAAATGGAACCATGGTGGGCAGCCCTTTTAACTCTATAAATATGCAAACCCGTGCAGAGTCAACGTGGGGAGACAAATATTGGTGGTCTGCCAAGACAAGACATATGAATCAGTGGCAAACAGAATAAAAACTCATAATGCTTGGTTTGCCTATTTAGCATCTGTGTTTGTTTGAACTAAATCTGCTTCTAGCTCCAAGTACTTAATAGGAATCTTGGATTATAACCTGCTCCCTTAAAAGGCCCCTCCCTATCCTTATACCCAGTTCAAATAGAATTATAATTGTTTGTTTAAAAAATAAAATAAAATCTGACTATTAAGAAAACCTGGGCTTCCCTGGTGGCGCAGTGGTTGAGAGTCCGCCTGCTGATGCAGGGCACACGGGTTTGTGCCCTGGTCCAGGAGGATCCCACATGCCTCGGAGTGGCTGGGCCCGTGAGCCATGGCCGCTGAGCCTGCGCGTCCGGAGCCCGTGCTCCGCAACGGGAGAGGCCACACGGTGAGAGGCCCGTGTACCGCAAAAAAAAAAAAAAAAAAAAAAGAAAACCTTACTCATTTGAGGATTTCTTCAGTACTGAAGTTCAATGTTCAAATACTGAACACTGCATGATTGTTATTCTCTATCTTCTAGTGAAATCCAGCACTTTATGGAGATATTAGCACTTCTCTCTAGAAATCTGAGGTTTTTCTTAATTTGTCCTAGAATATAGGGTAGCCCAGTATAGCTTTAAAAATCACAAGGAACAAATGACATCAAATATTCAAAAGCATTCAGACAGAGTCGCCAATCTTTTTCATGTATAATATATAGGAATGTTAGGCGCGCTGACACGGTATTGGTGCAAAGGCAGGACTCAGCTCCATAGCAATGCAGTGGTCTCAAGATTTGTGACTGCCCTGGATTGTCCAATTTTTCCTCCAACAGGAAAGCTTCTACATTGTATTAAGTCCCAGGAAAGGAAAAACAAGTGTACTGGCAGAATTAGACATGAGGTCCCAGGCAAACATTTGTGTAGAAACTGTTTTTCTCACCTTATGTTTAAAAACATCTTCGACATCCTTTAAAATGCAGGTTGCCACGGTTGCAGTTGTTGTGCAGACAGGGACGTTTCCAAGCATCTCTGAGCTCATCAGTTAATGCCAACAGATCAGAGATTTTTGAAAATTGATATTTATAAAATATCACCTCTTTTCTTTTTTCCTCCACATCATAAGTCACATCATCGAAGGCCACTGGATAGGTTTACAGAATTATCAATGGTGGTTATCACTGTGGATCTGGCCTTTTGAAAGGCCATGCAAGTGTCACACTGACCATATACTGAAGGTGACCTTTGATCTAAGTCCACATGTGGTGGGTCAAATTCATTTGCTGACTTTCACAAACATGAAGATTTGCCATTCTGATAAATCAAGGCCATCATCCTTCACCTCCATTGTTGTAGATCTGTCCCTATGACAACCGCAATCCTAATTGCTATCTGCTTGAAAAACCACACTGATCAAACTTTTTTTAAAGTGTAGCTTTCTTACAAAATTCACAATTTTAATTATGACATATCTAAGATCATGTGCTAACATGCTTTACGTAAGACCCTTAAAACCAATCCAGCCCAACTTCGTGCGATTTTACATGCTTGAAAGGCCACACTGGTAATGAACTGGTTAAATCAATGTCATAAATGTTCAAATAAGAAATGAAAGTTATATCCTTTTTAGTGACTACAGTGTCCCAACATTTTAGAAGTCTGTGTTTCTTACTTTCCAAAGGTTCTTTTTTATGTGTCTATTTTAACATCTGCTCAAAAATTCATGGGAGACATTCAGACATCAATGTCTACATCTTGACCAGTTTGATTCCCCAGTCAGCCTGATGGTCTTTCTCATACAGACCTAAGCCCATCATTACACAATCATAAATCCCACAATACTGACCCCTAATTGTTTAGAAAGTATTTTTGAAATATGAAAATGTGATTTGACTAAAAGTTATCAATTCAGCAAATTCACCAGAATGCAGCTTCTGTAGTAATCTCTTTGGTCTTTCATTGGCTTTATTTTAAAAAGCTAGGAATAAATTTAACTCAACTAGAGTCACAGGAATTCAGTGTCGCTTAGAGATACAGAATCAGCAACTGATGAATGGTCTATTTTTTTCCGGGGTACTTTTAAAAGCCAGATGATTTTCAGTCCTCTACGTTGGGCCAATGGGAGAGTTAACCAAGACAGAGAAAATAGACAGACTACAAGACATGGAAGGGAAAATGAAGAATCAAAATTGGACCATGTTGAGTATCTGGATGTTCAGGTATCTGACTATCCAGGGATTGAGAGTGAAAATAGATTTGGAGCTCAAGTGAGAGGTGAAGGTTGAAATTCAGATTCGTGAATTACTGATATATATGTAGTAATGAAAGCCCAGAGAGTAAATGAGTTATCCAGGAGGAGTGAGCAAAGTAAAGACAGAAGGTGCTTGAGAAGAAACACACCGCACAGCAAGCCTCACAATCAATCATCTCGGGGCAAAAAGGCATCCAAAAGCAGGACGAGAAGAAGCAACGTCCAGGAGGTAGCGAGAGAAGCATGAGAACACCTTGGTGAAGAAGCAGAAAGCAAAGAATATCAAGAAGGAGAAATGTTTCTGTAAAGTAAGATGAGAAGGATGGAGGCTTGGAGTTGCCTCTTCCCTGTTTGTTTCCCCAAGAGACTGTGGGCTCCCAGAATAAGGAAAGGAGCTCTGTTTTCTTTATCATATTCCCAGAATTTACCTCACTCAATGCCTGGAACAGAGAACCCACCTTATAATTATTTGATTCAATGAAAGAATGAAAAGATCAAGGTGCAGGATCCCTGAAATGAGTCCACTCCATGTGTTGGTTGGGGGCTGCTGGTGACCTTTTCTATAAAAATCTGAGAGAGCACTGAAGCCAGATTTCTCTCTTTCACTGCTTAGGTAATGTGGTATTATATTGAGGGGTCCTTTTGCATTTCCATAAAGAGGAAACTCTAGTTCCCTTAAAGGATGTGACACAGTTTTCACGATCAACTGTATTTGGACTTTAAAATGCAATTAAATGTAACTATAATGTAAACTGGGTTAGAGTGAAGATATTTCCAAAATCTCTCTGACTCATCCAAAATGGGAAGTGATACCAAATTGTAGCATCCTTAGTATCTCACAGCCACCCACCCCCTGCCCAGTGACTCCACACATGGTTCATTATGTGGCTGGTGATCATTATAAGAGAACACCCAACTGATATCGTTGGTCTGTCATCTGTAATCATCTCAGTGGTTGATCTGAATCACAATACAGTTAATGAGATGGACTGTGTGGCAATTAGCTATTAAAAACCAATAAAAAAAGACTCATATTAATGTAAAAAGTCAATTCCGTGACAATCTATGGAATCAGGATCAGATAATAAGCAAACTGACTGAGACCAGCATTTTGAAGGAACCACGGTGCCTGACGTCATCTGAGTTCTGGCATCCACTTGCCCTTGATTTGGACAAGATGATAAGAAAAAGAAAAGGAAAACACCATCGAATTAATTATGACACCCTTGTTTAAATGTTAGAAAATTGCTCCTTTGAAGGGCACTGTGGGGGAAAAAAAGCAGGCCTGATTTTTACCTGCAGTATCAGAAGCAGAGGTTCTGCTGCCCTCCGGATCAGAGGGACGTGTCTATCTACTTGATGGCAAGCCTCTGAATTAGTGTAAATATATGATGGCCATAAAAACATCTGGGCTGAGTGAATAAGGAATACAGCAGCACAGCATTTACGGAAGGAGGCAACAAAAAGGGACGCTGTCTTAGCTTGGTTTCTTGTCACCAAGAGGCCAAAGTCAAGCCCTGGAAGCAGGTGAGTGACACCCGATTTAGTCCTATTAGGGGCTTGTTAGCTGCCTCTGGTGCCTTCTATCTGGAGTCTTTGAAGAAAACATCAACCTTGGTGCAGCAACCACAACAAAATCAATCTTATTCAACTTAAAAGAGCGTCCTTGATCAGCGTGGGCACCCTGGCACCCGATCCCCGAAAGGAAACGCTTTTACCGTAAGAGGACACGTCATGCTTGTAGAATCGGCGTGTGTTTTGGAGTGCCGTAGATGTGGCACAATGCTAGGATTAGACCCTTGAAAGGAAGATGCATTCATTATGCTGGTTAGGGATGCATGGTGGAACTATGGAATGAATCATCATCAGTCAGAATCCATTAATACTCGAGCTTTTAAAGAACCAGTGACCCTTAACAAAGAGAGATGAAAAGGCCTTGGCATGTTGAAGCAAGCTGGTGTATCATGACAGCGTACTGATTCACCTCAAGGGGCTTGGTAATTCTTTAATCTGCACCAACACTACGTTCAAGGCACAAACAAAAACACTTCTACTGAAGAGTCTTTCCTAATGGAGTTCTCTCAGTCTGGAACGCTCTTCTTCCCTGGCTAATTCTGACCCAGCCTTCACACTCGGATCATACCTGTAGCCCCTGGTCTCAACCTTGGCCACACATCGACTAAGCTGGGGAGCTTCAAGCCATGCTGATGCCTGAGTCCACCCCAGAGATTCACATGCAGTTGGTATTGGGGTGTGTCCGAGATGTGTTTTAGACTGGGAGATCTGTGGAAGCTCGGATGCTCCTAAGGTGCAGACAAGTTCTGAGAACTACTCTTTATAGGACCTGTGCTTATCTCTGATGAACATGACCTTCATGTTCCCCCTCAGCTTGATTAAACTTTAGACAGGTTTCTTCCTGAGTATAAGCCCTGGAACCCCTTATTCTTAAGAAACATACTTTAGAAAACTTAAAATTGTAATTCTTTCTCTGCCTTTTTAAATGTAAATCTTTTCCCAACTTCTGCTAGTTTTACTGCTAGTTTTATCTTTCTCAAAAAGCAATAAACCATTCCTTTCAAATGTAATCATCGAAGGAGACAGCACTCCTGTCTCTCCATCTCTGTGGGAAACAACTCCCGTACGTGCCACTTAGCAAACACAGATGGCCCAGTCACTGACCAACCTGCCCGTACTTCTCCACTAGCTCAACCCTGTGCTGAGAAAATCCTCCCCCCTTTTGTTTCAGCAGTTGAGTTCAATCTCTCTCCTCCTACTCTTACTGCAGTAGTCTTAAAGTCTTCCTTGCCTATTTAACTCTGTCTGGTGCAATTTTAATTTGACCTCTTGCCTGAACTGGACCAGTCTGTATTCACATTTTCTGTTTGCATGTCAGTTTTCCCCACTCCTCAAGGTCTCCTTTTTGTTTTTGTTTTTATCCTTTACCTCCTCAGCATCTAGCCCACGCCAGGGTGCACAATGGACCCCCAATACATTTCCTTTTGCATTTTAAAACTGTAGTAAAGACTGGAGTTGCTTAATGTGCACAAGTAACTTATTTGACTTCAGCTATATGCACTACTGAGGGGAAGAGGCAGGAGACAGGCCCTTGAGGGAGAGTCACCCAGAGAAAGAACAGAAGACCAAAAGAGGAACCAAGAAAAATGGAGACTCCTTATTTTCCCCATTGTCCTTTGCTCCTTTCAAATTAGACCTTGGCCTTCACTGCCCCAGAGAAACAAAAGACATTAATTCTTGGCTTTTGAGCTTCTAAAGGCTCAGGTCTTGGCATTTTAAGTGCCATGTACGGGACTTTCAAGGACAATTTTGACACCATGCAATTTTTGTTTTACAATGCTGACTTTAGAAAATGACCGTTCTGCCTCCACCTGGACCTCCACTTGAGATGAGTCTCCCCTCTGTCCTTTCCTTGTGCAGTCTGTTGCTTTGAAACATTTCTCAGTCAGAGACTACTTGCCTCTGATAACTTACTTGGCTGTGTTCAAAGCTTGCTCCTTGAAATTAATATTCTTGAACAGTAAATGACATAAATTTGACTATTTCCAGAAAAGTGGCCTTTACCCCTTTAATATAACTTTTAGTAGTATGTGAACATCTCATTTTCCAAATGAGAATTAAATAACTGAATAATTAGGTTTAGTTTTCACAGGAACTTCTTTCCCTAAACCATAAAATTTTAATTGACAAACTTTATGTCTGCACACATAGTTCAAGATTCCAAGAATCACTTTGAATATGAGAACATACGAAGACTTTTTTCTATAGAAAAAACAAATGAAATAACCTAATTTAACATTTACTTACAGGTGTTACAAAAAATATATAGAACACACCTGGGGCCAAAAACTTCATATTTTAAAGGCAAATGATACACAGTTAGCTCCTGACTAGCAAGATCTGTGTATAATGTATTATTTCATTGATGGCATGCTACCTGATAGTTTCTCAATCAATGTTTTATTAGTTGAGGCTAAATTCTGCTGTGTTAACAGACGATCTCATAATCTTAGTGAATTACATTAGCCAAGATCCATTCCTATCTCATGTTTAAGGTCTATTACAGATCAGTTTCAACTCTGCTCTAACCCTTTTTCATTTCAGGATCCAGGCTAAGGAAGCAGCTCCTCTAGGAAATGCTGGTCTCATGGCAAGGTGCAGAGATGGCAAAATTGTGGCATGGCCTTTCAAGCTCCCACTTCTACATGACACATGTGACTCCCACTCAGATTTCATTGGCTGAAGCAAGTCACACATTCAAGCCTGACACCACCAGGGCAGGGCTTCCTAGGGACAGGCCAGTAAAAGAAAAGGAGCAAATACTTTTGAATAATAATACAATTTTTCACAGTAACAGTTAAGTGAACAAGCTTCTTTTATTATGTGGAACTTCATTTTACTCTACCCACCCTGGGATTGTTCCTGTTTTCCTAATATGAAACAACTACAATGCCCATCATATTAATGTTCTAGGACTACCATTAAAAATACCACAAAGCGGGTAGCTTAACCAACAGAATTTTTCTGTCTCATAGTTCTGAAGATCAAGGTGACAGCAGGGCTGGTTCCTTCCAAGATCCTAAGGGAGTTTTTGTTTCATGCCTGCCCACTAACTTCTGCTGGCTTCCTGGCAATCCCTGGCATCCCTTGGCTCAATCTCTGCCTCTGCATTCACATACTCTTCACCCTAAGTGTATACTTCTGCCCAAATTTCTCCATTTTATAAGGAAATAAGTTACAGTGGATTAGGGGGCAACCCTAATTGAATAGGACCTCATCCTAATTAATTGTAATTGCACTGACTTTATTTCCAGATAAGGTCACATTCTGAGGTACTAAGGGTTAGGACTTGAACATCTGAATTTTGGAGAAGAGTTCAACTCATAACAACCACATATCATGTTTGTCCAAAACAGTCCCATTTCCTGCTTCGGTCCTGGTGACATTATTACTAGAGATCCCTCTTTCACTTTCAAGAGTGTCCCAGATCGGACGATCAATTAAATGGCCACACTAAAAATAATACATGATCATTATGGAGAACTTGAGTAAGTATAGAAACAGTTAAAGGAGAACATTTTAAAGGGATCACCTTTAAGTACCAGTCCATTTGAAATTCTGCTATTAACATTTTGGTGTATATACATAATTTTTCAATAAACTGGAACAATGCTGTAATACTGTTTTTGTAACCCGCGTTTTCCTTTAATAATCTTTTTGTGCATTTTTCTATATACTTAAAAAATTCTTTGAGAACATGATTCTTAATGACTGCATAATAGTCTATCATATCCACCCTGTAATTTATTTAATCACTTTCTTATTGTGGGTCATTTAAGTGGTTTCCAAGAGAGCACTATTTCACCAAGTCATTTTTGGCATATAGAACATCAAACAGCAATTTTAGAAAGATGTAGCAAGAATTTCCTACATTTCTGAGTATGTTTCTTATAACAGTTTAATCACAAGTGATATTTCTCATGCACATTTACAAAGGGGCTTAAGCTCTTTTTTGTCTCATTTTCCTCAGGAAGGAAAGGGTTCCCAAAAGTCGACTGCTCTAGACTGAACCACAAATCCTCTCTTTTTGTTTGTTTTGCAAAAAGCTTCTTACTGATTTTACTTCTAGCGGACTAAGTAGCTTGGGCTTTTATTTTTCTAAGCCTATGCTAGATAAAAGTTGCTTCTTCATTGCACCATACCAACACCTCTTAGAAAACACTTCTTGGAATTTCTTGTCCAAATTCCAATTCATTTTACATGTGCTGGGTTAGAATAATCAGGTTCCAGGTTTAGGAAATGATGGTCGTCAGCCCAGTGATGCACTGTACAGGAATGTGTGCCCTGCTGGAGGGGACAGTGAATGAGTATCTTGGATGGGAATGATGGGAAGGGGCTATGAAGGAGTATTACAGAGACCTTCCTTCACTGGGTGGGTGGGTGGGGCACTGTGGAATTCTCTGCTGAAGTTTCCCAGGGAATTCTAATGTAGCTGCTCCATGGATGACCTTTGTCATGGAGCAGAGTGTACCACTATTCTTCAATTATGTGTCTGTCTTTCTGATGGGACTGTGAGTTTCCTGCGAGGATACTCTGCTCTTTTTTCATCTTTCTAAGCATCTGAGATAAAGTAGTGTTTGATAAGTGCCTGAGTCACTAAGAACAGTAAAGCTGAGTGGTATGGGAATAGGACTGATTTCACTTTACTACAAACAAACTTTGCACACATACTATGTGCTTGTCACTAGACTAGGCATAAAGATGAATAAGATATGGTGACTGATACGGGGAAATGTACCGTTTAGTACAAGAGATAACACAAGTAAGGAAATCTTTTCAGTTCAAAAGTGATGTTTCAAGAGTAGAGTTGCATGAAAAGTACTCTAGGACTTAAATAATACTAATTTCCTGGTAGAGGTGGTAAAAATTTTTGTAAGAAGAAGTTTGTGCATTCATTTATGTGCTGATTAATCCATTCAATAAGAGGCTTATTTGTTTGTTCATTAATTCATTTGTTTATTCAGAGGCAAACTATTTAGCCTCAAACTCACATCAGGCCAAGCGCTGAGCACTAGAAATATACACAGAATGTAAATAACAGATAGGGCTTATAATCTAGTGGGGGTTAGGAGCAGGTAATAGAGACAAATACACGATATGCTAACTGCTGTGATGGGGGAGCAGAGGCTGTAATGGAGATGGTTAAGGGGCAGGGCCAGTTGTGCAGGTTGTTCATGCCACAAGGCAGTTGGAAAGGGGAGATTAAAATCTAGCCTAAGTGCCCCTCATCAAGTATCTGTCCTACCTTGGAGATTTGTCTTACAAGAAGGGAAAATTTTTCCTAATTCCTGAAAGCTGCTATGTGGGATAGAAGCAGCTCTGTTAGGCAAGATGTCTGAACAGGACTGGGAGGTTCAAATACAGCTTCCTGGAGGAAGTAATTTCAAAGCGGAGATCTGGATCAACACGACATAGGCAGGTGTGAGTCAGTATGTGAGTGTGTGAGCAAACGTGGAGTTGTAGGTGACAGTGATGTTGCTGGAGAAGTGAAGGGCTTTCCAGATATGGGGAGCAGCATAGGCAAAGGCCCCGGATGTGAGGCATGGAGAGACACATTTTGAGAATCGAAATTATGAGAGAGGGAGGGAGGCAAGGGGTGAGAGAGAATGAGGCAGAGAGAGAGAGAGGATGAGGGGGTAACAGAAAAAGAATGAGGACAGAATGATGAGGAAGAGGAAAGGGAAAAGGAAGAAAGAGCAGAGATAAGAAGACAAAGGAAAGGAAATAAGTGGGGAGCAGAGAGCCACAGACAGAGTGAGAGAGATGGAATGAGAAAGAAACAGACTGTTGAGAGAGAAAGAGATACTGAGGCAGGAGAGGTTAGAGAATGAGGGTTATAAGCCACATTAAGAGTTTGGTCTTTGGGGACTTCCCTGGTGGCACAGTGGTTAAGAATCTGCCTGCCAATGCAGAGGACATGGGTTCGAGCCGTGGTCCAGGAAGATCCCACATGCCGCAGAGCAACTAAGCCCATGCACCACAACTACTGAAACTGTGCTCTAGAGCCCATGAGCCACAACTACTGAGCCCACGCACTGCAACTTCTGAAGGCTGTGCACCTAGAGCCTGTGCTCCACAACAAGAGAAGCCACCGTGATGAGAAGCCCGCGCACTGCAACGAAGAGTAGCCCCCGCTCGCCGCAACTAGAGAAAGCCCGTGTGCAGCAACGAAGACCCAACACAGTCAAAACTTAAATAAATAAAAAAATTTATTTAAAAAAAAAAAGAGTTTGGTCTTTCTCCTGAGGGCAACAGGGAGCCACTGGAATGATTGAAGGAGGGGAGTAATTGGATCAGATCTGTGGTATGAAGAGCTCCACTTGGTTGCTGGGTGCACAATGGATTCAAGGGAGAACAAAGCTGGAAGATAAGGAGATCGACTGGACACCAAGGCTTTTCATAGCCCTACATTTGGGTCTTCAATGAGGTCAAGTAGAGAAGGGGGAGAGGGATACTCCAGGTAGAGAGGACTTGCATGTGGATGTGTGACAGCATCCCAAGTGGAGACCACTGTTGCATCATAGCCAGGTAGGACGGGCTGGGAATGCTGGGAATCAAGATGGCAGGAAGGTAGGGTGCCCAGGTGAGATTGGGAGGCTGCTGAATCACTAAAGAGCTTAAACTACATCCTTACTCAGTATCAGCCCATTGAAGGCGGTAAGCAGGAGACTGGTATTATCTATTTTGAGTTTTAGTAAAGTTACTCTGGAGGAAATTTTGAGAATAGTTGGATCAGAACAGAGGAGGACAGGGGGAAGGAGGTCTCTCCTATTGTGGACTGGAGGAGAGATAATGGAGTACAGTAGAGATGCGGAATATGAAATGACGTGGGGGGATTTCAGACATAGTTAGTGAGCCTTGGTGATACTTGAATGGGGGTAAGGAAGCGGAAAAGTTCCAAGGTGATGCTGAGATTTACTTTTCATTTGCTTGATTCAGGCTTTTTATGTACATATGATATGATATAAGAGAAGCAGATTCAGGAGCTAGGGAAAGTACTTTATGAGCTCATTTGGTGATACGGTGAGTTTACGAGATCTAGAGAAAATCCTGAGGACATGAAGCAAGCAATTGAAATTCAAGTCTGAGTATCAGTAGGGTCAAAGTGAGCAGCGTTATAGATGTGTGAGTTGTCAGGGTCCTGGGTTGAGTTGAAGTCATGAAAATGGGTGAAGGTGACCAAAGAGAGGGTAGAATGTAAGGAAAAAGGGAGCCACACCCCGAACCCACGGAAACATCAACATTTAGAGCATGGTTGTTAAATACAGAATTGGCTATACAATTGGTGGGGGCCCAGCACAAAATGAGCATGCAGGGCCCCTTGATAAAAAGTTATTAAGAATTTCAAGACGGCAACAGTAGAGCATTAGACCAAGCATGGTTTGTACTGGTCTCCAGCACTATTCCTTTACCAGGTGGGTCATTCTAGCCTCCTTCCCTTGCTTATCTGTAAACCACTGCCACTCCAGCTGTGAGAAACCTGACTCCCACTGTCTCCACCGATGTGCTGAATTGTTCGGTTCCAGTATATATGTGTAATGGTTTCAGAATTGTTAACCTGTACCCTCATGGGAAAGAACTTTCTTAATTAGAGTACAGCGCTCTGTACACTTTCATTTCCTTATAGTCTGAGGGATTCCACTCATTTCCAAAGTTATTTAGGTCATCAGTTTCTTCCCCACTCCCTCTGTGAGCTTGTTTCACGCGCTTGTACAACAGTTTGATTGTTTTGCCACCTCCTGCGTTCCATCCTGGGATCCTGTGTCAAGTTCTAAGGGTTTTGACAGAGTCAGTGTTATGTTTCCACTGTTGCAGTATCATTCAGAATCATATGGTAACATACAGTTCTTCCATCCTAAAAAAATCTGCTGTGCTTCATCTACTCAACCTTACCCTCCCATCTCCCAAACCTCTGGCCATCACTGATCTTACTGCCTCAGTAGTTTCCCCTTTTCCAGAATGTCATATAAGTGGAATCATTCAGTGTATAGCCTTTTCAGACTGGTGTCTTTCATTTAGAAATATGCATTTTGAACTCATTCATGCCCTTGCATGGCTTAAATGTATTCCATCAAACAGATGTACCACAGTTTGTTTATCCCCTCACCTACTGAATGACATCTTGGCTGCTTCTGGGGTTTTATTTTTTTTTTAAACACTGAATACAAGATAGCTCCATTTTTCAAAATTAATTAATTAGTTAATTTTTGGCTGCACGGGCTTTCTCTAGCTGCAGTGAGTGGGGGCTACTCTTCGTTGCAGTGTGCAGGCTTCTCATTGCCGTGGCTTCTCTTGTTGCGGAGCGCGGGCTCTAGGCACGCTGGCTTCAATAGTTGTGTCAGGTGAAATCAGTAGTTGTGGCTTGCGGGCTCTAGAGCGCAGGCTCAGTAGTTGTGGCGCATGGGCATAGTTGCTTCTCGGCATATGGGATCTTCCTGGATCAGGGCTCCAACCCATGTCCCCTGCATTGGCAGGCAGATTCTTAACCACTGCGCCACCAGGAAGTCTGCTTCTGGTTTTTAAACAAGGTTTGAATAAAGCTGCTGTAAACATTCATGTGTAGGGGTTTGTGTGGACATAAGTTTTCAAATCAGTTGGGTAAATACTTCCAAGTGCAATTGCTGGGTTATATGGTAAGATTATGTTTCGCTTTATAAGAAACTACCAAACTGTCTTCCAAAGTGGCTGTACTAGTTTGCATTCCCACCAGCAGTGAATGAGAGCTCCTGTTTGCTCTGCATCTTTGCCGGCAATTGGTATTGTTTTTGTTGTTGTTTTTCTTTTCACCATTCTAATAGGTATGTAGTGTCATCTTGTTTTAATTTGCATTTCCTTAGTGATAAATGATGTTGCACATCTTTTCATATGATTATTTCCTAGCCATATGTCTTTTTTCTTGAAGTAAGTTTTCAAATCTTTTGCCCATGACTGAATTGAGTTTTTTGTTTTCTTGTTGAGTTTTAAGAATTCTTTATGTGTTTTGGGCTTCCCTGGTGGCACAATGGTTAAGAATCCGCCTGCCAATGCAGGAGACACGGGTTTGAGCCCTGGTCCGGGAAGATCCCACATGCTGCAGAGCAACTAACCCGTGCGCCACAAGTACTGAGCCCGCGCTCTAGAGCCCGCAGGCCACAACTACTGAGCCCACGTGCCACAAGTACTGAAGCCCATCCGCCTAGAGCCCATGCTCTGCAACAAGAGAAGCCACCGAAATGAGAAGCCCGCGCACTGCAACGCAGAGTAGCCCCCGCTCGCCGCAACCAGAGAAAAGCCCAATCGCAGTAACGAAGACCCAATGCAGTCAAAAATAAATAAATTTATTCTAAAAAAAGAATTCTTTATGTGTTTTGGAGACAATTCCTTTATCAGATATGTGTTTTTACAAATATTTGCTCTCAGACTGTGACTTCTCTTCAGTCACTTAACAGTGTCTTACGCAGAGCAGAAGGTTTAATAAAGCCCAATTATTAGCTTTTTTCTTCTTGTATCATGATATTGGTGTCCTATCTAAAAACTCATTACCAAACCCAAGGTCATCTAGATTTTCTCCTATGTTTTATAGTTTTGCACTTTTCATTTAGGCCTTTGATCCATTTCCATGGTATAAGTACTCCCCTCACGGCCGAATTCAACCTGCTGAAGTGAACAGAGTTGGGGAAAGATGCGTATCAGCTGCTGCAAGCTGGCATGAGCCAGCTCCACCGTAACGATGCTTTTAATCATTTGCCATCTGCAGGACTTCATGAAGACTTTGGAGTAACTGATTCTGACGATAGGGATTTTAGACCTCATTTACGCTTGCTTTTTTCATTATTCCTACTGTTCTGAATATTTTGGTGGTACACAAAAATTACTACAAAAATTTTAACAGATAAAGAATAGAGTATGGCGTAGGTTCTACCTGATAGGTTCCCAGCACATAATAGGTCTCCATGAACTATTTGTGGAATTGAGTTCCTTCTCAGTCTTTGCCTGTATGAAACTAATTTTCTCACAGTGGCGATCCCATCATGGACCCAATGAATAAGTAATACTGAACACGTGAGTTAAAGTTAGCACCTCCCCATGAAATGTCATTGCCATCTCTTATTAAGAGCTTCCCTGTACTTCCTGGTCAAATGAGTATAAACGTGTTTTCTCTGCTTTGTTTAATGGAATAACCTTAAAGCGTGGAGACAATCTCACCACTGTGGTTTCCACCTCTGAGGTCATTAACATGATTTATTATGAAGCTACAGGAAATTAGTTGCTGAATATTTCAATATGGACAGGAAATAATGTAATTCCATTGTTACCACAGAACCACTGTATCTTGGAGTAACCTGTAGCCATAGTAACAAGATAAGGACATACTCCTTAAATGTTTTAACTATGATTCTATACTTCATGCACCTTCAAATACAGTCAATTCTTGTTATTTATAATTGAATTAATTTTCTGATACACTTGGGCTTCACTTTTCAACAGTGGTTTTCAATTACCTTAATTTAAGATGAGTATACTAAGATTTTCTTTAGGACATTATTGTTAGGACTGGAATAGAACTCTTTATTGTATAAAAAGGACCTGAAAATGACCTTTTAAAAAAAGAGTAAGTATTTTTGAATAAGCAAAATAGTGTCTCTGAGGATAAATATTAATGGTATAAGGAGAAATCTATCTCGGGGTCTTCCAAAGTGACATTCACACTACCTGCAGTAAGTTCTAAGTCTGAAGATATTAACTGTATCACAGTAATAGTAACACTCTACAACAATAGCTAATATGGTTTGAGAATTTACCATATGCCAGAATTTTCTCAATGATTGTCTTATTTAATCCTTAGGGAAATGCTAATAGGCAGGTACTGTTATCACCTCCACTGTGCAGACGTAGAAACTGAGGCACAGAGACATCAATTATCTGGACCAGAGTCACCTGGCTGGCAAATGGCAGGGGTGGGATTGAAGCAAGGCAGTCCTGCTCCACAGTCCACTATCTTATCCATTGCTCCTACGGCTCTCCTAGTTCTGCCAGCCAATCACAAAGGACTGAGTCCATACGCTGCTGCCCATGTTCTCTCAGCCCCTGTGCCTACAGCCATCCCTCTGGTCCCTGACACAGTAATGCCGCAAAGAGTAACCAGAGCCTACTGAGTCCTGACCTTCTTATCAATTCCACTGGCCCCATAGTTATGGCTTATGTTGGTGCACAGGTGCTGGGCTTAGGCCCAGAGAACCAAGATGAGTCAGGCGAGGTTGCATCTCCCCATGACCTCAGACACTAGCGGGAAGGAGACACCAGGTGAACAGACAGAAGCCCTCAACTGGGATGTGTACCATACCAGGGAGGAGCACGAGGGGAGACGGGAAGGAAGCTCCCTCTCCATGAGCAAGTCAACTCAAGCTCAGAGGAGAGCACACTTGCTCTAACTGGAATTTACCAGAAGAAAAGTACTTGAGGGAGGGAAAAATATTCATGCTGAGTATTTCTAGAACATAACCCAGGAAGGCTGTGACAAATTGTGGAAGGAGGAAGTGATAGGGAATGAGGCTGCAGTACAAGCGGCCAGGTCAAAAATGACTTGCAGTTCACACGGAGGAGCTTAGAACTTCAGTAGTAGAGAGCCACAAGGAATTTTAAGCAGATTTACTTTTTTATTAGACTTTATTTTTCAGAGCAGTTTTAGGTTCATCACAGCAAAATTAAGCAAACGTAGAGAGATTTCCCACATACTCACCCCCATCCCCCAGACGTGGATAGCCCCTTCCATCATCAACATCCCCTACTAGAGTGGAACATCTGGTACAACTGATGAGACTGCACTGACGCATCTATCACCCCAAGTCCATAGTTTACCTAATAGATTTCCTTTTTAAAGGCCACTGACAGTAAATGGATTGGAGCAGGCAGGAAACGGAGGCAAATGAGCCGAGTTAGAAAACGACCACAAGTCTCAGGAAGACAAGACCATATCTTAAACTGGGACCTTCGGAGAGAAGGGTGGAGGGAGGCAGGAAGATGTGAGGAACATTTAGAAGTTGGAACAAGCAGATTTCAACACGTGACTGAATGTAGGTAGTACTGCCTTACCATGGCTCTGTAGAACGTGATTCCTACCCATGCCTCAAGCATCCCACCTCTCCATCACTGGTGTTCAGCCTTATTGGTCTGATCTTTAATACTCTGAACGTAACACTTTAAAAAAATATCCATGTCCTCCTTTCTTCTTTGATGACCAGATCCCAATTTTGTTTGGATTGCCAGTATTCCCAGCTAATTCTCGCTTTTCCAGTTGCCCCTGCAACTCAAGATGCCCATGGAACACCATTCTGGTCAATGAGATATAAGCAGATATCTACTGGAAGTTTCTGGAAAAACATTTGCTTTTTTCTCTATTAAAAAAAGGGACACAAATTGTTGTCTTATAACCTTCTCCTCACTCCTGACTTGACCTTGGATATGATGGATATGCTGAGCTTCTGTAGTCATCTTGTGACCCAGAGGGAAAGACTAAAAGAACTGCTGGCTCTGACATAGCTGCACAGGTAAAGCCTTTGCCTACATTTAAGCTTCTTGCTCTGTGAGATAAATAAACCCCTATGTTGCATGAGACACAAGGGGTGAGCTTCCTATTACACACTCTTATACAACCATAGGGGCCTCAGCAGATGCTGTCCCTCCACCTGGAACATTCTTTTATTGGCTACAAATATGGCTTTTATCATCCTTCAAGTCTCAGTTTCAATTTCACGTCCTTTGAGGAACCTTCTCTGATCACTCTGTCGAAAAGTGGGGCCTTCTGCCGTGAAATGTGAGCAATAGCCTTGAGGGCAGAGCACAAGTCAGTCTGTCAGCTGCTGTGTTGCTAAGATCTAGCATAATAACTACTCAGTAAATATTGAATGAATGAATAAATAAGTAAGTGAGAGCACGATGTCTAAAGTGAATCAGAGATCTGGAATAATTCTTTCAATCCGTAGTCAATTCTTCAGGAAAAAAAAAATAAAACAAGTGCAAAGCAGCAAGGCAACAGGACCCTGAATGAAGGTATGTTTATTTCCATTTGCTGAACTGCGTTGACATGGCCTTTGGTGTCTGTTGAACAATTAAACCAGCTCAGAAATAATGACTGCATTGTTGCTGCTCATAATGACAACATCGCCCGTGACATGCCAGGAATGTTCCCGGCACCTGTGACTCCGTTCGAAAGCCTCTGTCTTCAAAATGACATACCCTCTCTGATAGTGACTCTCTCCTTTTCAGGAAGCTTGGCATGGCAGAGTCATAACTGTTGGGTTTCAAACAGTAAATATCAAACCAGATGCTGTCACTGCTGAGACCAGCGATCGGTGGCCCACAGTGGGGTCGGCGTCAACCTTGCTCTGAGTTTGTCAGGGAACGAGGCAGCACTGCAGCTTGTGGCACCCCGACAAACAGCTTATCACTGTAATTAAAGCAGAATTGGATGTCCTACTGCTTTGTGCTCCATCTCCCTTCATGTGGACAAATAAACTGGAGGAGCAGCATATGGACGGAGACCAAAAATTGAATATAATACCCCGTGCTTATATCAGCAAGGGCAAGGAGCACCACCCATGGCAACTCCGTTGGCAGCCGGGCCATCTGTACTGCAAACCTCGTGATGCCAAAGTGGAGTGGAATCATGCTGCACTGTTCTCCACTGACCTACCCTGCGTGGCCCAGGAGCAGCAGGCTCTGTAGCTGCTGTTTATCAGGAGAGAAGGCCATTTCTGCCAACATTTTGCAAAAGAGGATGCTGCTCTTGAAACAGACACCTGGGTGGCTGGAGCCTTCTGCTCACAGGTAACGAACTCATTCTGACAGCTGGAATTTGTGTGATGTTTTCGGGAAATCTAGCCTGAGCAGGGAAAAGACAGACAAATCGATGGTCTGGGTGTCTCTCTTTTCGCCTTTTATTTTTCCTCTGGCAGGATCTAGGTACAGTATAAGTGATGTAACAACAGCAGGAAATAGATATTTATTCAGTCAAAAAATTATGATGCGTCTATGATGCTCCAGGCCAAGATCTCAAGGTGCCTACATTGGCATTTATTGCTGATCATATGTCCCCGTCTCCTCAACTACAACACAGAAAATGGCAGACAGGTGGACTACACTACTGCCTTAATTTTTAAAAATATTCTGCCTGGACAAGGCTTAATCAAGTTAGCATCATTTATAAATAAAGTATCATGTTGATTAAATCATGTTCACTTATATGGTAACTTGGACTCTTCAGAAAGGTATCAACTATAGGAAAAAAAGACACCTTCAACATCCAAATAAGTAAACGCCTATCTCACTTCCTCATCGAAGAAATCTTCACAGCGACTCAACACCTCTATAGGCTGATTTTGGCCAGGAAGGGAGACAAAGAAAGGAGGGACATGCTGGCCAAGCACTTGCTGTATGCTTACCATGATCAAACAGGTGATTTCATTTTATCCTTCCCCAAACGTGGATGGAAGGTGCTACCAGCCTTGTCTCATATAAGAAACAGAACTCAGATGGTTTAAGTCACTGTCCAAGAGTCAAGCAGCTAGTCACCAACAGAACAGAAACCAAATGCGAGTGTGTCTCATTCCATTTTTCTGAGTCACAGGACTGGGTCATGCATGATCCTAGCTTCCCATGCATGGATCCTAGCTTCCCTAGCTATTCCCAGAATTGCCCATGGCTATTCCCATGGTTTGGATAGCCATGATGATAAATGCCACCCTTCCAGTAATAAAAATGAGTATGTTAACCTCAGTTTGCTTAAGACAGGGAACTACTGTATGAAACATTACAAAAATATATTGGCATCCGAGTGGTTCACTTTTTTTTGTTTTGTTTTTGTTTTTCTTTTGCGGTACGCGGGCCTCTCACTGTTGTGGCCTCTCCAGTTGTGGAGCACAGGCTCCGGACACACAGGCTCAGCGGCCATGGCTCACGGGCCCAGCCGCTCCGCAGCATGTGGGATCTTCCCGGACCGGGGCACGAACCTGCGTCCCCTGCATCGGCAGGCAGACTCTCAACCACTGCGCCACCAGGGAAGCCCCCGTCTTATCTTTAAAGTGAGGTGTTTGGACCAGGCCATCTCCAGGGTTCCTCCCAGCTCTAATATTCTATGATCCCTCTGAATTGAGAAAGGGATATAATTAAAATATCAATAAATATAAACACAACCAAAGAGCAGCAAGAGCTTCTAGGAGGACTCCTCTGATTTAGGAAGGGGACGAGGGAACACTTCACATACTCAGTGGTCCATTGAACAGTGCAAAATGTCTATTCAACAATCGTACATGAGTGGGCCAGGACTCTTGGTCATTTACCATGTAGCAAGTCTTCCTTTATCTGGGGAACATGTGCTGCTAGGGGTCCTTGGTGCTATAAGCCCTGGGTCATTCCACTCCCAGGAGACAGAAACAGTGAGAAGAAACAAAATCATGAGGTATTCTTCAGTCATTTTTTTTTTTCCTTTTTTTTTTTTTTTTTTTGGTACGCGGGCCTCTCACTGTTGTGGCCTCTCCCGTTGCGGAGCACAAGCTCCGGACGCGCAGGCTCAGCGGCCATGGCTCACGGGCCCAGCCACTCCATGGCATGTGGGATCTTCCCGGATCGGGGCACGAACCCGTGTCCCCTGCATCAGCAGGCGGACTCTCAACCACTGCGCCACCAGGGAAGCCCTCTTCAGTCATTTTTTATCATGTTAAGGTCTTAAGAATTTTTGCATGATGGCTACATAGAAATACTTCTAAGAGACAAGAGAAGAAGATAGGTTTTCAGGGTCCCAACTGAGAAGAGAAGATCGCACTTGGACGCCACCACTGTCGAACATCAGGAAGAGGTAGGACACTTTAGTACAAAGAAGCAGTAACCAAGTTGTGTCCATGGAGCTTAACCATAGATGAATCTATTAGTATTAGTATCAGTATTAGTATTACTACCATGTCCACCTAAGGAAGAGCAGCTCAGATGGATGAAGGAATTCTCCCCAGCAGAGTATTGAGAAACCAGGGTTTCTCAACTAATGTCTGATATTTCTTAATGACATCTTGATTAGCAAAGAAAAAAAGAGAGTTAGAAAATTCTTTGACTTGGTGTCAAAAGTTTAGGACCCCAAGAAACAGTGCCCTGCTCAGGTAGAAAGGAGACAACACAAATGAGGCCGTTTTTAATGCTGGAGGAACCACAGGTAGAACTAGAGGCTTCAGGAGTGTTCTTTCACATTCCCAAGAATGTATGGAATGCATATATCCAATTAGCTGTATTTTTCAATCCTCAACAGGGCTGAGGATATATTGCCCCAGATGACAGCTGCACAGCATAAGAAGAAAGATGTTCTAGACCTAGGGGTTGTGGGATGGGTGGGGAGGGGAAGCTGGTGGTGCCAGAAGGAAGCAGAGCTGAAGTAGAAATGGACAAAAAACTTACTAGAACAGGGACACAGTGGACTTAAGCCTATCCCATGTAGGAGAGGGTCAACTTGCTGTTTTCCTGAAATATGCTGTTGGACCAGCTTTGACTGTTTGTGTACAGTTTGAAGTTTCATGTAAGGTAACCATTGTTAATATATATAATATATGTATACACATATATACACAAATATATGCCTAATACATATATATTCAGGCAAAGATTTATAAATAGTGATGGTCACAGCAATATGATTTACAGCTGGGAGCTAGTGGAGGGAAACAACTGAATGCCATCCTTTGGGGATAGCATAAGAGGTTTTTAACCATTTTTGTGTCATGGACTCCTCTGGCAGTTGGTAAATCATGTGGCATCCTTCTCAGAAAAATATTCTAGGAGCAAAAAATTTTAAAAATTGGATTACAAAGGGAACTGATCTATCCATGGACCCCTTCGAGGCCTGTAGAGCCCACATTAAGAACCCCTGGAACTCAAGGATGGCTGACCAGTAGCAGGCCATACCACACAGCCTTTCCACATGACGCTGAAGAAAGACATCTGAGGACTGAAAGATGTTTCTGAGACACCGGTGGTTTAAAAAAATCACTGAGTACCAGATGGTCATGTGTGGATAGTGTATGTTTAGGATACAGCTTCTCCAAGTGTAGGCCCCAGAACCGGGAGGGTCAGCAGAACCCGGGCGCTGCTTAGAACGGGGACTCTCAGGCGCTACTCCAGACTTACGGAGACCAAACGTTGGGGATGAGGCCAGGAATTTGTGTTTTCACAAATCTCTATGTACTTCAAAGACTGAGAGGCACTGTCCTGGGATGTCAACAGTGGTTTTCTCAAGTAGGGCAACTGGGGAGATTTTTCTACTGTTAAATAAGTGTTTTTTCTTTAAAGTTTTTACACGAACATCTATTATTCTTATAATAAGGGGAAAAAGTTACTAAAAAATGGATAAGACAGATTTATTCTATGGTACGATAGGAATGATTTCCAGACGCAAGGAACAAAATGAAAGCACCACTTGTAAGGAATTTCAAGTTGTCAAATAAATAACCTAAACATTGAGCAACACAGAGCCTGTGAATTGTGTATATTAATGCACGGCCAAACATCAGCATTCGAAGAAGAAATTACTAAGAAATGTATTTGGAATGAACCTGAGGCTAGAAGGCCAACAGTGAACACAGTTGTTATGCATTTCTGAGCTGCCAGGAAAAAAAAGAAAAGATTTTAAATCCGCGGCAAAGAAGGACTAAACTAAAATCCCTAGGCATGGATCAGGCAGGATTTGTGTTCAAACTGGGGAAGACACAGGGAAGGGATTTCTGAGGACCTGCTGTTTCCTCAAGCCTGTTGCTGGTGCAAAATGAATCCATTCTCTGAAAGAAAGATCTTCCTTCCAGTCTGCATGTCCACCTCTATGTAACATGCAGGTACATCTGTTTCCTCTGGGAGAGCTGATCTCTTATTTCAAAGAAGGGCAGCACAGCAGCCTCACTCAAGTTGAAACTTTGTTGAGGGGGACAAAATAGTTGCTTTACTTTCACAAAAGGTCTACCGACCCATAGCTATACCCAACATCCAGGTGGCTTTCCTCAGCACGCTACGGAGTTGCTGTGAGGCAAGGACAACTTCTGTCTCATTCCATTTTTCTGAGTCACAGGTTTGGGTCATGCATGGGTCCTAGCTTCCCTAGCTATTCCCAGAATAGTTGTCCTTGCCTCACAGCCATATTCAGTTATTCTAAGCTCTGCAGACACACCAGCCTCTCTCTTGCCTCTAGACATTGGATCATGCTTTTCCCACTGCCTGGAAGATTCTCTTTCTTTCCACCTCCTTGCCTACTGGTACACAACAGTCAGGAATCCTCTTGGGAATTACTCCTTCTGTCTTCTTAACATCTCCACGCTCCACAGCTCTCTATCACGGTGCTTATCTGCCTGTTTACAGGTCTGTGTCTCCCCTGGAATGGATGTTCTTTGAGGGGGAATCTATGGGCAGTAGCCAGTGCAATGCCAGGCACATAGTTGTTTGATAAATATTTCTGAATGAATGAATAAGTGATGAATGAATGAATCAGTGAGGCCCAATTTTTCAGTATAGGAAGAATATCTCCCTGCCCAAGAGGCCTTAACTGAGGCTTTTCTTCATGTCATGATCCAAATCACCCAAGACAAGAGGAAACACCCACAGATGGGAATGTTCAAACTTGCAACAAAGGGTCTTGTATCCACCAGCTCCCCCACTGCTGCTTACAGAGGCAGGCCAAGCCCAGGTGCCTGGAAGGCACTGTGCCCAGGGACCCAGCTCCACAGTGAAGTCTCTCCCCTGTAACTCCATTTGGAAGTGAGGGTGAGTTTCAAGCTAGCAAAGGAAATAAATGTGGGTTTTTCACTCATCCCTCGCCCTCTGCAGAAAACCATCTATTGTCCTGTTTCTGTCTCCATCCATTTCTGCCTCGATCTTCTGCCCAGCTGGAACTGGAGGTCTGACCACAAAAGGTCCAATCCATTCCCCATGGCGCCCCAGGCCCTGCTCCTTCTCAGCCCTTGTTGACTGAGTCAGCTGTAGTCTTAGGGCTGAGAAAAACGAGCAGTGATATCTCTAAATTACACCAAAGTTGGCCTTTTCTGCTTTCACTCTGTTCCTTGTGGCTCCCTTTGAACAGGGCTGTCAGCAGAGATACTGACAAAAAACATGTGGTCTGAAGGGAGAAAGTAGCTTTCTTTACAGCAAAGAGAGCCGTTTTCTGCTTGTCAACACGTGGTCTACTCTTTAAGCTGAGACATGACCTCTGGCCTCGACTCAGTGTGCAAACACACACATCAAATAAACATTTGTGCGGTTAACCCTCATTTCTCCACACTTCACAGAGAATTTTATCTCTACCTTTCTCATTTTCCAGGTAGAATTGGGACAACTGTCACAGAATTTGTCAGCCTCGGGAAACTGACTCAGGGAATTTTTGTGCAAAGGAGGAGAGGCGTGGAGGAGCTCAAAGAGCACAGGCTCAATGCTGCGTCTACTCTGCACTGGCTGTGGGACCTTACACAAGTTACTTCGTGCACTTCAAGGAGCAAAGCTGTCCAGAAACGACCCTGGTGCTCACTCTGGACAAGCAACAAGCTAAAGCCTGGGATGGGTGGCTAATTGGGTAAGCCACTTCCCCAACTGGAGGTTCCACTCGAGCACTACTCCACATGGGGTCAGTGTATCCTGACCCTATCCAGGGTCACATTCTACGGGCCCAAGGTCACTGGTATGCTGGAGCCAGCTCCTACTGCTTCGTGAAAGCCAAGTGTTAAATATTCAAGAATTTTGCAAGTTGGCAGCTTGTAATTTGCCACTGCGGAGGTATTTACACCAGAGAGAGCATCAAACACTACAAATCAGGGCTCCCCTTGTCCCCAGGAGCCAGTTTACTAGTATACCACTGCCCCAGGCATGTGGCTTTGGACATCTGGAATCTCGGATGACTCCTATAAACCTGGGTACCTGCACTCAGGCTGCCAGATACCCTCAGAAGTCTGATTACCTGTCCACTGGCCAGCTAAGAAGGGAGAACCATGGGAGCAGAGTGTGTTCTCTGGCAAACCTATCCAGTGTGCTCAGCTGTCTGCACAGGCCCTAGCACCTCTCTCTGCAGGATGCTGGGGAATGGGGAGCAGTGCTTCTCATCTTTGGCTGACCCCTGGCTCGTATGTGTCCTTTCCTCTGCCTCCAAACAGCCTATTCCTTAACCCATGCCATGTGCTATTTTGAAATCCATCCAGAACCCTAGTACATGGCAGATGGCAATGCTGCAGGAACTCAACTTACATGACGCAGTCTGTACCACAAGTAGACTACAAGTCTTGCACAGTGCTTGGCCTCAGTTTCCTCAATGGTACAACAGGGACATAAGATTGGTTGCTGAGGGTACGTGTGGTTTCTGCATGTGAGCGTGCTATGCAAACAGCAAAGACCCACGGAAACTAAACATTCGCGTATGTTACGGTGCAGAAATCATTGAAGAGTCCTAGGGTTCAGTACTGCCACTCTTTTACCTGTGTTACCTTGGGCAATTTACTTAACTTCTCTCAATTTCGACTTCCCCACCTGAGAAATGGGTGTAGTACCTTATAGGGTTGTTATAAGACCTGCACAGCACAACAACGAGAGCCATGTTTGGCTTAGATCCTGATACTCATTTGATGTGGAAGACTCTAGTTGAATTTGAAAATTCCTCAATTCTCCCACTTCTAGGGTGCTAACTCAAGCTGAAATGCCAGCTCCTTTAACGTTCTCAAATAATTAAACATAAATTCGGTCTGAGGCCAATAGTACAAAACAATAAAGCCCTAGGAAACTTTCACATTGAGAACTGCAGGGTGATAAACTCAGGGCTAAAAATATTGCTTCCTCTATAGGCTAAGATGCCTTTATTCGCTGGATGTATATCATGGAGGGCATTTTTGCATATATATGTATTTGGCAAAGAACCAAAACAACTCAATTATGTTTTATCATTAATTAAACTTTGCAGAAAGAGGGCAACACTTGCTAATGGTGAATATAAGCTTTCATTAGACTTAGTCAAAATAAGTTAGAATTAACTCTGCTCAGTTGTGAATAGAAGTTTTGAGTTTTTTATTTGAGTAGATTTAAAATGTCATTGCATGTATAAGCAAATGCATAAATAGAGTCACTGTCTTTTCTCACTCTTTCTGCCTCTTTTTATTTTTTATCTCTCTCCCCTCCTCCCTTTTAACCCCCCCATCTCTCTCTCCCTCCCCCCTCCCCCTTTACACACACACACACACACACACACACACACACACACACACACACACACACTATCCATCAGCATCAAATCTATCACAATCTGCTAAGGATGCTTATATGACCTGACATAATGGTTGACTGCCAAGCAATTTATCTGGTAGCCTCACTGCCACTGTGGAAAATTAAAATTTGCTGGAAACATCCAGACTGATCATATCATGGTCT
Organism: Leucopleurus acutus; assembly: GCF_964270905.1. Lineage (NCBI taxonomy): Eukaryota > Metazoa > Chordata > Mammalia > Artiodactyla > Delphinidae > Leucopleurus > Leucopleurus acutus. The sequence continues at coordinate 5,690,513 of NC_139162.1, forward strand.
GTTAATTCCTTTTTAACAACAAACCAGCTATGGTCACTTAAATTAGTAACTGGTGAATACCTTAGCCAACCAGCCATAGACCTGGTTAGAATTCAAGTCAAAGAATGTTTAAGTCCCTACTCTGTGTTAGGCACTGTACTGGGTCACTCACTACCCTTGGTAAATTACAGTTAATGGGAAGAAAAATACAAAAGAAACTATATTGCTGCTCAAAATATGTTGTGTCATCTAAGAGGTATAAACAAATGTGTAAAGGAGATCAAACAAAAATTCCATGGAGGAGACCGACTGCTGTATTTAAAACAGATAACCAACAAGAACCTACTGTACGGCACAGGGAACGCTGCTCAATATTTTGTAATAACGTCAATGGGAAAAGATTTGAAAAAGAATAGATACATGTATATGTATAACTGAATCAGTTTGCTATACACCTGAAACTAACACAACATTGTTAATCAACTATGCTCCAATATAAAATAAAAATTTTTTTAAATATAGGCTTAAATATAGCCCAGCATTGCCCAATAGAAATCTAACACGAGCCATATAACTAAGTTAAAATTTTCTGGTAGCTACATTAAAAAAAGTTAAAAAAAAAACCCCAAAAAACATGAGATTAATTTTAATCATTGCAATATATCCAAAATAATTTTATTGCAACATGACATCTACATGAGGATTATTAATGAGATACATTCCATTAAAATCCTAACTTACATCTCAATTTGGACATTATATTTTCAACAAAAATATTTAATCTGTATTTAGATTAAAATTTACAAGATAGATTCAATATCTTGTAATAACCTATAATGGAAAATAATCTGAAAAATATATATAGATGTATAACTGAATCACTTGGCTGTTCCCCTGAAACTAACTATATTGTAAATCAACTATACTTCAATTAAAAAAAATTTACAGTTGAAAAGTCAGATTCACATGCAAGTTGTTCCAGTAACTGGATCAAGCAGTAGTTTTTAAGTTTAAATTAAAATCAGTTAAAATTTAATAAAGTGCAAAAATCCAGTTCCTCAATCTCACTCGCTACATTCCAAGAGCTCAACAGCCACACGCGGTTAGAGGCTGCCATGCTGGACAGAGTAGACGTGGAACTTTCTTCAGCGATGCAAATGTGCCATTGGATGTACAACCTTAGAATGTAAATGGGGTGGCCCTATGGAGTGGGGATGAAGAGGGCGTGTCCCAGAAAGAGGGAAGAGTTCAAAGTCATGGAAATATGAAATGCATATGTACAACTAGGGTTGCTGAATGTAGAAATAAATTCTGCTGGTCATCTCACCAAGAAAATGTTGAGCACTAAGCTTCTGGACATCTTAGATCACCTATATTCAAATTTCTCTCCTATACAACAACCAATGGTAACTTTTAGTCACTGAATAAAACTGCTACTTGTTTGAAAATGGGGAAATGAAACAGATATAAATTTTTGAGAAGAGACATGTAGTTAGACTTGAATAAAAGGTGTGAAAAAATGGATTTTAAAAGGCTGATGATGATTATATAAAATAAATCAGGCAACAGAATGGAGCAAGGTACCCTAAGTCTACATATCAGTAGAAAGGTGAGATGGAGTAGTGCTCGATGGGGATGCATTTAGTATCAGCTTTCTGGTCCAGCTTCTGGGGATGCAGCTTGGCACCCATGGGATCGCAAAGTGTTGCAAAGGACTATTAAATGGAGTAAAACAAATTTAATCCCAAGGCCATAAGACTCCTTAGCACCTGTTGGAATAGGTGGGCGTAAAGGGGAGATACAGAGTTCCTGGATGTGGGGAGACCTCTAACCATGGTATACATCCAGAACCCTGAGAAATATTTAGGACCTGCCATAAATTGTCCTCAGGTGTGACTTACATTCATGACACAATCAAAGCAGAGTCCTGGTTGAGTGGTTTTCATGATTTGGTCTAATGATCTATGTTGATTCCCTTTACAAAGCGTACATGGTCCCATTACATATTTCTTCCATCCTGGGTTAAATATGTCCTTCTAAAGGCTCATTCTACCAATTTATAGGGGATATAAAAAAAGGAATTTCAGTAAAATGTACTTTCATTGGTTTTGATGAAAAGGGTTTGTGATGAAAATAGAATCTCTAACAAGCACTTCATAAATGACTTGTCTTTCAAACTTAATATAAAACAGAATAAAATACATCTCCAAAAGACCTTGCTGCCTCACAGATTTCAAGTCCCCTGCTCTCAATCAACTCAAAAATCTCTATAGACGCAATCAAATATTTATCAGTGAAAATTGGTAAAACTGATAAATTATTTATGGCCCAAATTTTGAAATAGTCATACATTGAAGGGGGAGGAAGAAAAAAAAAAGGTTATGTTGGGAACTACACATTTCTCTCCAGGGCACATACTCCCAGATCCTCCCTGCTGTCTAGAATTCAAAAATGGGAAGGAAATCACAGGTCTGAGGAAATGTGTTCACAGCTGGGTGTTCTACCATTTTTTCAGAAACACTGAGAGATATGATGGAAAACCAGCCCCCAAATTCTAATAATTTAGCTACTTACCAACTAATTAATTATTTTGCAGATAGACAAAATACGTGTATGTCAAAACTTTGCCTAATACCTAGAGCTGCCTGCGTAGCTTTTTAGTGAATATGCAATTCTACGTGGCATGGCCTTCAACTGTGAGAAACCTCCCACGGGGGCGAAATTGCCGCAGCACCTTGCTTTTGATATCGTTACTCTCTAGTATATGGGTCTTCATTCTTTAAAGAAATTCAGATTGTGATAAAATATGACAAAAAAGAAAATAAAGAGACAAATACTTGGTCTCCATTCACCATCCTGAATTGTAAGACAAAGTACTTTCGTGCCAACATGCCAGCTCTTCTGCCTTTTATAATAATTTTATACTTAAACTTAATTTTTCCCAACATTGTATTATGAAATTTCCAAACACGTAGGAAAGTTGAAAGAAGTTCACAGTGATCAACTGTGCTCATCACCTAGATTCCATCATTAACATTTTGCTCTACTTGCTTTGTCATATATCTATCCATTGATCCACCCCTCTAACCATCTTATTTCTTGGCACATTTCAAGGTATTAAACTTAGTTTTAATGATATTTTAAAAAAGTAATTTTCAGCAAGGACATTTCACTCCATGCAAGAGAATTCTCAGGTTGCACTCCGTAGCCCTGAGCCTACTGGTTAAGAGTGCAGACTGTGACATCTCAAAGAGGTGGCACAAAGCGTGCCTCTGCAGTTAAGTGTGTGATTTCGGACAGGTTACACCGTCCCTCTGAGTCTCATTACCCTCATTCGGCACCTTGGAAGATGGTCCTCGTGGGGTTGTTATTATGAAAATTCAACATAATAGGTGAAAAGTGCTTACACTTTATTGTGACAAATAAAGAATTTGTGATGATTTTTTTCTACTCTTCTCTAATCCTGTGAGATCAAGGCCTCTGTTTCCTTTGCCATTAAATCAGCAGCCCCTTGCACAGTGCCTTGTAAATAGCAGAGGCTGCATATATACTTATTGATATGAATTGGGTTAAATTTCAGAGGTTTTCCCTCCTGGGATGAAACAAGTACTTATTATTGGAGAGAGGCAAGTGCAGTGGCTTCAAAGGCACGAGGCATAAGAAAGTTAGTTGAGGAAACGAGTTGGCAGCAGGAGATGAGACAAAGAGAAAAAATCTGGCCTGCAAAGCAACAGTGTTTATATCAAGTTTAGTGACAGAGCAGAATTCATCAGTACCCAGTCCCAGTCCCTTGCACCTCACCTTTTCAGTGCACACCAGCCACCATGATGCCTAAAGGCTCTCCCGCAAGCCTCAGAAGGCCATTGTGCCGGTGCACAGAACACAGGGCATGATGGATGTGCTGGGGAGTTTAGACTTCTGGGAGCAGCCCTCAACCAGACGGATAGGGATGGTATATAAATACCCCAGCTCCCTCCTCCGTGGACAGGATAACCCTGAGAGTGTGCCTTACAACATTTTCTAGCCTTTCTCCGTGGGATTACAAACCAGTCACCCACAGTGGTAAACAGGCCTCTCAACTGGCTGCTTCCCCTTTCCTGCGTCACTCCTTCACTCCCTTACCAGTATTACTGGTATAGAAATTACCTACATTTGAATTCTTGTCTCAGGGAACCCAAAGTAAGACAACTGTCTTTATGCCCACAGAATCTCTTCTTCAAATGACATTCTACACTGAAATCTGATATGTAATATTTATAAGATTAGAGCTGCCTGACTCGTAGAGTTTGGGTGGATGGGAGTGGTGACGTGTGGAGGCCAAAGCCCTGCCTCCTGGGTCTCTTTTCCCTTCTCCCAGCCTCCCCAGCACTCAGTGAAGACTCCTATATCTTCTCACAGCTCGACAGAGCCTTGCTTGTCAGCTACAGGCAGAGTTGATTAGGATATGATATAAGATATAAATAGAAGAATAAGAGGAATAAATAAAAACAGGCAGAGACAAAGAGGGAAATATGTTCCTTCAAAGGCCTAAGAAGCATGGACAAACACATAATTCTTGCAAGGCAGTGCAGTTATTCTGTAAAAGCCATCGGGAGGTTTGGGAGGCTTTCACACCATTATGATGTTAGTACACTACTGCACTTAGAAAAGCTGTTGTTCGTAGAGAACCCAGGTTGAAACCCAGGGTTGAACCCAGGTGGGCAGTACATAGGGGCTAAGGAGACAGAAATCTTCAGCTTGAAAAACAAATTGTGTTCTGAGGCTGTAACAAGTAAGAAACCATGCAGAAGAATGTCCTTAGTTAGCTGCATACTTATTGATCCATTATGTATCTCAAGGAAAGAGCCTTGTGAAAACTCTCTAAATATACTGAGGGAGGACAAATGTATGGGGCTGGAGGAAGCTTTAGGATGACCACATAACTTACTGTCCAAAGCTGGACAAGTTTAAGGGGAAAGGTGGTGCTCATAATAATTATGGCAGGACAACAAAATTTCCAGGCAAGTGAGATGTGATAATTCACCCTTGTTGTAAACTAATTAATAGAATTGAAATTCCGATACTGAAAGTACTATAGTTTAGTGGTAGGCAGGGGAGGAGAAAGTATTTTAGCTCAGACCTCCTTAAACCTGAGTGTGCATCAGAATCACCTGGGATCTCTTAAAAATGCTGGTGCTTGGTCTTCACCCCCTGACCAACTGAGTCAATTTCTGAGGGTGGAGACTGGCATCTGTAACTGCCCCAGGTGATTCTGATGCACAGCGAGGGCTGAAAACACCAAGCGTACATGAAGGAGACCTGCAGAACAAGGGTGCAACTTGTCCCTCAAGCTGTCTGGGGGCAGAGTCTTGCAGACTTGAGGACTCTGGCCCCTTGGCGAGTGCTATCCTTGGCTTCAGGGAAACCTACACAAAGGCCATGACAGAGGCGAGGGCTGTCCAAAGGGCCAGGGCACATCAGCTGTATCACTGTCCTCTCAGAAGAGCTCTGCTTCCTTTTGCATCATATCCTGGAAATCTGGCAAGATTTTGCATCTTTGGTACAGTGATAGTTTAAAATCATAAATATGGTTATTATCAGGATATCAGATTATGAATGTTTCTAATTTCCAATAGAAATAGATTTCTAATAGTCCAAGTCACACTAACCTCTTGCCCGGGTCACTATAAAACCTTCCTTCTTGGCTGTTTCTGTGTGTCCACTCCTCCCTACCACTCTGCTCCCACAGATTGTTCCCTACAAGGCAGCCAGAGGGACCTTTCAAAAGGTCCAGACACACACACACACACACCTGGGAGACTTTCCAGTGGTTTCTGGCTGCACGATGAAAATCCTATTCATCACTATGGTCTCCAAGACCCACATGACAGGCCAACTTCTCTGACTTCAACTCTTATCACTCTTTTCCTTGTTCACTACATTGCAGCCAACCGGGCATTCTGCTAGTCAAATCCACCTCATTCTTTCGCACCTCCAGGCTTTGGCACACGCAGTTGCCTCTGCCAAGTCTATGGTTTTCCCGACCTCCCCTTGGCTATCCCTTTCTCATTCTTCCCGCACCCACTCAAACGTCAGGGACACGACCCAGCTGCTCCCGGTCATTTGTGCCGAGATTCCCTCCTCCCTCTTCACCCTGGTCCTGCCATTTACTCTTCTTCACATCACCCCGTGTCTATTACTCACAGCATTTGTTATCCTCTGCAGTTTTCTCATTTATTTACTCATTGAAAAAATCTATCTCCCCACTAGAACACAAGCTCTATAACAATAGGGGCTTGGATGCTTGTTCACACCTCCACTAAACCCATCTCAATCTTGCAGTCTGGCATATAACAGGTGCTCCTTATGGATGCAATGAATAGATAAACAATCCAATAGCACCAGCCATTCAGATCATCCACTCAACTAACCACCATTGCTCAGATCCCGAGATCATTGAAAAATATGAACTGGTGAAAATTCAATTCTCCATGTCGGCTTTCCTATGGGGAGAGGATGTGCTGACCAGGCAACATCAGTATTTCTGCCTATTTAACAGTGACTATTTCTTCCTGGAAAAGTTGTTTCTCTGATTCATGTGGCAGTGCTTTCTGGATCTGGTTAGTATGGTTTAGTTCCTTTGAGCTAGTTTTGCTTTTAGAGAGCTGACCCAATGGTGCTCCTGGACCTACACATTTGAAAACTAGGATCTAAATAAAAGGACACATATCATCATCCTGGTATACTAAGGGGACTGAACTGGCGGACGGCCTGGGCATCATCTACAAAAGCGGTGAGTCTATTTCTTAACCAAAGACATCTTCATGTCACAACTCTTACATCATTATCTACCATGTAGATCTCAAAATCATGACAAAGGTGTTGTTGTGTTTTTTGGTTTTTGTTTTTTGTAAATTCCCTTTTTCATGACCTTTGACATTCTTTTCTTGGCAAAAAAGTTTGGCCTCTTACCACAGAGGATCTGAGGCCAATTCCTGCTGGTCGCCAAGCCAGTCGGAGTCAGCTTGTCTCGTGTATGCTCATCTCACAATAAAAGCACGCTTTAGCGGTTTTCTTTTGTCTGACTTACCTTGCCAACATCTCTTGGGAAAGGTTGTCTCTGATTCTCCGGAATTAAAATGGGAGATACCACAATGGACCTCTTTTGTCTTGGGACAGGAGAAGTTCTTTCAAATTTAAATATATCCTAAAAGAGAAAAAACAAATCAATTGACTAAAATCCCCCACGGAGAAGATGTATCAGTCTGCTCTGAGATATGGCTCCTTTGTTGTGAAAGCATACAGCTGTTTGGACATTGTTAATTTTATTCTATCAAACCTCATTAGCGTTAGCAAGTACATCATTAGAATTATACTAAAGCTGACATTGTGATTCACAATGACTATCATTAAGCTGTTTAATCCCATCTTCTGAATCATTCTATTCACAATGTCAGTCTTGATTTATACATCCTTCCATGCTTGTGTATTCCCATTCTTAATCTGTCAAGTGAGGAGATTACTTGGCTGGTCACTAACCCACAGAACTCGCTGGGTACAAGTGTGACTCTCCTCACGGCCAAATGCAAGGTCCTCACAATCACAAATGAATAGGGATGAGGGGTAATCACAGCATTCCAAACACAATGTTCCACAATGTCAGGCATTATGGAGACTCTTAGTCAATGTTCTGTCAAAGTCTGTTTGCTATTATTAGTGGGTCCACTACTGGAACTCACTCCCCCTGCAGTATGTCCCAAACTGCAATCATTGGAACAACACTGTGAGAATTTCTGTCTCATTTGTAATTCACCTTTTTAATTGAATAAATGGATGCAAAAAGGGAAACTTTGTGTCATTATTTTAAATATAGTACCAGTATGGCTTCTCATAAAAAGTATGAAAACGTAAAAATAAACAATGAGATCAATGATGTTATTAAATTTGAGCTGGACTTAGGTGGGTGGAAAGTTTCCTCTTTTTGAAAGGGAGATAAGAAAAGGCTAGAGGGGTGTTAAAGGGTTGTTAGCACTGAGCTGAGACCTTCTCCTTGACCCAATCAGAGGACTTAGAGAGAATTAAAAATGGGATATCATTTTCAATATATAAACCAATCATATTCAATACCACACACTAAGATTACCTGAGGTACCACCAAAAGCAAGCATCTCAAACTCTGGACAATAAGTTCCTATGAAAATCATGTGGCAAATTATATTTAAACAACATCACTGACCCATGCTCCATAAAAGTGTATGCATGTACATGTATATATGTTATATGATAGTGATATGGCTTTATACGTATATGATAGTTTTATTTTTATTATTTTAAAAAATATCTACTTATTTATCTGGCTGCAGCGGGTCTTAGTTGTGGCACATGGGATCTTTAGTTGTGGCATGAGGCATCTTTAGCTGCAGCATGCGGGATTCAGTTCCCTGACCTGGGATCGAACCCAGACCCCCTGCACTGGGAGCGCAGAGTCTTAACAACTGGACCACCAGGGAAGTCCCAATATATAATAATTTTAAAGGAAACTCTATATAAGAAAAGTCAAGTAGGAAACAAGACCAGAGAAGGCTATGAAAATGTATATAGTCTTTCTCTTGATTTTGGTCAGATTGTAAACTGATGTTATTCTTGTGGAAAGTAATCAGGCAGTATTTATTTCTCAAGAATCTTACAAGTGTACATATCCCTTCATTCTGTAATCTCACTCCTAGGAATACATCCAAATGCTAAATTCAAAGGAGGAAAAAACTGAAAGCAGGAAGATGTTTAGTGAGACACTATTTATAAAGGGCAAAAATGGCAAACCACCTGAATGTTCAATTGCAGGAGAAGGTTAAATTTGGGTCCATCAGCAGGAGACACTCTTAGGCGGTCACCAATAAGGCAGTTGTAAAGACCACGTTCTAACCACTATGATCATCATTTGACTGCTTCCACAATCACAACCACAAACTATTATAATAACAACAAGTTATTAAACATGTGTTGGGCCATGTGCTATGCACTCTACATGTGTCTTTGCTAATATTTGCAATAAACTTCTCAAGTACATCCTAGCCGTCCTTGCCAATGCAAGGCCTGCCAATGCAAGAGACATGGGTTCGAGCCCTGGTCCGGGAAGATCCCACATGCCACAGAGCAACTAAGCTTGTGTGCCACAACTACTGAAGCCTGTGTGCCTAGAGCCCGTGCTCCACAACAAGAGAAGCCACCACAATGAGAAGCCCGTGGACCGCAACGAAGAGTAGCCCCCGCTCGCCGCAACTAGATAAAGTCTGCACAGCAACGGAGACGCAACATAGCCAAAAATAAATAAATAAAATAAATTAAAAAAAAAAACACCAACCAACACACCAACCAAATAAATTAATAAATAACCCAACCCCAACCATGTAGAAAACAGCAGAGAAAGAAAGAGAGAATGGGACAGTGAGAAGACAATGAAAAACAGAGTGGATTACATCCATAAAACACTGATGTATAACATCTGTAAAGAGGCTTATTAGGGAATATGAAAAGAACAGAAAACATGTAAAATACGTGCAATATACGAATCTTATTTACAATAAAAAAATCTTGAAGCTTGTATGAAGGAAAGTCTAGGAAAGCACTTTGAAAACATTTAAAGTCCTATGCAAATGTAAGGGACTGGTGATTCTATTCTATAATAAGAGCAAAAGTAGGTTTCCATTCATTACGACGATATGTGTGAAAACGTATGTAAAGTAATGAAAAGCATACTCACTGTCAGTAACAAACATTCCATTGTTTGCAGTACAGAACTTATTTGTGTTTGCAAGCCTGTGAATGGGTGACAGGTGACCAGAGTGGTAAGGTTCCTGAGTCCCCATTTCTACCTCTGGCGTCCTCCCAGCTTACCAGCTACTGAAGCCCACACTGCCAATCCATTTCCTTCCCCCTCATAGCCCAGCAGCTTGGTAATAAGGACACCTGTGTAAACTCCCTGGCTCTAAAGTACCTTCGAAGAGAAGCAGGAGGCTCTGAGTCTCAGGATAGGAAACAGCATCTGGAAAGGAGGGGGTGGAGGTAGAGTGACCAATTGTAGAGAGGCCTCCGTATGCACAGGACTCTGAGCCCACCATGGTGGGCAGGACTGGGGCATCCTTTTTCTTCCAACTCAACTTTTTTTGTGTTACAATGGCAGGGACCTCAACAAAAAATTGGTCCATGACCATGATTCTATGTCTGCGGCTCCACTTCTGTCTTTGTGATTTATGTGTGTCTCTATTAACTACGTGTTTGTGGACAGATGTCTACGTTTGGTCAGGTCTGTGGTAATGAGTCTGTCTGTGTGCTCTGAAGCCAAGTTCTTTTCTGTGACTGGGGCCATCGAGGAGCCATAGCATCTAATTTGATTGACAAATACCATATGCACATCTAGGCACGTGTGTGTGTGTTTGTATCTGTCAATCTATAATGTGAAGCCTTTGGATGTAACAGGATGTGGCCGTAACCTCAAAGAAAGACAAGAGGGAAGCAGTGAGGTTTAAAAGTATGTGACTAATTCAAGAGATGTTTACAGAAGAAGAGACAGAGGTGTGGGAAAGAACAGAGCATCAGGCTAAAGGAGAGGCTGTGTTAGGACTCCCTGTCTTCTGGTGTTGCCATTAGCAAGTGAGAAGTAAAACACTGCCTGCTGTATCAGTAAATAAAGGATCTAGCCAGCATGTTACAGCTGCCTGGACGGTGCAGCCCAAGGAAACTCAGGATGAGAAAACACAGGATGCTGGCCCCAGATAGCTGAGGTGCATATCAAAGGAATGATTTCAGTGAACCCAGACTCTTGCATCTTCCCATACATAGAAAAGTGCTAAATTCCTTAACTTGAGATATCTAGTTTTCTTTTATTAACAGTAACCTTTTGTTCCAACTACCTGGTGTTGTTGAAAAACCTCCTCTATATCCTGGCTTCCCCCCCTTCCTCTTCTGAATAGTTTTCTCAGTCTGTATCTGAGATGCTGTCTCTGGGCTTGAAGTCCTAAGAATGTTCACCATATAAAACATAACTTTCAACTTTTAAGTTGTGCATCTTTTTTTTTCAGCCGACACAAGATAGTGGGTAAATAGGAAAAAGGCAGTTCTGGGCACAGATGATGGGTGTTGTGACTTTGAGGGCAGCCAACATAGTTTTCTAGAGGGTGTATAAGTAGCTGCATTCGGGAGGGAGAGATGAATGGGGACAAGAAGTGTCACTCACGTACAAGAGCAGCTAGATGTGAAGGAGGAGCTGACACCATCCAGGTCATGTGGAGGGAAAAGGGAGGAACTCAATCATCCGATGAGTTTCTAAAAGGCCAGCAAAGGCCACAGAAAGGTTAGGTGGCAAAAGGAGGAAAACCAAAAGGACAAAGAGATGAGGATTTCAAAAAGGAGAGAGTGCACGGCCATATCACACAACTCAGGCGTCCCCTCCAACAGGCTGAACACTATGAGGAGGCTGTCGGGCTGACGATGAACAGGTAATGGAGGACTTTAGGAAGACAACTTTAAGAGTGTGTTAGGGTCCAGGGTCAGAGGAACCAAAGAGAAGTGAGGGCTTTGGTGAGGAAGGAAAGAAGCTGGAAGAAGTTGGAAGTTTGTCAGCTCAAGGGGAGACCAGGAAGGGTGCTGGGCTGCGAGGCGGGGGTCAGAGGCAGGCAGCCATAGTGTTGGGTGAATGAAGACACAGAAGGGAGGTGACCCCAGAGGGAGACGGATGGCTGAAGGCGGTGGGAAGGGAGCGGATCAACGGCACGACCAGCCCCAGAGAGGACAGGGAGGGCTTTAAGGGGAATTTCTCGTTTGTAAATGACGATAACTCTCCTGTGCTCTTGGTTATCAGAATGAAATGAGAAATGGCACTTGAAGGTGGTCTGCACTCTCCAAAGAACAGCACAAAAGTGAAGGATGGTCTTATTCAGACCAGGACAGCGGATGTGAGGAAATGAAGACAAGCCACTCGGTGCCTTTTAGGAGTGAGTAATTCAGCTGTGGGTGGCCTGATGCCAGATCTTAAACAGACACTTGCAGACACGCAGCCACCTCCAGATTTCTAGACTACTAGACACATGCACACTGACATCAAAGTCCTCTCTCACCAAACACAAACACTCATGCACTCGTGCACGTGTACACACTCAGAATCCATTTGATAGGGTCACACACATACACTGACACACACACACACACTCATTAACAGATGCACATGCAACAGACACACATCACATGCCTAGACCCAAGGACACACACAACACAGCTTCCCCCTGCAAACCAACACAGTTCCCTCAGCCACAAGAACACACACACAGACACGAGGAATGCAGAGGAAAGTGCACGACTAGTCATGCGCCTTCAGTCGGTGACCAATGATCCATCCACGTCTTTGAGCCTGGAAAAGCCAGAGGCTTGCAGGAGCCTCATCCAATCTTGCTTCAGTCAAAGGGCAGAACTCTGTCCTCTGGCAGACTCACTCATGCGGCATTTTACTACAGGGAATTGTCACCCTTACATAAATATCTCTCGTCTCCCATGGGCTGACTGGGGCCTGTGTCTTTCTGTCGAAGGGTGTTGGGGTTTACAATCTCATTTGCTTTCCTCCCTGATTCTCAATCTCAGGAGAAATTGGCAGTGCATTAAAAGCAAGTTTCATGCTACATCACACAGTCCCAAAGAACACTTTGGAAATAATGAGGAGGCCCCTGCAACTGTGAGGGACAGGGGAGGGGCTGGGGGTGGGAGGGGAGGATGGGGGCCAAGGGAAGGAGGAAGCAGAAAGGATGAAGAACGTGACAAGGAGAGAAAGAGTGGATTTATTTTCATTCATTCATTTCTTCAGAAACTATCTGTGGATCCCTTCCTTCCTGCCAGGAGTAATTCTCGGCATCTGGGAGAGTGCAGTGCCCTCATGCAGCTCACATTCTAGATGGAGGAGACAGACAGTGAACACGGTCCAGGAGAACAGATAGGCAGGGAGGCCTCATTGTGCACAGAGGAGGGGAGGCCGGGACGGGCCCACTGGGAAGGCGGCCTTGGAGGATGAAGCAAGGAAGGCACCCTGTGGCAGGACAAGGCACCGGCAGCAGCAGGAACAGACCCCGGCAAGGGTGCGCTGCAGGGAGGCCCGGCCTGGAAGAGCGGGGGAGACAGTCCAGGGAGCTGGTAAAGGGAACTCAGATCCTGCGTGGCCAGCCACATAGACTGCAGAGAGCACTTGGGCTTTTACTCTGCGTGAGATGTGAGTCATGGGAAGGTGTTTTGTTTGTTTCTTTTTGTGGGCGGGTTTTAAGCTGAAGAATGACATGAACCCACTTACAATTACATATATATCTACACACACATATTTCATGTTGGCTGCCGTGTGACGAACAGATTTTCAGGGTTAAAGTAAAGAAATGTTTATCTGTTGGGTTTCTTTTTTCCAACCCTGTCTTCACAGAGCACTGAGATTCCTCCTAAAATGCAAATCTGAGCTTTCGATCTGGGGAAAAGGAGAGTTGGGGGGTCAACTTTCCCTGGTTGGAGTCCCTCTATCCTCCTTCCTTCCCACAGTATTTTTAATGTATTATCTAGGTACAGTTTAAGTACCGTTACATTTACCCATTTTAAGGGGGCAATGCAACGATTATCAGGAAGTTTACAGAGTTGTGTGATCATCACCACAAACTAATTTTAGAACATTTCCATCAGCCTCCAAAGAAACCTCATGCCCATATGCTCACTCCCCTGTTCTAAGCCCCAGCCGCCGGCAACCATCAATCTACTTCCTGTCTGTACACATCTGCCTTCTCCAGACATGTCATAAAAGGGAATCACAGTGTGTTTTCACAGTATTTTCATGGACTCTGCCTCCACTTCATAGTTGATTTGAAGATCATGAAGCAGAAAGGGATACAGTTAGTGGTAAGGGGTGTGTAAGGCCAGCCCCCCGCCTCCAGGTGCGACCATGCTCGGGGGCACCCAGAGTCCCAACTGGCCCCAGGCTGGCCGAGAGCCCTGCTGTAATCGCAGTCCGTGTCTCCTCTGTTCACCTCTTCCCACTGCCCCCTCCTGCTGCCCTCATCTCTGTGTGGATGCAGACACCCCTTCCCTTCTCCACAAAGATCTCTGAGTCGCAAGGTTTGTTCCCAGGGAAACCACCTAGGACACCGTCAAGGCAAGAGCTGTCCAGGGTAGAGACGAACTGGGCTGGTGTCCCAGAAGTGAAGAGGAACAGAAAGGTTTCGGCCCAGACCGGTGTTCTACAGCTGGGACCGCTCTGCATGTTTTGGCTGTCACTGCTGCCTCCCTCCACGTCCAGCTGAGGGCTGAAAAGTCTTCCAAGAGCCACTCCAAGAAAGTAGTGAGATTTGAGAGGAATAGCCCTGCTCTCTTCACAGTGAACCCAAGGCCAGACAGCAGCTCGGACCTGTCTTGCTACCTGGCAGAGGGCCCTCATGAGCCAACACCCAAAGGGGCAGGAAGTGGCCAGAGAACTCATATGTGCCCGCCCTAGCTCATGCCTCTGCATTAGGTAATAAATGCGAGAGAAAAAGAGCAACAATTTTATAAAGAAGCCATAAGCCACTGCCTTTGTTCTCTCTCCAACTTCGTAACTTTTGGGAAAAATTATGTGCTAAGAGAAGTTATTTTAACAGGGAAAAGCATCGTAGATGCTGGCAGCATCCCTCTGGCTGAAGCAGGGAGTGCAGGGAGGGCAGTGCCACCTGAGACTTTTCAGCCTGGCCTAACTGTGGACAGTCTTGTAGATCATGTTGGGAAGGTCTGATGTGCTTCCCAGGCAGCGGGGAGCCTTTACCGGTTTCGTGAAAAGGTATGATGCTTTGGGTTTGAATTCCATGTCTGGTTGAAAGATCATGAGAATTATTCCTTTGATGAGTTTGAAGCCTGGGTTCTGGACTCAAGTCTGAAGGTCACAGCCTATTCCTTTCTTATCTTTCTAGTCCTAAAATATACTTGGCATTGTGGCCCTGGACTCACTGAGTCTGCCAAAGGAAACACTGCTATTTAGGGAGTAGCTATTATGTGCCAGGCACTGTGCTAGGCACACTGTGACATTATCTCATTTAATACATCCAACAACTCACAGGTAGAACCACCATGCCTGTTTTCCTGAGGTTCAAAGATATAAGAGACTTATCCGAAGTCACTTAGCTCTTAAGTGAGAGATGGGAACGCAGGCCTCTGTGACCCCAGTGCCCCCTGATCCAAGCAGGATGCTACTCACCTCCCCAGGGCTGTGCGTGGAGAGAGCTCCTTACTCAAGTATAACTGGAGAATCACAACTCTAACTTTTGCAGAGGATACGTAGTAAATGTCAATCAGCCTCCGGCTAGAGGGAGCGGCTATACCTTTACTGCAGGGGGACAGTTTAATTGTCTGTAAATTTCTGCAAATGAATGGAGCAGCAGAAATCAATCTCCAATTTATCCCATTCTTGCAGCTGATCTCAATGTGCTGAAAGGTGCTGGGAGGAGGGTTCTGTGCTACTCAGTTCGCATTTCATATGCAATCAAATGCACCATTCAGCGTTGCTGTACCTGGGGTGAGATTTAAAGTTTGCTTTATTACCTTCTGGGGCTGAAGTTTGCCTACTTAAAGGAAGAAACAGTCCACAAATACCAAACCTTCAGTGGCAAATTTAGGAAGTCGGAGGGCCAATATAGTAAGTTTGCATCATTTCCAGCTATCTATTTTCCCAATATTCTGGAGGCCAAATGTCAGCTGAGCTGAGTCATCTGTCACAGGTTTACAGGACAGAGTTATGCTGACAATAAAATGGGGCGATATGGAAATTGTCCATTAGTATGGAAATGTGTATTGTGGAGCTAATTTTAAAGCTGGGGTGGGGTGGGGAGATGATGGCTGGTGGACTCCTAGGGTGCGGCGAAGCCAATCTACTATAGTAAATTATGCCACACCTGCTTTTCAAGGCCTGCTGGCACATAGCTGGGAGAAATGGGTGCAGACCACTGTTCCCGAGAGTCCCCAGGCACCATGGTTTTCCAGAAGTGACCACCAGTGACATCAGAAATGATTTCTCCAGTAATGAGTCACTATCAGGGGCTTTGGGGATGTCTGATCCCAAAACAAGAAACCTCAGAGTGACTGACAGTCCATAGCAGAGCATCTGAATGATTAGCACCAAAGAAGTAATAAATTCCCAATAAAAATAAACGTGACAGTCATTTCTGTTAAGTATGTTTAGGGTGGAAAAGAAATGGCTTTGGCCAAAGTAATCAACAGAGAAAAGAAAGTTTTACCAGAGGAGTTTGCAATTTGAGTGATGACTCCAGAAGTTCTCTGTCCAGCAGCCAAATAGATCTTTTGAAACATTCTCCTTCCTCTCATTAATGCCGTTATTTGCTTCCCCTTGTGAAAGGATGAAGCCGCCAATGTTACCAAGGCCAGCGAGGGCCAGCAGGCTTGGCTCCCAATGGCGCTCCGACTTCAGGAGCCCTTACTGTCCTCCTGGGCTGTGCTTCTGCAGCACGAGCCTCCTCGGCACCCTCAGGTCGCAAATGCTGGCTTCAGGGCTTTCCACCTACTGTTGTTCCTCATCATTCCTCCCTTCTTGTGCCTGGTTGACCCCCCGGATGCATCCGTGTACTCCCAGCTCAAGCACCCCTTCTAGACTCCTTCAGTTCTTCTTTTGCTGGGGGGGGGGGGGGTTGCCTGCAGCCTGCTCGTTACATCCAGAGCTCTTATTCAGCTTCTGATTAATCACACATCCATTCAGTGTTTATCAATGTCTGCCTTCCGCACAGGCTACCAGCTCCATGAGGCCAGGCAATACGTCTTCCTGGTTTGCCGCTGTGTCCCCTGGTTCCCAGTACAAGGCCAGGCACATAGCAGGTGTCTAAAAAGTATTTTTTAAATACTATTAGATAAAAAAATTATTAAATGAATATAGGGTTGTTGTAGAATTCGGATAATCCAGGTAATGGGCTTAGCATAGTGCCTGGTTCAGGGTATCTGCTCCACAGTTATGTCTGATAAGTACATGAATAAGATGCCTATGATTCCATGTTGATTTCCTCCTCAAGCCAAAAATAGCCTCTGTAACAAGACAATCACCACACACTGTTTGGATTCTTTGGCCCTTCAGTGTTTTGTGAAGTCACTGAGTCTATAGAAATTTTTTAGAAAATTCACCCCTTGGACTGCCCGGCAGAAGACCATAGCTTTCTGGAAGAAATGACAACTGAGCTGAGACCTGAAGGCCAAGCGGGGTTCATCCAGGGATACGAGGAGGAGAGAGAGTTCCTGGCCAGGGACCCGCAAGTGAAAGGGCACAGAGGCAGAACATGGCCAAAGACCAGAAGGGCTGAAGCAGACGGCAGGGCTCCAGAAGCTTTGGGAAAAGCTGGAAGGGGAGGAGAGGGCAGGCCTCTTCCATTCTCATGGGACTGTTCTGAATCCTGAGGACCATGAGAAGCCCCTGAATGGTTTTAAGCAAAAGTCTGGGATCTGACCTTGTCTTTGACCTTGCCCTGTCAGAGCTGAGGGGCCACCCCTGCAGAACACATTTTCTTAAATAAACTTTCCTTCATGATATTTGTTATCCTTACTTGAAAAGTTGGACTTAAAAATAAAACACAAGTAAAACACCCTCCCCCCGCCCACACATATTCTACCACTTACTCTAAAACATCAATTTCCCCATGTTAGAACTGCTAGCTGAAAAATAAATAAATAAAAGCAAACGCTTTGGATGAAAATTTGCCAAATCACACTTCCAAGACGGAATTGCCTTCGAAATATTTCATGAATCTAGCAGGAGCAGTAACAACACAAATCAGAACTTGCTGGTTTCAAAAGAGGTGAAAAATGTTTTAAACATATTTACATTCTTTAGTTAGAGGTCCATTCAACCACGTGTGACGGTGATGGGAATATAATGGAGACAATTTTCCTTTATCTGCCCTGGCATTGATAAAATATTCATGTTAAAGAGCTACTTCTGAACACCTGGAGGCATCTTGCAGAGTGTTACAGATGGGCTTATTTTTCTAACACACATATGTAGTCCGGCCTCAACAGCTGTATTCATCTCAGTATGTATTCAGTATGCGTGAGCACGTAGCCCAGATCCCAAGCTTTCTGGTTGGCATGAGCTCATAAATGTGTGATTGGCCTTCAAAGAAAGTGCCTGTTAGAAAACCCCCATGTGGGAAAACAATGCTTTGCAATTCAGTGCGTACGTATTGGGTGTTCGTCAAATGCTTTTCCAGTGCAAGTTTCACAATTAATGATAGTGACTATCCTGTGGGTACCTCAAACACAACATGTCTTAAACCAAATTGAGTCCTGTCCTTCCACCCACTCTTGCCCAAACCCATACGGCTTCTGGCTTCCCTTTTCTCAGCTGTTGAAGGGCTAGACGCTTATTTCCTATGGATGGTTTACTTCGTTTCCGCCATACCACACTCCCAAGTGGTTGCCAACTCCTACAGATTCCACCCAGGGGATTTTCCCTGGAATATACCCCTTCCTTCTCTAGAACCATGTTCCCTGACATGTTGTCTACTCTCCTGTAGCTCACCTGCAGGTTCTTCATGACTCATTGTTCCTTTTTATATAGGAGCCCCCTGGATAGTAGAATCACAACCAGGACCTCAACACTCTTAGTCTGGGCTTCCCGGAAGCAGACACTGAGATAAGAATTTGGGGGCAAATAGTATTTTAATATATTTTCTGAAGTTTCTATAATGAACCTATTCTATTTACAATCAGTACAAAAAAAAAAAAAGAATTCATTTACTCACAACCCTGTATCAGACCAACAGAAATACTATTCTAAATATATACTATATAGAATAGTATTTCTGTTGGTCTGATACAGGGTTGTGAGTAAATTAATTCTTCCTTCCTGGTTTTAATATACTTTTTGCTCAAGTTGAAATTGGTCTGGATAATTTTGTATCTTGTGTTTTGAACCTAATGATAAATAGCAAGTTTTCTTCTCGCCCATGTTGCAAATTTTGTAAACATCATTTGGTAGCTGCGCAATACATCATGTGGATGCATCAGCCCGTATTTAACCATTCCCCTGATGTTATGCCCATATGTTTAGGTTCTTCCAATTCTGTTATTAAAATGCAAATAAAATATCATTGTATGCAAAGTTTTCTTTGCTTACTTGTTTTTCTCTAAACAGGATTCCTTAGAATGGACAAGCAAAAATGGGATTACTAGGTCAAAGCTGATGAACGTTGTAAAGGACCCATCCCATGTTGCCAAACCCCCAATCACCACTGGAAACAGATTTGATCTTGCCATGGCTGAGCATCCCCAAGTGGTTCCAACACACCTCTCTGGACGCAACTCCTACAGCTCCAACCATACTGCTTTTGCCCAAACTTGCCAGGCTCTCTGGTGACTTTACACCTTCATTGTCCTGTGTTCCTCTAACCTGGCTCTTCTCTTCTCACTCACCTGTAGCCCTGTCTGCCTGACTGATAACACACAGAAACACACACATACACCACCCCACAACAGGCGCCTATTATATACTATGCGTGTCATCCTCCAGTTCAGGGTACATAGTTGTTACTGGATAGTCTCTGTTAACTCTGGCTTTCTTCTGCCAGGTCGCACTAGTATGCAAATGCATGCTTTAACTTTTAAACTTTAATAAAAAGGTTATTTAATAACTATCTATTTGCTTAATGAATGCCATCAAATAGCAGATGGCAAGCTGGTAGTATCTCTTTTCTTCTTTTTCCAAAGTTTTTGAGTTTTCCATTCCGTAAGGCAACTTCAGAGAAGAGGAAACTCTTGCATTTTTACATAACACCTGATGCATTTAATCATCGGATTGGACGGGACATCACTCTCCCCTCCCTTGCAGCTGAACTGCCTCATTAAATGGCAGAAGACCGTGCTGGCTGTGGCTGTGGATGGTACAGCCGCCCTGCAAATGAGGTTTGGCTTCACATGTGCCCGAGAGACTGGGTGATGATGGATGCCTCTGGGTTATTCTAGGATGGACTCAGAGAAAAACCTGTGTGACTTTATCAGGTCCAAAACCAAGTGCTTCTTTACTTTCTTAAACCAGCTTCTCAGGCAGAATCTTATGGTGATCCAGGGAAAGGAGAGCCCCTAATCAAACGTTCCCAATAGCAGGGGGGAACAGCGTGTTCCTGTCTCAGATAAAGTAATGGAGGGAGGACATTTAAGGCAGTGTCCTGTACGTAAGAAAAGGGAAAAGTACATATCACCAGGACTCATTCTCTGGATTTAGTCAATTTTTGAGACCCTTGTTCCTCCTGTTTTTATCTACTTTCTTTCTTTTTGTTAACTTCTTGATGTTATGGCTGCAAACTCTAAAATTAGAAAGCTGTTTCCCACTCTGGCCACAAAGTCGATTGCCTCCTTTGTCCAACTGATTTTCAAATATCCTTTATGACTGAAATTCAAGATTATTTTGCTTAAGGAGTTATGCTCAACATTTAACCTAAATCATCCTCTTTTCTTCCCCTCTGTAAATTTATTTTCTTTCATTGAAGCCTCCCCCAAACTTTCAGTACTATTCCTCTTCCTCTTTTGTTAAAGACATTTTAATTAAGATACCAGGGTTACATGAGCCTACTTAAGCAATATCTCCCTTTTATCTAGCTCTCTTCAGTGAAGTCCCGAATCAGCAATGTGTCTTTCATCAGTCTGTTCCATGTCTCCCTCCTCCCTTTGTTCTGTGGTTTTTGTTGAGTTACAGATCCTCACATTTTAATTCAGCCCCAACCGCTATTCCACACTACGCCATTCACATTAAGAAACTCGTCTTCACAACGATGCGTGTAATGTCGCACGTCTCCCTACATCACTGATTACTGAGGCCTTTGAAGGTTCAAAGGTGTGTCAGATCTACCAGGAAAAAGAGGAAAAGAGACCATATTTGATATTCTCCAACATCTGAGGTTTCCTTGGGCTCAGTGGTTTGATGTTGGGAGGGTAAAACAACTGCTTTAAAAAGAGGATAGTGTGTTATAAATATTCAGTTGCCATGTAATACTCATTCTTCCTTAAAAGACTGAAGGATAAGCCTCCTTTTTCAAAGCCAGGATTGACAGATACAGCAACTAGTTGATAATGGAGCACGGGAAATCTATTACGGGACCAAGAGAAATGTGTTAGCATCCCAGCTATCCTGTGAACATGCCCCACAGGAAGGGAGAGATTTCATTTGTTTTCAAATACTTCTCCACATTAAATTCTTCAAGCATTTTACAAATAGAAAAATATCTTTGAAAATCAGTGAGTTCTAGATGATGAGAGAGAACATTTTTTGAGTACTTACTATGGGTTAGACACTAGGTCTTACAAAGCATTTTTCTCTTTAATGTTCATACAGTCTCTGCAGGTACCATTACACTCCCATGCTACAGATCAGGAAACTAAGGCCCAAAAAAGTTGCTCAAGGACATACTTCTGGCGAGTGGAGGAGCCAGGATTTGAACCTAGAGCATTTTATTTGGAGACTGGATTATTATCCATTCTACTCTGGCCTTCTGTGTGTGCCACCTTTCCACATTAAATTTTTAACTACTGAAAATTGCATTCAGGATCTCTTCCAGTTAAACGTAACATGTATTCCGTTTATCCTTTATCTGGGCTATGGGCTGCATCTTCAATATATATTCAGAATTTGACTGTTTCTCACTCTGTCACCCTTTCCCAGCTGCCACCACCCTGGTCCAAGCTAACAACCTCTTTTGCCTGGATTATAGCAAAAGCCTCCTAACTGGTCTCCCAGCTTCTGCCCTTGACTCCGTACCCACTATATCACCCCCACAGCAGCCAGAGTGGTCCTGTTAAAACATGAACTGGATGACAACAATTCTCTGCTTTATAGCTTCCAGTGGGGCCTCCTGGCATTTGGAGTAAAACCAGTGTGGCCTGCAATGTTTTACATAATCTTCCCCCAGTCCCTGGCCCCCTGTACCTCAAGTCCCCTTGACTCACTCTGGCCCAGTCTACTCATACTGGCATCATGGAGTACAGCAGGTACATTCCACCTCAGGGCCTTTGCACCTCCTGCATTCCCTGCCTGGAATGCTCTTTCCCCAGATATTTACACAGTTGCTGTATTAGTTTCCTATAATACCGCAACAACAGGGTACAACAAACTCAGTGGCTTAAAACAACACAAATTTGTTATCTTCCAGTTCTGGGGGGCAGACATCCCAAACAGGTCTCACTGGGCTAAAATCAAGGTGTGGTCAGGGCTGTATTTCTTCCTGAGCCCCTAGAGGAGAATCTGTTTCCTCCTCTTTCCCACTTTCTAGAGGCCCCTGACATTTCTGGGCTTGTGGCCCCTTCCTCCATCTTCAAAGCCAGCACTGGAGCATCCTCAAATCTCTGTCTCTGGCCTCCTGCTTCCCTCTGAGAAGGACTCTTGTGATTATCTAGGCCCACCAGGATAAACCAGGATAATCTCCCAAACACAAAATTCTTAATTTAATCCCATCTGCAAAGTTGCTTTTGCCCTGAGGTGGCATCACAGGTTCCAAGGATTATGATGTGGACATCTTGGGGGCCATTATTCTGTCTACCACGGTACCTCTTTCACTTCATTCAGATCTTTGCTCAAACGTCAACCTCTCTGTGAAGGCTGCCCTGGCCGGTCTAGTCAGCATTTCTGGCACTCACTACAACTTCGTACCCCGTTCCATACTTTATTTTTCTCTTCTCTGCAAGGTAACAATCTACCATACTTATGTTGATTTATTTCATTGATTACTTGTCTCCTCTACTAGAATGTAAGACCCATCAACACAGGGATTTTTGTCAGTTTTTTGTAGCCATATCCCCAGTGCCTAGACTCGTGCTGGCATATAGTATATGCTCAAAAAAATGTGTGCCATAATTTATATCCTATACCATAGGCTGACAAGTAGTGTCTTCATCACATTAGGAGATGAAAAACGAGAAAGAATTCAGTCACTCATGATTCACTGAGTATCTTTATGTGACCTCCACTGTGTTACACTGACGTGTGAAATACAGAAATTCATGAAGACGTATCAGCCTGTCATTTACAGTGGTGAAGGTTGTGTACTGCACAAAGGCCCTTGGAGGAGGTGGGCAAGGGCTGAAATTCACCCTGTGTTAATGCAACCTTATGCCCATGGGGACTGTGGCCCTCGAGGGGATGGCTGTTTCTAATTCACATGAAGGTACTGTCAAGTCTCTTGTACCCTGGCTCTGCCCACCTGGCATAAGCCAGCTCTAAGTTCTTCCTCCAGGAGCGCTTTAGAGCTAGTTAGACACAGGAGGGGAAGAAGCCAGGGGAGGTAGACAGAAGAAACGGTGAAGAGGACTATAGGACCATTGGATTCAACCTAGGAACACCAGTGGGGCTTAACTTCTACCTGCTGTCGAGCCTTCTTGGGCTGGAAGTTGGGGAATCTTGGTTTCTACCCTGCCCATGCCACCAAAGCTGCATGACAGTAGGGACTTTACAACTCCTCTCTGAGCAGCGGCTTCCTCACCTCTGAAGTGGGTGGGATAATCCTGCCCACACAGGGTTCCGTGAAGGCTGTGAGGATGCTTTGTGAACTCCAAACTCTGCTCTAATATCGGTTCATCACTTATAAGATATGGCTCCTGCCTCAGTGATCCCTTCACTCAGGACATCCAGTGGCTCTCACATCAAAGTGAAGGGCGAGTCCGTTACAATGGGCTGTGAGGCACCATTTAATCTGCCCCACCTCCTTCACCTGTCAACCTTCTATCCTACAACTCTGCCCTCTGCCGACTCCACTCCAGCCACACTAACCCTGATGTTCCTTTGACCATGAACATTCCCACCTCAGGGCCCTTGTACCTGCTGTATCCTCATCCAGGACAGCTCTGCACCTGGGTCTCCACGGCTTGCACTCTTCCTTCAGCCAAGTCTTCCCTGAATCCAATACTGGAGACTGCATGATATCCTCCAACACTTCCTATCTCTCTTCTATGCTTTATTTATATCCATATCATTGTTACCATCTAACATGCCACATGCTTTGCTTATTTATATTATTTTTTGTCTGTACCCTCTCCCTCCCCACATCAATACATAAATCCATGAGGCAGAGATTTGCTTTTTACCTTTCTTATCTACTGGTCTAACCCTAGACCAGTTAATAAGAAAGGTAAACCAGAACAGTCCTTGGTACCTGGTTGGTGCTCAGACGACGCATGAATTCAATGAATGATGAATTAACCTAGTTGAAAAGGCAAAATGAGCCTATGTGGAGGAATACAATCAATTGAGAAGCTCGGGCTGTGTTTACTGACTGTTAGCAGAAACGGAGGTTGTGCCTGAGTGAAGTGATCAGGGTGGCAGGATAAATGCTGACTTGATTTTGCAGGACAGTTAAGGTTTGGATGGACAAAGCAGGGACTCCCAGGTAGAAGAAACAACGGAGGTAATAATACTAGCATCATATACTTACTGAATGCTTGGCAGGTGCCTGGCACTATCCTAGGCACTTTATAGATACATCATCTCATTTAATCTTCAAAACAGCATTTTGGTAGCTACTCTTATTAACCTCATGATGTGGATGAGGAAACTGAGGTAGAGCAAGGTTAAGTAATTTGCAAAGAATAGTTCAAAGTTGAAAGAAACATAAGGTTTGTAACAGTAGCAGTGTGGGTCCTTACTCTAATGATTAGAAGTAAAGTACTTAGCTCCTAGAAGAGTCTCAGTAAATGATGACTGTCATTATCAGTACAATAGGTAGGCCAGAGAAATTACAAGAATTTTGGTGTTTTTCCTTTCTTTCTCATGCCTTATAAATGGGCTGATGCCTGAGTTCAAACATGTTTGTGAACTCCTTGCCTTCCACCTGCAGAAATTTCTATTTTGTGTTGGACACACTGGGTAGCAACCATGAGTAGACACTACGGTGTGTAGCTAGATGTCTAGTCTCTAAGATTATGGACATTGTATATTTGAAAGAACATCAATACCTAAGCCAGAGGCTGGAAGATCAGACAGGAGGTCACTGCTCCGAAAGTAGCATCTTCCAGGTCCAAGAAGCAGCATCTTCTTCCCCTTTAACGTGGAATATTTATAACAAAGGTGCCCCGTAAATCTGTCAATATCTTGCTTCTGATATACCTGGCTGCCATTTACTGTAAGAGGCAGTTTAAAACAGTGGTTGAAGGCACTACTGTTAATTTGATGATCTGTGTTCAAATCCCAGCTCTGCCACTTACCAGTGATGTGCTAAAACTATTCAACCATTCTGCGCAACAGTTTTAACATGTATAAAATGGATACTGTAATAGTACCTATGCCATAGGGTTGTTGTTGGTGTTGTGTGTGTGTGTGTGTGTGTGTGTGTGTGTATACAAACCCACAAAAATATGCACACACAGTGTTCTTCAAGTGTTGGCTATTACTTTTCTTTTAGGATACATTTAGGGTACATTCTGTAGTGATATTTCTCCTTCACACCTGTAGAGATAGTGAGTACTGGACTCAAAGAAGCAACTATCAGTTTCAATTAATCTGTGCAGGCTCACATTTAATTTGCCTCTTTTCCTAGTGCTCACATCTTATCTGTTTCAACACTCTCCTGATTCACTCCTCAAAATGTTTCTTATCATAATCAAAATGCTTCAAACTAGTAATAAAAATGAAATCTTAAAAGGAGCTGGGCATGGGTGGTGGGGGAAAGACACATTACAAACAGAAGAGAAAAATAAGGATGACAGCTGATGTCTTGCCAGAAACAACGCAAGTTAGAAGACTATGGAGCAAATCTTTAAAACGCTCAAAGAAAAAACATCAATCGGGAATTCCAAGCCTGGTGAAAATATCTCCCAAAACTAAAAGTGAAATAAATGCTTTTTCATATAGACAAAAGGTGAAAGAATTCAACACCAGCAGAAGAGCACCACAAAGAATGCTAAATAGTCCTTTAGTTGGAAGGAAAAGGATATCAGAAGGAAATATGGATCTACACAAACAAACGATGAACACGATAAATGGTGGGTATGTGGGGAAATAGAACTTTTTTTTCTATTTTTTTATGTAAGGTGATTGAACAAGTAATTGAAAAGGTAACTGATTGGTTAAAGCAGAAATAACAATGTATTGTGGGGTTTATCTACAACATACGATAAAGTAAATCGTGTAACAGCCATACCGCAAAGGCTGGGGAAGGGGGACATGGAAGTACACTGTTTGTAAGGTTCTTACACCATATGTGAAACACCACAGTATTATCTGAAGGTAAACTGTGATGAGTTGAAGATATATATATGTTGGGACTCTTAAGTCCCAACACAAGCACTGAAACTACCAAACAAAGGATGTTTCTTGAGGCCATGCTCTTCAGTTTGGTCCCCAGTACCACTTTCTACTGTATGTGCCAGATCCTTGGGACCAGTGAAATTTCTCACGTGAACCATTCCAATAGCCTCCTAACTTGTTTCTCCTCTTGCCCTATAGCCTCATCCTCCTTCAGTCCATCTAGATATGCTTCTAGACTAGGCATTCTGAACTATTTACTAAAGGTTATCTTTAAGGTAGCACAGAATAGGTACTCAGTGGATATGTGTTATAAGAAGAAACTAACAGATGAAGTCATGGTTCTTCTTTGCTTATAGTGTGGTCTACTCTATCCCCTTAGCCTGACATTCAAGGCTCTCTAAAACTGGAGCTCAGACAACTTTTCTAATTTTCTTTCTCTAATGGAATCACCTACTTTATATCAAATGCTACTGCACTGTGATCACCAAACAGGTTTAATGTTTTCCTGCTCCTGTATATTACCCCATAGCATCCATCTTACCTGGAATGTCCTTCCCACTTAAATTCCAAAGATGCCACCTCCTCCCAGAAGCCCTCCTTGATCATCCCAGTCAAGTGAGTTATGGAAGACAGGGAGGGAGAAGTTGTCACCCAGGCAGCCAGACTGTCCCTGGCAATTAGCAGGGTACTGGCTGTACCAGTGAGATGACTCCTAAAACCCTGCTATAGTACCTCTGATGCAATTGTGAAATGGTTTTAATTATTTTAAAGACTTCGATCATGCATGTCTACACTGATTCTTTGACTTTTCAGCCTGCAAAGTCTTATTTTTTGAAGAATAGCAATGCTGTATATGGCAACAATCTCATAATCTTGAACACTATTAAATCTTTTTGAGGTGTACAAAGGGCCAAACTCAGAAAAAAAGATCAGCATTGTAATAGCTTAGAGGCAATTCCAGATTACCAGATTGCCAAGAATCGTACATTCTCATTATATGAAATGTAATGGCTCTTGGACTGTGTGAATATATGTGCAGGAATGTTTCATATCTGTTAGACTAAATGCTTGTTTTTAAAGATAAAAACAAAGGCAACTGAATCTCCCATCTATATGGCAGTATTAATTTTTGTTGAGCAAAACTGAGGCTCAGAAAAGTTAAACAACTTGTCCAAAGCAACACAGAGAGTCAGTAACAAGCGGAGACGTATCGATTTGGTTTTATATCAATATTTCTCCAGAGGTTCACTCTATCTTGACATTATTCAAAGGACAAGATTAAGAATTTTTTATTTCCAAAAGTGCTCAGAGGATTTTTTTTTTTTAATGAGAATTGGAAAACACTTCAGCATGGCCCTGACTTTCAAAGGCATCAGCACTTTTTCCCTTTAAACTAAAACTCAGATATTAAGAATTCTGGTGTAAAAATCACACTTTCAAGTTCAAACTGAACAGTAGTCTTAAATCTAGTCTTGTGGTTGATCAGAAGTAAAAGAGAAAATATCACACTTGATTAGCACAGTACCATTTACATATGCGACCCTGTTGGTTCCCTCCCAGCACATAACTGTGGTCAGGCCCAGGGAACTAAACCCCAATTGATTGACTCTGCATTGACACATGACTGTAAAGCACAGACTCTCATATTAAGGATTTAAATTGGGCTTCAGCAGAGAGTCTCAGTCCTGAAAATTGAAATCATGAGTCGTGATGGCAATAAAATGCTCATGAAATGTGGTCATGGCCCAGGGGTAATTTTTCTGTAATTGCACTTTCATTTCCGTGATCAGTCCTTTAGCTATGGTACAGAGAGGATGCTTTTCATCTTGCATTCCAGGAGCTGTTAGAGAACTTCTCCAAGAACAGGGAAATTGTTGAAATATGCAGATCCCTGAGTGAGTCTTCTCTCTGGGATAATGCTTAGTTTCCTATTTGGTCTCCAGGGTGCTCTCAGAGAGAGTTATGGACTCATGTGATAATTCATGATGGTTGGACTATCCAACATGATGATGTTGGTAAAGTCATCATATTAAAGTAAACATGGTGTTTCCTCGGAACAAATCCAGATGTGCCCAACGGGAGAAATCCATGTCAAAGAGTCAATTACTCCTATGATGTAATAAGTTTTGGAAGAGACAGAAACTGAGCAGGGAATGAGGGAGAAATAGAACACGAAGTTCATCTCACCAGGAACAGGCAAAGTGTGAGTGTTTCTTTTGTAGAAAGAGGTTGAATGAGCCCCAGAATTCCCAATGTAATTAAGTGAGCAATATTAAGGACAAAGAAAAAATAAGGCATTTTCATAACCATTCTCACTCTCACATTCCCATCAGTAGATGGGAACCACAGTGCCTTCCCCTACCAGCTCAGAGAACTATTTAGCTTCTGCAAAGCTTCCAGATCATCTTCCACATAGTTAGTAAGCCATGTTATACTTAAGAAAAATTCACTTACTGTATTAGCAATCTCACAGCAGAGTCCAGATTTACTCAGTGAGCCTAGATAAGGTTAACTTCCCTCTCTTCGGGGCAACAATGGGGGTGTCTGGGAAAAGCTAGATGTACCTGGATTTCCAAGAAAACAGAATTGCACAGCTAATGAGAAGCACAACAATTTTAAAGTGGCAGGAAAAAATGTAGTAATAAAAGATGAAGAAAGAAAGAAAAAGGAGTAACAAAAGAAGACAGATGAAGCCTGTTGAAGTTTTCTATCGACTGCACTATTTTATTGTATCAGTATGGTGCTCAAAAGGAACTAGTGTTGACAAGTTAATGAACTCTAGTTAGATATTTCCAGATGAAGCTGAGAGTGGCATTAGCACCCGCCTTGGCCTAATCATCTGAGACATTGCCTTGTATAAACGTCTTGATCATTACAAAGAAGCCCAAATTATCTGCACTAACAATAACCATCAATCAAATGCTAAGAAGACAAAGGTTGTGCAAATCAATGCAGGGTCAATGGAGGCATTTAACTGAAACCGGGCTGGACTTGAATTAGAGGACCCGGGTTCTAGTTCCTGCTCTGCATTTAGTAAGTGTGTCACTTTGATTTAGTCTTTTGAATCTTTCTGAATCTGGGATTTGTTTCTGTAAAATAAGAATAATACTGCCTATCTTGACAGACTATAATAAAGACTGAATGAGCCATTAGGTATGGATTACTACTATTTCAAAGTTCTGCTTGGTAGGATGATGGCAAATAAATTAGAACTTAGAGGTTCTTTTACCAGGGATTCTTAATGCCAACACTGCCTGGTGTCCATGGGAAAACTTCCAGATTCTTTGGACCTATAAAAATTATTTGTAAAATTCTACCTGTTAACACACAGATGTGAGGGATGCATTTGTCCTCCAAAGCCTTAAGAACCACTGCTCTAAACTCTTTGGAGTAAAGATATCTTTCACTTTTCTACATTGTTTCTGATCTTATTTTTTTTAATGATTCATAAAACAAACATCTATTCAACACCTACCATGTGCTATGCACTGTTCTAGATGCTGGGGATACAGTAGTGAACCAAACAGAAAAAAAAATGTCCCTCAATAAGCTAATATTCTAACAGATTTATTCTCCAGGATAACCTTATGTATTGAGGCACTAATATCTAAACTGTATATTTAGAGGGAAGTGGGAATAGAAAGTACTTGTGCAGTAAGCATGCGGATCTGGTTTGAGCTGACTAAACTTCCAGTCGAGACTCATTCCAATATCCCAGGAATGAACGCAGGTATAAGGGGCTGGAATTAATGTAACACCTACCCATTTGGCCTGGTAGACATAAAATGTGTTTAGGGTGTCACCCTCTGAGATTTTCACAGAGAATGGCAACACCAAGCTGATTGGGTCACTGGGCTTCTCAGACTATACTGAAGGGAAAAAAAAAACAAAACACTTATCCTACTGCTGGCTGAGAATGTATCATAAGGAAATAATTCAACTTAAGGGAAAGAGTTATTGAATGTTCATGGCACACTATTTTTTTGATAGTAGAAGATGATGAAAGAGGAAGTAGGGAGAGAGGAAGAGGCAAAGATGGGAGACAGAGAAAAGAGAGGGAGGTAGGAAGGAAGGAAGGAAGGGAGGGAGGGAGGAAAAAGGAAGGAGGGAAGATGAAAGAAAGGAAGAAAAAAAGAAAGAAAGGAGACCACTGAAATATTCCACAAAGGAGAACTATTTAAGTTTACAAACATATTGGTTTGTCAACTAGAAGAAATATTGTGCAGCCTTTAAAAATAAGAAGATCATGGAGCAATATAAAAAATGTTCATCATAAAATAAGTGGAAAAAATTATAGTACAAACTTTTGTCTACAC
This sequence comes from Leucopleurus acutus, assembly GCF_964270905.1. NCBI lineage: Eukaryota > Metazoa > Chordata > Mammalia > Artiodactyla > Delphinidae > Leucopleurus > Leucopleurus acutus. The sequence continues at coordinate 5,721,050 of NC_139162.1, forward strand.
TATGTGCATATATGTGCAATATATTTGGATGGGAAACAGAAGGGAATGTTCACTGAGTATTTTTCTGGGGGATCATGAATTTTTTTCCCCCAAAATGGTTTTAATGCTGTTACAGACTTCACAACACAAAAACTTAAAAAAAAAAGTTCCCAGATTTGTTTTTATTAGTCTGTATTATAATGAATGTTGAAGTCTGGTCTGGAAACCAAATCTGTTTTGAAAATAAAGGGTCTAATTATTGCTCTAAGTTTTAATCACCAGCTTGTGCAGTCTGAGCAGACAGGCTGGGAAGACTTGCGAGTCAGTCTGACAGAATTACTGAGAGTGAAGAGTCTGCACTGGAAATGCTGCTGTCTTTCCTCACTTGAACTTGAGCAGAGAAAATAGAAAGTCTTATTAGCACCTCCACCAGGGGTTTGGCTTCCGTGGTCTGAACCACAGAACAGGCTGTGGCATGGGCTGGGGGCAAGGAGGAGGCTAAAATTAAGGAAGAGGGGGAGCTAGCAAGAGAGAAGAGAAAACTGGTGAATGGGGTGAATGACTACCAACCAACGTCTCAAGTCTGCAGGGGGAGATTTTGGTTTTCATCCACAATGGAGCTTGCCTGCTCAAACCCTGGTCTTTAAATCTGAGAACCCAGCCCTGTTCCATGCTTCTAGCATCAAATTTGAGAGATTTTTAGAGGAACCTGGACTGTTCACCGGTATCTTGCTACTCAAAGCAAGGACCTCAGAGCATCACCTGGGAGCTTGTTAGAACCCTAGACCACACCCCAGAGACATGGAATCAAAACCTGAATTTTCAAAAGATCCCCACATTAAAACCCATATGCACGTCAAAATTTAAGATGTACTTATCTACATAATTTCCGCACACTTTTGACTCAGTTTACATAGATCCCACCTCCTAATTGTAGCCCTTAGAGCAAAATCATGAGATAGAAAGGCATGTAAATAAGCCATCATACTATATTTCATGATATCTCTGGTCTGTATCACATTCTAGAAATCGAGGGTGTGCCCTAAAGGCCATTTCCCACTGGACTGTGAATTTCTTCTCCTACTTCCAGGGGTCGGGGTGTGGGGAACCAATCCATGTGGTTCACTATTGCAGCGGCCGAACTTGGCACCATACATGATCACACTTGGTGAGCCAGAGTGACGGAGTGGGTGAGTGTGATAAGGACCCCAGGAACTCGTGAGGTATATGCACAACACCTGGAATGTAAGCTATACGATGGCAGAAGCGTCCACGGCTGTGCCCTAGTGCAGAGAGCAGTGCCTGCCCCACAGGAGATGCTTGACGGATGATTAAATGATATAGTCATGACATTAATTATACAGTGGAGAACATCTTAGTAAAATAAAATTGATGAAGGACTGAAAGGCTAAGAGTTCATGACCAGATATGGGATGTGGTGCTAGTGGGCTGCAATTAATCCTTGGCTTTGCCATTTACAAGCTGTGCATCTTAGTTTACACATCTGTACCAGGGGGATGATACCCACCTTTCAGACTGCTGTGATATTTAATCAAATGTGTATTTAGATTTAAACCTATAGAGATGGAAAGTCATTTGTAAAACTCTAAGTGTCAGCAAATTTTGTCTGTAAAGGACCAGACAGTAAATATTTTAGGCTTTGCGGGCCATACTGTTTCTTTCTTTTTTTTTTTTTTAAGACTTATCTATTTATTTATTTGGCCACGCCACGCGGCTTGGGGGATCTTAGTTCTCCTACCAGGGATTGAACCCGGGCCCTCAGCACTGAGAGTGTGAAGTCCTAACCACTGAACCACCAGGGAATTCCCCTGGGCCGTACTGTTTCTGCTACATCTACTCAACTCTGTCTTGGCACCAAAGCAGCCATAGGCAATAAATCAATGAATGGGCACGACTGCGTTTCAATGAAACTCCATTGGTAGGATCAGGTAGTGTGCCACGTTTGGCATGTGGGCTGCAGTTGGTTAAGCACTGTTCTAAACCTCTATATATATTAGTAATCATTACCCACCAGCTTCTAAATGCTAGCAAGAAATTTGCCATAGAGCTTATTTACTCACTTGAAGTATTTTCCAATCTATAAAAACTTAAAATATCAGATGAGAACATATACAGAGCTTTAAACATGTTGAGTCATATAAAAGACCAAACTTCTTTAGAGAAGCTCTAAAGGGCATTTAAAACTTTATTCTTACAATAGTACCTTTTCACTTTGTAAGACAGAAGCCCAGAATAGGCACATGAAAAGATGCTCATCATCGCTAATCATCAGAGAAATGCAAATCAAAACTACAATGAGGTACCGCCTCACACCCGTCAGAATGGCCATCATTAAAAAGCCTACAAATAACAAATGCTAGAGAGGGTGTGGACAAAAGGGAACCCTCTTATACTGTTGGTGGAAATGTAAATTGGTGTAGCCACCATGGAAAACAGCATGGAAGTTTCTCAAAAAACTAAAAATAGAGTTGCCGTATGATCCAGCAATCCCACTCCTGGGCATATACCCAGACAAAAGTTTAATTTGAAAAGATACATGCACCCCTATGTTCATAGCAGCGCTATTTACAATACCCAAGATATGGGAATAACCTAAATGTCCATCGACAGATGAATGGATAAAGAAGATATGGTACATATACATACATACATATATGTATGTATGTATATATACAACAGAATATTACTCAGCCATTAAAAAGAATGAAATAATGCCATTTTCAGAAACATGGATAGACCTAGAGACTATTATACTAAGTGAAGGAAGTCAGAAAGAGAAAGACAAATATCATATGGTATCATTTATATGTGCAATACAAAATAGGACACAAGCAAACATATCTATGAAACAAAAACAGACTCATAAATATAGAGGACAGGGCTTCCCTGGTGGCGCAGTGGTTGAGAGTCTGCCTGCCGATGCAGGGGACATGGGTTCGTGCCCCGGTCCAGGAAGATCCCACATGCCACGGAGCGGCTGGGCCCGTGAGCCATGGCCACTGAGCCTGCGCATCCGGAGCCTGTGCTCCGCAACAGGAGAGGCCACAACAGTGAGAGGCCCGCATACCGCAAAAAAAAAAAAAAAAAAAAAAAAAAAAATATATATATATATATATATATATAGAGAGAGAGAGAGAGAGAGAGAGAGAGAGAGAGAGAGAGAGAGAGGGGACATACTGTGGTTTCCAAGGGGGTGGGGGGTTGGGGGAGGGAAGGATTGGGGGTTTGGGATTAGCAGATGCAAACTATTATATATAGGATGGATAAACTACAAGGTTCTACTGTAGAGCACAGGGAACTATATTCAATATCCTGTGATAAATCATAATCAAAAAGAATATGAAAGAGAATGTATACATATGTATAATTGAGACACTTTGCTGTACAGCAGAACTTAACACAACATTGTAAATCAAATACTTCAATAAAATAAAAAAAATTAGACAGAGGCCCAGACTCAGAAAGGGAAACCAGTTTACACAATACTGTATCAGAAATGGCTTTTGGAACTGGCGGCTACTGGTTCTAGATCAGACATATCTCACTAAAACTCTGGGCTTAATGACCTGGTTCTGTGGGCAAGAGACACCTGGAAACATGAAAATGTTAAAGGAAAAAAAAAAAAGAGTATTGCAAATTGTGGCCAAAGAATGTCAACAGCCTGCTTTTTGCTCCCTTGTTACAGCGACAATCCTGACATTTAAAGTCATAGCTCTGTGAGTTATAAGCCTAACAGGCAGCAGGGAAGCACAAAACCCATGAAACTCCACAAGGCACCCTCAGCATAAGAAAATAACATCAGAGTCAAACCCGCTGTGTGTCAGCACAAGCTAAAGATGCAGGAATTTCGAAGAGTCTTGCTGTCATGAGCCAAAAGGGGAGTGCACATCTGAATTAAGGCAAAGTCAGAACAGGAGGTACTTCCTAAATACTTCTATGATACCCAAGTGTGTGCACGAGCTGGGAGCTATCCATCATCGAAGCCCTTCCAAAGCCTGGGGCCTGTCCCACAGCAAGTGCTCAATAAAGGTGATACCACACCCCTTCTTCCCCCTGCTTCTCTCATTATTAACACTATGAAATCATCCTGCTAAGCATCTCTCAGTCTATTTTTAATTAGTACCTATCTTGTATTCAATACAAAATGGACTTAAGTATGTGCAGAAAATGTTTTTAGGTTTAGAAATTCAATGAATACATAGGAACATTAATAAATGATGTTCATGGCTGTGGGTGCCATTATACTTACAATTAGTGAAGAATATTTTAATCTCATTATATTGACCTTGCTAGCTTTTAATACATATTTCAAAGCAGTTGAAATGAATCAGAATTCTACCAACAATTTTCATCCAGTAATATTTCTCAAGAAAACTCTATTAAACCAAATTAAGTCACTGTTCAGTTTTCTACACAGCATAAATAATTTCAAATTTAAAAATAATTCAATTTTAATGATGAAATTATTTTCATCAGGATGAATTGCATTGTGTATAAATTTTATGCCAAATATGTGATTCATTGATTGGTTTTTGCTAAATTAAAGTTTTCCAGTGGCAACTTCTGATTCGTGGGTTCTGTTTTGTGGCTTTATTCTACCAAGTCCAATTTTGCAGTCCTGTATTTTTGAAAAGAAGTTTTGATTCTTGCATCAATTTCTAGTTAATAATAAAATAAAATTTCCTCTGTGTAGTTCTGGCCATTGTCACTTTATTTTGTTCTCATTCTCTGACCAAGTCTAATTTTTCACAGGACGTTTTTTGTGGTTTTCCATGATGCCAACAATATTTGATCCTTCAGCCAATTTTTCTTCTACAAAAAATTTTACATTTGCAGTTTGAGCCACTGCCTGTTTGATTTTGTGTGTATTATGTCTAGCTGCAATATATTAATTGGATTCAAGACTAGTGGTCTGTATCTATTTCTTGGAGTAAAGAACATCAGTAAAGCAAAGACATACACCTGAGTTCAAAGCATGGTCCAAATGCCAAGGTCAAAACAGCAGTGTCAAAAAATCTTGCTTTGAAAATTAGAAGTTAAAGTTATACAAGACCTTGAGGAATGGAGAATCCAATTTAGACTTAAAAAGGTAGGGATTCAGCTCAGATCAGCTCTTAATAAGGATCTGGGCTGAAAATGGCTCCCTTCTCTTGCAATGAGCTCTTTACAACCATTATCTCATGGAGTATTCATTATAGCGCCAGCAGGCAGGAACTATCCCCATTTTACAGACTGGGAAACCAAGGCTTAGAGTATCTTACCCAGGATCATACAGCTTATAAATGGCAGAGCTAGGATCTGAACACTGTAGCTCTTACTCACTAACACCGTATCGTCTAGGCTCAGGGTTTACTGAGTTTTCTCGGGGAAATGAGACTGTCTTGCAGACTCAAGGCTACATCCAAGAAAACCCTTTTTTTTACTTGTGTCTTGAACCTGATGTGAATTTAAAGAGATCAATGCCTTGCTATCTGAGTTGCTATTAATTATTTTATTAATCATTTTGCACTTGGGCCACCATCTACCCATCGTGGGACACCTTCAAAGACCCTGGTGCCCTGATTTGTTCTCAATCAGAGCAGTTAGACACCTGCCTTAGGTGTAGGAGCCTGTGCTGATTTGAGACGAATGTGTTTAACTCTCCTAATAAAGGGTGTGAACTGGGAATAATGCAGCATTTCACAGTGCCACTCAGAATATTTCTGAATAGGTATTCCAAAGAAAAAAATGAAGACCTCTATGTTTACTCTGGCAAAATGCTGAATATAATAACTATCCCTCATCAAGGGTCTTAATGTCTATGAACATACTGAAGGCGCTGAGAAGTCCTTCGAGTCAGAAAACAAATCCAAGTTTCCCCAAATATGGCTGGCTCACCCTTCTCACAACAGCCGAACAACACATCAGCCATCTTGCAACCATGTGGGGACAAGTATGAGGGTTAAAGCCGGCCAATTAAGGGTGGTGGGATGAAAAGGAGGAATAAACTGGCTTTCTCATGGCACTGCTGAGCAGCTGAATCAACCCGAACAATCATCTATCCTGGGACTTCAAGTTAAATAAGAAAAAGCACCCCTATTTAAAGGCTATTCTTTTTTAAAAAATCAATTAATTAATTTTTGGCTGCATTGGGTCTTTGTTGCTGTGCGCGGGCTTTCTCTAGTTGCAGCGAGCGGGGGCTACTCTTCATTGCGGTGCGCGGGCTTCTCATAGCAGCGCTGGCTTCTCTTGGTGTGGAGCATGGGCTCTAGGTGCACGGGCTTCAGTAGTTGTGGCACATGGGCTCAGTAGTTGTGGCTGGCGGGCTCTAGAGCGCAGGCTCAGTAGTTGTGGCACACGGGCTTAGTTGCTCCGCGGCATGTGGGATCTCCCGGACCAGGGCTCGAACCCGTCCCCTGCATTAGCAGGTGGATTCTTAACCACCGTGCCACGAGGGAAGCCCCTTAAAAGCTATTCTTAATCAGGCTGGTTGGTTGGTATTTTGAGAATCCAGTAAGATTCTATATTTAAAGCTGTGCATCCATACCAACCCAATATCATTTCCACTTTAATTATGGAAGAGTCTGAACTCTTGCAGCCAAATGCATCCCTGATACCTGCTCAGTATTTACGGAATAAATAAATACGTTTTCCCAGCATCTTTAAAGTTGAAAGCACACTGTTTTCTGAAGGAGAGTCATGGGTTCTCCTCCACAAACATGCTCTAAGAATAGGGCTCACATGGTCGTTCTACCCAGAGCACCTAAACCCCAAAGGGAAAGTGAGTAGTTCTGGATAAACATGGAAGTGAAAAAGGCAGGAAGAAGCAAACAAAAACTCCTGATATTCCGTATCAAAACAAACACTTTCAAAGTCACAAATCCTCTCCCTGGCTAGCCCTGGCTAAACCTGCCCCAGCCACGTAAATTGCCACCCGCTGATAATGCAATCAATTGGCTCCAATCTTTTATGTGATCATTAGTTCAAAACCAGAGACAATTTGTTGGGTATGAAAAATGCTACCTATGGCACCTGAATTTACATCTGACAATTGATTTGGGCCCCAGTAGGCTTTTAGGACGGCCTCTTCCGGAAGTCAGTGCAGCCCCAAAGCATGATAAAAATTATGATGGGTCTGCAGCAGCGTGCTAAACTCACTGTAAATTTCGGGTCTCCAAAGAACCACAGTTGGTAAAGTATTATTGATGAGATGGTGAGACTTACCTGAAGCCATCGTTTTTGATGATTTAATATTGACAACTCAACTTAATAAAACATAACTTGGGATAGGCAGAAGGGTGTTATAATGGCCTGATGCCCTTCATTATATTTAGCTTCTGATCAGATGATTAATATAAGGCATGTTAAACAACCAGTGAGCTGCTAAGATTTAAAAAGTTCTAAGCATTGGGGGAGTGGAATTCTCGTCAATTCACAGCTTGAGGTACATACTGAAAAGAAGTTTCCAACTATAGTTCTCTTGAGTTTCTCTTTGAGTTGGCATCTTTTCCAATACCAATTTCATTTTTCATATTATTGGAAGGCGGCATAGAGTAGTAGAGAGAGAAACAGAATTTCAGTGGAGCTGATGTGTTTTGGGATCTGTTACTCACAGGTTCTATGACACTGGGCATGTCAGGAATTTCTCCAAATCTCAATGTTCACATCCACAACATGGGCACAGTGTTCTTACTCCTCCTCCAGCGAGTGTGTGAGGGCTGCACAGTTGAAAACTGAGTGCCCTTATCTTGTCATCTTCCTTCTAGCTTTCCTAGTCTTACTATCCTTTCTAATTTCATCACATCCTTGTTTATCCTGTTCAGCGTGAAGTTATGTAAATTGTCCTAATGCTTCATTCAAACAGGCGAGACATACAGTGAGTACACATAAAAACACCCGTTGGGAGTTTCCCTTAAGGGTATTCTGAGAATCAAGTAAGATACTGTATTTAACACTGTGTATCCATACCAAACCATTATCATTTCCACTTTAGCTACGGGCGAGTCTGAATTCTTATAAATATCCAATTACTATATATTTAGTGAAGCAATTTAGAGAGCATGAAAGCATATCAGCTTCTATTGTGGTTCTGAATCATTCTTATTAAGGATCAAGTTAATTGCTCCCAAACTTATTATTTTCCCACAAAAAAATAAACCATCTTACCAAAGAAGTCTGTGGAAAAGGGAAGACACCATTCAAAACATACCATCTGGGAATAGATATAAAACATAGTTTTTTCCTTTGCATGCCTCATAAAACAAATGTGTGAATTCATTATTGCTGTTAAGACAGCAGCATCAAATGCATTGCTAATTAATATCGACCCTATAGTGCAGGAACATTTTCTGGTCTTTCCGATGTAAGCTGTTCTCATGCCAAACCTCCTGATTCTGTACTTGCTTGTATATCCTAATTCTAGAGCTGAAATTTCATCTTCATGGTTTCAGTCCATTGCTCCAACTTAGTGAGATCTTTATGAATTTGGAAAATTTTCATCTCCAGTATTAGCTAGTACTCTGTTTATTTAAAAACATGTTCATGCCCTTGTGTTTAAACTCTAGAAATACGATCCTTGGTCTAGGTGGCTGTCCCTGATACATGTCCAAGCGTCTTGCAACTCCCCTGTTAGCACAGTTGTAATCCCTTGTTCAGTGCCTGTCTTCGTCCCTATACTATTAGGTTCATGAAATATATATCACATCTGTTTCATTTACCAATGTAACCTCTGGGTCTGCCACTGTGGCTGATACACAGTAAGTGCTCAATAAATACCAGTGAAAGTAATCAGATTGTTTCGAATCCACTTTCTTAAAATTAAAAGACTCTAAATAGCCCTGGAGATCCTTCTTTACTAATAGGGACTGCAAAATAACCCACTTTCTGCCAAGCTTCCCTTGCCATTCACTTGATAATCTTCCTTGTGGGTTATAATAAAGTTGTCCTCATTGCTTCTTCTATATTTTGAGAAACAGACTTTTCACTCCTCAAGACTGTGCAAGACACAAGCAGTCTTCTTTGATTTTAATAGTGCAAGATTCTTTGCAAGTATGTATTAGCTGTGGACACTGGGGCTGGTTACTATGTGAATCTTAGTTTTCTCAACTTTAAAATGGGGCTCATAATAGGATATATCTTACAGGTTTGTCATGAGAATTGCATTAGACAATCATAGTGCATGCAAAATATTTAGTTGAATACCTGGATGCAGGAGGAGGAGATGTGGTGGAAATCCCTCTCCCACCCATTTACTCATTCAATAAATATCTGGAATGAGCATGAGTGGGAGAGAAACCAGATTTTCCCTCCATGCTTTTCACACACAGGCATTCAGGTTTTCCTGGGTTTGGATTTCTAGACTCAGCTAATCCGGACAGCTGGCTGTCAACCCCAGTCTGAGACTCATGGCTACCGTGAGCCATCTCTAGAGTAGAGAAACCTGGGGAACGAGATAAAGGGCTCTTCCCCACTGTGGGTGATCCTGGAGAGGGCACTTTATCATCATGACACTTGACACTCCATCTGCAAAAGTCAGAGCCTCCTTGACCTTCACCCAGGCCACAGGACTGCTGTGGGGATCTTAATGAAATAAAGTTGATAAAGCACTTCAATTTCCTTAAAAAGGGATGAGGCAGATGTGTCATTTTTCTTAGTCCAAATATGAAAGTACTTTTAATGAGCATCCTAGCTTCTGAAATTTGCTACTTAACTTTTAGCTGGTTGACATTATTTCGTAAGTACTAGGCTACAATTAGAAATAAGGCTGTTTTGAAGGATTTTTTTCCCCTAGAGGAATTTACCTAATATACATATGTAACTTTGATTTTTTTTCCAGAAACCATGGATCACCCAAATAAAGAATGACAGTTTTTAGTAGATTATTATGCAGCCACTAAAATCACATTCTCAAAAGCAACTTGACTGACGCAAGAAAACCCTCATGATATATTTACTTATAAAAAAGGAAGAAACACATTTGATTACATGTGATGCGTTCTCCGATCTTTTATTTATATAATTATGAGCGAGAGCAAAAATTTAATAACAAGGATAATGACAACAAGGCCAACAAAAAGAGGAGACTAGCATCTGATGTGAGTGGATTATATACCAGAGTTGTACTAGGCATTTTAAATATGCTGTTCCATTATATTACTACTTGCATTTGGTGGGAGTATTACCCTCATTTCAGTCTCATTAAAGCACATGTGTGGTTGCTACGATTACTATCACCCCATTTTACAGATGGGACAACTTTACCTCAGAGATGTTGTCCCTTGCTTCAGTTCCAAATCAAGTATGCATCAGAGTGAGGTTGATTTTATGTCAGAGAAAAGTTATCCTAACAGCAAATAAGGAAAATAATATGAATAACCATCAACATAAGGTAAATAAATGATGGTGCATCCTTACAAGGGAATGCTCGGAAGCCACTGAAAACTGTGGTGCAGGGGATTCCACTTCAGGGGTAGCTAAGCAGCCTTACTTGATGAACCCTCTGGTAGATAAGAGCCAGAAACTCCTGACAACATATAATAACTAACTACCTGGGAGGCCTGGAGAGTGAACTAAAGCAGGAAGAAACTGAAGGGAAGTGAACAGTTGGAAGAAGAAAACGGTACTGGGTGAGTTTCCCATTTTCATGGCTCTCAGTCTGCAGGTAGGACCATTCAATGTCAGGTGGACAGCTAAAAGTCTCATGGAAAACCCAGGGTCAGTGGCTTATAGGATACAGAAAAAGGTTCAGGACAACAGCCTGGATGCTGGACAGTAAACGGGGAAAACCCAGACAGGAGAGACTCAGAGGCAGAGACCCCCAACTTCTGTGTATGAAGTGTGCCCAAAACTCTGCTGATGTGGCCCCTGAACCATGCATAGATGGGCATTCTCCAACCACCGGTGTCTGAGCTTCCACTCACTGCATGGCACATAGAGTATGCAAGCTTGTGTTTAGCTAAGCTAAAAACACAACAGAACAAACAAACAAAATGCTCTTTCGGGGGAACAGAACAGAATCCAGAGTTTCTATATCGTATCTTTTACAATGTCCAGGGTACAATCCAATTTTTGATTGACACTAAAAAGAAAACAGCAGAGAAAATGTAACCCATTCTCATAAGGAAAGGCAATCGATGGATACTAACTCCAGGGGCCACGCAGATTTTGCAATTATCAGTCAATGGTTTGAAAGCAGCTACTATAATTTTAATCAAGTATCTAAAAGAAAATATGATGAAATGACAGGAATCTCAGCAGAGAAACAGAAACAATAAAAATGAACCAAATGGGAATTCTAGAACTGAAAAATAAAATATATGAAGTAAAATATTCACTGGTTGGTCTTAACAGCAAAGTGAAGATGAAAGAAAGTCACTCAACCTGAAGACAAATCAATAGAAATCATTCAATAATGAAAAACAATAGCAAGAAAGAAAAGGCCCAAACAGATCTTTTTAGAGACGTGTGGGAGAATATCAAAAGGTCTAACATGGGTAATTTCTGTCCCAGAGACTAGGGCAAAAACATGTTTGAAGAAATAGTGGCTGAAGATTTCTCAGATATGGTGATACAATAAAATCACAGAATCAAATCCAAAGAAGGGTAAATACAAAGAGAACACCCATCATCGTCAAACTGCTGAAGACCCTAGATGAGGAGAAAACCTTAACAGCAGCCAGAAATCCACACACATGACCTCTATTTTATTCCTAAAATTGAAGTCTAAAAGAGTCATAGACCTAAAAGTAAAAGTTAAAGCTCTACAGATTTTGGAAGAAAACAAAAGAATATCTTCTCTACTATGGGTGTAGGCATAGATTTCTTAGACTAGACACAGAAAGCTATACCCCAAAAGAAAAACATTAAAATCAGACTGAATTAACATTAAGAACTTTTTCCCATCAAAAAACATCATTAAGAAAATGAACAGTCAATCCACAGACTGGGATAAAATACTTGTAAAATATATCTGACAAGGGACTGGTACCCAGGATATGTAAAGAACTCCTATAAATCAATGAAAACGGGTAAGATATGTGAAAAGATCCTTCACAGGGGGAGATGCATAAATGACCAATGAGCACAAGTCACTAGGGTAACACATTAAATCCGCAATGAGATGCCACTACATACGTACAAAAATAACTAAGGTTAAAAAGATCAGCAAAACCAAACGTTTGTAAAGATGTGCAGTAACTGCCACTCTCATGCATAGTTGGGGAGTGGAACAACCACTCTGGAGAAAGCACTGGCTGTTTCTTATAATATCCAGTATGAATCTACCCCAGGACGCAGCAGTTTTATTCCTAGGTGTTTACTCAAGAGAAATGAAAACATATGTCCATACACAGATTTGTAGGTGAATGATTGTTTATGGTGGTTTATTCATGGTTGCCAAGAGCTGGAATCAACCCAGGCACCCATCAATAAGGAGGGTGGACTAAAAAATGTGCTAAATCTAGGCAATGAAATACTACTCAGTAACAAAGAAGAATGAACTACTGATACATGCAACAACATGGGTGAAGCTCTAAAACCTTATGCTGAGTGAGAGAAGTCAAATAAAAAATACGTACATACTGTTTGATTTCATGTATACCGAATTCTAGAACAGACACAAGAAATCTATGGTGGGAAAAATCAGCACAGTAGTAGCCTCTGGAGTTGGGGGTAGGGGTGGAGGCAGGCAGTGACTAGGAAGGGCCCTAAGGGAACTTTCTGCGGTAATGGAGACAGTTTCTGTCCTGATGGGGGTTCGGATTGCACATTTGGGTTGTACTTGTCAGAATGCAAACGGTATACACAAGATTTGTGGATGTGTCATATTATATGAAATTTACTTCAAAAGGAAAATAAGAACCGTAAACAAATGCTGAACTCTAATTAATAATATGCATGCAGAAGTACTTGGGGGGGGGTGTATTACGTATTTGTCACTTACTTTGAAATGCAAAGAAAATGAGATGGATTGATTAAAATATAGAGGGATGGATTTGTGTGTATGTGTATTTTATACACACACACACACACACACACACACACACACACACACGATAAAACAAGTAAAATGTTCATTGTAGAACCTAGGCTATGAGCATGGTTCTTCATTATGAGCTTCTTTCAACTTTATTTTGAAAATGTTCATAATAAAATGTTGGAAAAAAAGACAGTTCAGAAACTATTTTATAAAATGGAAGGGCAGGCTCCCATAATGTGGTGAAAGGATCTGCAACTAGCCAAGGAGACATGATACTTGTAGGTCTAAGCATCCCTACCCCTATAATAAGCTCTAGACGAGCAAGACATGGTGGTGGGTTTTGATCCAGACCCTTGAAATACTTAGAAGACAGGATAAATGCTTTAGTCATTTCCTGTTTTTACATGGAACATTTGGGAAACTTGGCTCTATTATTTTCTTTTTGGAATATTATCAAACAATGCTCAAAAGCTCTTTGTGCCAGAGGAAGAAAGCCTGGTCATGCCATCATGTTAAGTGTGATGCCCATATGGGCCACTTGGTCTCCTCATAGCCCTTTTTCTTGTTGCCCTTCCAGTTTTATGTTCGTTAGGCAGGATGTCTGGAATCAGCAGACCTCAGTCCTGGCTCTGCCATTTATCAGCTTTCAGCCATTTTGTATACTTTTCTTAACACATTTAGACCATTTTCTCCTTCTCTTTCATGGTTTGGTCACAAAACTGATTCTGCCACGTAAAGGTAAAATCTAGTTCCAGAAATGTGTTGAGAGAATTTTTGCAGCAATTCTGCCTATGAATATGTTCAGTATCAAAGAGCTTTAGCCGGTTTGACTTCTAAAATATACCTTCCATCTGCTGAGCTAATTCACAAATCTGCAACCTTTACCAGAAGCACAGGGACATCTGATCACCAAGGAGAAGAGGAAGCCTTCCCAAACGAGATCGATAATCTCTACTGGAAAACTCAGGAAATCCCAAATATAGCATTTCCTTGCCATCATTTTGCAGAGACTCCTGGTGTAATACAATAGATAGAGTGCCAAAATCCCCCTGGCAGAGAACATTAAAGGTCATCTGAACCAAACATTCTGAGAGTGCAGCCATGTAGCAAGGCATGCATCTTACGCAATGTTCAGAAACCACAGCCTGGTTGCCTTTGCATCCACAGTAATGTTACTGAACTCTGCCTGGGCCATTCTAGCTCGAGAATGTCGTCATTCACCCCAAGGTTAAGACACGTGAAAGTGGCTGGGAAGGAAAAGTGCAGCTTGAGCACTTCTCTTTCTTTCTTTTTTTTTTAAAGATTTTCTTTTTTTGATGTGGACCATTTTTAAAGTCTTTATTGAATTTGTTACAATATTGCTTCTGTTTTATATTTTGGTCTTTTGGCCGCAGAGGTATGTGGGATCTTAGTTCCCTGACCAGGGATCGAACCCACACCCCCTGCGTTGGAAGATGAAGTCTTAACCACTGGACCGCTAGGGAAGTCCCCTCAAGCACTTTTGATGAAATGTCACTTCAGTGCTAAGAGGGAGGTCTCAGGTGGTAAACCTTGGTCAGGCTATTGTCACAAGCTGATCCTCCTAAGGTCACTTAGTCTCTCTCCTTATGGTCCCCTCAAAGCAGACCCCGAGGAAGGACTTGGGTGAAAGTCTTTTATTTGAAAAGTGATGCCAGGAATCACAAGTAGGAAGTGGGGAAGTGAGGCAGAGCAGGGAGACAAGCATGTAGAGGACACAGTAAGGGGCAGGTAACCACTGTGGAACTCAGTTCCGCTGAGACCCTCTGAGAGACAGTGGAGAACATGCCCTGGTATTGTCCACTATGGACAAGGATACTGGAGAGTCAGTCCAAAGATCCTACCTTTCCTTGGCTTTCCCGACTCAGCAAGCTGTCAAGGGAGAGCCTGAGGCAGGCTCTGGAGGGAGGAGGCTGCCATGCTGAGGGGTGAGTCCAGGATAAGGGTAGGACACCACAGGGAGGGCAACAATCTCTGCTCTGCTCTTTGTCTAATTCAGTGTTTTTCAGACAGTGAATTTAATGTCTGGAATCAGCAGATCTGGATACGAACACTGACTTACAACTGAATATTAATATCATTGAATATTGACTTAGCAACACACTTAAGCTTTTGACATTCATTTCCTCATTTTGGCATTCATTCCTCATCCTCATATTATTATCTGTAATAATAGTATCTAATGAAGATTAAGGGAGATGATGCCTGAAGGGGAGTTCCAAAGACTCCTTCACAGAGAAATCATTCTGTGATGTGCAGTTGTTACATTGTACTCTATACTGTATGTACAGCTGACCTTTGAACACGGGTTTGAACTGCATGGGTCCACTTATATGCAGATTTTTTTCCATAAATATAGTACCTGTATTTTCATTTCATACATGTTTCACACATATATAGCTACACTGTTATATATGTATATATAAATATATACATGTCATAGTATATGTTATAGTATAGTGCATATAGATCATGTCTCACTATATTATGTTACATTAACTATATTATCATAGTTTACAATTATTATGGGGAGATACGATACCAGGACAACCGATACAGGATCCTTTTGTAACCATGCAGGCCACATTTTTTTCTCTGCTTCCCCAAGACCAATATATTCTCTTTATGTAAATAAGATCTTCAGCAGGGACTCTGGAAGCAGCTTCCTTAAATCTAGCTGGTGTGTTAGCAGGGGAATTTTTGAGAGGGCCAACGGGGAGGGAGATGTTAGGAATTCTCATCACCATGCTGCTGACTACCTGCTTAACTTTTGTCACAGTGTTATTAAATAGTGGTTCCTAATTAAATACACAGAGGAAATCAAAGTTTCAATGCTCTGTTTAATACAAAAGGCATGTGAATTCTCACAAGAGCATGTGCAGACACACACACGCGTGTGCACACACACACACACACGAAAGAACCCAGTTGTTGGCACTGAACGTCCTTCGTGGCTTTAGTGCAAGCTCTAGAACCAGACAACTTGTACTCAAATCTCAGCTTCACAATTACTAGCTATGCAAGCCTAACTGAATTACTTAACTTCTCTCAACTTCCATTTCCTTACCTGTAAAATGGGGATAGCAATAGCACCTTGCAGGTCCTATTAGGATGAGGAATTGATGAGCCGCTCTGAGTAAAGTGACCAGTTCAGCACGTGACACATGCAAGCACAAAGGACACCTTAGTGTTGTGGTCATCTGAAATGGGTTTCTTTCAGATCCTAGTATATGAAACTACTCTCGGAAAGGCCACACATCTTAAAATATCTGCATTTCACTCTCAGGTATATAAGCAGAATTTTAGAGCCCAGTGAAATGTTAGAAATCCTCCGGGGCAGTCTGCCTCCAACTCTTCTCCAACCTGGGGGGTCTCTTTAAAATGTAGATTCAGATTCGTAAGTGAGGCCTGGGATTCTACTTTTCTAATAGTGATGGTGATTCTGCTGCTGGCCCTCAGATCGGATCGTGCTTTCAGAAGACGAAAGCCCTCATTTTCCAAACAGGACCCAGAACACTTACGTTGAGCTGCCCAAGACCACACAACTAGTAAAAGAAGACTATTTAGAATTCAGGTGTTTTGACTCCAAGTTTATGGTCCCACTGACCCCTGAACACAAATATCATCTAGCTTCTGACAGGAAATTCCTCCCAGCTGGAAGGCATTTCTGTTGATTTTCCATAGAAAGGGGGCCTCCATGATGAGTTACCAGTCCTCCGGGGAGAACTAATTGTGTTCTCAGTCCACAAGATAGGATCGTATTGAGATGCACAAGTCAGACACAGGTAGCATTTCTAGTCTTACACATAAGCACCTCTTCAATCCAGTCATTGTCAATGGATTAATTATTGGAATACTTTTAAGTGTCTTTGGAATACCTCAAACATGTGAATCTAGTTTTTCAACTGCTCATTTTATGAGCTATGAATACTGATCAAGTATTTCCAGTGAATGTTTAGTATATAATTGAGATATGCTCTAACTGTAAAATACATGCAGGATTTCAAAAACTACATTCAAAAAAGGGACGTATTAATAACTTTTACATTGATTACATGTTCAAATGATCACATTTGCATGTACTGGGATAAATGAACCATATTATTCAGTTAATTTTACATGTTTCCTTTCCCTTCTTTAAATGCTGATACGAAAAATCTAAATTGCGTACGTGGCTTAAATTATATTTCTATTGAAAACTGGTTTAGATGGATGGATAGGTGAGCATATAGATGACAGACAGACAGAATCAACCCTATGCATTTATTATCTAATTTATATATGATATAAATTAGATACGTAAATCAACACATATATAAATTATTTCAGAATTCTCTTACGCATACCTATCCTCTCAAATTGGTTATATATGCACCTATATATATGATATGTATTTTTTAACCTTTGTTCAAACATTAAATGTGGTTAAATTTCTCTCACATACTCACGTTAAAAATGCCTTTCTATGTTTATGACTTGAAACAATGACTACTCATTACAACATGCTTGTACTTGATAGTTGATTTCATGAATTATTAGTTTCCCAATGGCATGCGGAGAGGGCCTGCAGCTCCCGGAAGAGAACATGTCTCCCTCCCTCACTGATGTGTCCTTTAATGCATTAGCGAGGGTAGCGAATGTCCTCCTCCCCTTCAGAGAGCAAACGGTTTGGCGCTCTAGCCAAGGCTTGGGGGGATCCCAGAGAAGAGCAGTGGTAGCACAGGTTTATAACTTGGCTCTACCACTTAATACATAATCTTTAGGCAAGTCAGTTAGCCTTCTTGATTCCCAGTCTCCTTATCTGAGAAGAGAGGACTATGAAAGCACATATCTCATAGGGGTTTGTGAGGACCACGTAGCATGCTGCTCACAGAGGACTCTGCATATTGCCTGGCACAGACCAAGCACGCAGTTCACCCTGGCCATTGTGGTAGAGATGTCTAATGCTCGTGTGTAATCAGGTCTCCTTTCTTCTGAGCATGGTGATGATATCACTCTCCTGTCCCCTTGGCAACTGGATGGGGCTATGTCATTATTATAATAGATGGATTACAGTAAGAAGTGGGGTCTGTTATTTCCAGGACAGATCATTTAGTTGTGAACGCAGAATCTGGAATGTTCTCTTCCTTTGCCATGGACAATTACTGGTATCAGATCAACATGGTGCAGTCATGACGTCATGGGGCATGATTACATGAAGCAGAGCACTTCTCCAACCAATACTGGTTATGTAGCATGAGCAATAAATAAGCTTTTGTTGCTTAAGCCATTAATTAATATTTGGAGGACGGTTTATTACTGCAGCGTAACTTAACCCAACCTGATTCATATACCGTTACCTAAGGCCACTCCTCTGTGGAACTAGGTCTTTTGATTTGGACTTACAAGGCCCTTCCACAGTTCCTGATCTACAGTCTCTCACAGATAAACATCAAGAGTTCAGTCATTCCCTCCAAAGTAAGTGTAGGTCACTCATCTTGGGTGTTTCCTTTTCATCTAATCCCACCAACGTTTTCCCCTCCTGAACGAAGTTGCTACCAAGGCCTTTTTTTTTTTTTTTTGAGAAAGTAGATTATATAAGTCATGTTTGCTTTCCTAAAACAACTTCTGCTTCTAAAACAGCTTTTATGACCAAGATATATTTTTTTTAATACTGCACCAAGGCTAGTAAAAAGAATGGAAACTACGGATCATAAAAATGTCAAAAGTGAAACACTCATTTCCATGCAAGTTGTGAAATAAAATCAATATACGTTAACCTATTAAGAACAAAGGAAAATAAAGGGAAATTTAAATATGTTTTTGTTATTATTTGATCCAAATTCATAGATCCACTGTTGCTAATGGCTAGAAAGGACCCCAAAGATCATTATATCCAACACCCTGAAATTGTCACAATCAAATTTATAGTGGTTCATGTCAAAATATTTAGTTGTAGGGATAGACATAACATGTACTTCCAGTATTACATTCTTAAAGAATAGTTAATGATTTTACAGTTTTCCAGAAGCTAAGAAAGCTAAAATTTGTTGCTGCAAGAGCAGAATTTCTTAATAAGCATGCCAAGAAGCAAGAGGATTCCGGAACAGCTAGTATGATATTTAAGGTGAATTTTTTTTCTATCTAGAGAAGCATGGTGTTCCTTAGAAAAAAAGTGAAACTGTCTTCAAAGATCTGGGGAATTTTTCAAGTGCCATTGGTCCAATTTTTCCTAATTTCCTGACTTTCATTCCCTTATCTGGTCCACAGCAACCACAAGGACTGCCCACTTTACCTGTATCTCAAGAGAAAAGCCAAGAATCAACATTTATTTCAAAAGCTCTGTTTTCTTCTGAAAGATAACTGCTTGCTCTTGTAAGGGACAGAACCCAGTATGTAAAACCTGAGGTCTCAGGAGCCCTTGGACCAGGCCCTATCTGTGATGACCAGAGTTATCATCGGATTGGAGGACAAAGTGAGCATTTAGGGAGAGCTAATAAGAACGTCCCCAAGATGGTGAGGCTGGAGGAAGCAGTGATAGTGTTTCTGAGAGGCAGCATAGCCTAGTGGCTAAGGTTCCGGTGCCAGACTTCCTGGGTTTGAATCATGCTGGCTCTGCATTTTCCAGATAGGTGAACTTGGACGCTGTCTTAACCTCGTCACACTTCAGTTTCTCATCTTTGAGATAAGGATGATAATTAATAGTCTCTACCTTAGAGGGTTGCTACATAAATTAAAGGTCCTAATACTTGTAAAGCACATAAAACAATACCTGAAGTGCAGTATGCACTATCTCTATAGGTGTTTCTTAAAAAGAAA
Source organism: Leucopleurus acutus (assembly GCF_964270905.1). Lineage (NCBI taxonomy): Eukaryota > Metazoa > Chordata > Mammalia > Artiodactyla > Delphinidae > Leucopleurus > Leucopleurus acutus. Next base: position 5,740,821 of record NC_139162.1, read on the forward strand.
ATAATGGTGTTGCCAAAGCGACGTAATCATATTTACAAATGGTATTTATTAATCAGAAATCTGAAATCCACCTTCAGTTTCACAGTTCTGTTAGAGAACCACTTCTGTGAGTTGTGGCCTGTGCTGGAACCCTGATAAATACAAGTGGCCTTAGCTGAATGAGGTTGAGACTCCTGACTACCCTTCTAACGGAAGAAACACAGTGACACAAATAATTCAAGATGTATGATTACAAAATCATTTTGTTTGATGTATTACAGGATAATTTAAGAACACACATTGGGGGCTTCCCTGGTGGTGCAGTGGTTAAGAATCCGTCTGCCAACGCAGGGGACACGGGTTCAAGCCCTGGTCTGGGAAGATCTCACATGCCGCGGAGCAACTAAGCCCGTGCGCCACAACTACTGAGTCTGCGCTCTAGAGCCTGTGAGCCACAACTACTGAAGCCCACGTGCCTAGAGCCCGTGCTCCGCAACGAGAGAAGCCACCACAATGAGAAGCCTGTGCACCGCAAGGAAGAGTAGCCCCTGCTCGCTGCAACTAGAGAAAGCCCACGCACAGCAACGAAGACCCAATGCAGCCAAAAATAAATAAATAAATAAATTAAAAAAAAAAAAAAAGAACACACACTGGGGATTCTGAGAATCTACCTTAAATTGTAGCAGTTACTGCCCCCTTATTCTTGGGTACCTGGACACTGAACTGAAGAGCATGGGAAGTGGATAACTTAAAAAAAAAAATTATTGGAGTATAGTTGACCTACAATGTTCTGCTAGCTTCAGGTGTACAGCAAAGTGAATCAGTTACACACACATATTTTGCCCCCAACCCCAAATCTTATAAATCTTTGCAGTGAAAACCTTCTGACCAGTGGGTGGCGATCATGTGTCATGATGCAAAAGACCATATTTCCTTCAGAAAGTTTAGATACTGGGCAGAAATAAAAGAACAAGGGAGTAGGGGGTGGAAAGGCTGAACAAAGTGGTGAGCAAGCTGTGCACAGACCATCCCCTCAACGAGCTTGCAATCTTCAAATCAAAGAGTGCAGCTGCACTGATGTAAAATATTCCAACCCTTCCCATCCCAACTGCTTGCTTAATTCCTCTCTCAGAGCTATGGGAATATTCAAAAATAATAACATTAATGATGAAGATGATGGGGGGCCAGTCTCTGCTAGTGACAGCAAAGGGTCATGGACCAGTCATGAGCACTGTCAGATAGCTGGTTCCGAAGACCATGTCTTAGTCTTTAAGTAAAGAGGCTGCTGCAACAAAACAGAGCATTGCATGTGAGAATTCTACTGCCTCAGATTCTTGGCTAACTTGACCTGCCTTTGCCAGATTCTGAACGCTATTGCATGAGTGAGAGTGTAGTGTATTCCTGTGAGACTGATCGCTGAAGTTACAGAGTCCTGAGTTTGTCTCACTTAATAGCTATGTGACATTGTATCAGTTCGTTTTCATCCATGAGCCTCAGTTCCTCTATCTGTAAAGCAGGGATGGACGTCATTGTGACAATGTGTTAGGGAGTTTTAGAGACTAAGAGAGATAATGCCTATAAAATGATTATGACAATGTCTGAAACTTAGAAAATATGTAAAATTATCATGATCATCATCCTATTGGAAGCTGGCATCTGCTATGATTCAACCCATAAGATCTGACAGTGGCACCTGTCTCCCATTGATGTTCTTAGTTTCCATTTCTGCTGAGGCTGCCATTTTGCTAAGTACTAGTTGTATCTTCTGTAGAAAGGCAGCAATGCCCCAACTAATACATTAGGTGGGAAGATTCAATAAGATGATGGGCTGATCATGCTCTGGTAGCCCTGGAATTAAGGACAAGGGGAGGGCTTCCTAGCCCAGGCTGTAAATACTCCTGTTAGGTCCTCCTTCAAGATTTTGGCTTGACTAAGTGGTAGAATGGAGGAAGGAGAGTGTGCAAGGCCTAAGACACTCCAAGATTTAGAGGCCAGGGAGAGGAAGAGGGATGAGCCAAGCAGGCTGAGAAGGGTGGGTCAGGGAGGAAGGAGGGGAGCTAAGTCCTATTACTGCTCTGCCTTTTCTTTTTCATTAAAACCCATTTCTTCATCCTGTCCCATTCCAGCATTTTCCTAACATATTTACGTTTCCGTTGACTATACTAATTCAATAGCACCAAAAATGTTATAGGATGTGCATTTTATCTCTAAAGCTAAACATTCAATCAGGCCTTTGGATCATTAATCTTAGTGTGTCTGGCTTGAAAAACATGAAAACTTCAAAATTTTAACAGAAAGTGATAGTCCTTGGTATGGTTATTCGTTATTGTTTATTAAGTGTTGACTGTCTCAAATACTATTTAGGTTAGTCCCTTCATATGTTTTCTATCATTTAATCCTTGACACAACCAAATTTGGAAGGTTCCCATTTTACAGATGGGGAAACTGAAGTTCCAAGGGCTATGGTGACTTGCCCAAGTTCTCAGTGGTAGTAGACAAGCAGATAGTAGGCTCTTCTCACTTCTAAGTCTATGCTCTTCACCATTGCCCCACACAGCCTCTCTGCAAACTGATCAAGATGACAGAGAGATATAGTGAGTTGCTTTCTGTTGCCCTAAGATTCAGTAGTAAGGGAATGAAGGCTGCTCTTTGGAAGGGAATCTGTAAATCAATAAATAATCAGTAAGAACAAAGAAAGGCAAAATTAGGACAAAATGACTCCAGGGAAGTGAAACTCAGCCATCTGTTTGAAGGGGTTAGTACATCTAAAGAATGAGATAGACCTAAAGAGGGTGGCCACCAATGGAAGCTTAGATAACAAGATGCCATGCTGGCAGTGCCCATCCTGGAGGCAGGAAGTGCTGCTGAGGCCAAGAGCCGACACCCGGATGGCAAAGGCAGTCTGGGCTCATGGGTGGAATTAAGTTAGCGGGCTTTCTTAGCCCCATTCCTCTGAACAGCCACTCTGACCACACTTGATACTTATTAAGCAGTCTTCCAATTATGATTTGGCTTTCCACAAAGAGTGAGGGAGAAGCTGAACGTGTGCTGACCACGTGGACTTTGAGTATCTGGTCTCTTTGACGGTAATTTCTCTTTGTAAATTAGCAGATCAGCTCCATGCAGGGAGAGAATTTGCTGATCATCTGTGCTTTGTGTATCTCAGCGCCTATGATGGTTATTCCCCTTTTTAAATTAATAGATTGGCTTCATATAGGAAAAGAAAATGCTGATCACACGGACTTTGAATGTTCCGGTCCTTGTCACACTCATTCCTCTTTGCAAATTAATAAATTGGCATTCAGGTTTTATAATCCCTTTTGTAAGCATTTGTTGTAAGAGGTGGTTCTTCTCTTGGGATTGACAATATCAGGAGGTCCTTGGTTGGCTGGGTGAACAATTTGTCCCCATTTGCCCAGGACTTTCCTGGTTTTAGCTCTGTAAGTCCACAAGCCCAGGAACCACCTCTGCCTCAGGAAAGCCAGGGTAGCTTGCTTAGGATTTTCTCAATTTTAAAATGAATAGTTTTGCATCTTTCTAGAGATCCCCTTAGTCCTTGATAACCCTACAGCTTAGCCACTTGGTAACGAAAACCCAACATTGCCATGAAGCTGAGAAAAAGACAAAGTGTTTCAGAAATTACCTACACGTGCCAAATTCAAATTTCGTATCTACTTTTAGAAGGACCTGTAAGCTGTTACTGTCTTATGACTTCTAGATATTATACCACAGTATAATCCATGAGTATTTTATTTTACAGCTCTTATACTTAAGACATTTTACAGAAGGCAAGCTTTGCACTAACATACAGGAGTTGAGATGATTGTTCTATACCTGGACCTCATGCAAACTGCGGTTCTTTCTGTCTAAAGACAGTCTGCATTCTTATTTTTAGATCCCAAAGCCATTTGCTAGTTGCTACACAGTGGTGTGGTAGAGTCTAGCTGAGGTGTTGAAGATGGAAGTTTCCCCAGCTGTATTCACTGCTGACCCTTACCTCTACTACCCAGAGGGAATGGGAAGAGAGCTTGGGAGACAGCAACACATCCAATGAACAAGCACCCACAATCAGTCTGTATTGTCACCTAATTAGCGGCAATTCTGTGTTAACTCGATGGCCCACCTCCCATTTCTCTGCTCTAGCATTCATCAGAGCTGACCACACCCACTTCTCCAGGCTTTCCTTACCTCTGTGATACCACTCTCTCCTGGTTGTTCTACCTTCAAGCTTCTCCTATACCCAACCTCCAAATGTTGGGATCCCTCCCAGCTAACCTCTGGGATCTCTTCTCTAAAGCCCTACTGTCTAGTACATAGCCACGAGCCACCTGCAGCCATCAAGCAGTAGGAATGTGGCCAGTCTAAATTGAAGTGTGCTGTAACACACTAGATTTCTAAAACTTAGTATGGAATAAAAATAGCTCATTTTAAAATACTAATTGAATGATGGAATGATAATTATGCTATACACTGGGTTTAAGAAGATATTATTAAAACTAATTGTATCGTTTCTTCCTACTTTTTTAACGTGACTACCAGAAAATTTAAATGTACACATATGCCTCGCATTATATTTCCACTGGGCAATGCTGCCATGAAGTCTTCTCCTCAACGACCTCCAAAATCCTCAGAGAACTTGAGACTGACAAATCCAAAGTGTGTATTTCCAGCTCAGAATGTAATGTCATACATCCATCTGATATTTTTAGAGATCTCTACTTGGACATCTCACAACATTCTCATACTTAGCCTGTTCAAATCTTGATTCTGTCCCCTGAACTTGCCTCTCCCCAGTATATCTGATCATTCCCAAGCCACTCCCCAAAAAAGATGCTACAAAACTGACTTTGAAGATGAAGGAAAGGGCAGCTTCTAGAAGGTGGAAGAGGCAAGGAATGGATTCTCCCCTAGAGTCCTCAGAAGGAACCAGCCCTGCCAATACTTTAATTTGAGCCTCGTAAGACTCAGTCTGCCTCCAAGATTGCAAGAGAATAAATTTATGCTGTTTTAAGCCACTATGTTTGTGATAACGTTTTATAGCTGTAATAGAAAACCAACAGGGACAAATGGCGCAGCTCTTCTCCCTGCACAGCCCTGTCATGACTTCCTCCAGTAATATTTCAAGCCAATCTACTTCTCCAAATCTCCATCACTACAATTTTAGGCTGGGTTTACTGTAACAACTTCTTAACTAGCCTTTCCTTAGGATGAATTAAAAAATGGTTGTAAATGCTTTGCCAATCTTCCCATCAAGAGGTGGAGTCTATTCCACTCCAGCTGTGGTGTGTAACTTCCTGGGCTGGGCCTTAAGAGAGATGTAGCTTCACTTTCACATGCTTGGACTGATCCCTTTGGAAGCCAATGACCACATAAGACCTCTGATTAGCTCTGAGGAAGCCCAGGGTAGCATATGGAAAGAGACCATATGAAGAAGCACTGCGGTGCCAGATTTCTGGGTAAAGCTTTCTTGGATCTTTAGGCTAACCAAGCCAGCGGCTGATAATAGCTCAGTGCAAGATCCACCTGATATGCCATTGAACCCTGCCTGAATTCTGAACCCACAGAAACATGACCAGATAGAATGGTTGTTATTTTAAGTCCCTAAGTTCGGGGTACTTTGTCACACAGCGATAACTAAAATACCTCTCTTCCACTCATGTGATGGCTCTAACCCAACTGTGACATAGCAGCCAGCATGGTCATCTTATGGTTAGTCTGTAGGTCATTCCCCCGCTTATCACTGCAAAAGAAAACTGAACCTCCATCCTCTGTCACTTCCCACTGGAACCCAGCCATAAGACATCAAAGGCATCACTGGATATTTATGGTCTAACAGCTGTTCAATTAGAAATGCTCTTATTAATTCGATAACTCTTTCTGCAGTACTGACTATGTTCCAGGCACTGAACTATGTTCCAGGCACTGAAGTATTAAGGACACAGTGGGGAACAAAGTGGCATGGGAGATGGACCCCAAGCAAGAAAAGAAACAATGTCTTTAAACGTCGAACATTGTGACAAATGCTGTGAATGGAACACACACACACGCACAAAACACACTGCACCGTGACAGAAAATTAACAGGGTGTACCCAATTTAAGTAAGGTGATAAGGGAAGCCTTCTCCGAGGAGATGATGTTTAATCAGATGCTTAAAAGGGAAAGACCTCGGCACCATTATTCCTAGACCAGGCTCTATCTTTCTAGATGCAAAGCCCAGAACCAAAGTCCAAGAGAGGCGTCACAACGCCCCCGGTCCTAAAGTCTCAGCAATTGTGATACCATTTATTTTGCTAACACACCTCCTTCTTGATTTTCCTCTGCTGCATAAATTACTTCTCTGCCCAGACTCACTCACTATCTCGGCTTCCAGCCTCCAATCCCAGTCCCCACAATGTCCCTAGAGTGCCCTTCTCTCAGATCATCATCTCTTGTGACACCTCAGTGCCAGCATTAGCACGGACATTAACACAAGCATTGGCAAACCCGAAGTCCAATTACCTTTCATTTCTGTTGGGCAGAGATTACTCACAATTGCCATATTTGAGACGTGGGGTAGGGCTTCTTTATTTTTGCTCTATTCCTTTATATATTTATAAATATTATTATATAGTTGTTAACTAAAGTTACAATCACAAGTCCCTGGTTTCATTTAGCTGTGGTGGAAAAAGCAACATGAGCTCGTTAGTATTAAAGTCATTTAGTGACAAGTTTGCAGTGGGTATCCTGGACCTTCTGATGTTGGTCCCTTGGCACATGGGAGAGCATCTTCCCTAGCGCACCAGTGATGGGTGTGTAAGAGGAATTTTCAACTGGGAAAGACACTTCTCACTCATCTGCTCCTGCCACTTACTCATTCCACTACATGCCAGGGTTGGCACAGGGAGAAGGTCACTGGAGACCATTTCGGAAAGAAGAGTCACATAAACCATGATTCCGGGAATTCATATGATATGGTTTAAGTCTGCCCCTCACACGCACACCAGCGTGGCTCCTCTGCCACCCTGGTGTGGAGCCTCAGTTGTCTACTAGGGACCTTTGGATTTTGAAGAACCAAAGTATTGTATTCAGAAGTATGGTGAATCAAGGAGGTCTGAGTTAACTGAATATTTGTTCATTTCATGAAGGATGATCATTCTGTCTCTAAACTCCACTGAAGATGTGTGTGTTAGAAATCCAGAAAGTCAGTCCTCTAAGCCTGGGCTGTCCTCTGACTGACCTGTCATGGAACATCCTGGCTCAAACCACAGCGCTGGCGAAACAATCCTGTGTCCACTCTGAATGTGACATCACCGGAGAGCTGGAGCTGCCTGAGGCAGTGGCAGTCCCCTGCCCTCGTGCCTTTGGCCGGGTCACACCCTCTCAGCCACCTCTGATTTCAGCGGCAGCTGTGCTGCACAGTTCTCTGTGGGCACACAGTTACCGTGTCCCAGGGTTTTACCCCAAGTTCACGTGACTGCAAGTCATTCTTCCCAGGACTTGTTCTGACACATCAGGAACTTGTTCTAAACACAAGGCAGCTGACACCCCCTGGGACAACTCTCAATCCAAAGGGAGTAGGCAGCCTGTGGATAAAGGCTCCAGCATCCCCATCTTACAGGTGGATGATTCTGGGAGGTATTCCAAAGGGCTCTCACAGTTCCTGTTTAAGTGAAGAAATTAATCCTAATGCCCACAGAAGCAACCTTGATAGTTTAACTTTTGAGTAGCTTTTTCTCCTTCCCTGTCTCATTCTACCCTTTCGTCACTTCTGCTCCCTTGGACTACCTCCCAGATACATTTCCAGCACCCAGGTCCCTGTCTCAGGCTTTCTGGGGAACTCAAACTAAAGCAGATGCAGTCCAACCAGTACATCCCTCTGAATGAGAATGGATTAGCACAGAGCAAGAGGCACTACTGCAGGGTGGCAGCAGGGTGGGGAGGAGGCAAAGCAAAGAAAATATCCTTCCAAAGCTTTGTTGGATCCTGGAAGAGAGGTAATCTCACCACCAGACAGTTTCTCTGAGGGCAGAGTGTGTCAGCAGTAATTATTTTTCCCTGACTGCATGTTGTTTCTAGGACCATTCCAGATGCTGACTTCAAAAGCTTTCTAGTTTGTAGTGTGCTATATAAGACTTCTTTTGTTCTTTCCTGTGCGTCCAATTCCATTTCTGGAAGACACACAAGAAAAAACAGCATTATCATGGAAACATCATTATTCTCTTCTCCGCACTCTGGTCAAGGGAGCTGGGCAGAGAAGACTGGCTCCTGAGGCCCAGCCCTATCCTCCTGGCAGTTAGAACCCTCTGTCCATGCCATCCCTCAGCACCATGGCAGGAAGTCTGAAAGAGCATCTGTCAGAACAAAAGGTATCCCCGTAATCTGTGAGGTCACAAGAACACATATGTTGGGAAAAAGAGAAACATATTATTTGACACCCGCATGTTGAAACACAAAAATAGCAAACCATCAGAGAAGGACATTTTTCTAGAAGAATCTGGCCAGTGGCATATATGAGAAAGCCCACTCAAACCAAACATAGAGGCTCTGCTACCCAGGTCCTTTTGTTTGATGAGTGAAGTGAAACCTACTTTTTCTCCAAAAAATGGTAAAGATGAAAAAAAATCTTCAGAGGGCTCTGAAAAAGGAGAGGGGCTAAAGTCACACTCCAAACCTGACAGAGCATTTAACTGACAAAGAACAAGAAACTAAATTTGTATTTAGGGCTAAAAAATACTATTAAATGATTTGTGTGTTTAAGACAAAAAAGATTTCATGGAGTTAAATAAGTATTCTTACTTTTTTTTTTTTTGCGGTAAGCGGGCCTCTCACTGTTGTGGCCTCTCCCGCCACGGAGCACAGGCCCCGGACGCGCAGGCTCAGCGGCCATGGCTCATGGGCCCAGCCGCCCCGCGGCATGTGGGATCCTCCCAGACCAGGGCACAAACCTGCATCCCCTGCATCGGCAGGCAGACTCCCAACCACTGCGCCACCAGGGAAACTCAGTATCCTTACTTTTAAAAGTAAAGTTGCTTGGGAGTCATGATAACCTAAGACACCCCTTTTTCTTATTTCTAAGCCATTTCCCCTACCCCATTTCAATGTCTCTAAAAGTTAGAGATGTATCTTGCAATTGATGTTAAGGAAGGACTGTATCCAAATTTAAGTGTCAGCATTTTTCTTTCTTAGTGGTACTTAAAATACAGGTATGCTTGACCCACACGCTGGTCTCAACTCCTTTCCTCTCCCACTTCTAGAGTAGAAGGTGATTTTATCTCAGGGGTTTAAACTTCACATTGTCAGGTGTCAAGAAGATTCAAGATGGTGCAGGCCAGAAGGAATGGAGGGAGGCTAGGACCTGTTTCTAGCCAGGTTTGTGTGTCAGACTAAGGATTCAGGCTACAGCTTCAGTGGTATGTATGCATTCTTCTTACACCTAGGGTGACAGTAAGAAATATTTGCTAACTCACCAAAAGGAAGAGTCATCCAACTGCCACTCTCCTTTTACTTACTTTCAACTTTTTAATTAAAGCATAATATTTATCATTCATATATTAAACTGCAAGTGTACAGTTTCGTGAATTTGTGTGTGCATGTAGTGAATACTCCTATGTAACCACCATGGAGATCAAGATATACGATACTGTCATCACCACAGACACATCCCTCATGCCCTCTGCAGTCATCATGCTTCCAAAGGTAACCACTGTTCTGATTTCTACCACCGTCAGATAGTTCTGCTCATTGTTGAACTTCACCTACCTGGGCCTGTCTCTTCATATCTGGCTTCTTTCATGTGATGTTATGTCTATGAGGTTCTTAAGCATAACAGTATTTTTTATTGCTACATAATATTCCTCTTATGTATATATTAAAATTTATCCATTTGTACCTTGATGGGCTTTTGAGGTGTTTCGAGTTTTTAGCTATTATGAATAGTGTTCTGAACATTCTTGTAAATGTCTTTTGGTGTACATATGTATACAGTTCTTCTAGGTATAGATCTAGAGGTGGAATTTCTAGGTCACAGATGTTCAGTTTGCAGTGTGTTAGAGTTCCAGTTGCTGCACATCCTTGCCAACACTTGGTACTGTCTAAGCCATTTTGGTGTGTGTATGTAATAATATCTCTGTATAATCTCCTAATAGCTTTACTTTGTGTTTCCCTGATGGCTAATGACTTTAGAAACCCTTTTAATACATTTAGTGGTCATTTGGATATCCTCTTTTGTAAAGGGCTTGTTAAAACCCATTAACCATTTTTAATTGGTTTATCTGCCTTTTGTTATTATTTTGCAGGAACTGTTAATGTATCCTGGATAAATGTCCTATAATAGATACACATATTACAAATATCCTTCCCACTCTGTAGCCTACCTTTTTACCTCCTCAATGGTGTATTTGGATGAGCATGATTTTTCTTTTTTTTTTTTAATTTTAGTGAAGTCCAATTTATCTATCTTCCATTTGTATACATAGGAGAAACTGGCTTATAATTTTCTTTTCTTCTAATGTTTATGTCTGCTATTTTGATGAAGGTTATACTTGCCTTAATAAAAGAAGTTTAAAAAGGTTTCACTTTTTCTATTTCATGGATGATTTTTTTAAATTGATTTAGTTTCTTCCTTAAATGTTTGGTAGAATTCACCATGAAGTCACCCGGCCTGGAGTTTTTGTAGGCTATAGAGTTTTTAAATAATAGATATAGGGCTATTCAGATTTTCTATTTCTTCTTATTATGTTTTGGTAAGTTTGTTTTTATTATTTGAGAGAATTTGTCAAATTTATTTAATTTTCAAATTGATTTTCAGAAGTATATCCACAATGCCCTTTTCTTGTGTGTTTTTTTTTTTTAAATATTTGGAGGATCCCTAGTGATATCTCCTTTTTCATTCATTTGATTGGTAATCGCACCTTTTTTCTTTTTCTTGGTCATCCTTCCTAGGGACTTACCAACTTACGAATTTTTCAAAGAACTTGTGACTTTCTTACATTTTTTCCTATTTGAATCTACTTTCTATGTTTTTTATTTTTATCTTTATAATTTTTATCTTTATTATTTCCTTCCCTTTATTTTCCTAGGGTTAAATTTGCCATTCTTTGATTTAGATCATTTACTTTCAGCCTTTCTAGTTATGCACTCAAAGATATAAAATTTTCCTTTACTTGATCTGCATCCCACAAGTTTTGTTATATTTTCAAAATATTCCACTCATAATGTTTTCTACCTTCTACTATTACCTCTTATTTTACCCATGGAATATTTCAAAGTATACTGCTTTGGAATATCAAACACATGGAGATCTTCTAGTTTTCTTTTTACTATTGATTTCTGTTTTAAATCCACAATTGTCAGAATACATATTCTGTATGATTTCTATCTTTTGAAATCTTTTAGATGTACTTTATGACCAGCATATGATATATTGGAAACTATTCCATGTGTTCTCGGAAAGAATGTGTATTCTGAAGTTTTTCGACGCAGTGTTCTATATATGCTATCGAAATTTCCATTAACCTTATTTCCATTTAGACTAATATATCAGTTACTGAGAAGCGAGTTAAAATTTCTAGCTATGATTATGGGTTTTTCTATTTTTACTATTAGTTCTGCTTTATATATTAGTTTTATTTTACATTTGTTATTGAATGCAGCCAAATCTAGGATTGTTACATCTACCAGCTGTATGGTTTTATAATTCTGAAATAACCCTTTTTATCTGTAGTAATACTTCTTTAACATCTATATTTCCTCTGAAAATAGCATAGCTGCACCAACTTTGTTTTGGTTAACATTTATATGATAAGTTTATTTAAATTTGTTCACTTTTCATCTTTTTCTATCCCTACATTTAAAGTATAACTAATTTAAGTGATATATAGCTGTTGTTTTAAAATCCAGTGTAATAATTTTTGCTTTTAATTGGAGTATTTATATTTCTGGGTCCTCATGTTATTCTATATTCCACCTTACCTTGGGAAATCATCTCATTGTAAATAAGTCCTGTTTGCATTATCCTAAAATGAGTATCTTCTTATACACAAGGAGAGAGAACGTCTAAAAATGAGGACACATAAAAAGCCAAAAAAACAATGGAAAACTGGGTCCTTTTGACACATACTGAGGCCCTACATTAAGTTTATGATACCCATTTAGCTCCTATACTAAGTTATAGTTAAAGCCAGAACTCCCTACCCTGTGCATTTACTGTATGTACCATATTAGGACATGGTCATTCTTCTGTACTAGATAATAGTATTTAGTATTTACTGTGTGCCAGGCACTGTTCTAAGATCTTCACATGTATTATGTCATTCAACTCTCATATTAACCCTAGGAGGTACTATTTTTATTCCCATTTCACAGATTTTTTTTAAATGTTAAGTTTTAAAATGGTAAAAAAGAATTTATCACAAATCTCAAGGTCGATGAACTCCACAGCTGAGATTTAAACCCAGGAAATTTGACTGCAATGGCTTAACTATTAAATGACTCACTTTTTGGCCTTTCCCAGTAGGCTGTCTTATGTGGAAAGAAAAACCAGGATATCTTTAAACTCTGGTCCAACATATACAACCTATTTACTTTGCCAAATACTACTTTATAAAATGTCTATTTCATTAATAATTGCTGATGGTCTATTTTCCATTGTTCTTACTTAAAGTTTTATTTCTGAAATTTCCATTTTTGCTTTTCTAAATATTCTTAAATGTTTTATGGGTCTTTACAGCATATTTTCTAAAAAACAAATATGGAATGTAGTTTTTTGCCATGTGTGGCAGAATTCAGGGAGCAATGAAAAAATATGAACCTGAATTGTTAATCTTACATCTTATTTCTACAGGATGCTGTTCTTTTTCTTGCCAAAGAAATGGTGACAGCTTGGATTTATAACAATGCATTCAGAAACCTTGAGGTTCTATAACAGAAAATAATGTATCATTAGGCACTCTGAAAGGATAATGAGGCACTTACTACTTCTTGCTCATTTGGGTAAAGGTTTCTAGAAATAAACATTAACTTGTATGGACTTGGCATATGGATCATTCATGAAGTAAGCAGAGAATGCACAATATAGTTAGCTGCTTGAATTATTTCTCCATAAATTATTCATGCTTCTAATTTATCTAACCACTTTCCCTCTCATACAGTATCTGAATTTTCCTCATTTCCACATGACAGGAGTGCATTAGCATCAACAAGGACAAAGTTAACCAAAAAAAAAAAAAAAAAAAAAATTAAATGGTTGACCAAAGAAGCCATAGTCAAAATAAATCCAAGAGTGAAGTCCTAGAAAAGAGAGCTATATCCCTCAGAGGAAACAATCCAGTTTGGGGTCTTAGCTTCTCTCAGGAATTTGAATTCTTCATTCTTAATGAGATGATGAATAAATAATATGATAGGTAAATTCTACCTACAGCTACATTGGATGGTAGGTAGGATGAAGTTCGTATCTGGCTGTTGTGGTCAATAAGCAGAAATTTCCTGAGAGCTCTCACTATAAGTGGTAACCCTAGGACATGTATAAAGAATTCTGAGCATCTTAATGAGATCCAGATTACAGAGCTCCCGGCACCCAGTCATTGCAAATTACGTAATCTGTACGATTTACAAGTATATCATGTTTCATTATTGACTGTAGCATTATTTTCACCATGATTACTTACAAATCTCAAAAAAAGAGAAGTTCATAGCAACTAATTAACCTACTGGCATTAGCATTCATTTGGCTAAAATATACATCATTAAAAAAATAAATCAATGGTTCTGCTAACATCACAACTCCTAACCTGGTCTTTATTCCTGTAAGCCTATTGCAACCGATTTATACCACCCCTAGAGACAGATGTAGAAGAGACCATATCATTTTAAGTGAATGTGGAGGATAAGAGCTTACTTTGGTGGGAGAATCACATGAGTGATGAAGAGCAGTGAAGGGTGAAGATGACAAAGCCAGTTTGGGGTCAACTGGAATGTTGCTCAGTAGGCATCAGAAGCCCCTGGTGGCCTTTGAATAGGGCATGATACGATCCTGGCTATGCTTTGGGAAGAACAATTCAGCAGTAGTAGGCATGTGGATTGGATCAAAAGGGAAGAGAAGAAGTCAGACTTAAGAGAAATGCTATTCACAAAGCACCGTCACAGGCCAGGTAAGAGGATGTCATGTCTTAACTAGTTGTAGCGACTATAATGGAGAAGGTGTACAGGTAAAAACCTCATGGGAGAGAGAAAGAATGAGAAGTGTCACCGACTTCTCAGGTGATGAGGCATCAAAGACAAATTAAGGCTCGGATGCCTGAGAAGACAAGGATGCCACTGTAAGAAATAGAGAATCCAAGAAGATGAGGTTTAGAGGTCCACGAGAGGAAGTGTCTGTATACACACACACTAACCTTGAGAGACAAGACATACAAGTAGACATGTCCTGTAGGCAGCAGACATGAGCAACCTAAAGTCAGAAATGGAGCTGTGAATTTAGAGACGTCCTAAAGAGAGGATGTTTAAAGCCACCCAGTTGGATGAGATTGTTGAGAATGGTAGAAACCAGCAGAGGAGAATCAAGACAGAAATCTGAAGGACACCTCCAATGACAGGAAGAGAAGGAAGAGGAATTAGAGGAGAACAAATATAAGGGGTTGCCATGCACATAAAGAGTGGGAGAACCAGTGGGAGAGTACGATGTCTTTGAAGGCAGATGAGACAGCATTTCAAGGAGCATTTCAAAACTGTCAAACGCTCTGGTGGGAATGTAAAATGGTTCAGCTGCTATAGAAAACAGTTTGCTGGTTCCTCAACAAGTTAAACATAAACCATATGACTTAGCAATCCCATTCCTACTTCTAGGTATAAACACAAAAGGACTGAAAGCTAATACTTAAACAAATACATGTACATGCATGTTTGTAGTAGCACTATTCACAACAGTCAAAAGGTGGAAACAACCCAAATGGCCATCGATGGATGCATGAATAAACAAATGGTGGTCTATCTATACAGAGTAGTATTAGTCAGCCATAAAAAGAAATATAGTAGTTATACATGCTACAACATGAATGAACCTTGAAGGCATTATGTTAAGTAGAAGAAGCCAGTTGCAAAAGTCCACATATTATATGATTCCATTTATATAAAATATCCAGAATGAGTAAATTCTCAGAAACAGAATGCAGATCAGTGTTTGCTAAGGACTAGAGGGATCAAATGATTACTAAATACGATGGGTTTTTGGGGGCAGTAATAAAAATATTTTGGAACTAGAGGTGGTGGTTGCATAACATCATGAATATATTAAATGCCACTGATATGTTCAACTTAAAATGGTTAATTTTATGTTATATGAATTTCACTTCAATAAAATTAAAATTAAAATAAGTTGCCAAATGCTTCAGAGAATTCAAGTGGGCAGGACGTAGAAAAAGTTTAAGGAAACCAGCTCTTTTCTTTCCATGATCTTCAAAAGAGAGAAATTTCAGCAAAATGTTGAGGGCAGGAGGCCCATTTTGGAGTATTAAGGTGCGAGTCTGTGATGGAATAGACATTTTCAGTGAAGACTGCTTTCCAGCAGACTGGTGAAGGGAAGGGCAGTGATGAGAAAGTGAAATCGCCCTATGGAAATTTGTTTCAACCTGGGGAGATGGGAGCATGTTTGAAGGCAGAGGGGAAGATTCAGAGAGGAGGAAACCACTGAAGGTGTAAAACTGAAGGGGAGCATATGATGAAACTGAAGCAGAAAGGAGTGGGGTCAAGGGCACAGTGAAGGTTCAAAAAGAGAAGGAAGAGTTGGTCTTTCTCTGAGAGGTGAGGGAAAGATTGGAGGTGGGAAGAGATGGAAGAGGGAATCAGAAAAGCTCAGGATGGATGGTATAAACTTTTCATCAGAGAGAAATGAAGGGCCAGCTGCAGAAAATTGCAGGCAGGGGGGCTGGGCCTATTGCTTAAGGAAAAGGGAAAAGTCTTGGAGTAGTGCTCAAGGTGATGAGCAATAAATTAAGCATGAGTAATCACAGAGCAGCCATAATGGCAGGGACCTGGAGAGAGGAAGGTGCTGTGGTTCCATGAACGTGAATTCTTCATCAACCAAGTCTTTTCACATCACGCCTATCCCGTTTTCCAAAATTTTCTTTTTGTCTATAGATGGGGCTTCACATCTATACCCACTGATGTTGCCTTATTAATTTCAGTGCATCCTTGTAGGTACTTGAGTTCTTTCTGAATCTTGAGTTTACAGTCCAGTTAGGACCCCAGAGCTGTGAAAGTTACAAATTAAAAATCATGTCTTCATATCTTCGTCTCCATCACTGGGACGAACTCAGTCAGTTAGGGCCACTGACTGCATGCAGAAGCCATTCTTTAGGCTGAAAGATTATTTTTCAGATCTTTTAGATGCAGCTATTCAACTACTCTGAATCTACTTTACTAATGTTCAGTGATAATATTCAGCTCATATTGCTCTATCTTGACAAAAAAGGATAAAATGTTTTGATAAAGCTTTTTGAACAGTCTGAGTACAAAGTATAAGCTCTGAAATATTCCAGTTGTATAACTGTGGGAAAGTCACATACCTTTTCCATGTCTTACTCTGTTCATCTGTAAAATGAAGATAATAGTACCTATGTCATAGAGTTGCTGTAATGATTAAATGACTTAACATAAGAAATTCACTTAGAGAGGTGCCTGGCACAGAATTTGAGCTAAATAAATGTTGGCTATGATCAGCATTATTAACATGAATATTCATTCCACCTCTGGCATTTGTTTAGTCATTCAATAAGTATTTATTCAGTGCCTGGTATTATATTAAGTGCTAGATTTACAGCAATGAACAGTTCAGTCACAGTCTCTACCCTTATGGAGCATATAATTTTACTTCACCTAATAAACCAACACCAAAATTGTAAGATTTATGTAGAATTTGAAAATATATATATAGGGGGACTTTCTTGGGATTTTTGCATTTATTTTTCTTTGATTCAGTTTCTGGGTCATTTTTTTTCTATGTAGAAAAAATATCCAAAGGCCTGAGTGAAAGAGGAAATCACAGGAAAACCAGGCAAATAAGACTGACGGTCACGCTCTTAGGAGCTAGGCTTTGCTAACAAGGTCCAAATTGAATGAGAGACTTAGAGTCAAAAAGCAGTCAAGCCTCAATTATCTGTGTTAACTGGGGTTTGTGAGAGTTAACTGGGGTTTGTGAGAACGGACAATAAAAGGAAGAAGACAATGCATCCTGATTTGCTGTCTTAAATCTCACAGCAGAAGCTAAAAAAAATAAGTAGCATACAGGGGCATCTAGAATGAGAGTGATGGACAGGGTGTGGTCTTCAGGAAAAGCCTAGTTATAGTTATTCAGACCATTCCTGGGGTCTCTTGGAGAACTATCATTGTTTACAACTTCTTAACTTCAAAGGAAAGGAGTTGTAAAAAGTTGTTGTCAACAGAAGCCCAATTTGCCTGATATGATGAAGGGATTGGTTGACAATGCACACCTTTTATCAAAAGGATCTGCTGCACAAAAATAGAAAATTGAAGGAACCATCTAATTTCCATAAATAGCTGGGAGGCAGGAGAAACTATGTAGACAACAAGGGAAGGAAAAGCCCCCTCTTGAACCACAGGTCCAGTTTTCTCTTATTGATGTGAGAGACAAAAAACAGTGAGGAAGACTCTGTAATCTCCCCTTCTGAATTGTAAGGATGGTGGCAAACCACTAGGGTCAGTGGAGTTAGAGCAGTACATTCAGGCCGACTGAAGGCTGCCTCTAATCAAGAAGGATATTTTTGAACTGTTGCCTGGAAGGCAGTCTCACATTTTTTGAGCCCTACTGGCCTTGAGTAGCCCTTGAATATTTGTATTTCTCCACCCCTTAGGGAAGCTCTTTCTCCACCTAAAGATCTCTCCAACTGGCTATGTTCACCAGTACTTGGAGATTGGGAATTGCCAAGAGCAGTAAGATGCCATCTTTGTTAGCATTTGAAATTTCTCTGCCTACGAGTAAGCCTATTGATAAGTCAAATCCTGAAATTGTATATGGGATATTATTTAAAGTACTTTTTCGATAATTTATCTCTCTTTGCATGATAAAGAAGAGCAAGTGTTAACAAAATCTATTTTCTGCTAAAAAAAAATATTTTGGGCTTCCCTGGTGGCACAGTGGTTGAGAATCTGCCTGCCAATGCAGGGGACACAGGTTCGAGCCCTAGTCTGGGAAGATCCCACATGCTGCAGAGCAACTAGGCCCGTGAGCCACAACTACCGAGCCTGCGCGTCTGGAGCCTGTGCTCCACAAGAGAGGCCGCGATAGTGAGAGGCCCGCGCACTGCGATGAAGAGTGGCCCCCACTTGCCGCAACTAGAGAAAGCCCTCGCACAGAAACTAAGACCCAACACAGCCAAAACTAAATAAATAAATCATATTTTGATGCCCACGTACCCACAGTATTTGCCTTTTGATTGTTGATACTTCTGGCCTTATAAGAAAGAAGCAATTCAGCAAAGTGTGGTTCTGTTGTGGACCCCACTGGGATGTAGGCACTCTTGTTGTTGTTAAAGTCCCCTACACATGAACCTTCAAGTTATGAACTTTCAAAGATGCGAACGCACTTGCGCATGTCCAGTCACGTAAGTTAGTTCACGTGTCTGGCATACATTGTTATGTGTGTGCATCCTCTACAAGTGGTTGTGCTTTTGTGTACTTTACTGTACAGTACTGTATAGAGTACAGTAGAATAGTATATTTTTTTAAAATTTATTTTTGGCTGCATTGGGTCTTTGTTGCTGCACACGGGCTTTCTCTAGTTGTCATGAGCAGGGGCTACTCTTCGTTGTGATGCGCGGGCTTCTCATCGCGGTGGCTTCCCTTGTTGCGGAGCTCGGGCTCTAGGCGCATGGAGGATGAGAGCTACTACCCAGACATCACTGGATTGTTTTTCCAAGAGGGTAGATAGAACTGAATCCAGCAAGGAACCAGAACCTGTGCCGTCAACGCCAGGTGTGGGTGAAATTGCAGCTTGCCCTTCGTCTCCTTTTGCTGATGATCCTTCAGCTCTACCATCTCTCACCTCCTTCGCTCCTCCCGTTAATAACTCTTCTTGCCTGTGCGCTTGATGCCAACCCCTGCATGCCAGCTGCTGTACTGTACTATTGTACTTTTCAAGGTACTGCACTGTAAGATTAAAAATTTTTATTTTTTGTGTTTGTTTTTTAAGTATTATTTGTGTGAAAAGTATTATAAACCTATTACAGTACAGTACTATATAGCCGATTATGTTAGTTGGGTACCTAGGCTAACTTTGTTGGACTTAGGAACAAACTGGACTTACGAATGCACTCTTGGAACGGAACCCGTTCATACGTAGGGGACTTACTGTATTATTATTACTGTTATTATTTTTAAGTAGCATCCCTAGAAGGTAGGACTTCTGTTAACAGGAGCAGAAAAAAGACAAAATAAGCCTGATGAGGTTGGGCCCTGGCCAGAGGCTCATTCCTGTTTGTCTGTGTGATAGCTTGAGACTAGACTTGGCTTTGTCTGAACAAGCAATTGAGTTGAGGATCAAACAGCATCAAAGTGTGGCCCAAGAGGAGTTGCCACCCTGTCATGTACCACAAATCAAGCCCGGCTCACAGAAACCTGCATGGGCAGATAGAGGATATGGTTGGCTGGAGGCATAATGCTCTTCTTTGCTTTATTTTCTCCAGATGCTCAGGCTTCTTCCTTAAAAGTCTGGGTGAAGAACACATAATTTAATTAACCCATGTGCTTGGTGGAGGGAGACTGAGTAAGTGGTACATCCTCTCAATGTTCCTTTGCTACCGAGTTTTCGAATATTGAGACCAAAAAACTACATAGAGACAGTCCATGGTCTGTATCAACAACCATGCCCTCTTATCGTTGAAAATTTTTTGTTTGTTCTTTCAATCAGAATTGAGAACCAGACTTTTGCAGAGTGGCCTAGGAGACATTTACGTTTGAAAATCTTGTGTTGTTTCCAAGTGGTTCTATTTCCAAAAGTTTTATTTATGAGGAAAGTTTTTAAAAAGTGTCATGACAACACAGGGCTCCAACTACCAAAAATTTCCTTAGAATTCTATCTCAGATTTATAAGATTTTTAAAATTTCTAATCAGTTTGAAATTTTCCTACGTCATTTCATCTCCAGTAAGAGCAGCCGTGCCAACTGGCAAAGACCATGGTGATCACGTATCTCCATGTGCCAGATAAGAGGCGAGTTTAAAAAACAGGTTACCACCTCAATACTTACACTTAGAATTCACTTGTATTTCATTTATGGTAATAATAAAAGATAGGAGGTTAGAAGTATATCAGAGAGCCTAGAAAAATATGCATTCTATCACAGTATCTTATCCCATCAAAAATACTCGGTGAAAATTTCTCTCTGATGATTCTATATTCCTTTTACTTGAAAAGCCCCAAGCAGCTGTTGGAAAGCTAGCTGTGGATAGAACACTGGGCCTAGGGAATCACTGTCAGTTTGAATGCTGAGGTGCCACTTGACCTGCTCTAACACCTGAGACTGACCGACCTCTTGACTTCTTTGAGTCTCAGTTTCTTGACTCATAAAACAAGAATAACACCATCTGCTTCAAGGCGTTGTTGTGAGGATCAAATCCATATAATAAATACTAAAATACAAATTTAAATTATAATTTAAAAAGTATAAATGTAATACATTTTCACTAGACTCTAGGACTATGAAGATGAATGAGATAAGGTCTGAAATAAAGGAACTCAGGGCCTAAGGGACATTTGTATTTAGAAACCTTGTGCTGTTTCCATGAGGTTCTTTCTCCAAAGATTCTATTCATGATGAGAGTTTTTAAAAGTGTTGTGATAACACAGGACTTGTCCACCTACCTAAAATTTCTTTACGAGTTTTTGCTCAGCTCTGCATTCATTTTTTATTTTCTAACCACGTTTTAATTTTCCTGTCATTTCATAGTCTTTATAGTAGAACAGAAAAGCATTAGTTCCGCTGTAAATGTCAGTATTACTAAAATAGCAGGGACTGCATAGAATCAGAAGGCCCAGGCCCAATTTCCAATTCTGCCACTTGCTGACAGGATGATGACATTGGCCAAGTCACTCAACATCTCTGAACCTGGGCTACTTCTGCATCAGCAAAGTAGGAAACAGTTTACCAGTGGCACAGGCTGGCTATGAGGAGCAGAAAAACAGACGTGTGTGTGAGAACATCTAAGACAATGTCCTGACATGTAGTAGGCCCCCAGTGAATGACCCTTTCCATTTCTCTTTCAAAATTTATAAATATTCCAGCAGAATTCCATGGCAGCCCTGTCTAACTGATAGCCAATTTCTACTTGTGGCTATTAAGCACTTAAAATCCAGCTAATCTACACTGAGATGTGCTGTGAGTGTAAAATACATACTGCATTTCAAAGATTCAGTATAAAAAGAATGTAAAAAATTATTAATAATGTTTACCTGATTACTTATTGATATATCTTAGGTAAATTATAATATGTTTTAGGTTTTATATATATTGGGATAAATTTATTTATATAAATATACACACACACTTCATAGATACTCTGCATATCTATTTAGATATATCTCTGTCTATATGTCTATATATATGTATATATGTATATGTAGAGAGATAGAGATATATATAGATATATCTATATAGATATGGAGAGTATCTATATAGATATACAGAAATAGATATAGAGATATCTATTCAGAGAATATCTGCATCTATGAAATTTAAGCTAATATGCATATATTGGGTGTGGGTATGTGTGTATGCATATATAAAATATATACATTGGGTATATTTATGGTTAAATATATATATGTTAAATATACACTATATATGGTTTAATATATACTATTTTTTATTAGCTTTATTTATTTATTATTTTGGCTGTACTGTGTCTTAGCTGCGGCATGCAGGCTTCTTAGTTGAGGCATGTAGACTCTTAGTTGCAGCATGCATGTGGGATCTAGTTCCCTGACCAGGGATCGAACCCAGGCCCCCTGCATTGGGAGCGGGGAGTCTGTCTTACCCACTGGACCACCAGGGAAGTGCCTGGTTTAATATATACTACTAAAATTAATTTCATCTGTGTCTTTTTCTAATGTTACAATAAGGAAACCTAAAATTACGTATGTGGCTCGCATTGCTTTTCTATTGGCCCACACTTCTGTACAACATAAAATCTTGAGTCTTCACAAGCCAAAAAGAAGCTACTTTTAGTTATCTAGACTTTCTATGGGATCAGTTATTTTTCCCCAAGCATTTCAATTAAAATTAATCTTCAGAATATAGTTTTCTTAGATTCTGATCCACAAAGCAATCTGTTATCTCAAATTAATGAGTCGAAGGATGTCTCTTAGCTACTATATTTGAATAGTATCCTGGAGCTAAGAATCATAAACATAACAATTTAGCTGTGTGTCAAAATGCAACAGCCTAATACCCTATTCTAGGCCCAATTCTTGGATCTGTACCATAATTTTGGAGCTATATATTTTCCCCAATTTGGGTAACAGTTAAATGGATACTGATTTTCCTTAATAGTAACTGGGGAGGCATTTGCCATGAACAGTGGTCCTCTGCAGGTTTTTGAAGTTAACACTCTTGTTAAATCAGAGCATATTACATATCTACAGCTTTAACTCTTCATTTCTTTATGGCCACAGTAAATGCACAGATTGGTTCTCCACCATGGTGGTTATAAAACGTATTTCATGGGAGCAAGATGGATACCACTGACCAGCTTGACAGACTCCAAGCCCCTCCCAGTCAATGTGATAAGATCTGGAGACAAGGCTATTAATTTTACCATAAGCTGGTTGCTCTCATTCTCAGAGATGCTTTAAACAAATGAAGTCAAATCACATGGATGCAGTGTGACAGGCACTTTGGGGGTTAGATGGTATAGTGGCCAGAACAGAGAAGATTCAAATGGTTGGCTCAGGGATGATAAAAACTGGAGTTTATCTCAGTAACAAAAGTGCAAAAATATTTTTGTCTAGAATGTGTGAGATTAGTAAAAATGGAAAAAAATATGCGTAAGTGACAGCAACTGGGTACTTCAGTGAAGAATAAACAATTCGTGATTGAGAATCTGCTGTTAGCACTGGGTTAGGTACAATACATATTTTTTCAACTTCATGTACCCCATTATGGTATATAAGCAAGGCCAGGGTATCACTGTACAGATGAGAAAACGAAACCTCAAAGCAGTTAGGTGACTTTTCAGTGGCACATGACTTATTAAGTACTAAATGTTTGATTAAATCCCAGTTTGGAGTCATTCCAGGTCCCGGTTAATTAATATCATCCACAACAATTCAGCTAAATGTCCCAGAGCACATACATATGCAGGAACAGAGGGGCACTCAGCCGCTGCTTTTGAGCTCCTAGACTCACCGTTCCAAGAGGTACTTAACAAATGGAACCTTAAGATTCTGCAAAGCAGTGGATTTAAAAGGTATAATTCCCCTGAGGATCAGATACATAATTAACAGCGATATTAATATTGGCTTCTGATCAGTTGATGACATATTTTATTTTAAATATTAAAAATAAAAACAATGGTTTCTCCCAAGTTGCTCCTTCCTCTACTTGCTCCTTTTATTTTATTTTTTTGGAACTGTTTCCATTATGATTCTTGGAACTGGATTAGGAGCCAAACTTATGCCTTTTTTTTTTTTTTGCGGTACACGGGCCTCTCACTGTTGTGGCCTCTCCCGTTGCGGAGCACAGGCTCTGGACGTGCAGGCTCAGCGGCCATGGTTCACAGGCCCAGCCGCTCCGCGACACATGGGATCCTCCCGGACCGGGGCACGAACCCGTGTCCCCCACATCGGCAGGCGGACTCTCAACCACTGCGCCACCAGGGAAGCCTCAAACTTATGTCTTTTAAATTGCATGCTTACAGTGGTAATGATCAAACAAGGTAAACAAGCCTTAAATTTTGCCTTTTCAATTTCTGTCATAACTTTCTCTGTTCATCTTATTTTTTTTCAGGGATTTTTTTAAATGGCCAAAAAAAGGGGAAAATAATTTTTTTTTTGCATTTAATTTAAGCAACTTGATTAAGAGACCAGTTTCCCTTTACTGAGAATACCATGCACTGACTTCCAGTTAAGAAGTGTAAACTGTTTGTAATTAACTTCTACATACTTCAAGTCTTTCGATGTTTGTTAAGTGAACCCATAGGAATAAAGAATCCTCTCTCGGAAGTTCAGTCAGTATTTCACGTAAGTTCATGTATAATCTTGAATTCTCTAGGTTGTATAACTGACAGAATTTGGTCTTATTGGAAGGGAGGAAGGATTGGGTTGTCTGAATTTGCCCAGTTCACTCACTGTGCATGTATTACAGACTGACTCTAATGATATGATGAGGAGGAATAACTGGCTTTCTCGTGGCCCTTACTTTGTGCTCGGCACTGTTCTAAATACTTTGCATACATTTACTCATTTAATCCTTGTGACATCTCTGTGAAGTTGATACTATTATGAACCTATTCTACGTCTGACGGAACTGGAGCAGAGGTGGCAAGCGTGGCACTCGGAATCATGCCAAGGTATCCAGCTCCAGGGCAGTGTTCTCAGCCTTCCTGCATGGAAGCCAGAGCCCTGAGTTCCAGAGCTCAGAATCGAGACGAAAACAAACACAGAAAAATGAGATGGTTAAAGTTTAAGGCTATGATGGGGGGCAGCCAGGCAGGGCTCTCTGAGGAGCATGGAGGAAAAATCACTTAACCCGCCAGGGGACAGTCAGAGAGGTGTCCCTGAAGAAGAGAAATCTTGGCAGGTCCAGAAGTTTCCAAAGAGTTAGCCCTGTCAACTGGTGCTGGCCATGGGGCAGCTGGGGCCATGGCGAAGAGGGCATAATCCAGACAGAGGAATGGCCAGCAGGAACGGGAGGGAGAGCTCAGCCAGTTCAAGAAACCACATGTGGTTTGGTATTGGGGGGTGGGGGCAGAGTTCAATGCAGGGAGTGGTATGAAAGGAGGGACTCAATCTACTCATGCATTTATTCAAAAGACATTTACTGAACACCAACTATATGCCAGCACTGTGCCCAGTGCTGAAGATAGAGCAGTGGACACACCAGGAAGAAAGGAAGGAAAGCAGGGAGTGAGAGAGGGAAGTAGAAAGCAAATGGACTATATTCCTGCCTTCAGGGAGCTTATAGGCTCATCAGGGAGCCACACTTTAAACATCCTTTAAATAAGGAAGTAAATGCTTAATTACCAACTGAGAAGAAGGCCAGGAAGGAACAGAACAGGTGCTAGAAGTGAGACTAGCAGGGGAGACCTTCCTTTGGAACGGGTACCAGGGAAGGCTCTGGGAGGAAGTAACATTTCAGCAGGTCACACCACTTAGAAATGAACAGGAATCAGGCTTGAGGGAAGGCTGTAGAGACCAGGCTAGACTGTAAAGGACGTTTTCACACATATATAAAGACTTCAGAATTTATCCCAAGAGCCAAAGAGCCTGATGAGGAAGGAAGGGCCCACTAGGCAGAGGAGTGATGGGATCAGATTTGCACTGATAACCCCAGTCTGGGGGCAGGGAAGCCTGATTCAAGCCTGTAGCCTGTGGGCCTCCACAACTCTCCCTTCTGCTACATGCATGTCTCCTCCTTTGCTCATGAGACCCAGCTGCCTGGATCACAGGTGTCTAAATTCTAGAGTTGCTTAGAGCATGAACTCTCACATTTCAAAATGTATCTGGTAGCTACAGTCTCTTTAGCTCCCAAACATCAATTCAAAATAAATTCCTGCAAGCTCTCTGATGTTCTTATTTCCCAGCCTGACTTTATTGAGTTCTTATTTGATGTCAGAATTTGGTGCCATAATCTACAGTTATTGAAGCTACAAATTCTTAAATTAGAAATAAATAAATAAGTGGCATATTTTTTCTCCAGGCTTGAAACGTGTAAATGAGGTTGATGAGTCCCATTTACACCGACGGTAAAGACATCTCTATCCAAGATGTAAAAGGAATGAAACACAGAGCTTTTCCATGTAAACCTTTGGAGTTCTATATTCAAGGTAAAAATAACTAACCAATTAATAAGTAAGTAAATAAAAGCAAATGCTCTCTTGCCTTCATGTTCACCATTGCCAGACAGTGAGGGACAGCAGATCTAGTGGGGACAAGCCACAGTTCTGTCCAGACATACTTCTGTGAGTCAAGTTCATGATCACATTCCACAGGCTAGAAAATGCCTTTGTCCACGCATGGTTAACCCTGACCCCCTCCTTAACCATCCCCCCTCGTCTGTCCAAAGACAAGGGATTAAACTGCTCCTCCACCCATGCAGATCTAAGATGATCTTACACGGACCAGGAAGGTACTAGCTTCTGGGCAACCCATTAAAAAGGCAGCAATAGCTTGAGCGTCTATAATTAAAGCATTAACAATCAGACTTCACAGATTTGGGCTACAGGCCTTCCCGTGAAACGGGATCACAGGGAGCAGGTAAGGTAAGAGAGGCACATCCTTTTTTGGGTGTGGGTGGTACGTGGGCCTCTCACTGCCGCGGCCCCTCCCGCTGCGGAGCACTGGCTCCGGATGCGCAGGCCCAGCGGCCACGGCCCATGGGCCCAGCCGCTCCGTGGCACGTGGGATCCTCCCGGACCGGGGCACGAACCTGCGTCCCCTGCATCGGCAGGCAGACTCCCAATCACTGCGCCACCAGGGAAGCCCGGCACATCCTTTTATTAAAGAATTGCTGGGATCCAGTTACTGCAGCTGAATTGGGCTTCACTGGGGTTACATTTGTCTTAGAGAATCCTTCCTTCCCAAACATAGTGATGTGAAACCACCCGCTGTGACATCTCTCCTGTTTTGATTGTGCTGGGTGCCCCAGGGCCCTTGCTTCTCTCTTCGGCCTCACTTTCTTCTTCTACCGCTAATCTCTGGTTTCTGTGTCATGGCCTCAGAGAGGACATTTAGCCCATGGTTCCTTACCCTTTCTCGAGAGGTTCTAAAATAATGCCATTGATGGGACAGGTCACCTGGTGTCTGGTGCTGAGCCCAATGGAATGATTCTGTGATAGAGGCTCTATTCTTAACCCTGCTTTGTAGATGAGGATGTTGAAGTGCAGGGAGATGAGTGGCTTGCCCAAGGTCACATCATCATAAGTGGTGGAGCAGAAATTTGAACCCACTTAAGTCTGACACCAAAGCCAAAGCCCCACCACTATGCTGCTTTTCCCCCAGATGTTTACCCAGAGATCCATCCCTGTCTCTATCAAGATGTCCCCAGGAGCTGCCAACTCAACGCATCGAAGCTGGACTATTCACCTTTCCCAACCTATCCTTCCCTGACTGGTCCAATCCATCTCCATCCTCCTAGGCTAGACAATTTGGAATCATCAGGACGCTGAATCTTGGCTCTTTCTTCCTTCAAACCACACCTTCCACTGGTTGTTCCCCTCCATCACTACTGTATTGCTCTAACTCATGCCCTCACCTTTGGACCCATGGGTAGCCACCCAAGGGCCACAGTCCTCTGGTGAGCTAAGTGGCAGGAAGGAGAACAGGTAGAGGGGCCAGAATCTCAATCTCATTTCTGCCAATTTCATGCTAGGAGATCCTGGCCAAGTCCTCACATCTGTAGGAAGGGAGCGCCATCAGCAGCCTCACAGGGAGGTTGTGAGGGTTAGGAATAACGCCCATTAACGCATACCCTGAGATGCACACACTTATGAGAGTCCCACTAAACAATACAGGTTCTCACTCACCTCTCTGTGCCTCGGTTTACCCCAGTTTGTAAAATGGGGACAGTAGCATGTGCCTCATTGGTGGTGGGGAGATGAATCAGCCTCTGCGGCCCGTGAGTGCAGCACCCAGCACACAGTAAGCGCCAGGCACTCATTGGCTGTCGTTACCAGCCTACCTCCCCTGCCCTCTCGCTTCTCTAAAGGCACAGAGCAGCCATCACCACTGCCTCCCTACTTGGTACTTAATCAACACACACGTTCACTTTCTCTCCCCAACCAGGAGCTGAGCTGACTAGTGTACTTATTGCTTTCCTTCTCTAGCAGTTGGCCCACTCTGCCACACAGAGTAGGGCTTCAAAAATACCAACTGGGTATCCGTGAAGGACTGTGCTTTCCTTAGAGGGCTTCTCTGGCTAGCTATTTTGTTTTCCTAGCCTTTTCTTTTTTGGGACTTTTTGTATTATGGACACATCTGGGCAACTTCACAAGGCCGATTTTCAAATCTCATAGAATTACTGGAGGCGGGAGATGAATGCCCCGTTCAGCTGGAGCCTGGCAAACTGACCAGGACAGCAGCCTCCACTGTGCTTTATAAGAAGCAAACGATTGCAGCCAAGCTATGTGGACAGTGTGTTCAGAAAGAGACAAATGAGAAACAGCCGGGGCTCCCAGGAGCTTTGACTCCAGAAGCGTGTCTTTCTGGAACTCAAGAGACCAGCTCTTCAAGACTGAGTCTCTTGGTAACGATCCTGGGTCTCCAAGCCTACGAAAGCGAAGTTTTGTCCTAAGAAGTGCCTCCAATCCCTTCTACTCTGCTGTGAGCTAAATACTATGATACTGTCTGTTCCAGATTTAAAGATGAGCTGTCAATCACAATGAACAATATTCATCTAAATACATCCTGTCCTGGATGTGAACCCCCTACTGTGAATCTCTGTGCCGTTTACTTGTTCCCAAGAAGCACTCTGTGCTGCACATTCTGGCAGTTTTGTTGCTTTCGATATTTGCAAGTCATTTATATCATGAGTTAGTGAGATGCTGTGAAAATGACCACGGCTAAGTGAGAGATAAGCTCGCTTTTGTGGTGCCAATGGATTTCCACACTGGTATGTATTCACCGAGATCCTATTTTCTTTTGAAAACATCAGTGTCACACTGTGGATTCATTTGTAGCTTGCTATCTACCCTTAACTCACAGATTCACAGATATAAAGGGGAATTACGGAGCTTGTCCAGTCCAGGGATGGCAAATATATTCCAGCCCTACAAACATCTCTAAATGACCAATGGATAGTAGCTTCCAGAAGCCTTGTATTGGGAGAGATACTCAGGTCAAGCCAGGGGTGATTAGCAGTATCTGCCACATATATGGTGACAGAGTGGGGCAGCACACGTGCCACTTACTTGCCACTGCAGACTGTTTAACCCCTCTAGTCTGCAGATATATGACTCTTTCAAGATCACACACACAGCCTTGGCAGGAAAGCAACACTCACATTGCCATTTGTACTGTCTCTGCTCCCCAGCTGTGGAATCGGTGTTCACTCCACCACTGAACAAAATTAGCAGATAAAGCAGGGTTATGGGGAGCGTGGCAGATGGAGAAAGGCAGTGGGAATCACAGGCTTTAAAAAACTGGGTAAGAGCAGGCCAGGAGCAGGTAGGAAAAGGCCAGCCGCACCAGGCTGGGGACACGCCATTATTATTGTTATTGTTTTGCCTGGGTCTTGCTGGGTGTCATCCCTGTCTATAATTGAGAAGCCACAGAGTCTCTGAACTCCTGGTGAAGCAGGAGTAGGTAAGTCCATTGTACCAAATGTTTCTGGATGACACAATCAGGAAGCCTGAAGGGCACTTTGTGGCATTCCTAAAGTCACATGTGTGCAGGGGCAGAGATCTGCATACATGTGCATGCGGAAAGGAATGGACACTAGTGCATGGCAAAGGGGCAGCGCCATATGCCATGGTTGCCTCATATACAACTCCAGTGGGCGACTCTGGTTCTTGCCTGCCCAACATCCATTTCCCTTCCTTAGATGACAGCACCCTAACTTACTCTGAGTAACTAATGACCCTTTTTTTCACTCTCAGTCCATATGCTTTAGGTGGGGCTGAGTCTACCCTGATTTGGGGGCAAGGCATGTGACCCAGACTTAGCCAACTAGAGCCTCAGGACCAAATGGACATGGTAACTGGCTCAGGGATGGACACACACTCTAAGGACAGCCAATGAGATTCGATTTCAAGCTTGGGTTGCCAGTATCAGGAAGAGATGCTCTCTCAGGTGACATCAGACTGAGAAAATGAAGTGGAGCTGCTGAGACCTCCACACAGGGAAGCAGGGATGGTTGGGACTGTCTAAGAGTAAAGACAGTAGAAGGAAAATGGAACCACAGATGGATAAGACCAAAGTTGATGTCGTCATCTGGGCACGGATACATAGCCATGCTAGCAGGCAAAGCTAACCCTGAAATATTTGTCACATGACCCCCAAAATTCCCCCGGCCAGACTGTGTTTTGAGTTAGGTTTCTATCATTTGCAAACAGCAAAAGAATCTTGACCAATAATAAACCAAAGACCCATTTTCCCCATAAGACATACAGACCGCAATGTTCCTCCTTGGACCCAACTTATCCCAAACAGTTATATTACCTGCAAGGAGCCCCGGATGTCTTTCCCCCCGACAATCACGAGTTCTGCCATGTCTTCCGCATGGGGAGTCTGGGCGTGGACGAATAGAGTCTTGCCCACTGCAGTTATGTTTCTCAGGGCGACTAAGCTGCCATCATTGTTCACCTTGAAGTATGGGCTGGAGACCTCATAGTGTAGCTTGTCATTTCCCTTACAGTCACTGAAGGTCACTGGCAAAAACAAAACACATGAATAGAAACAGGAGTGTGAGTAGGTTGGGCAGCTCAGTCCTGGAGCTATCTTTGACCATTAAATGTGGATTATCACTCTGCATTCCAGATCCACAAATGCTGCCCCTTATCCCACAGCACCCTCTTGTAGCCATATGGCTCTGACTGTGCTGAAGGACCTCACTCAATCAAGAATCGTCCTTAATCACCTCCCATGGCCCAGGCAGGTGCAAAGCCCTTTGATGCACAAAGAGAACCTCTTCCCTGCCCTGGAGTGTAGTGAGTTAAGCGTACAGTCAGATATGGTGGAGCGATGTTTGAGGACACGCTCTCCTCCCTTCTGTATGAGGTGCTGTGGCAGAACCACAGAGTTCAGGAGCCTTGAGGGACAACTTCATAGACACGATATCTGAGCTGGGTCTTGAAGATGAACGGGAAATTAGAAGGCCCCTAAGAGGGTATTGGGGTTCTAGGTTACTCAAAGGCATGGAGGTGGTGAAGTAACAAAACAGACTCAGAGAAAGAGAACTAACTCAGTGCACTGGGACCAG
Source organism: Leucopleurus acutus (assembly GCF_964270905.1). Taxonomy (NCBI): domain Eukaryota; kingdom Metazoa; phylum Chordata; class Mammalia; order Artiodactyla; family Delphinidae; genus Leucopleurus; species Leucopleurus acutus. The sequence continues at coordinate 5,771,920 of NC_139162.1, forward strand.
AGGTGGACTTGAAATGATGCAGGGCTGGGGAGGTGGAGAGGCTGGAAATGAAGCTGAACATGTCCTTTAGATACAAATTAGGAAATGCCACTAAGTTAGGGGGCTGCCTCATAGCCCTGAACTATTTTTAGTGTGGACAGGGTCAAGGTCAAGTGTGTGTTCTGGTCCATAGCCCTGAACTATTTTTAGTGTGGAGAGGGTCAAGGTCAGGTGTGTGTTCTGGTTCCAGTGTAGATCAGTGCTTCCCACGGGGCTGGGGTGTATCAGAATCACGTGGGAGATTTGTTTTTTAAGTACTGAGCACCCAGTCCAAAGATTCTAATTTAGTAGCTCTGGGTTCTACAGAGCAGTTTGGAGAAGGGCAAGAAGAGAAGCCAAGAAAACTGTTAGTCTGGTGTCATACCAGTGATGCCTGGACCAGATCAGGACAGTGGCTGGAGAGATGTGAGGGCACTTCCTACAGTTGCATGGCTAGGTCGTGTCCGAGAAGCAGCCATGCTGGCGGAACCGCATGGAGCTCAGGGCCATTACCATGAGCAGCAGCTGTAACGGCTCATCCGTCACGCTTCCCTCTACGGTGCGTGTTTACTTAGTGCACGATTCTGTTACTACAGGTATCACCACTTATTGTCTGTATGTGTGTATGCCTGTCTGCCTTCCTCTGTAAACTCTGGGGACCCTGTGGGTAAGCGTGGAATTGTACTACCTGCTTTCTTCTCCACCCCCACTTTTGTTTTTTTAGCTCTCTGCTAAACAGTCTCGTTTGTTCGTTTACTAAACCTTTAATTGGAGCGTAACACAGATACAGAAGAGCACATAAATCAGAATGTACAGCTCAACGAATTTTCACAAAGTGGGCACATCCGTGTGCCCAGCGCCCAGCCCTAGACACAAAATATTACCAGCCCCCCTTCCTCCCCCTCCCCGAGTAAAATCCCTACCCTCCTCCCCAAAGGCTACACTATCCTAACTTCTAATACCATAGATTAGTTTCATTTGTACCTGCACTTCATGCAAAGGGAATCGTAGAGTGGGTGCTCACTTGTGTCTGCCTCTTTCACTCAACATTATGTTTGTAAGATCCATCCAAGTGGCTGCAAGTAGCGCAGTTTATCCTCGTCAGTGTATAGAATTCCATTACGTGGCCATACTGCGTCTATATATGTACTCTACTGCTGATGGGCATATGGGCTATGTCCAGTTTGGGGTTCTTAAAGTATTACTACCAGGAACCTTCTTGTGTGTCTTTTAGTGACAATATCTACCTGGGTCCAAGTACACTGTTAAAGCCATATAACTGTCTGCTGAATTAAGCTGATCTTTCTATTCTGGGACCATAATTCTTATGGTGATAATAACCATTTTAGCTGATCATTATAATGGCTAATGTGAATTGAACACTTTCTACACATGCGACTCAGGGCTAAGCATTTTATGTACATGACCTTATTTAATCTTTACAACAGTTTTGACCCTCTCCCTCCACAGCCTGTAGATAAAGTAACTGAGGCTTCTGAGAGGGCAAAGGAGGTGCCCAGCACGCAGTCTGTAAATCATAAAACCAAGATTTGAACCCTGGTCTGTCCGCTTTTCACCACTACCTGATCTCAGTAAAGGCCCTGTTGTAAAACACTCCCCTCCTGAAATCCCATCAGAACCTGCATATAATGATGTGAGTCCCCAGCTCAGTCCTGCTCTCACATTCCCGCCCAGTCCGGAAGCACTTCCCAGGGTGCCAGTGCCACCTCGAGGTCCCTCTGTGTCAGGGCTCCAGCGCTTTTCCTGGCTGCCAAGTCAGCTCTAGGGGCTTCTCTGTAATGTACACACATGGGATCTCTTGGGAGTCTGCAGTTCTCAGACACTTGTTCACTTCCTCTGACCATCTTCGTAGCTAAGAGTGATTGGGCGTGGCTGGGTTCAGGTTCTGGAAGTGAACTATGAAGGAGAGACACGGAGGTTGCTTTCATTGTCACCATCAGTTAGCATCAATCCACTGAAGGCACACTGCTCAGACGACAGGGCCCGCTTGGGAACTTGTTGTCTATTTTGCCAGGATGCTGGTTCTGGCCTTAGTCCCTGGGCAGGATCAAAGAAGACAGTCTCAGCTGGGAAGGGCTGGAGGCTAGGGAAGGCACACAAAGGCTAATATGGTTATTATCACCACAGTAATTATCTTCCCAGAATAGAAAGACTCTGTAGGGGTTCTAGTTTCACAGGTAAATTCCTTCCTTCTTCCCTTCCTTCCTTTTCTCTTTCCTTCCACAAATATTTCCTGAGCCCGGGTTATGCCGGATGTTGGGTTTATAATGTGGAACAAAGATGGACACAGTCCCTGGCTTGAAGTCTAGTATGAGGGTGGAGGGGTGGAGATGGACATTAATAGGGGACTTATTACAGGCAGACAGAACCACAACATGTGGAATGGCCTTGTGGCATTCAGGGAGCTGCAAATAAGCCAGTGAGATGGGCACAGAGAGCAAGGGAGAAAGCAAAGAAGAGATAAGCTGGTCCAGGAAATGTGGGGTCTGGAAGACGTATTCCTTGAAGGAAATTGGGACCCGTCCATCACAACTGTAGAACAGACTTTCCTCCTCTTGAGTCTCGTACAGCTCTGGCTCCCCATGCAAAATAATGCTCAACACTCAACATCCTCCCTGTCCAAGCTGTCCACTGGCCCCCCACTGGCATCCATCTTCACTCTGTGTCTCCCACATTACCCACTTCCGCACCTCCCGACAGCTACGCTACTCTCCTACCCCTTTGATGGATTGTATCGCTCCCTCTGTGCAGAAGGTAAATACTTCCCAGCTTCTTCACCCTGTTAACTCTATCATTACCTCTATCATTAACTCTATCATTCTTGGAGAGTCAGCTTGGGCCACTTCTCCAAATATCCTCTTTGTGTTTCCAGCGTTTCCTGTACATAGTGAATTTTATATCATATCATATCAACAGGTCCACTCTATGTATCTGTTTTCCCCATCAGAACCAAGGGCAGAAATTGGATCTTATTCTTTTATTCATCTCCAGCAATGAACAGAAAGCTTTTCCATACAGGAGGCCATCAATAACAATTCCACTTAATTACTCTCTCGGGGCTAAATGATGCTCTAGTGGTGGTGGTGCAGGGGTACCTCTTCCACACTGGGCGCAGAAGATACTGCAGGCAAGGCTGGGAACTGAGAAGGAAGGCCCCTTATCACCTCTTGTCTTGGTTGAGCCCAGCAGTGGAGCCAGGTAGGACATGAAGAACTCAGCCATGGTCTCCCCTTAGTTCCCCAGGCTCTGTGTGCATCCATTCATGCCAGCACTTAGCCTCCTGTGCTTAGCTTTGCCTTAGCTCACTGGTGAAGTCAGGGGTGGTGCCTTGTCTTCCCTCATAATCCCAATAAAGCTTCGCATAGCCACTAAGCATAGCTGGGATTGGTGTGTGAGTGTCGAATGAAGTTTTGACAAAGAACAGTAACTTGTTATTTACTGAGTGGCATCTGAGTGCCAGGCTCTGTGCCCGAGACTGTACATTCAGTCTCTCCTTTTAGCCTCATAGCAATTCTAATCTATAGCAGCATTTCCCCACTTTTTTTCATTATCTCCCCTGACCCAGGAGCGTTTTCAGATGTTTTTGTCTAACAGCCACCATTCTCATGAATCGTCAATGTCATAGACATACTGTATACCAGTTTATTAACTGCATGTATATCTGTACTCTACACACACACACAAAGTACAATTTTTGCCTCTCTCCCAAGAACCCATGTCACCGCTTTGGTGACATACAGCCCCACTGAGAATGCATAATCTACTATAAGCATCATTTCCATACTATGGGAGAAAAGACTGAGCCTTGGAGAGACTGACTAACATGCTCAAGGCCACACACCCGGAAAAGGCAGACGCCTGGTCCCAGTCTGATCAGTCTGCAGCTACAGTTCAAGCTCTCGGCACATCCATTTCCCAGAAATGATAAATGAGAGGAAAAAGGGCAGCTGTCCCCCCATCCTGTCCCCTCAGGCCTCTCACTGATCCCTCCAGGTCGTCAGAGGTACCAGGTGAGGGCACACTGAGAGACCACATCTACATTCAGGACCTGGCACACAGTAGGCCCTCAATATATTCTAGCTCTCTTCCCAACTTGTGCTATCAAGTAACTAGGGTTGCATAATGGGGTCTTATGTATTTTAGACAGCTTTTACCAGTTCAGGAGTGAGTGCTTTAGACTGTGGGTCTTTTTCAAGGCTATGAGAATCACCTAGAGGATATTTTTTAAAAGTAGCAATACCTGTCCCAACTCCGAACCGAGATTCTGACATAGCTAGGCTGGGGTCCAGGCACTAGTATCTCTTTAAGACTCCCCAGATGAATCTAATGCAGCCAGGGCCAAGAACTAGGACCTTGGACAATGGATTCCTTGTCAAGATGCCAGGTTTCCACATTTCCCAGCGATTCCTGGCACAGAGAAGAGGGTGGGGACCTATCCTGCCAGGAACTGCTATTCTCGTGCCCTAAGAAGCAGCAGTTTTAATGGTAGGTTTCTAAGCCCTTTTCCAATCCTGGCTCATGTGTAGTGGCCCTGAGACCTTGGGAAAGCCACCTGTCCCTTTAACCAAGGAACAAACAACAGTACCTCCCCTCATAGGTACTATAATTCTTACGGTGAGCATTAAACAAGATATGTACCTAGGTACATAAAGCACTTTGGACAGACCCTGGTGCCCCATGAATAAGAACTATTCTCATCATTATTCCTGTAATTCTGGGCATTAAAGGAGCTTCACTTTCCTTTTCTACACAGCTTCCTTCTTCTAGCTGGTTTTCTGCCTGCCTCCTGGGTCCTTCCACCTCCTTCTAGGCAGGTACCCGTGTTCTGGCCTATGCGGTTACCATGGGGATGGTTACTACAGACATTTCTGCTGAGGCTAAAGGAGTGAGGCAGATGATTCTGATCCAAACTTGCCCATCTTTGGATCCTCCCACTTTTCTTGGCAAAGCCCTACCTGTCTCACATGAGAAGTCATGAAGGAAAAATGACATCAAAGGAGTGAAATTACAGTGCCTGCCCATAGTGGACGCCACAAAATGATATTAAATATTCTTCAAATGATTGTTTGTAAAGATAAGAGGCCAAAAATCCAAGTCATTCTTTTTTCTAAAAGAGCGACGCTGTGCTGAGAGTCTTCTATTCATGATTGCGGTGAATCCTCACATTATGCATTTGATGTGAGGACTTTTTTCCTCTGGCAACCGAGACCTAGTGTGGCCAAATGAGGTTAAGGCCAGTTAGTCTAGGCTAGTCTGCCTAAGCAAATGTGCTCCTTCCTAAAAACCAACGAGCTTCCAGATTCACAGTCTAGCCATACTTTCACACCTGATCTATTATTCATTTAATATTTTTCTTTTAATTGACTGACATTTTCATTTACAAAATTATTTGAAGATAATCTTTATAGTACATGATGAATGTGCCAAATGTGTTTTTTTTCTAAAAATAAATTTAAGAAGTCAAGTAAAAACATATGTTTGTCCATGTATGCACTAAAACCCTCACAATGATGTGTGTTCCATTCTCCAGAAATGCTGGCTTGGGCTATATTCCTCCCTCATTTGAACAAATGCATGCCTGGCTCTACCCTACTCAGGCTTAAAATCTAGGAGGGCTCTGATATAATTATATATGATTATCTGATATAATCTAGGAGAGCTTCTGATATTTGAAATAATATATACAACATGAGTAATGAGGTCATGAGAAAGACGAAAACCTTAGAAAAGGCACAAATCTAGACCACGCCGACGATCGTGTTTTAATATTAATCAAAACAGAAATAGGTCACAACACTCTTTGTTTCTTCGTCCCCCTGAAGGAAACAGACTCTACTTCCCCACTGATTGTAATCTCCCCTTAAATTTCCTATTACAGGGCACAATTGATAGGATCAGCCCTGCATTGTCTTACATTATGAACTTTGTTGACACAATCAAAATGTCAGTGATTCTCAAACTTTTAAATAGAGATCAAGCCAGTGCATGTTTCAGGGTGCAGAGTTCAAAGAACACATGAAGGATGAAATTGAATAGTCTATGTCTATTTTTTTTTAAAAATAGATGTTTCTATAGAGACAACCTCCTAAGTAGCTCAGAATAACACCATGAAGATAATTGAAAGGAAAAATTCTAATAAACAATTAAACTTGTGAACAAATATTGAAAACCTCTATCTGAGGGGGAAAAGGAGCCATCTGTACTATTCTGAACCTACAAAGGACTTCCTTACATAGCTTATCACTAGTACTTAAAAGAGCTTCTGGAAAAAAAATTATATATATAATATACTACACATGGGGATTTACTGGAATCAATTGCACAACATCATTCTTTGAAATAATCTTTGAACACCCTAGGAGAAGAAAGGGGGGAAGTAAAAAGTCCCCACCTGGGGGAAAAATGCAAATTAGGCGAATGGCACCACTCAGAGTTTCAATTATGCTTTCAGCGTGTTTCCACTCAAAATATCCTCTGGGCTTAATGCAAATGTCACAGAAGACAAACTTTAGCTGGGAGACAAAACCACAATTGAAATGGGTAGTTTGGCATGTGAATTAAGGGGTTTAATCTTCCTGACCTTGATTTTATGCTTTTCTATTTCCTTCTTTTGAATGTGGTTCTTAGGGATGGAAATGGAAAAGGCATAGAATCCTTACCATCTAGAAATGTGTGAGGAAGCAAATTAAGCCATATTATGATCCCAGAAAATATAACAATGCAGATGGATTTAAATTTATCTGCAAAATAAAGAGCAGGCCTGCTCATGTAGGTAGGTATGAACTAAATATGGAATCTGTGCTATTCTTATAAGTGTTCTGGGGTGAGTCTGTGATCCATGCACTCGTATCTTACATGGGCAAATGGTCCTAAACACATTATTCACATTTGTAGAGACTGGTCTACACATAACTTTAGGGCCTCTCAGAGTTGGTGGCCTGGTGGAGTCTTGGTGGCCAAGACTCCACTTGTACACGTGTGTGGGGATATGTGACGATCAGTAGTAGTGTGGGGTTGGAACCAGTCAACCTGGGACGTGTATTCCTCCCACAGTCAGACGCACTTGGATCTACTTCTAGCAACCTATACTTGCACACGGAAGAGAATGGCTCTGTTTCAGCAGTATGCTGGTAAAAAAAAGAAAACAAACAAAAATGCAGAATGTACGTTGTTTACTCCCTCTTAAGACTGTATCACATATCCTGGTACTCATAGCTCAGTTAGTCAAACAGAATTCAATTGCTCCATTTAGCACGAAGGGCCTGCATATCCAATGATCTGCAGAGTCTTCGCTGGGGCATGGAAAGCCATGCCTTTCTAACAACTGAAATAGCACTTAGTTCAGAAACATCAGATGGACTCTGCCCAGGATACACACTATCAGTTAATTGCTTTTCACACCCTCAGTAGGGTCCAACTTTCTTTGAAAGAACTCAAAGGACTTTAGTCCAGAGGCTCTTTGGATTTGCCCAAGTGAGAGAAACAGAAAACATTTTCTTCTGCTTCTCAGAACACCCTCATTACTCAAGCCTTCTAGTCAATCAAGGTTTCATTAACATATGTTCAGTCCCACCCACGTTGGACCAGATCCCTGTATGATACATCCTCCAGCCTTGATTTTGTCTACCCTCCTGATTCCTGAATGCACGGAACCATATCCTGTGTTCCATGTTTGGCCTGGAGTCAGCATTGACATCCACAGAGCTTCTGTAAGGTTCTTGTCATGCTCCTAATCATGACTGATTATCCCAGCAGTGGATGTCACCTCCAAAGGCTGTGTAGATCTGATAGGTGCAGAATGTACATAAAACGGTCCTAATACATCTCATGTGTCAATCCCAAGTTTGATAAAATAGAGTTTCAATTCTATCATGTCAGCCAAAGACATCATAATGAATGATTCCATCAAGTGATCTTCAGCAGAAACCTATTTTTTGCCATGTAAACCCTTAAGGGACTCCTCCTGGAAAAAGAGCCCACATCTGCTTGCAGGGGATTTTCTCTACCTACCATTAAAAACTGAGCTGCTAGCTCTGGATTTAGTCTTTTCTGCCAGGGTCTTACATTTTCCTCTTGCTACTGATTTTTTTTAAAACACAGCAGGTTGTTTTCTGAAAAAATGCTACGCAGTTTCTATCCCATGGTGGTTATAATCACTATGAATTTGTATCTCAGATTGGAATTTATATGGCACAGTGCCTGACACAGTACATACTCAGTCCTGTTTGTTGAACGAATAAATAGCAGAACTGTAATTTGGTAGATAAGCACATTTGAAACTCCCCAAACAAAACTGAGAAGGATGGCCCAAACTCATGTAAAGATTTGAGTAAGCTGGCTTGAAAGTCACCTGATCATTGAAACAGGAATCACTGATTCAGCAACTTTGACAATCACCAAGTCTCAGATTTACAGAGATTCCCTCTGTTTTCATATTACTAGCCTATGTCTCTTACTCAGTCCTCAGTTTTTGATTTATCTAGTAATTATGTGTGCACATGTCTCCCTCTCTGAGTATCTATAGGGTAAGTTAATGAGAAAAGAAACTTGCTCCACTATAACTTATGTTTGATCTTGCTGTTGGAGCTGTCTGGAGACACGTAGCAGAGTGTCCTGGCTGAGCCTAGATTGAGATTCAGATCCTGACGGTGTATGATGCTTTGGCAGTACCGTGATTTCCCAAATACCCCCATACGCCATGAGGAGACATACATATAGAGAAAGGGACCTTTAAGAAGGTGGACCACAGAGGCAGCGGAGTCAAGATGGCAGACTAGGAGAACATGGAGTTCGCATCTCTGCATAACTAGGGCACCTACCAGGCACCAGTGGGGGACCACAGACACTTAAGGGGATGCAAGGAACCCCCAGCGACTGGGTAGGACTTGCGGGGGAGTGAGTGGGGAGGAGAAGTGGAAGCGGGATGGGACCAGAGCCCCTGAGGGGCGGCTAGGGGAGGGGAAGGGATCCAATGCTCAGAGGGGGAAAGTGGGGGCACCGCTGGGAGGGCAGAGGACCAGAAGGGAGCGTGGCCAGCATTCCCCCTGCCCACCTGGGCCCCCGGGAGCCTGCTGAGATCCCGCGCCTGATCCTCTGCCCACCCAGGCCCCCTCCGGCCGCATGGCTGCCGAGGGAGTGTGAGGGAGGGAAGGGGAAGCAAATGTAACGGCCGGACAAACGGGGCCAGCGCCCCTGAGGGAAGGCTGTGGGGGGAGGAGTTCCCACACCCAGTGGGGCCCACCCACGGCTAGGGGTCCAGTGGTGACTGGGGACACCCTCAGGAGGGCGGGGAACAGAAGGGAGCGTGGCCAGCACTTTCGCCGCCTGCCTGGGCACCGGGGAGCCTGTTGGGCTCCCGGGCCTAAACCCACGCCCTCAGAGGCTCCCTCCAGCCTAGGCCCCGCCCCTACACCCCCACCCAGGGCCCTACCTCTGCACGGGGCACTCCGAGACCCCCTCTGAAACCCCCTCCAACAGCCCACACACCCTCAGGCCGGGCCTTACCTCCAAACTCCGGAACTCCACACTCTGAGGGGCCCCTCAGGCTGTGCTGCCTTTTTCCCAAAATGCACAGGTCGTGAGACTAGGCCCCGCCCCACACTTAAACGTCACCCCGCCGAGGCCCCACCCCCCCTAAAACCCGCCCCTGCCTAAGTTCCACCCCCCCTAAGCTCCACCCCCCCAGCCAAGGCCTTTTTTTTTCTCTTTTAGGGTGTGGTTCTCTTTTACCTTGTTGTTGATTCATTTATATTTTTATTTTCTCTAATAAATCTTTTATTTTCCTAATTTTATTTTATTCTTTGTACTTCGTTATTGTTCTGTGCCTTTTGGCTTGTTCCTTTTTTTCCTTTTTTCTGTTGTGGTTCTGTTTTACCTTGCTGTAGTTGTTTCAATTATATTTTTATTTTTCCTAATATATTTTTTACCTTTCTAATTTTGTTTTATTTTTTATTCTTTGTTATTGTATTGTTCCTTTTTTTCTTTTCTTTCGCAGCACCGAATGGCTTGTGGGATATTGGTTCCCCGGCCAGGGATCAGGCCTGAGCTCCTGTGGTGGGAGAGCTGAGTCCAAACCACTGGATTAACAGAGAACCTCAGACCCCAGGGAACAGTAATCAGAGTGAGGCCTCCTGGAGGTCCTCATAGAGGCACCAAGACCAGGCTCTGCCCAACTGCCTGCAAACTACAGTGCTAGAAGCCTCAGGCCAAACAACCAGTAAGACAGCAATACAGCCCCACCCATCAAAAAACACGAGACAACAAAAAAATATGTTACAGATGAAGGAGCAAGGTAAAAACGTACAAGATCAAATAAATGAAGAGGAAATAGGAAACTCACCTGAAAAAGAATTTGGAGTAATGATAGTAAAGATGATCCAAAATCTCAGAAACAGAATGGAGAAAATACAAGAAATGTTTCTTAAGGACCTAGAAGAACTAAAGCGCAAACAAACAGTGACGAACAACACAATAACTGAAATTAAAAATACTCTAGAAGCAATCAATAGCAGAAAAACTGAGGTAGAAGAATGGATAAGTGAGTTGGAAGAGAAAATGGTGGAAATAACTGCTGTGGAGCAGAGTAAAGAAAACAGAATGAAAATAATTGAGGACAGTCTCAGAGACCTCTGAAACAACACTAAACACACCAATATTCAAATTATAGGGGTCCCAGAAGAAGAAGAGAAAGAGAAAATATTTGAAGAGATTATAGTTGAAAACTTCCCTAACATGGGAAATGAAATAGCCACCTAAGTCCAGGAAGCACAGAGAGTCCCATACAGGATAAACCCCAGGAGAAACATACCCAGACACATAGTAATCAAACTAACAAAAATTAAATTCAAAGAAAAAGTATTAAAAGCAGCAAGGGAGGCTGGGAGCTGAGGCTTGGGTTTCTGTCAGAGCGCAGGGAGAAGACTGGTGGCGTGAACACAGCCTGAAGGGGTTAGGGCACCAGGGCTAGCTGGGAGGGAGTCCAGGGAAAAGTCTGGACCTGCCGAAGAGGCAAGAGACTTTTTCTTCCCTCTTTGTTTCCTGGAGCGCGAGGAGAGGGGATTAAGCACGCTGCTTAAAGGAGCTCCAGAGACGGGCGCGAGCCGCGGCTAACAGCGCGGACCCCACAGACGGGCATGAGACACCAAGAAGCCTGTGTGGGAGCACAGGTCACTATACACACCGCCCTTCCGGGGAGCCTGTGCAACCCTCCACTGCCAGGGTCCCGGGATGCAGGGACAACTTCCCCGGGAGAATGCACGGCGCACCTCAGGCTGGTGCAACATCATGCCAGCCTCTGCTGCCACAGGCTCGCCCGGCATCATGCCTCTCCCTCCCCCCAGCCTGAGTGAGCGAGAGCCCCTGAATCAGCTGCTCCTTTAACCCCGTCCTGTCTGAGCGAAGAACAGACGCCCTCCGGTGACCTACACACAGAGGCGGGGCCAAATCCAAAGCTGAGCCCCTGGAGCTGTGAGAACAAAGAAGAGAAAGGGAAATCTCTCCCAGCAGCCTCAGGAGCAGCGGATTAAAGCTCCACAATCAACTTGATGTACCTGCATCTGTGGAATACCTGAATAGACAAAGAATCATCCCAAATTGCGGAGGCGGACTTTGAGAGCAAGATTTATTATTTTTTCTCCTTTTCCTCTTTTTGTGAGTGTGTATGCTTCTGTGTGAGATTTTGGCTGTATAGCTTTGCTTACACCATTTGTCCTAGGGTTCTATCCGTCTGTTTTTTTTTTTTTTACTTAAAAAAATTTTTTTTCTTAATAATTACTTTTTACTTTAATAACTTTATTTTATCTTACTTTATTTTATTTTCTTTTATCCTCTTTCTCCCTTCCTTCTTTCCTCCCTCCCTCCTTCCCTCCCTCTCTCTCTCTTTCTTTCTTTCTTTCTACTTTCTCTCCCTTTTATTCTGAGCCGTGTGGATGAAAGGCTCTTGGTGCTGCAGCCAGGAGTCAGTGCTGTGCCTCTGAGGTGGAAAAGCCAACTTCAGGACACTGGTCCACAAGAGACCTCCCAGCTCCACGTAATATCAAACGGTGAAAAACTCCCAGAGATCTCCATCTCAACACCAACACCCAGCTTCACTCAATGACTAGCAAGCCACAGTGCTGGACACCCCATGCCAAACAACTAGCAAGACAGGAACACAATCCCACCCATTAGCAGAGAGGCTGCCTAAAATCATAATAAGTCCACAGACACCCCAAAACACACCAGCAGATGTGGACCTGCCCACCAGAGAGACAAAATCCAGCCTCATCCACCAGAACACAGGCACTAGACCCCTCCACCTGGAAGCCTACACAACCCACTGAACCAACTTTAGCCACTGGGGACAGACACCAAAAACAACGGGAACTACGAACCTGCAGCCTGCAAAAAGGAGACCCCAAACACAGTAAGATAAGCAAAATGAGAAGACAGAGAAACACACAGCAGATGAAGGAGCAAGATAAAAACCCACCAGACCTAACGAAAGAAGAGGAAATAGGCAGTCTACCTGAAAAAGAATTCAGAATAATGATAGTAAAGATGATCCAAAATCTTGGACATAGAATAGAGAAAATGCAAGAAACATTTAACAAGGACCTAGAAAAACTAAAGATGAAACAAGCAATGATGAACAACACAATAAATGAAATAAAAAATACTCTAGAAGGGATCAATAGCAGAATAACTGAGGCAGAAGAACAGATAAGTGACCTGGAAGATAAAATAGTGGAAATAACTACTGCAGAGCAGAATAAAGAAAAAAGAATGAAAAGAACTGAGGACAGTCTCAGAGACCTCTGGGACAACATTAAACGCACCAAGATTCGAATTATAGGGGTTCCAGAAGAAGAAGAGAAAAAGAAAGGGACTGAGCAAATATTTGAAGAGATTATAGTTGAAAATTGCCCTAATATGGGAAAGGAAATAGTTAATCAAGTCCAGGAAGCACAAAAGAGTCCCATACAGTCCAAGGAGAAACACGGCAAGACACATATTAATCAAACTGTCAAAAATTAAATACAAAGAAAACATATTAAAAGCAGCAAGGGAAAAACAACAAATAACACACAAGGGAATCCCATAAGGTTAACAGCTGATATTTCAGCAGAAACTCTGCAAGCCAGAAGGGACTGGCAGGACATATTTAAAGTGATGAAGGAGAACAACCTATGACCAAGATTACTCTACCCAGAAAGGATCTTATTCAGATTTGATGGAGAAATTAAAACCTTTACAGAGAAGCAAAAGCTGAGAGAGTTCAGCACCACCAAACCAGCTTTACAACAAATGCTAAAGGATCTTTTCTAGGCAAGAAACACAAGAGAAGGAAAAGACCTACAATAACAAACCCAAAACAACTAAGAAAATGGGAATAGGAACATACATATCGATAATTACCTTAAATGTAAGTGGATTAAATGCTCCCACCAAAAGACACAGACTGGCTGAATGGATACAAAAACAAGACCCATATATATGGTGTCTACAAGACACCCACTTCAGACCTAGAGACACATACAGACTGAAAGTGAGGGGATGGGAAAAGATATTCCATGCAAATGGAAACAAAAAGAAAGCTGGAGTAGCAATTCTCATATCAGACAAAATAGACTTTAAAATAAAGACTATTAGAAGAGACAAAGAAGGACACATAACGATCAAGGGATCGATCCAAGAAGAAGATATAACAATTGTAAATATTTATGCACCCAACATAGGAGCACCTCAATACATAAGGCAAATACTAACAGCCATAAAAGGAGAAATAGACAGTAACACATTCATAGTAGGGGACTTTAACACCCCCACTTTCACCAATGGGCAGATCATCCAAAATGAAAGTAAATAAGGAAACACAAGCTTTATATGATACATTAAACAAGATGGACTTAATTGATATTTATAGGACATTCCATCGAAAAACAACAGAATACACATTTTTCTCAAGTGCTCATGGAACATTCTCCAGGATAGATCATATCTTGGGTCACAAATCAAGCCTTTGTAAATTTAAGAAAATTGAAATTGTATCAAGTATCTTTTCCGACCACAACACTATGAGACTAGATATCAATTACAGGAAAAGATCTGTAAAAAATACAAACACATGGAGGCTAAACAATGCACTACTTAATAACGAAGTGATCACTGAAGAAATCAAAGAGGAAATCAAAAAATACCTAGAAACAAATGACAATGGAGACACAACAACCCAAAACCTGTGGGATGCAGCAAAAGCAGTTCTAAGAGGGAAGTCTATAGCAATACAATCCTAGCTTAAGAAACAGGAAACATCTCGAATAAACAACCTAAACTTGCACCAAAAGCAATTAGAGAAAGAAGAACAAAAAAGCCCCAAAGTTAGCAGAAGGCAAGAAATCATAAAGATCAAATCAGAAATAAATGAAAAAGAAATGAAGGAAATGATAGCAAAGATCAATAAAACTAAAAGCTGGTTCTTTGAGAAGATAAACAAAATTGATAAATCATTAGCCAGACTCATCAAGAAAAAACGGGAGAAGACTCAAATCAATAGAATTAAAAATGAAAAAGGAGAAGTAACAACTGACACTGCAGAAATACAAAAGATCATGAGAGATTACTACAAGCAACTCTATGCCAATAAAATGGACAAACTGGAAGAAATGGACAAATTCTTAGAAATGCACAACCTGCCAAGACTGAATCAGGAAGAAATAGAAAATATGATCAGACCAATCACAAGCACTGGAATTGAAACTGTGATTAAAAATCTTCCAACAAACAAAAGCCCAGGACCAGATGGCTTCACAGGCGAATTCTATCAAACATTTAGAGAAGAGCTAACACCTATCCTTTTCAAACTCTTCCAAAATATAGCAGAGGGAGGAACACTCCCAAACTCATTCTACGAGGCCACCATCACCCTGATACCAAAACCAGACAAGGATGTCACAAAGAAAGAAAACTACAGGAAAATATCACTGATGAACATAGATGCAAAAATCCTCAACAAAATACTAGCAAACAATCCAACAGCACATTAAAAGGATCACACACCATGATGAAGTGCGGTTTATTCCAGGAATGCAAGGATTCTTCAATATATGCAAATGAATCAATGTGATATACCATATTAACAAACTGAAGGAGAAAAACCATATGATCGCTCAAAATGGATTAAAGACCTAAATGTAAGGCCAGAAACTATCAAACTCTTAGAGGAAAACATAGGCAGAACACTCTATGACATAAATCACAGCAAGGTCCTTTTTGACCCACCTCCTAGAGGAATGGAAATAAAAACAAGAGTAAACAAATGGGACCTAATGAAACTTAAAAGCTTTTGCGCAGCAAAGGAAACCATAAAGAAGACCAAAAGACAACCCTCAGAATGGGAGAAAATATTTGCAAATGAAGCAACTGACAAAGGATTGATCTCCAAAATTTATAAGCAGCTCATGCAGCTTAATAACAAAAAAACAAACAACCCAATCCAAAAATGGGCAGAAGACCTAAATAGACATTTCTCCAAAGAAGATATACAGAGTGCCAACAAACACATGAAAGAATGCTCAACATCACTAATCATGAGAGAAATGCAAATCAAAACTACAATGAGATATCATCTCACACCAGTCAGAATGGCCATCATCAAAAAATCTAGAAACAATAAATGCTGGAGAGGGTGTGGAGAAAAGGGAACCCTCTTACACTGTTGGTGGGAATGTAAATTGATACAGCCACTGTGGAGAACAGTATGGAGGTTCCTTAAAAAGCTACAAATAGAACTACCATATGACCCAGCAATCCCACTACTGGGCATATACCCTGAGAAAACCATAATTCAAAAAGAGTCATGTACCAAAATGTTCATTGCAGCTCTATTTACAATAGCCCAGAGATGGAAACAACCTAAGTGTCCATCATCGGATGAATGGATAAAGAAGATGTGGCACATATATACAATGGAATATTACTCAGCCATAAAAAGAGACGAAATTGAGCTATTTGTAATGAGGTGGATAGACCTAGAGTCTGTCATACAGAGTGAAGTAAGTCAGAAAGAGAGAGACAAATACCGTATGCTAACACATATATATGGAATTAAAAAAAAAAAATGTCATGAAAAACCTAGGGGTGAAACAGGAATAAAGTCACAGACTTACTAGAGAATGGACTTGAGGCTATGGGGAGGGGGAAGGGTAAACGGTGACAAAGCGATAAAGAGGCATGGACATATATACACTACCAAACGTAAGGTAGATAGCTAGTGGGAAGCAGCCGCATAGCACAGGGAGATCAGCTCGGTGCTTTGTGACCGCCTGGAGGGGTGGGATAGGGAGGGTGGGAGGGAGGGAGACGCAAGCGGGAAGAGATATGGGAATATATGTATATATATAACTGATTCATTTTGTTGTGAAGCTGAAACTAACATACCATTGTGAAGCAATTATACTCCAATAAAGATGTTAAAAAAAAAAAAAAAGAAAATGCTGCCTTAACAATTCATTTTCATGTGGCAAAATTATATTAATTAAAAATACAATATACATACAATAAAAAAAAAAACCATATGATCATCTCAAAAGATGCAGAAAAAGCCTTTGACAAAATTCAACACCCATTTATGATAAAAACCCTCCAGAAAGTAGGCATAGAGGGATCTTACTTCACATAATAAAGTCCATATATGACAAACCCACAGCCAACATTGTTCTCAATGGCGAAAAACTGACACCATTGCCACTAAGAGCAGGAACAAGACAAGGGCGCCCACTCTCCCCACTATTATTCAACATAGTTTTGGAAGTTTTAGCCACAGCAATCAGAGAAGAAAAATAAATAAAAGGAATCCAAATCAGAAAAGAAGAAGTAAAGCTGTCACTGTTTGCAGATGACATGATACTATACATAGAGAATCCTAAAGATGCTACCAGAAAACTACGAGAGCTAATCAATGAATTTGGTAAAGTAGCAGGATACAAAATTAATGCACAGAAATCTCTTGCATTCCTATACACTAATGATGAAAAATCTGAAAGTGAAATCAAGAAAACACTCCCACTTACCACTGCAACAAAAAGAATAAAATATCTAGGAATAAACCTACCTAAGGAGACCAAAGACCTGTATGCAGAAAATTATAATACACTGATGAAAGAAATCAAAGATGCCACAAACAGATGGAGAGATATACCATGTTCCTGGAATGGAAGAATCAATATTGTGAAAATGACTATACTACCCAAAGCCATCTACAGGTTCAATGCAATCCCTATCAAATTACCAATGGCATTCTTTACAGAACTAGAACAAAATATCTTAAAATTTGTGTGGAGACACAAAAGTCCCCAAATAGCCTAAGCAATCTTGAGAAAGAAAAACGGAGCTGGAGGAATCAGGCTCCTTGACTTCAGACTATACTACAAAGCTATAGTAATCAAGACAATATGGTCCTGGCACAAAAACAGAAATATAGTTCAATGGTACAGGATAGAAAGCCCAGAGATACACCCATGCATCTATGGTCACCTAATCTATGACAAAGGATGCAAGAATATACAATGGAGACAAGACAGCCTCTTCAATAAATGGTGCTGGGAAAACTGGACAATTACATGTAGAAGAATGAAATTATAACACTACCTAACACCATACACAAAAATAAACTCAAAATGGATTAAAGACCTAAATGTAAGACTGGACACTATAAACTCTTAGACGAAAACATAGGAAAAACACTTTTTGACATAAATCACAGCAAGATCTTTTATGACCCACCTCCTAGAGTAATGAAAATAAAAACAAAAATAAGTGAGTGGGACCTAATTAAACTCAAAAGCTTTTACACAGCAAAGGAAACCATATACAAGACAAAAAGACAACCACAGAATGGGAGAAAATATTTGCAAATGAAGCAACAGACAAGGGATTAATCTCCAAAATATCAAACAGCTCATGCAGCTCAATATCAAAAAAACAAACAACCCAATCAAAAAATGGGCAAAAGACCTAAATAGACATTTCAGTGAAGAACACATACAGATGGCCAAGAGGCACATGAAAGGCTGCTCAACATCACTAATTATTAGAGAAATGCAAATCAAAATGACAGTGAGGTAACACCTCACACTGGTTAGAATGGGCATCATCAGAAAATTTACAAACAACAAATGCTGGAGAGGGTATGGAGAAAAGGGAACCCTCTTGCACTGTTGGTGGGAATGTAAACTGATACAGCCACTGTGGAGAACAGTATGGAGTTTCCTTAAAAAACTAAAAATAGAGCTACCATATGACCCAGCAATCCCACTACTGGACATATACCCTGAGAAAACCATAATTCAAAAAGACACATGTACCCCAATGTTCACTGCAGCACTATTTACAATAGCCAGGACATGGAAGCAACCTAAATGTCCACCAACAGATGAATGGATAAAGAAGATGTAGTACCTATATACAATGGAATATTACTCAGCCATAAAAAGAAATGAAATTGGGCCATTTGTAATGATGTGGATGTAACTAGAGTCTGTCATACAGAGTGAAGTAAGTTAGAAAGAGAAAAACAGATATCATATATCAATGCATATATGTGGAATCTAGAAAAATGGTACAGATGAACCTATTTGCAGGGCAGTAACAGAAAGGCAGATGTAGAGAATGGACGTGTGGACACAGCGGGGGAAGGGGAGGGTGGGATGAATTGGGGGATTAGGTTTGACATAAATACACTACCATGTGTAAAATAGATAGTTAGGGCTCCCCTGGTGGCGCAGTGGTTGAGAGTCCACCTGCCGATGCAGGGGACGCGGGTTCGTGACCCGGTCCGGGAGGATCCCACATGCCGTGGAGAGTCTGGGCCCGTGAGCCATGGCCGCTGAGCCTGCGCGTCCGGAGCCTGTGCTCCGCAACGGGAGAGGCCGCAACAGTGAGAGGCCCCTGTACCGCAAAAAAAAAAAAAAAAAAAAAAAAAGATAGCTAGTGGGAACCTGCTGTATAGCACAGGGAGCTCAGCTCGGTGCTCTGTGATGGCCTAGTTGGGTGGGAAGGGGTGGGGGGGGAGGGGATACGTGTATGTGTATGGCTGATTCACTTCCCTGTGCGGCAGAAACTAACACAACATTGTAAAGCAATTATACTCCAATGAAAAAAAAGAATAACAACAAAAAAAAGAAGGTGGGCCACATACATTGCTCTGGGGCCTTCCAGAAATAACCAGAATAAAAGCCAAGGGAGCAAGGTGGGTTGGTGTCCTACAGTTGTGCTTGTGGGAGCTATAAGCTGCTGCAGTAGAAATATTACCATCTGCATGATCTTGTCATTGTCCAAATATTAGAAAAGCCTGATGAAATTCAGGGTACCATTTGGAAGGTCTCGTTATTTCTGAGTGAAATAATCTGCTGGTCATTGGATACTTTCAAGTAGAACTTAAATGATGGTTGAGCAGTAAGGTTGTAGAAGAGATTCCAGCATCGGATAGTGTCTCTTACACCTGGGAAATTCTATTATTCTAAATCTCAACATATTCATACACTAATCCATAGAAGTATCATTTGTCCACCTACAGTATGAAAGGCAGTAGGCAGTAAGGGATAAATGCCAACATAAAGACAAATAAGGTGGATTATCTGCCTTCACGATATTCAGAGTCCAGAAGGTTGGAGCACACAATCTCTTGGAGGGCTGTCCTGTTGAAGCATGGGTGTTCCATTTCTTCACTGTGTCAAAAGGCCAAACACCACCATAGGGTAGATCTCCGAAGCAAGCAGATCATAATTCTAGGTAATAAATTATTTCTAGCAGCAAGAAAAAGTCAGCCAATGAACAGGCTTATAGTTACCAGAAATATCCAAGGTGAGGGGTTATCAACAAGTATATCTCACCTTACTGAAGAGTTGTACTCTCTAAAAATTGCTTAGAAAGCAAATTTCTGTATAAGTTTTCTACATTTTCTTATAAAATTGGATGTGTTCTTCTAGACAATGTTTTGGCCTTAAGTCAATAAAATTACATTTAAGAATGCAGCTACACATTAGGAACATTTGAAGGGATGAATTATAACTCTTACAGTAAATATTGATACTAATCCATAAAGCAAATGGTAAAAGTATGCAAATCCTGTGGGCAAACTTTTTAATTGGCTATGAAAGTCTGAAGATCTAATTATAATGATGACCACCATCGAGTCAGCAAAACTGAGCAGCGTAGACCTGAAGGTCCTTTAGTTTTGACTCAGTCTCTTCCCTAGAACTGTCAGCAGGATGATCAACTATTCTATTTCTGGGCTCCCATAGAAGCTGTTGGGTTTTAGAAGAAATGAGGATGATTTGGAGATGAAGGCAGGTGGGAGTGTAGCAGGGGTAACCCAAGTTTAGAAATAAATTAAAATGTCCAAGCTGAATAAACAAAGTATGAGTCTTCAGGGAATGTATATTGAATCAGCTTCTGATTTAAAAGACTGAAATACATTTTAAAATGCTACTGTGAATAGAGAAGATGGTCTATAAAGAGTTTATAATCTATAATCTGAAACAGTACTCAGTTAACAATGATCTGTACGTGTTCCGAACCTGTAAGAGGAAGGGCGTTTCTAGGAGAGGAGAAGCTAACCAGCAAGCTATTAGCAGAGTACTGAGAACATAATAGATATTCAGTCAGTGATGCCCCCCACCCCAATCCTTATATGATATTTCAACTGTTTTACAGAAGGGGAAGTGAGGGCCACTTGGAGAGGCTGAGTTGCCTATCATGCAGAGGTTAGTGACAGAGTTCAAACTGAGTTCAAACCCAGTTCCACCATGCTCCAGGCTTTTCACTGTACCACTCCGTGTCCTTTAATTACTATATTTGAAAAAGTCTCTGAAAGCTAGTGATTAAAGACAGGAATTTTTTCACATAAAATTTAACAAACCAACCTTTACTGGGTTAGCTTGCTAACCTACGTGATGCACAAAATGGACAAACTGACGGGGTAACAAGAATTTGTAAAATGTCAAACCTTGGTTTATGACCTAGTTGTGAATGCCATGTGAATATGATCATTCCCTCCAGTTCATACTAGCTCAGTGAACGTAAAAGGCTGCAGCATCAAGGGTTAAAGCGTTTTGATTCATATGAACATGCTTTGGGAATTATCCAAAGAATTTCCCTAGATCTTTAAGACACCCTGCTAAACCAGAATGCTGATTTTTCATGGTTGATGTCTACCTTCTGTAATAGTTACCATTTACAGCTAAATACTTAATAAACATTTCTTTTAATTCTCCAACAGTCCCATGAAGGTAGTATTTTATAGATGAGGAAACTGAGGCCCAGAGAGATGAAAAAATTTCTCAAGGCCACACAGCATTAAGTAGCAAAGCTGGAACTCTGCTTTTTACTTCTATTCTAGAGTCCTGTTCCAGGTCATGGGGGAAGAGGCAGGGTTATTCCAGGATGGTGAAATTCAAAGTAAATGTTAGAAGTCATTCTGCAGTTAAGGAGCGCTTGGATTAACAGGAAGTTAAATCGTCTGTCTAGAGGTGAAAGAGGTGTCAAAGATAGAGATGTGTAGAATCTTGAAGTAAATGATTAAAATCCATCAGAAGGAAAGCCCATAGAGCAGAAGCCAGAAGACCCTGTAGATCAAAGCTCAGGGAATAATTAGGCTCTGAAAAAGGTTTAGGAAAATACATGCATGGGACCCAGCCACATCCTTATACAGACCCAAATGATCTAAAAGTATTCAAGAGCTTTTATTAGCATGGTTTCTTTAAAGGGTGAAAGAAAAGATAAGTGTGAAATTTGCTACCATTGATCTATCTATAACTTTTATTGAAGCACTTTAGAGATTTGGACTTCCTGCAGACCAACGCTCTGCTATTCTACTACAAATTCATCACAAATCCCCAGATTACAGGAGACAGCACATGGGGGAGGGGAAAAAACAGCATGGAAGTTTGATCCATGGTCTTCAGAGTGGTTTGATTTTCATGAAGACTCATAAATAACCTGTAGCCAGTGTGTGGATGGGCATCTTGTGTATTAAAAATCCTGAGGCATTCTGAACATCCCACCCTGCATTCCCTGTGGATACCTAGAGTGTTTCTATGCAGAGATGTCCTTGTGCTACCTGCACAGCTGTGTTTGGGGGCTCAAGTACACTGTCTCTGACAACAATGAGTGTCCTTCCTAAAAGGTATGCCTGAGGTATTGACAAGGTTGGTGGCTTGTTAATAACCAGCAGGGATGTCAATCAAACTGCAACACAGGGCAGAGCACCAGCTTCTATACCTTCACAATTTTTTCCTGACCTATCCTTTGGTAACCTGGGAGCCTCCTATAGCTTCATATCCATCTCTCTGGATACACTCTGCACTAGCCCTGGTCAAAGTTGGCAATCAAAAATATTAGTGGACTCTTTTTGGTTGTAATCAATTAATTCATTCACCTCCTCCCTAATTGCAGTGGGTGAGATGCTCAGACAAATTGCTTCTGTCTTAGTTGACAAGACCTTATCTGGAAATTAAAATAAAATGATCTGGCTTACAATACATGAAGCACAATTAATTCTTGTATGCATATACGGGTTTCTGATGTCAGCGAGAAAATGATCAGCCCTCTAGGTCATGCCTATTCATCCTCCAGTTGCCTGGAGATTTTTTACTGCATCCCTTATGCCGTATGGCATCGTATCTAGCTTTAGCCTCATGGGAATGCAAGAGGATGCCTGCCAAGAGTATCTCATCACTTGTTAAATGTATCCCATTTTCCTGTGATTTCTTCACTTGACAACAATAGCCCACATTCATTTCCTTAAGAAGTAAAAGCCAGTGCAGCTGAAGGCTTTTGTGCTGTTTTCCACCCTACCTGAATTATCATGGGAAGTGCATGAGCCAAATGTAAATCACAGCTTTCCATCAAAAGTGGCAACTTTTGCAATTGAAGGATTCTTATAGGGGATCTCAAGCATATTACTGTGATTACAGAAGGCCCCACGTGTCTGGAAATGTTCTTTCTGCACATACCCATGGCAAGTCTAAGGTTCCTGAAATTTATTGCTCGTGCTTTTTCTTTATGTATATGTGCTGCAAGCTGAAGCATATGGTCCCACACAACTGTGATATTTACGATAATGAATCACAGATGTTTAAAAGGATATAATCTGAAAACACTTAAATGTTAAGATGCTGAAATCTTACTGCAAGCATTGTGAAGAGAGGACCTTTGGATTATGTTGATTTTCAGATACCATCACTAGGAATATGACTTGATGTATCCTGGGATAATATCAGGCAGAAAGGAATGACTTCTTTCCAGTCTGAAGAAGTATGGTGTTCAAAGTAATAAGTAAGGGACCCCAGGGGTGTAGACTGGTTATTCTATAGATAACTGAATTGCAGCCCCCTCTATGATTAAGGGTGAACTTACACAGTGGATAATCTTTTAGTATGCACCCATCCTACAACACATATTATTTTAATGGCCATTTCCAAATACAATAAAATGTTTTTAAGTTCACTGGAGTGAAATGGGAAGTGCACCCATTTACCCCCCATCCATCCCTCACTTATCCCATTAACCACACGATTTGGTGTATATTCTACCACATTAACAAACTGTATACACAGTTTGTTACTGTATACACGGATATAGTACAGTAGTTTTGTTCTTGTATCTATTACAAGCTTTTTATGTCAGCTCATATAGAAATACTTCTTTTTCATGACTGGATAATTCCTCTTAGTATGAATATGCTATCAATAAAGCAGTCTCCTGTTGCTGGACACGGGTATTTCCTGTTTCATAATTACTAACTGGTTAGTAATAAATACATTTAGACCTGCCTTTCTGTGCATATGTGCAAGTATTTTTCTACAGTTGAGACCCATCTTATAAAGTGCTGATTGAAATTAAATGCCCATTTAAAATTTAGTTAGACACTGACAAATCGTCCACCAGAAAGATTTTATTGGCCTTGGACCCTAATGCAAAGTGTAATAGAGTTCTCTTTCCTCACACTAACAGTGAATAACATTTTTTGCCAATTGAACAGATGGAAAAAAGTATGGTGTTAATCTGCATATTTTTGATGAATAGTGAGGTTAGGTGTGGTCTCATAGTATTGGCCATTTAAATTTCCTTTTCTGTGAATTTCGTGGTGTGCCAGAGTACTTAGGAATTCAAATAGTCATCGCTTGTTCTTTTGCTTTTCTCCTTACTAGTCTGTGAGCTTCTTGAAGGAATTGTGTCTTGCTTGCCATTCTACCTTCATTTTGTCTTCATTCCCTCTTTACTCCGCAGAGACTAGGCATATGCTTTGTGGAATGAATACAGGTGTGTATGGATGAGGCTGATATTTCTGTTTGCTACCACACAGCTGCTTACCAGAGTCCCACTTTCAAACAGGAAACTCAGTCCAACCCCTCCCTTGGTCCCCCTTCCCTTATCAGAATAAAACCTTCACACTTGCAGGGGCTTTGTCAGCCTAGTAACCCTTGTATCTAGCACAGAGCCTGACAAATAGTAGGCACTCAGTAACTATTTTCTAAATGAATCAGTCTTCGATGTATGACCTGTCAGACTGTTCCTATATCAGATACCATGCTGGCACCCATCTTTGAAATGTGGACTGGAGGTTTTGATGTTATTTCTGCTTTTCTGTTCATCTCCTGTGCCAATGGATAGAGGGAGCCTCAAGGCTCTTAGTGAGACTCTTAATCCCACCTTGTGAACCAGGGTTTGGGGTGTGTATAGAACCTGTGAAAGGGAAATACTGTTATGACACTAGCAAATGGGCCTCATTGCCTTGGTTTATTTGTTTTTTATGGCAGCTGTGTAGAGAAAGCTGCACTGCAAACTTTCTAGAGTTGAGACGCCCAGCTGAGATGCTGAACACATGAGCTGAATTCACACTCATATACTGACATAAAAATCTAAAATCAGCTGAGAGAAATGAAGAGTTTGCAGGTCATCTTACGACCACATGTCCCTCTAAACCAGGCGTTAGGAATTTATGGCCTGAAGGCCAATTCCAGCCAACTTCCTCTAAATAAAGTTTTATTGGAACACAACCACACTATTTGTTTACATGTTGTCCATGGCTACTTTAGCCTGTCTGGCTCACAAACCTTAAGTAATTACTCTCTGGCTCTTCGCAGAAAAAGTTTGCTGACCCCTGCTGTAGGTCAAGGTCACATTTTTCTCCCCTATTTTTCAAAAGACCTACTCTAAGCCACCCGAGTGCTAAGGCAAGTAAGCTCTCCCAATGTATTTTGCACTCTCAGTTGCATGATTAGCCACAAAGACGATCAGCAGAGTGGGAAAAATGACTCACAAATGCTCAATTAAATGTTATCTCAATGCCCGTGTATTACTTTTAATTTTCAAAAATAAAATCTGCTGGGAGGTATTTTCCATTCAAAATAGAATCCCAAGAGGTTTAACTTTTTAAATACACTTTTAAAATCCATTATCTGCAGTCATTAAATACATGGACAAGTACTCAAAGAGAAGATGAATATACCCAGGAGAGCAGAGGGGAATTGTATATATCTACATTTTTTATGTCTCTAAAGCAATAATTTAATTTAGAGCCAAGAAATTAGCTAGAATCATGCTTTTGATCAAGTTCACACACACAACTGTTTGTCTTCAAGGTCTGTTTCACGCACATGAAATGATCTGTCATTTTCTCATGTGATTTGTCATTAATTTTTGTTTCTTTTCTTGTAGAGGGTCTGTCATTATTTTCCCCAAAATGACTAAGATGTCTGATTTTCTTCACTCTGTAAGTGAAGCCATTTGAAGATTTAGCTTCCTGGAAAATGAAATGGGAATTATCCAGCCCAAAGGTGGTAAGGAAATAGTGATTTTATTTTATTTTTTCCTCTGATGAGGGCTTGGTTCATTAGCAAGAAGCAAATCACCATTTCTTTGAGTAAAAAGGCAAAAAAGAAAGACAGAAACCAAAAATCCCTCAATTGTTTTAACATCTCCATGAGGTTAGTAGCTATACTGAAGCAATGCAAAGGGATGGTTACTGTGTATTTTAAGTAATTAAATACCAACGAACTCAGAAAAGTACCACATTTGAACTATAGCACGTATTTTCTCTATAATTTTGTAAGTTTGAGTTGGATGGTTTCCTGAGTTCTTAATGCCTTTTAAGCCTGGGTATCATGGATACAAATTTTTGTTCATATTGTTCATTCAAAGGGTACTGAGTAAGGAGGACACAGTTCTAGGCTGAGGAATGGGTATAAAAATGAAATCTGGTGATAATTAACAAGAGTGCATGAGGAATGATGGGAGAATGAGGTAAAGTCACTCTCTCACTCTTTCACCAGTAACAACTTCGAGAACGTTCATAACAGCTGTAATGAATAAAACGGTTGCTACGCTCAACCCCAATGCGCACTGAGGAAGACGGGCAAGGGCAAGACCCTTGGATCTACTGAGCCTCCCATTGGGTTTGGGTGGGAAAAACACAGTGGTTGCTAAAGAGCTCTGCATAAATAATGAAAGGTTAATTGGGAGAAAACAGGAAATCGGGCAAGAAGATGTGCGGAGCAGAATTGGGGTTGGGGCAGGGGGGGAAGAAAGGGGAAAGCTGGAGAGGTGGTGGAAGATCATGAATGACCTCCCTGATCCTCAAATCCTCGGTAAAATCTACCCTGCTCATAAATGATGCGTATGTGTGTTTCTTGTGCAAACTGGTTCAGGAGCCATGTTTTACTGTCTGCTCGGCGTAGCTCAAGAAAGAGGCAGCCTTGGGCTTCCCTGGTGGCGCAGTGGCAGAGAGTCCGCCTGCTGATGCAGGGGACGCGGGTTCGTGCCCTGGTCCGGGAAGATCCCACATGCTGCGGAGCGGCTGGGCCCGTGAGCCATGGCCGCTGGGCCTGCGCGTCTGGAGCCTGTGCTCAGCAATGGGAGAGGCCACAACAGTGAGAGGCCCACGTACCACAAAACAAAAAAGAAACAAGAAAGAGGCAGCCTTTAAGGCACAGGACCCAGAGGCAAGGCAGGTTATGAAGACACAAGCTCCCAGAAATCAGTATAAATTAGGGGGACGGTTTTGGATTTCCAGAACGTATTGAAGTTAGTAACTCAATTCCCATTTAACTAACCCTCCAGAGGTTAGAGTGGGTCCGTGAACATTGCACTTACATCTAATATTATTCAGCTCTTTCTACGAGTCAGGCAGTGTGTTAAGACTTTGCATGCGTTATCTCAGTATCTTATTAATTTTACACAACTGTGTGTCATATTGGTATTATCTCCCCACTTTACAAATAAAGAAACTGAGTCCAAATGGAGACTGTGTGACAGGTATATCTGTGAAGCTACACCTGTGTGACAGGTGTAGAAGAACCTAGTGTCCAAACAAATCTGCACAACTGCACAGCTCACACCTCTTACTACTTGGCTTTGCTGTCTCTCACCTACTCAGCAAACTAGTCTCAAGGATTCTATGGGTCCCATACGCATAAAACAGAAGAAAGATCAGGCCCTATCTTTAATAACGAGGCAGTCAGTGAGTCAGCCAGCCATTTAAAATCAGGTGACAATGTTGCATAACTGGGAATACAGTTGAAGTGTGAACTAAGTTCTCTGGGAAGGAAAAAAGAACAAGCGGTCTGGTTTGAGCCTGAGTCCTAGAAGGTTTCATGGAAGAAATGGCCTTTGAACTTCACCTTGAAGGATGAGCAGTACCAGAATAGCTGTTTTCTACAATTGACTGCAAGTAAGCACCACTACTGTGACTGACATCAAAAATGGACTGATAGATTGCACCAAAGGATGTTTCTAGCCTCAAATGCACAAGTTATCTCTAATTCCTTTAAAAAGAAAAAAGAAAGAAAGAAAAGCAACGCTGATTCAGTAGGGGTCTGGGCAGCTATCTAGAGCCTTCACCAGCCATGTTTGTAACAGATCCATCCACGTGATGATTTTTTTAAAGTATTCTGAGCAACTACAAAGCACAACACAAATTTCAAAGTGAAAAGGGAAAATAAAGGGCAGCAGAAGTGACAAGTGTGTGAGGGACAGAGCTCCTCTAGATTAAATTTTCAAAAGGAGATAATAAATGAAGAGAAAATGTGAGAACAAAGACATCCTATGGTTTATACTCTTGAATTAAAATAAGGAAAGAAGTCAACAAACTCTCAATTTCTACTTTTGAGAGTTAGTTATCTATCTCTGTAGTTCAATTTTTCTTGCAGAGTTAATTCAGGCGGGAGGAGGTTTTCCTGATCATTAAAAATAGTATTAACCTCCCTGATCTTCAATTTGTTCATTGCATAAATGATAGGACTGGCGTAGACTAGGGATTCTCAAAGTGTGGTCCCAGGACCAGCAGCATCAGCACCATTTAGGAGCTTGTTAGAAATGCAGGTTCTTGGGCTCCATCTGAGACTAAATCAGAATCTCTGGGGATAGAGCCCAGTGATGTGCAGGTCCACATGTCCTCCAGAAGATTCTGGTTCATGCTCAAGGGTGACAATCCCTGACATAGATAATCTTCCAGATGATTGAACAGCTACATGACTCAATGACTTGACTAAAAACACATTATCCAGGGCTTCCCTGGTGGCGCAGTGGTTGAGAGTCCGCCTGCCAATGCAGGGGACGCGGGTTCGTGCCCCGATCTGGGAAGATCCCACATGCCGTGGAGCGGCTGGGCCCGTGAGCCATGGCTGCTGAGCCTGCGCATCTGGAGCCTGCGCTCCGCAACGGGAGAGGCCACAACAGTGAGAGGCCTGCGTACCGGAAAAAAAACCCACAACACATTATCCAGTATTAACTATGCACTATTTGATACTTAATTTAAAAATACAAATATCCATTAAATATACAGAGAGAATACCAGCTTTGGAGCCAGAATGCACAGATGTGAAGAGTCTTCCCTCCCAGCTCTATGAGCTTTTGCACAGAATCTCTGACACTCAATTTCCTGATCTGTAAAATGGGAATAATGATGTCTATTATCTAGAATTATCTTGAGAAACGAAAATGGGAAGTATCTGTTACTACATAGGAAGGCACCTAAAATACTTGCATGTGTAATTTTCTTAAAATAACAGACTTAACTACAGTTGGTTCACAGCCTTCCTTTTTTAATAAACATCATAATTGAAGCAAATGAAAAACAGCTCTTATTGATCCACTCTGCTTAAATTGAGAGGGTTGTTTTTCTGCAACACCGTCTCCTAAAGGAGATACGTCTCTCTCAGAAAATGTAATATAATGGATGCTAATATCAAAAGGCCTAATTAAGTGTCATTCAGTGACTCATCCTTTTGAATGAGATAGACATGAAACACACATCTATGAAGTCTAAAGAAAGGAGGGAGGAAGGCCTCTTCCTTCCTGGGCTATTGCAGCAGGTACTGCACTGGTCTCCCAGTTTCCCCCTCCATCCACTCCCACCCGCAATGGTCTCAGCACAGCAAAGAAAGGTCCAGATACAGCTTTAGGTTTATGTCACCACTCCACTCAAAATGTGGAGTCAAAGCCAAGTTCTCACTCTAACCTACAATATACCTTATGTAACTTAGTCCATGTTATGCATCATGTCCTGCTATTCTTGCCCTCAGTCACTCCAGCCTCACTGGCTCTTTCTCAAACTCCCAGGCATGCTCCTGCCTCAGGACCCTTGCATTTGTTATACCCTCTGCCTGTGACGCTCTTCCCCTACATATCCAAGGCACCCTTCCACATGTCCTAACTTCTTTTAGGTATCTACTCAAATATCACCTTTGCCACAGGGCTTCGCCATCTAACATTTCAATACTTCCCCACCTTGGCATTTCTTTGCTTTTTTGTCCTTAGCACTTCCCATTATCAAAATGTACACACTGTACGTTTTTTGTTATTTATACTACTTACTGTCTTCCTCTTTCTCAAGAATGCAAACTCAGGGTATCTCATGAGCCAGCAACAGTGCCTGGCACATGATGAATCAGAACATGGTGATTCAATCAATGAATGGATTAATTCCCTTCATTTGCATTCCTTTACTTAGCTATTATCATCTACCAATCAGTTAATGATGAATAAAAGTAACAAAGTAAGTAGGCAGGTAACCAATTGGAGAAAAGGACAAATACAATGCGACCTTCTGTCACTGTTGTTTGGCCAGGTATGGATATGGACAAAAGAAAAAGTGAGATGCATAATAATTTTAAAGCATTTCCTCACCAGATATTTTTTTTTTGCTCTTAGGGAAGTTTCTCAGGGCAGCAATATAGTTTAGAGAATCTCAGAATTTGACAAGTCATGGAATCTTAGACAAGCTAAGCCACATTTTTGAACTGTAGTTTCCTCATCTGTGAAATGGGTTGCAGGTTGATACATATAACTCAGGACTAGGATGAAGATTAAGTGAGAGAGATTTCACAGGTCGGTTCCCATGGTGTCTAGTGGAAAGGGTCAATAAACACTGCTGGCTATCACTGGAATTTAAGTCACTCAAATCAGGAGAAAAGGGAACAGGTGCAGCACTTTAATGGCAAATCAGATCATTCCTATCTGAGTGAATTTCAGGAACTGGAGTTTCTACTCTAACTCACCCAAACATCATATTGGGGTAAAACCAGTTTCTGAAAATCCAATTGCCATCATTTTGAAAAGACCCACTTTTTAAACGTTAGTAACGGCTCCTGACTCCCCTCAAACCCTTGCTGGAGTTATGGCTCATTTCACTTAGTTTCTTGATTAGACACTATCAGAAGCAAACCAGTGATTACAAAAGTGAATAATCCTCGTTCGGTTTTGGCCTGTCAACAAAGACTGAGAACAAACGACATGGCAGAGAGTGGTGTCATTAAAGCCTCACCAAGCAGCGAAGCACTAGGCCAGACTTCCCCAACCCACCCCATCTTTCCCAGGCTTAGTCTTTGATTTGCCCAGAAAGGCAGGCTTTGGCATTTTTCACAAAGTACCTGCCTTGGGGGAAAGTAAGTTGTGTCAGTCCAAACTGTTTATGAGATGTGTCTGATTTCTTATGCATCAGGGAGAAGGCATCTCAGATCACATTTTCTTCTCTCTCTGGATTAATGAAAAGTTATATAATCACTCGCATCTAAAAACATACACCTAACATGGCAATAAACTCCTTCATGGTAATTAACTATTACATTGGGCCTTTTTTGAATTAAAGATGTGATTCAGACTTGAAAGTACCTCCACTGAGCATCCAGAAGATGACAATTACTACAGAGTTTCATGTTAAAGGACACTTGAGTTCAGCACTGTGCACCTAAAACACCAGCCGTCTTAAGCTACTGACCTCAAGGACATAAAATGCAATGCTGACCCTGGACTTAGTACATTTCAAAATGATTTTAAATTATACTGTGAATTGCAAATTAAGGACTTTTGCCTCATTAAAAATGAACAAACAAACAAAACACCAATGCTAGGAAGAAGATATTCTGAATAATATAACAGAAGTCATATTTTAATTGAAGTCATAATTTAATTGAAGTCTTTCAATGTCTGCTATTCATTTTGATCCACTATGGATGAGGCTGACCCTACAACTTGCTATAATTTTAGTCAGGCCTCCTAAATGCCCTGGCAGGAATTATTTTAAAGATGCTGAACCCACTGTAAATATGTTAAAAGAAACAAATCAAATCAAAACAAAGCAAAATCCAGAGAAGCCAAGCCCTCCTGTCCGAGATAGAGAACCAATTAAGATGCTCCTGGTGAGAATGTGAGCATAAGCTCTGATGAGAATTCAACATTGCTTCTGAAACAAACTACATTGTGAGACGAGTTCCGTGTATCTGGGAGGAAGAGGAGATGAACACACACAACTGGAGATTCTCCTTTGTCTTTGCCCTTCACATTGGGAAAACGCTGTTCAGCACTCTCCCTAGAAATCGGACAGGTGAATGCCTGAGGCTATCGGTCAGAGTAGCCAGCTCAACTTGTACGACACACTGAGCTATGGTGGGGGCCGGGTCTCTTGCCTGCAGCCAAGGGACTTCAGAACAGTGCTTTAGTATGTCTATGTGTAGCAGAATGTAGGGAACTGGAAAGAAAAGAGATTTGAAAAGGGAGAAAGAGTGAGAAGGGGCTGGGCCCTAGAGTTTACAGGCTTTAGTAGAGAACATCTCTCTTCTTCTGACCTAATTTTTTTTTTTTTTTTTTTTTTTTACTGACCTAATTTTTAAGTGGAGACAGCAAAGCAAAATATTCATCCAGCAATGAAGGGTAGAACCTTTCTCTGTCTGACATACTTCCCTCAGTATGATAATCTCTAGGTCCACCCACGTTGCTGCAAATGGCATTATTTCATTCACTTGGCTCTGGAAGAAACTGTGTGTCTTCCTGTGGTAATGGAATCTCATCTGCACTCTCTGGGTTTTACCTCCGCACATAGCTACTTGGCTAGAAACTATACTTCCCAGCATCCCTTGTAGCTGAGTGTGGTCATGTGACTCAGCTCTGGCCCATGGAGAACAAAGTGAAATGAGATGAAGACTTGCAGCCAATGTCCTTTAAAAAAAGATGCTATCTTCTCCTCTTCCTCCCTTCCCCCTTCCTGAAGGCTGGAGCATCTTTATTACAGCTATTAACCAATACCTTAATTAATGTGGGTGCCCAGGTCTGAGCTGAAATGATTGTTGTTAATTCAGAGTTCTTCCAACTCACATCCTTTTTTTTTCTTTTTATTAAAGTATAGTTGAATTATAATATTGTGTTAGTTTCAGGTATACAGCAAAGTGATTTTGTCATACATATATATATTACAAGATATTCAATATAGTTCCGAGTCATACAGTAGGTCCTTGTGGTTTATCTATTTTATACAGTGGGCATCTATTCATCCTATACTCTTAATATATCCCTCCCTTGCTTCCCCTTTGGTAACGATAAGTTTGCTTTCTATATCTGTGAGTCTGTTTCTGCTTTATAAATAAATTCATTTGGACTATTTTTTTTTTGGATTACACATATAAGTGATAGCATATAATATCTGTCTTTCTCTGTCTGACTCATTTCACTTAGTATGATTAATCTCTATGCCCACCCATATTGTTGCAAATGGCATTATTTCATTCTTTTTTATGGCTGAGTAATATTCCATTGTATATATGTACCACATCTTCTTTATCCATTCCACTGTTGATGGAC
Organism: Leucopleurus acutus; assembly: GCF_964270905.1. Taxonomy (NCBI): domain Eukaryota; kingdom Metazoa; phylum Chordata; class Mammalia; order Artiodactyla; family Delphinidae; genus Leucopleurus; species Leucopleurus acutus. The sequence goes on from NC_139162.1 coordinate 5,805,070, forward strand.
ATTTAGGTTGCTTCCATGTCTTGGCTATTGTACATAGTGCTGCTATGAACATTGGGGTGCACATACCTTTTCAAATAAGAGTTTTCGTCTTTTCCAGATATATGCCCAGGAGTAGGATTGCTGGATCATATGGCAAGTCTATTTTTAGTTTTCTAAGGAACCTCCATACTGTTCTCCATAGTGGCTGCACCAATTTACATTCCCACCAACAGTGCAGCAGGGTTCCCTTTTCTCCACACCCTCTCCAGCATTTATTTTTTGTAGACTTTTTGATAAAGGCCATTTTGACTGGCCAACTCACATCCTCTTGAGCCTGCAAAGCCTTTTGCAGCCTTCCCTGTCCCTCTCTTTCTCCTTCCCCATCTGAGTCCCTGCCATCTACCATAATGGCTGCAACAGAAAGCCAATATCCACTGGGTCAGGAATTGGGTCCAGCTCACCTGAGTATGTTTCTGCTGCCGGACTCGGTGTTCCACTGTTGCATTAATTGACCCATGAATACATCCTCACTGAATCAGAATTTCCCTCTCACTAATAGAGATTATTATTTTTTCCAGAGAACATTTAATGAGTGTCTACTTTAGGCTGACTTATTCAATTGTCTTGATTCTTTTACATCCTCCCTTATTAATGTGATGAAGTACAGTATTTACATCAAGCAAACCCCTGGGAATTTCCTCAAAAACAAACCAAATGAGAATATAAAAGAAGTGGCAGAGAAGCATCATAAATATGTACGTTCCTGCTTATAAAGAATTATTTAGGAGACAGAGTATGCTGATTAAGCACTGTTCATAGATCTTTAACCACTTCCATCAAACATTCAGAGGCTCCTTTGAATAGAACAGTAGGAATTGCCCATGAGGCTTAGTAAGCCCCTCTGTGTTCTACCGCTATGTTGGAGCAGTAGGCAGAGCTCACTTTTGGTTCCTTCACCTGTCTTTGCCTGGCTTCTTCCTGTAACATCCCAGAACAGAAAATAAAATGATCAACATGAGAGGCCAATGTGATCAAGTCTGAGAGGTTTGCAACTGGGTTGCACCTGTTTGCATAAGAAATAAGGTATCTTTTCTGTTCTCTTTTCCATGTTCAGCAGCTGCATCTGTGATCATATGTGACTATCCTGATTTTACATTTATTTATTTTACATTATTTATTCTCCCTACACAGCATTCCTTATTTTGTCCCTGTTTATGAATCTGGCTTTCTGAGATATTAAATGAAAGAAAAAACCCACAATCCATTTAATGAGATAAAGTATCAGTCATATCAGTCAATGCTACCTGGAGTCACAAAGCTACTGCAATATTCTGAAGATATCATGAGCGATAGCAATTCACCGCCCCTGACCTTTGCCAAAGTAACAGACCCCTCTCGCCTCCCAACAGCAGTTTTCAACTCATACCATATTTGCATTAGCCTCGAGGCAAGCTGGGCTTTTCAAGACAGTCATATGGGACTAAACACTTAAAGAAGAATTTTAAATGAGGTAACAGATATTTATCTAAATCATTTCCTTGTTGGGGAAAGGGCTTTGAATTTGGATTCCTATTCCATTGCTGCCAAATAAAAGCTGACTTATCTTGAGCAGAGCATCAGTGTTTTCATCTCTGAAGTGGGAATTTTATACCTGCCTCTCTAGGCTGTTGTAAGAACGTCATGAAGTAATATAGTGTATGCTCACTAAACATGTGCCGAGTAAATGGATACACACTAGTAAAAGCTCTACATGATCTGCTCTTCTCACCCTTGCTTCCTTATCATTCCTTCAATACACCAGACACCTCTAGTCTCAGGGCCTTTGCCATTGCATTTCCCTCTATCTACAGGGCTTCTTCCTCCAGACACCTACGTGATGTGTTCCCTCATCTCCTCCAAGTCCTGCCTGAATGTTCCCTTCTCAGTAAGCCCTTACCTGATGATCACTTAATTCACAACCACAGCTCTTCCCCTAATCCCAGTCCCCTTGTTCTGCTTATTCTCTACCACACTGGTCACAATCCAACATCCAATACATTTTCCTTCTCTGTTGTCTGTCTGCACCCAGCTAAAATGAGTACATCACAAGGGCAGGGATTCTCGTCTTTTTAGTTCACTGTATCAGTTTTCTAGGGCTGCTATAATAAACTACTACAAACTTTGTTGCTTACAACAACAGAAATATATACATTCTCTCACATTCTGGAGGCTTCAAGATCAAGGAATTAACAGAGCCCCACTCTCTCCAAAGGCTCTGAGGCAGATTCCACTCCTTGCTTGTTCCAGCTTCTGGTGGCTCCAGGCGTTGTTTGGCTTGGGGATGCATCACCCTCATCCCCACCTCCATCCTTACAGGAGCTTCTCCTCCTCTCTGTTTCGCTTCTTTGTGTGACACTTGACATTGGATTTAGGGCTCACCTAGATAACCCAGAACCATCTCATCTCAAGATACTTAACTCAGTTATAATTGCAAAGGACCTTTATCCAAATAAGATCATTTTCTAGGTTCTAGGGGCTATGATATATGTGAATGTAGCTTTGAGGGCCACCAATCAACAGACTACATACACTTTTATATCTTCAGTGTTGATAAGAGAGGCACATTGAGGAGCTCAGTTCATATTTGTTGAATAAATGCCAACAGTCCTTGGGACACGGTTGGGACTTAGGGAGATTACTTTTCTCACCTGAAGAAGCGCAATTTCGGGTGGATCTGAAATGTGCAGCTCTCCTGAGAGGAATTCAGTGAGAGAGCAAAGGAGAACACAGTCGTCCCTTGGTGTCTGAGGTATCCACAGGGGCTTGGTTCCAGGACCCCTGCCCCCACAGACACCAAAATCCAAGGATATTCAGATCTTACATAAAACGGCATAGTATCTGTATATAACCTATGCACGTCCTCCTGTATACTTTAAATCATCTATAGATGACTTATAATACCTAATACAATGTAAATACTACATAAATAATTATAAATACAATGTAAGTAATATGGAGTAGTTGCTGCTATGCGGCAAATTTACGTTTTGCTTTATGAAACCTTCTGGATTTTTTTTTCCGAATATTTTTGATCTGTGGTTGGATGCGCAACCTGTGGATAGCAGGGTCAACTGTATTCTGCCACTTGGAAGGCCTTCCCATGACCCCCCAATCAAAAGTGGTCCCCAGTGTGGCTTGAGTGAGCCCCCTGACTGGACAGGATTTGGGTTCCTTGCCATGTAGGAAGCACATCAAGCATCCTCAGTCATCCACAGGCATAAAGAACCACACTGAACCTCTCCTGACAAGAGAAGCAAAATGTGAGATTCATTTCTAAGAATGGCACATCCATTAACCCAGCTGCCAGAGAATTCCTCAGAACCTCTGTGGCTGAGGCCCTGGCCGTGGTCTGCCGGCTCCACACTCATGTGCGCAATGACGGTGTGAATACTGGATCAAAGGAGCGGGAAGAGCTGAAAAATATGCCGTATCAGCATTGGTCACTATCTCCTTGAACACACCGAATAAGCCTCACTACATGGACAATAAATTCACTTAAATGGGTTATAGAGATTTAAACCCGTGCACGATTAACGTGTGCTAAGTGGTCCAAACAGAGGGCTATAAATGCTTTCTCAATTGCAAGAACGATCAAAAAATGGAATTGTTAAGTGGTTCACATGGACAAACATAAGTTGCTCGCCTGCTCTGTGCAGGTTTCTATGCTGAGTAGGCACGGTGAGGGTTTTTAAGAATGAATATAAAGCCATCTTTCCCATAAGAGATCAGGATAACAGGTTTTCATAACCAGATTCAAAGCAGAAAGTTAGATTGACACATACACACTGCTATATTTAAAACAGATAACCAACAAGGACCTACTGTATAGCATAGGGAGCTCTGCTCAATATTCTGTAATAACCTAAATGGGAAAAGAATTTGAAAAAGAAGAGATACATGTATATGTATAACTGAATCACTTTGCTGTACTCCTGAAACACAACATTGTTAATCAATGAGACCCCAGTATAAAATAAAATTTTTTAAAAAAGTAGAAAGTTAGAGTAGTAGAATTCACAAAGGAAGTGCTCTAGATTTTGAAAGGAATACATGATTCACCTGGATGGTAATAAAACTTATGAAGCTTTTTTAAGGGGAAGCTGGAAATGAAAAGTGGTGAGTTAACCGAGAAAAGAAAATGGGTGCACAATGAGTAAGATGTACCTCAAATTATGTTTTGTCCTTAAGAGATAACTGGTGGCAAGTGAATGTACCTAGGACAGGACATGCACACAGAGGTGACTGATAGGAAGAGGTGTGTAACGCTAACATTCACTAAGCACTTACTATACGACAGGTACTCTGCAACATCCTCCATGTAGACCAGAGTTTTTCTACCACAATAACTATTGACATTTTGGGCTGGATCATGCTTTGCTCTGGGTGGATGTCCTGTGCACTGTAGTATGTTTAACATCTCTGACCTCTACCCACTAGACACCTGTAGCAATCCCCAGTTATGACAACCAAAAATGTGACCAGACATTGCCATATTTCCCCATAGGGAGCAAAAATGCCCCCAGGCTAGAGCTACTGATAAATACTGTTTTATCCCATCTGCTTCTTAGGAGAACTCTGTGAGGCAGCACCACAAGCCTCATTTTATTGATGAGGAAAAAAGTCATGTAAAGGTTAAAGTATATGCTCGAGGACACTCTATTGGAAAAGGATCCTTGTCCGTTGAGATATGCGGTACAAATACATTTTTTTCAGTATGTCATTTGCCTTCATACTTATAGAGTTTTTCTTTACTGTACAGAAACATTAAAATTTTATGTAGTCAACTACATCAATATTTCAGCTTATAGTTTTGACTTTTGGGTGACATGTTTAAAGTCTGCCTAACCACAAGACTGTAAAAAAAAGTCACCTCTGATGGATTTCTTCCGGTTTTTTATGGTTTCCTTGAACACTTACCTTGGGACCATCAGAATTCATTTTGATGTGAGGATATGTATATACACATAAATGTGTATTATATGTCTATATACAGTATTTGTTTCTTGTTTAAAATGCCAAAAAGAAAAGGGTAAGAAAGATTGGTATTATTCTAAATCTTATTACTTGGAGATACCTGCACACATTTTGCTAAACATTCTTCAAATCATCTCTCTGTAGGTACATGTACCAAGAGTTGAGCCATAGGAGTTTGGGGACTGCCAAGAGAGAAAAGAAAATACAAGCAACTTTGGGGGATACTCACAGTGAGGAAGCAGAAAGAGAGAAGGGGGATAAAAAAGGAGTTAGAAAGTGTACAGTTAGATAAGGAGGCGAGTCAAAAGCATATAACATAATGGAAACCAAGAAGAGAGATGTTTCCATGATAGTGACACTCTTCAAGCATTAAATGCAGTAGTAAAGTTATTGCTGATGGAACCTGAAAGGATGTGCATTTGGTGTCTGAAGAGATGTTTTTGGGAGAATGAAGAGTTATCAGTGTGCAAAAAGATTAAGATAAATAGTCATGTGAATAAGACAAATTCTAGAGGCACAGAGTAAAAGTTTCTTTATCAAGAAAAGTTCTGGTGAAGGTTAGGAATGAGAAAAGACAATATCCTCAGGAAAAAAGTATCAAGGGAAAACTACATATCAGGGCTTCTAACCTGGGGCTCCACCAACATTTAGGGGGTGCATGAATAGGATTTAAGGGACTCTGTAAAATCCTTTAAATTTAATTTAAATTTTGTGTTTATATATGTTATTCTGAGGATGTGGAACACTTTTTACCTGATTATCAATAAGTGCTGAGAATTACTTTGTCATAGGATAGGGGCAACTTCTCTTAATTTATAGCAGAGGATAACAGCCCAATAAAATGGCCTAGATTGGGAAGTTGAAAGTGGTAGCAGATATTTGATTGAACAATGCTCGAGCAGGGGTAAGAGTAGATGGAGTCAAAGGTACACCCTTGGCAGGAAAGTCTAGTCCTGAGATATTACTTGTTCTTCTATCCTCATTTTCTATTATCACTAAGCAGATGGGTTGTCCAGAAAAAAGGCAAATCACTCTAAATGGCAACAAATCAAAAAATTAGGGAAGAACATCACCAAAATTATATCCCTGCTTATTTCTGAATGGTGGAAATACTTTTTTGTTTATTCTGTTTTTCACTGTTTTCCAAACTGTTTTCAGTTAATACTTACCAATTTTGAAATCACATAAAACACAAAATGTTATTAAAATCAATACATTAATGCAATTAAAAATAATTCTTGGAAAAACCATGCATGATACAAGCAAAATGGATTTCTCCAAGGAAGATCGCTATGCTGAAATATAAAGAGCATTGGGGCTCAAGAGACAAACGTAGACAATTCTGGAGCAGTAGAAAGAACAGGATTACATCAGCCTGGAACATGAGCTGGTCACTAGGTCTACCATGGATTGACTTTGGTTCATAACACCCCATTCTGAGACTGTTTCTCCATCTGTGAGATGGAACACTGATGCCTTCTACATAGAATTTCTAAGCAGGTTAGACGAATTACTTATACGAGTGGATATTTAATAAATGCACATTCTTGGGGTTCTCTAAGTTATCAGCGTCCCCTAAGCGGACATAGTTGCCTGATAAGAGCTGTAGCTGGTAATTACTCTCTTTCTACACTCCACCTTTTAAAAATGACCTAGAAAGTTACAGTGGCTATTTTAACAACACGCAGAAAGTTATTTTAGAAGCCAGGCAGACAAATGCGAGAAGCCTGGACTTCTGTGTTGGACAGATTGGAGCTTAAATCCCAGTCCTCCTGCATATCAGCTGTGTTAATTGTGAACCACCCTCTTGAGCCTTAGTATCATCACCTATACAATGGGGATAACAACTTGGGCTCAGGCTTGTTAGGAGGATGAACTGAGATTAACATCAAATGAGAGACTGCAGCAGGACTGGGGGAGGTGAGTGAGGCAAGTGGTACATATGTCAAGTCTGAACTTCATTTAACATGCCGATGTTTTGTTCACCATGGATTTTTGCACGAATTTTTATTTTTTTTAATAGAATATTGCATTAAATATTATTTGTTTTGATTACTGAGCTTTCTGGCACCCCTTCATAAAATGCTGTGCCCTAAGAGAATACCTCACTTGCCTCATCTTAGTCTTGGCCCCCAAAGCCGACAGTTACTGAAGGTGTACAATGAGTCAAACACTGCACTGAGCACTTTAATGGTCTACATTTGCCTGTAAGGAAATGTTCAGCATGGTACCTAATCTAGGGGGAGGCATCCCCATCATTATCACCATCACTATTGTCATGACCATCACCACCATCATCATCATTACTGTCGTCGTCATCATTGCCATCATCATTATAATCACTTACTATGATTTTCCAAGTCATCTTAAGTAAATTCCATAATATTTCTGAGTTGTAGTTCTCTAATTTTTATAAGGCTAACACTACCTCCCCATAAGGGGTAAAAGTTAAGCAAGGTTGTTTTTGTTGTTACTATCGTTAGTGTTACTGTTGATTCCAATGTAGGACCTGCCTCCACAGAAAAGCCAGCAAGTGTTTGCTAAGAAATCCAATGACTCTAATGAACATGGAGACCAGTCAGGCAGAACAACAAGGCAGGGACACTCTTTGTCCTGGATTGGCTTTTATAAAGCTGCCTAAAATTTTCCCACAAAGAAACACACACTGTTCTCAGAGCTGACATTTCCATTCTCATAAAGCTCAGGGCTGTTCCAGTTCAGGAAACTGATGAGTCACTGGGTAGAGGTGCTGGGAAGAGGCAGGGGTTTACTCTGCTTTGCGTGTGTGCTTGTGCTAGTTTTATTTCTCATATGTTTTTAGATATACAATAGGAAAGGAATATAGTAACCTCCTAGCCACTGCCCCACCCAGAAAACCTCAAGTCATTAATTGCCTTTTTTCCTAAAATGGAAGAGTTATTTCGTCTGCCCAAAGGTTCCATTTTCCTATACTATGCTTTGCTCTGTAAGCCTTTTAATCCTGTAAGGTACAGCCATATAAACAAACAAGGGAGAAAACTGGAAGATGAAAACTCTTCAGGTTCATCCAATTTTGAAACCCACTTGACAAACACAGCAGTACATGGTTTTGATAAAGGCTGTGAGGATTGTGATTTGACCTTCTTCTTGCCACTGTGTGAAATGTAAACACTGTGCTTTCTCATAATTAAAATATATTGATCCCCTAGCAGCCTACAGCGGGGCTGGGTAATCTTTCTTCTCAGTGGAAGCAGCATGACCCTTGTTGTCATCTGGTTACATACAATCAGAAGGAAGCCATAATAGGCTGACGTGTCTTTGTACTTCAGGAAGTTGTATAACGCGGGAAGAGTATCACTTCTACTCTGAAAATAGTTGGTGTGTTTTCGGGACACACTGTGGTATTGTAGTAAGAGACCACAAGATTCAGTGGTTTAAAGCAACAAAGAAGTTTCTTTCTCCCTTATGTCACAGTCTGGGTTGGTGGTCCAGAATTGGAATGGTGGCTTGATGGTGTTGGGGATCCATCTGGTTACCATGCCATCTCCAGCAATGTGCCCTTGTTGGCTTAACTGAAGATAACTTACTACCAATGTCTGCATTCCAGCTGGAGGGGAAGGGGAAAAAAGTAAGGGAGAACATGTTTCTTTCCTTTCAAGGGCATTACTTGAAATGCATACTTCATGTCTACTCATGTCTCATTGGCTATCACCCAGTTGTATAGCCACACCTGGCAAAGGAGGCTGGAAAAATTACTCATTAGCCGGGTGATCATGTACCCAGCTAAAATTACTACTGCTGTTGAAGAAGGGAGGATGGATATAGTAGGAATCACTAGGAGTCCCAGCTACAGTTGAACTGAATGAATATTTGCCCAAAAATGGAGAGAGGGATTCCTGATCTGGGGTCTCCATTCCCAAGGCATCTTGGGTTGTGATGATAATTGATGGTGTTGATAAAAATGATGAAGATAGTAGCAGCTAACATTTCCTGATTTCTTGCCTTACGCCTCTCTAAAGTGCTCTGTAAACATTACGTGATTTTATCTTCATGATAATGCTATTGAATCAATAGTATAATTATCCCAGTCTTACCCACAAAGAAACTGAGATGCATTAAGTTCAGAAATTTGCCCAAGGTCATGCAACTAGTATGTAGGCAAGTGGAACCTAAACCTATGTGTTTCTACTTCCAAAGTATTCTCTTAACCACTTTGCTTCCACTTTGCTTAGATGCTAATGGTGGTCTGAAATGGTTCAATATTTCAAAAAGCTGAACTAAACTGCAAACTCTTCCATAACCAGATCATCTCAATTAGCTAAAAGGTGTTTGTTCGGGGCTTGAATATAATTGATTTATATTGGTCTTTCCATTTGTCAAAGACGAATAAGAGTTTTTGGCCCTGACACAGACCTTGATTAACCTTCAAAAAGTAGGCAAATGAATGTTTACTAAATGCAATTTGTTTGGCATACAAAATCTTTCTAAACATGGCTTCCAGATGAGCAGAAATAACCATAGGTGTCATTAGTTCAGTAAAAGCTGAGAAATGAGGATTTAAAAACTGCCCACTGCAGGGCCCCTTTGCTGGTGCTGACAGAAAGGATAAGCCAGAGCAGAGCAAGGAGATCTCTGAACATCCCTAAGGGAGGGGGCCTCAGGCACACTGATGAAGCTCAGGGCACTGGGTCAGTCAAATGCACGCACTGTGTACAGAGCCATGGTAAGGGACTTAGACCTGTGGTCTCAAGGGTCAGGCAACCCTGACCAAGAACTGAACAGAACAGCTAAGCCAGTTAGTGCGAGGCACACAGGCTGGGCTCTGAGGCGCAGCTGCTTCCTTCTTCATGCATCAGCACACTGAAATGTTGGGGAAGGGAAAGGGACTAGAGCATTCCTTTCCTCCCCACAAACAGATGGGTAATTAGGCGAAGAGTGGGAGTCAGATGCTGTACTTCCCCTGAGACCAGCACCAGAGGGAATGGCTGGCTCTGCAGAAGGCATTTCCGCTCCTGAAAAGGGATATCATATTGGAAAAAGAATCATGGCTTCAGGGTTTCTTGGAGGGAGGGGTAACAATGTTTATCCTTTGCCAGCCCCCTCTCTGGGCGAGGTGAGTGCTGTTCTTAGGCGATCCCCCCTGATCAGAACCCAGTCTAAGGACATTTCAGGAAAACTGGCTTGTTAGTGCCTCCTGATATTTGTTTCTGCTGGTGTTTGTTTCAAGGGCCTGTTTTCTATGTTTTACAATACAATAATACAGACGTTTCCCCTGATGTGAAAAGAAGCGCTCAACTAAATCCTAGCTGAGAAGCAGCTTCCTCTGAACTATGAGCCACAGTCTAACACAACATGCCGTTGACGATGATTCAGCTGCAATTGCTTGCTATTAATCTAAAATAAGTTCTTGTGGGAAAAGTCCTCCAACATCACCCAAAACACTACTTTGCGATGTTGATGGATTTTGGCTTGACAACAAGGCTGGCAAGGAAGTCTAAGATCAATTTCTGGAGTCTGCACAGAGTCAGTTTACATGCCTCTCTCTCCCTGGCCCCTTTTTTTTTTTTTTTTCCAGCTGAGTTAAAAAAAAAAAAAAATCAGTTCAGCCCTGACTTAGACCTGCAACAATTTAAATCAGTAATGACAGGGTAACGAGTGTAAGTATCTGTAAGATGTAAAATGCTCTCCTGATCCAAGCAACAATGGTTTAAGCAGTGCCAGTGCACTATGGTGAGAGATCCCAAGGCACTTGGAAAGGAGGAAGCAAACTGCCCTTGCGAAATAAAATGTAAAATTAGCCCACAAAGAAGAGTCCTGCAATGTGAACAGAAGGAAAGAGATTCTAAGATCGGGAGTGTACACAGTTATTTGATCAACTGTATTAACTTACCCTAGAACCAATGTGTGAATCAGAAGACAGCGCCAGATAAGACCTGAAGAAAGAGGAAAAATTGGCCTGGCCCATCTAAGCTCTGTCCAAAGAAGACACCTCTTCAGACCGCTAGACTTTGGGGATCCTGGGGGAGATGGACACATGAGGTAGTCTCAGCCAGAAGCCATTGAACTTCAGAGTCCAAGTTCTTCTTTGTACAAGGTCATGTCTAACCAGTGCCTTTACTTCTATTAATAACTTGATTATTGCTTCAGCCTAAACTAATTTTCTATCCCTCTGAATTCCTGCCCATTATTGCTTACTTTTCTTATGGGATTAACTACTTATTATTTTTCTTTACTTCAAAGCAAATGTTAATCTCCTGTTTAACAAGAACCACAAGGCAACTTTTTTTTTTCTGTATATAACTCCCACGGCACCTGACACTGAGTTAGGCAGTTGCTTTACAAAAATGTACTTATGGTTTAATTAGTTAAATAAGACCAAACTACTGATCATGCAAACATTTAGTTACAACTTTTTGACACAGGGTGTGTATCAACAGTTCTGGAATACTGCAGAACTGTGGTCTCCTAGAATGTCAGACCATCTCTGAGGTTCCACATCCCACCCCAAAAGTGTCCCACAACTAATTCTGACAGTCCTTCTCCAAGTACAAAACGAAGTTCCACTTATGTCTGAGTCTAACCGGAAGATTTTTTTTTTTCCACATCCATGTACTTAGCCCTGATGGTATGTACCACAATCTCCAAGGAATGGAGTCTAGAGAATTCATTTTTTTTTTTAAAAAACAGGCATCCCAGGTGCTTTTCATGCACAGTAAAGTTTGAGAACTACTGATTTCAAGCCAAGCTCCTCGTGTCACAAAGAAGGGTGCTGAAATTTAGATAGGTGATGCATCCAACCACAGGTGACGGACCCACATTTAGTCTGTGCCAAAGTCTGCTCAAGAACACACTACTACGCTGCATGAACACTCTGCTTGGTGTTATTCTGAAGTTTACCACTTCCTACTGCAGGAACTATGACCTTAAGGAAGCTCATCACTGGAGTTCCACTTCCATAACACTCTTCCATCCTCCAGTGCCCCTCTCCGTGAAAATATACTTTTATTATAGGCAAAGTTTCTGCTAGAAATGGCTTCCTCAACCCTTTCTGATATTTTTGTAGAGCTCGCACACTATACTCTTTTTGATCAACAAAAAATTCTCTAGTAAGTTTGTACAGCCCTCCAGTTGCGTGGGTTTGTTAAATTGGCAGAATTAAATTTTAAATTTCTCCTTCCCTCTTCCTCTACCCTGATCAAGGCTGCGGTTGGCTGTGTTCAAACATCTAATTCTCCTCACTGATACACACAATCATTTTTATTGCCGAAATCAGCAGTCCTTTAAGCAGACTTGCGCCATGTACAACATCCACCTCAGCAGTTGACTGAGAGGCTCGTGCTCCTAGATTATACTTTGGCCCTCAATAGCTCATTTCAGCTACCCACATACCACAGGAAAATTTTTATAAATTATGGACTGTATGTGGCCATGGATGAGCACTAAATTGGACTTGAGAGGGGCGGGAAAGAGACGAAAGCCAGACTGGAGCACAGTCGTGCAGGAGGTGGCATCTGCAGTAAGGAGATGGAATGTGAGCTGAAGATGCAGCAACATAATGTTGACCAGTCTGGAGCAAAACTGCATCTTCCCCTAACAAGGGGTGCATGAAGAGGAAGGTGTACTACAACATAGACTTTTGAAAATATTTGATTTTTGCCTTAAATGTGTCTCTTAGTAGTAAAAACCAAAACAATAGTAGATATGATCCATGTAAATATGGTCCACGTGATACCTAACAAGAGTGTGCGATCAGGTTTTCAAATGAATGTGTGGCTATAGCGAGCGACTGATAAATGTGTTGCTATTCCTTTGAGAAGGTTTTCTGGGCCATCAAAGTTGCTTAGAGAATGGGAAATTGGGAAGGAAGGAACAATGGAGCTACCCAGTACAATCAAAATCCCCCTAACAACTGGAAAAAAAAAAATCTATGACCAATGTTTAAATACCTGATGAAAATATTTAAGAGACATGTTTTGTAATGGTGTGCCAGTTACAACCCTGGAGACCTCCAGAAGGCCAGGACGCAAGATGAGGCGATTCCCCCAGGTGAGAAACGAGGCACACCCACTTCAGGACTTTATCAAGCCAAGGATGGCATGAACATGGCAGAAACGCCACCACTGCTTCCTCAAGCCCTATCTATCGTGGTCAGTATTCCTGCCCTCTTTCCCAATGAGATCAGTATGGCTTCAGAATTGTTCTCAAAGCAGGGCCACTGATTAGTGCTGGCAAATGAAATAAAGGTTTTCTTCTATTCTAGAGCCAACAGATGTATGGGCCCTGGGGCTGGAATCTGGTAAGAGACTCAATGTTAAAAAGACAGGAGAGCTTCTTGGCTTCCTTTGTTATTATCATGCAAGTGACTTGAAATCCTGAAAAAGTACAGGAGGAACCCAGGTGAATCCCCTCCTGTGAAGGGCAGAGGAGAGTGAGAACTACAAAAATATATTCCTGCTTCCTCACTGCTGACTCATTCCAAGGGAAGCACAATGAATATGCCATCTTCCTGGAAATGAAGTTGGTATATTTTTTTTCCAGAACCCTTGCTTTTCTACAGAACAAAAGGCTATCCATTCCAAAGCTGAACTTTGGAAATGCTACATCTGGCTTCTTGACTACCAGCCACAAGGGACTAGGGCTGGGAAGGAGAGAAAGAGAAGTTGTTCAGGAGGAGAGGAAAGTGGTTGCAGAGAAAGAAAAAAAAAAAATCATGATGTGATCCTGTGTACATTCACTGGGAAAGAGGGTGGTAATGATACTCCCCTAGACGGGCTGAACTGAGGCCACTGGCTGCTAAGAAAGGAGCTGGGCTTCAAAACTTCGGAGACAGGAAATGGCCCTTGAAAAGAGATGGTCAAGGAAGATGGGGGTTGAAGAAGAGAAATTTACTAAACAGTTGTTGGATGGAGAGCAGGGCCTGGAGAGAATTTCTGTAATAGTATCCCAGGGATTTTAACAAGGGCAGTTTTATTTGGACACTAAGACTTTGAACTAAATTCTCAATGTAAATCACAAGGCTTGGTTAAAGAGAAAAGTGGCCAGGAGGGGGATGAAAGTGAATCAATTCTACATAGATGGGTTAAGCTAGGAGAGCTAGCCTAAGTGCAGAAAGGACCCTGTACCCTGAACATAACATGGATGCTGAGAAATCTTCACTCTGCATAATAGAAAAAAAAAAAAGTCTGTCACATTACTGGCTGATGGAGCCTAGTCTTTCTTGGGGCCTTTTTCCTTGTCCAACTCCTTTCACTGTCGTGTTCCAGGTACAGGTTGAATATTCACTCATTCACTGATTCTTCATTCTCTTTCCCCCTCTCTTCTCTCTCATCTTCGTAATTTTTGAAAGTCCATCTTTTCTGTGTAAGTGCAAAGCTCGTCCTGGATTTCAATTTCAAAATAACTTAGCCGCTTCACTACTTAATTCCTCCATAAGTCAGTTGTTGTCTGGCATCCACAGGGCTCACTCAGGTGCTACCCAGAGTCTTCAGCACTAGAGACATAAGGAGGAATGAGACAGTGGAGGCCTCAAGTAGCTGGCAGTCCACCTGGTAATGTCCCCATCTGATGTCATTCCTGTCTGCACCTCTCACCTCAGAGAACCTTCTGTCTTGTGAGACAGAAATTTACTGAGCAAGCATCCAATTGCAAACCTGAATTTGCTCTGATTTGCTCTCTTTCTAGACCTTTCCAGCTTTGCTAGAAGCTTCCATGTTCATCAAGCTCTGTCTGCATAGCTCTAGCCTCCCACTTCTCCACCTTACATCAGGGGTCACCACCCCTATCCTCCCATTCTCCAGTGACTTGCCAAGAAAAACACCATTCCTTCTACTTTTCTCACTTTGGAGGCCTCTAACATGTTTCCTTCTATAAAAGTAGTTTTCTACCTTTAAAAGAAAACACACAGACACACATACAGACACACACAGAACACTTCTATTGCTACACTTTTGGGCCAGCTGCCTCGGATGCCCATCAGTCTTCAATGATTTAAGGAAGAGGGTTGTCACTATAAGATGTTAAAAACAAAAATCAAAAAATAGCTCTGCTTCAGTGGGCGGGGCAGTGCCATGTTCTGGCAGGAATGCTTTGCTGGCAAGGATGGAGTTCCAGCAGATAGTGGTAGGAAATGATGAGATGAAGGGCTGTTGGCTCATCAGATTGTGATGAACACTTCAGAGGGAGGAAGACCTCTCTGTGCTGGAGAGAGGTTATCTTTTCAAATCTCAAGACCAGGCATCATCACAGAGAGGGATGGGGCAAAGCAACACAAAGTCCTTGAGTCTCTATGTGACAGTGGCATCCCACAGACCCCTGCTGAGAAATGCAGCCACAGGGAATTCCTTGCACCACGCTCCTTACCATTCTTTTTGATTGAAACAGCGAGGAGCAACATAAAAAGAAGTCCTTATCTCTTGGTTAATTTGTGCCCAAAACAGGCCGCATTCCCTAAGATCTCTGCTCCACAGATTGAAAGATGGCAAATTAATTCAATAGAACTCTTCTTTTGGGGGGAACTTAAGGGGGAAAGGCAAAGTAAAAAAGAGGCCAAGAATGAACAAAGACAAAGAAGCTGAATCATGAGCATGGCGATGACCACTAAGGAGGGAGCAAGGAAGGCAGCGTCTGGGGAACGGCAGGGTGGCCGACCAGTCATTGGAATGCTTCTGGGTGATTCGTCTGTTCTTTCAATAAACATTTACCGAACAGCCATTTTGTACCAGGCACTTTGCTGGGTCCTGTTGATTCAAGAAAAGCAAGTTACTAAGTCCTAATTCCGTCAAGCTAAGATGGTGTCTAGTATTTCCTTACATGGTCTGTGTGATCTTCTGATAGACTTAGTCACCTGAACCACCTCGGTATATGTTCTTTTTTTGGTTGTTGTTGTTGTTGTTGGGGGTAGGAGTTTATTAATTTATTTATTTTTGCTGTGTTGGGTCTTCGTTTCTGTGTGAGGGCTTTCTCTAGTTGTGGCAAGCGGGGGCCCCTCTTCATCGCGGTGCACGGGCCTCTCATTATCGCGGCCTCTCTTGTTGCAGAGCACAGGCTCCAGATGCACAGGCTCAGTAGTTGTGGCTCACGGGCCTAGTTGCTCTGCGGCATGTGGGATCCTCCCAGATCAGGGCTCGAACCCGTGTCCCCTGCATTAGCAGGCAGACTCCCAACCACTGCGCCACCAGGGAAGCTCTCGGTATATGTTCTTAAGCACATTAAAACAAACAAACAAACTTCTGATAGCATAAAATATTTCCAATGTGAAGACACTGGTGAACTCTGTCTAAAATCTGGGGCAGTGTTGCTGAATATGGAGGTGTGGTTTCCAAACTGGGCTGGCCAATAGGATTACAAGGGAAATAATTTGTTATAGTTTAATCCAGTTTCCTACTCCCTTTCCCTGAGATCCTGATTTAGAACATTTGGGATTTATTTTTTTAATGGCTTCAGACAATCCACCACATTTGGAAATCTACTGGAATAGGGCACTGTCATGATTCTTGAATCCATTCAGATCTCTGGTATGGAAAGTCTTACTGGCTGCCCAATCCAACTTCCCACCCATTCCTGGAAACCCATGTCTTTGGCAGATGTGACTCTAGCTATGAGATGCCTACAGGAAAAGCCCTCTTTACGTGAACCCAGGTCTGCTTTCACCCACTGTTCCTCCCGTTGGAAGTTCAGTGAACAAACCCATTCCGCCACACAGTTAGTCCCCAGGGGGTGTGAGGTGGTGGTGTGATGGTGTACAAGAGTGGACGAGGGCAGATTCATTCACAGAGACATGCTCTGACGTGAGCGCACATATTTGCCCCCATCATTCAGGGTATGCAGAGTCCCTCTCTCATACACACACTCCTGCTGAACTGTTCCAAAATCTCTAGTCAATTCATTGTCAATTTATGTCAAGCGTGACATTAGTTCACAGCAGTCCTGTCTCATGGATCCCTCTGTTGTTTCTCAAACATCTCATTTTCCTCCCACTTTCTCCTCCCGGTGCCAGGGAGTTTGCATTGTGTGAATACTCCCTTACGGCGGTTGCAAATTCTCTGTGTCTGCCTGGAACCCAAGGAATCCAAGGAGATGGACTTCGCCATCAGGTCTTGGCCCTTTAACCCTCCAGCTCAGACACAGAGCATGTTAGCCCAGATCCATGAGAAGCAGATGCAAGGTGGAAATAAAGACCAATGATTTTATTAGGGAAACAGCTGGTGAGAATATGCGCAGGAAGCTGGGAGCACCTGGGAAAGCCATCGGACTGAACGGCAAGTCTGACTTGGAGTGAGGGAAGGCTAGTAGAGGTATCCTAGAGTCTAAAGGAGGCACGTCAAGGCCCTGGGGGAGTCCCAGAGCAAAGGTCAGCTGTCAGATGAGCTCCAAGCCTCCCAGGAACAGGTCTGCCTTAGCACCCCTGCCTTGCTGAGTCATTTGTGAGAACAACTAATAAGAAGTACGACCTCAGTCCAAACACTGCCACAGACTTGAGAGCTCAGCAGCTGCAAGCATCAGTTGGTTATGCTTCCAGGGGTTAGAGGTCTGGGACGCATATTCTCATGGCTGCCACACTTAGCGAACGTTAATAGTTACTATTTAAAGGAGTATCTCTCCCGCTCAGGTTGATGGTGATCTCCACCAAACCGTTTTTTACTTATTTCTGCTCAAAGAGGACAGAAAGATTCCTCATTCTTCAATAAATATTGAGAAATATGGGCCATCTGTAGAAGGAGCTTCATTAGGAGAAGCAGCTGAATTGGTTCATGGGATCATGAAGAGTCTGTTGGTGTGGGATGCGGCCAGGAGAAGATGTCCGGCAACAAGCTGGGGTAAAAGACCTGAGTAAAGCCTGGGGCTGAGCTGAAATCAGAAAGGAAAATCTTCTTTATAGAATTCATAGGTGAAACCACAGAAATTCAGATGGTTGTCCAAAGAAACTAGGTAAAGACAAATTAATTCCTGTGGCAGCAAGCCAGCAGTAGCAGAATAGAGGCCTCCCCAGACAGTGTCTATTCTAATCCCTGAAACCTGTGGCAGTGTTAGGTTACATGGCAAAAAAAAAAAAAAATTAAGAATACAGATAGAATTGAGGTTGCTAATCACTTGACCTTGAAATGGGAAGATTACCTTGGATTAATGGATTATCTGTGTAGGCGCAATGTCATAGCAAAGGTCCTTGTGAAAGACAGAGATAGAGCCAGGGTCAAAGACAGACTTAAAGATGCTGCTGGTTTTGAAGACGGAGGAAGGCGCCATGAGCCAAGGAATGACGGTGGCTCTAAAAGTTGGAAAAGGCAAAAAAATGGATGCTCCTTTACAGCCTCTAGAAGGAACTGGATGACACCGTGACTTTAGCCCAGTGAACTCTTTTTAGGACTCCTGATCTCCAGCACTTAAGATATTTTTGTTGTTATTTTGTTTGTTTGTGTTTTGCGGTATGCGGGCCACTCACTGTTGTGGCCTCCCCCGCTGCGGAGCACAGGCTCCGGATGCGCAGGCTCAGCGGCCATGGCTCACGGGCCCAGCGGCTCCACGGCATGTGGGATCCTCCCGGACCGGGGCACGAACCCATGTCCCCTGCATCGTTAGGCGGACTCTCAACCACTGCGCCACCAGGGAAGCCCAGAGATAGAATTTGAAATAGACACAAAACAGAAGGTTCTTTTGGTAATGCACAAAGGTGAGGCTTCTCAGCCTACTGTGGGCTGCCGTGCACACAGAGAAGGTCTCCACCTTGGGGCAGGTCTACGAGTCTGTGGGATGTCAACCATCACTGTGCACTAGAATCATCTGTGGGGCTTTTATTTTAATTTTTTTGGTACACGGGCCTCTCACTGCTGTGGCCTCTCCCGTTGTGGAGTACAGGCTCCGGACGCGCAGGCTCAGCGGCCATGGCTCACGGGCCCAGCCGCCCTGTGGCATGTGGGATCTTCCCGGACCGGGGCACGAACCCGTGTCCCCTGCATCGGCAGGCGGACTCTCAACCACTGCACCACCAGGGAAGCCCTGTTGTTGTTATTTTAAGCCACTAAGCTTGTGGTAATTTGTTACACAAGCTTCCACAACAGGAAATTAACACAGTTCTGATGCCCAAAACTTGTAGATATTAATGGCATAAATTCTTACTTTCTTGGGACTTTTATAAATGATTTAAATCAATTCTCATTTACAACCCTACAGTGTAGGTATTATTATCCCCATTTTACAGGTAAATAGACCAAGACTAAAAGTTTCAAATAACTTGCCTAAGATCACATAGCTAATAAGCACAAATGCTGGAAGCTGAAGCAAGGAAACATAGCTTCATAGTTCATGTCCCTAAAAACAATGCTATACTTCCTTTTTCAGAGTGGAAGGATAGCAAGGAACAGCCTTCAGACAGCAAGGTAGGAGGAGGGACTGAGTGTCAAGCTATAGAAGCCATGGGAGGACCAATTTCAAGGCTGGGGTAGGAAAAGAAGAAAACAGTATTGGAAGCTGTAGAAATTGAGGATCATGGGCTGTGGAATGGTCTAGACTAGGAAACCAGTAGTAGCCTTTGACAGCCTTACTGTAATTGGGCAGAACATTCAGAAAGTACGTACAACATTGAAGCAAAGGCTGACTGTGAGCGTTGTATGTGGGGAGATATATCGAGAAATATGAGAGTTTTGCAAGAAATGAAGAAAGTGGGATCAAGTAAAATATATATATATTTTGTTGTTGTTTTATGGATGGGTGTTATGTGTATTTTTTCTTTCTTTCTTTCTGACAAAAAGAAGAAAGGAAAACGCTTGAAGGGGATGGAGAGAAAGGAACCAAATACAGAACAGGCTTCCCCATGAACCACAGTTAAGCCTTGGCAAGAAAAGACATTCTTCCCTCTGAGAGGAGAGGAGGAAGGGACATGATGGGGCGTGGAGAGGCAGTTGAAGGCATTCATCCAGACCTGACTGGATCTACCACCTCACCCTCCAGGGATGGGGGTCTGGGAGAAAGCCTCAGATGGGAGATTTGGAACTGGAATTGTGGTATGTGAGCTGGGGAACTGAGAAAAGATGAATAAAGCATTCTTCAGGGAACAAATGTATCAGGACACAAACCTTATTCACAAACGTTGAGGATTAATTTAGTTTTGCGATATGCCAGTGAAAGGCAAAATGGAAGTGTCTTGTTATTTTTGTCCCTTTGAATTATTTTGAAGTGACTAAGTGCAAGTCAGCAACCAGCTCAAAGGAAAATGCCTCTGCAGAAAAGGAGTCCCTTTGGAAAACTGCCTTCAGCTGACAGTGTACGTACGTGGGCCAATCACAGAAGGCCGAGCTCTCCGAGGATGTGCTCCTGAGGCTCCTAGCTTCCTTTGTGCTGAAATGACAGAACTTGCCGCAGGAAAAAAAAAAAAACCCAACAGCCGCGGATTGTCCTGAATCACTAACTACAAAGCACCAGAGGGTTTCAATTAAGGAGGAGAGCAGCCAGCGGGAACTTGGTGACAGAGGCTCCAAGGCAAACTGTTGCTGCCTTTTAGTGCTCATGAATGCCTGGCCATGAAACAAAGAAACAAATAAGCAAACAAACATTTTCTTGACTAGTAGGAAGTCAAGAACATGAAACAGGAGGACCAGAAAAGACAAGAAGGTTCATAGATACATTTCGTGAAGTTTCGGGGCTCTGGGTCTTCCTGAGCAAATCACTGAAACTGAAGCCTCAGCTGCTTCTATTTCAGAACATGGAAACCACCACCTACCTCACTAGATTGTTGGGGAGGATTAAGAGAGATGTTCTTACTTCAGGGTTCAGCGCAGTGTTTTTGTGGAACGAGCCCTCAAGAATCACATTTGTAGTCATTTTAAAATATAGTGCCCAGTCATCGGAAGTGTAGAATCCATGTTTTACTGAGTCATCTTCAATGCAGCATCTTGTGTCCAGCACTTCAAATGACTCTGCCTCCTCCTGACCTTCTGCATCTTGCAGAATGGCCTTTATGGACTCAGTCACCCTGCTCCCTGGTCCTCTGACTTTGACCAACGGGCAAAACACATTGGAGAGGGAAGAGAGGGAGGAAAATGCAGGTATTCATAACTGCTCCCTCGCTGCTGTGGACACTGAGGGTGGCTGTGTCTCTCAACTGAAGGCCTCAGATCCTATCAGGTGATCCCACAGTGGCCTCATTGCCTCTCCAGGAGTCCCAGGAGGGCGCCCTCCTCTTGCCCTGTCAGGCCAGGGATGGGCTGGTACCTGCTCCCTGCATTTAGCCCTCGTGCTGCACGGCCCCTTGTGGTTCCCCTATGTTCCAACCGCACACTTACGGATGGTGCCTCTGTTATGCCACACTTCTCCCTGCTACTTTCAGCATGGCTTGGTCTGATCTTGCTTTTCTCTTTCAGAAAAGCCTGCAGGAAAAGGCTTACCACATTCTCCTTGTTGGTCTGGGTGACTTGATGCTGACACTAAAATGACCATTAATCTCCGGCTTACAGCCTGGCCCCCTCTGTGCCTCCCAGGGCTGGGGCTTGGCTCCCCTTACTCACCCATGTCCCAGCCAACCCTGCAGCCCCCAAAGGACATTGGGCTCATGGCTGAAACTCTCTATTTAGAGATCCAAGGGAGGGCAGGGCCACAGGGCCACACAATTCAAAGTGGAACTCAATTGTGGAAACTTACCAACCTGATTGGCACAGATGTCTTTAAGAACATTTGAAGGGTAGGTTTTTCAAATTTATTCCAGTGGTTTATTTCTCTGTTTTAGAAATCTTTTAAGAGGAAAGATATAACCTTCCCTCCCTTCTTGTCACTGCCTCATGGGGGGATCAGACTGCCCAGAATAGACATGGCAAAGCCACACTGATGGACCAAGAGTTTCATGCCCCCTTCTTAGAACAGGCCACTGACATTGCCTTGGCCACCTTGCTGTCACCCATTCGTGGCCAGGCCTGGGGGAAGGAAATCCTGAGCCTTGGCGCCACACGACTAGCCAGCTGAGGTCAAGCACTTGCTGAGTCCACTCCCCATGCCCTGTGCCACACGTGGTTTTGGTACCAACACCACCTCAACAGCCCTACTCAGGAGTCGAAATGACTGAGTGAGTGCAAACCCTACCTTCAACGTCTACCACTTGTATGTCTGTAAACAAGTCTCAATCTCCACCTGCCTCAGTTGCCTCAGTTGTAAAACAGGCATTTGTGGTTGTCATGGGATGTATTTTCTATAATGCACAAAGCACTGAGCACAAGGACAGGCTAAACGGCCAATAATTATCATTTTAATCCACGATGAGAATGACTAGAAAAAAGTCTAAAGTACAGCTTTTGCTGGAGCGTCAGTAAAGTGAAGGGAAGAGACGTACAACTCCACAATTACAGGGGAAGGTAATCCACTCATTAATGGAGGGAAGAAGAGAGAGTTGGGGACTCCGAGGAAGAGGAAACCGCCTGCATGCGGCCAAGTGACAGAAGGCTTCAGACGACAGCAAGTAAGTAAAGCTCCTGTTTGCTAACTTCTTCAGAGCCCAGGCGCTTCACAAGCTGGTCCCTGCTGGTCTAACTCATCCCAAGCTCCTGCCTAATGAAGACTCTTTGACTGTCTCCTGAGCCAAACACTTTTCAGCTCTCCGCAAATCTTATCGGAAAACGCCTTCCTTTCCTCCCTCGTCAATGCCTTTGCATTTCTATTTCACTTTGTTATTGGTCATTGACCAGGCGCTTTCATCTCTTCACAACACAGAATCCTTACAGCGCTGTTTTCTGCCGTTTATACAATCCTGATATACTCTCCTCTCCTGCATTATTTAGCACCGAAAACTGAGGGAGGAGAGAGCTTGCAGGATAGATGTCAAAAAAATACGTTGCGTCTAAATGCGTTATGCCATGAACAACCTTGAAAGGAGACTACTGGCTTTCAGAAACCTGGGTGTGTGTGTTAAGGGAGCCATTGAGGAGGGGGAGAGTAACTTGAAAATAATGTATAAAATTATTTGCATTTAAATATGCAAAAATTTGTCACAGTATATTACTCTCCAAGAGGGAGAGCAAGGTCCGCGATGGATACTATAAATTAAGAAAGACTGATTTGAGGAATGTAAGATAATGTAATTATTATTTTAATTAATAATTTTGATGACGAGGATGTTGTTATCATCATTATTTATTGGGTGCTCACTCTTTACCATTGACTCTGTTAGGGCTTTGCATTCGTGATCTCATAGAAGCCTCACCGCAGTCCTATGAGGCAGGCAGTATTATTATCCCCGTCACACAGAGGAGAACAACAAGGGTCAGAGAGGCTAGGAAGTTGCCCAAAGTCACCCAGCAGCTGCGGAACTGGGAATGATGCCCAGCGCTGCCTCTGACCACTACCCTATGCTCCCTTCCCTCTGTTTGAGGCTCTTTTCCACAGAGTCCCCAAACCCTGTGTCCTCATGGTGGGGAGGGGGGTACTGGTTTTGTCTCCACTTCCCATGCAGACCCCTGGAAGCCCCCCTCTGAGCGCCTGCCCCCACCCCCTCCACCACTGCTCCCAAACCACCCAATCTAGCCACAGCAACCAGGGGCTCAAGGCCATCCCTGCCCCACTTTGCCCACTTTCCTTTGGTTTGGGCAATTCTAGTTCTCTCTTTAATATCTGACTGACAGAAATCAGAAAGGTGCATCAGGCCAAATGATCCTGGGGGTACAGAGACGAGGAACCTCGTGTAGAGCCATAGTGGGTGTAGACCGGGGTGGCCACTGTGCAGAGTAACCTAGCACCATCTCAAAAGAAGTCTAGTCATACCTTATATCTCAGTTTCCTCCTGCTGCTGTAATAAATTACCACAAACCTAGTGGGTTAAAACAGCAAAAATGTATCACTGTACAATTCTGGAGGTTAGAAGTCTGGCTAAAATCAAGATGTTGGCAGGGTCACATTCCTTCTGGAGGTTCTAGGGGAATGTTTTCTTGCCTTTTCTAATTTAGAGAGGCCACCTGATTCCTTGACTCATGGCCGCTTCCTCCATCTTCAAAGCCAGCAGTATAGTATCTTCGAATCTCTGCCTCTGACCCTTCTGCCTCTCCCTTCTTTCTTATACGAACCCCTGTGATAACACTGGACCCACCTGGAAAATCCACGCTCCTCTCCCCATCTCTTAAGATCTTTAACTTAATCACATCTGCAGAATCCCTCTTGCCATATCAGGTGACAGATTCACCCATTCCGGGAATTAGAAAGTGGACATCTTTGGGGCCACAATTCTGCCTGTCATACCTATGACCCAGCAACCATATTCCTGGGTGTGTGTGACCCAAGAAACTTCTCACAGTGATCCACAAATGAGTCATAAAGCGCGTTACGGCAGAGTGATTGGGGTGTTGGGAACTACAATGGATGTTCCACACCGAGAGTGGAAAAGTGAAGTGTGAAGGGTGCACAGCCCATAGGAATAGGTGGTAACAGCCTAGATGTTCACACAAAGAATGCTTAATGAAGGAAAGTAAAAAACAGAATAAGGTAAGTAACACAGGCTCATTTGCATCCATTTAAAAACTAAATTCATGGACATAAAATGGCAATATGTATATTGCATGAATACTAGACAAGCAAAAAGACACATCTGTATACATTGTCAATGGCGGCCAGTAGGACTAGAGAAGGGAATGGGGTGGGGTAGACAAATAAAGGGAATAAAGTAAAAAACTTGTTCAAACACTACCTCCTCCATGAAGCCCCTCCCCCACGTCCTCCAGCTCCCAGGTGGAGGTGCCCAGCTTGGCAGTGTTGCTCTTTAGCGGAGTTCTTGTACGCTGTCTTGCATTTGTCTTTTTGCATCTCTCACTTTACCCTGAGCCTCTTGGAAACAGGGACTACATCTTACTTTCCTTTGTATCTCTGAAGCAGAACACAATGTCTGCCTCACAGTGGGTACCTAATATGTGTTTTGTTAAGTTGAACAGTGAACAGTGGGAAAACAAGACATCTGGAGTGGGGTGTCTCATATGAGCTGACACACAGAAAGAATTCTAAGGACACCCAAATGGGCTTTCAAGCTGAGTTTGGAACAGAAAGTTGAGTCATAAAGCCTGCTTCTTCAGGTGGGCAAAGGAGAGGGATGGCAAAGAGAATGTAGACCTCCTCAGTAGCTGCTTCGCCTCTAACTCAAGACAAAATGCCAAGAAAAATGAGCATCAGAATAAAAGCACAGAACTCACAGAAGATAAAAGACACCTTAAGTTGAGTCAAGGGTGTGTATAAGGGTGCAACTAGTTGCTCTAAATAATTCAATCCAGAAGAACAAGGAGGGCACTGAGACAGGGCATAGAAAGAGTATGCCAAATATTTCCAAATATTTCAAAAGAGGCAGTGGATTCTGCAATTCTATAATGAGACTGACATTGTTCTGGGTCAAGACTCCAGAGCTGATCATTAAAGCAATGGTTCTGAACACTCAAAAATAAAATAAAGGGTGATCTTTAGAAGCCTACAAGGGTTCATTAAAACTGAGTTGTGCCTGAGTGACCTGATTTCCTTCACGGACATTAAATGGCAAAAGACAGACTTGTGGTAGATCTTTTATATAAATTTCAGCAAAAAAATTTGTTAAGCTCTTTCTCAGTGGTTTTAGGGACAGGGTAGATGTCTGCCTTAGTAACCACTTCAATGGACACACCCAAATGGCACTAATTCATGGAAGGTGCCAATCCTGATGGATATTTCTGAAACAATGCCACCACCCATAGTAATAAAAATGGCAGCCATGAGTTGGATGCTTTCCATGTGATAGGCACTATCCTTGGCAATTCACACAGAGTTAGTCATTTTCTTCCCGCATCAACTCCATGGGGAAGGAGCTATTTTATCCCACTTTGCATGTGAGGGGTGCGAGGTAACAGTAGAAATATCTTCCCCAGGCACCATGGCTCCAGAGACTGAGCACGCCCAGCGTGTAATTCTGCTAATGAGCTTTTACATTAGTAGCTGTGTAACAGAATTGTAGAAATGGAACTCAGAAATCCAGGAGCCTCTGCAGAAACGCAATAAACATTTCCCCTGTCTTATGCTTCAAACACTCCCTGTTTCTCATCCAAACACAGATCTCACACTCGGAATTTTTTTGCCCAATCCATTTCTCGAGAGCAGCTCTCTGTGATGTAGCCTGTTCAGGGACTGTCTTCCTCCCTTCTATTGGTCTATTTCCCACATTCTTTTAACCTGTACTTAATTGGTGCCCTCTGCATTTTGGCTTTGGGATTCAACTTCACCCCATGCTGTCCCTCACCTAGAAAGACCTTCTTCTGTTTGAAATCCATCTATGCAAGGTGCTGTAAGATACAAATCAGCTTACAGCCGGGTCCAACAGTATGGGACTTCTGGACTAGAGGGTTAACGCTTTCAACACCTACAGAGGCTTCACTCTCAAGTAATCCTCCACGGAGCAGAGCAATCACCGCAAACAAAGTTAATGGTCATATGAAATCAATTGCCACAAGACAGGGATTCAGCAGATACTCCCTGTTCAATACGATCTGAAAGAGCTGGCTCCTAAGGGCACAGATGGTTAGGCGGAAATAATCCAACCGACTTAAGTGTTCATGCTTTTTAGATTTCACTCTCATCTAAACAGGGCAATCTATTTTGCACTATATTATGACTAAGAAGAAACCATCTGAGTTCAGGGTTGAATTGGGGCAGGTGAGTTTATGTCACAACTATATTCAGCTGTCCAGGCATTTGACGCACGCTGGCTGAATACCTGTCAGGAATAATGAGGTCAAGCGGATGATGTCCAGGGTCTGGAGTCAGGGGGCTGGGGCTTAAGTTCCAACTCTTCCATGCATGTAGTGAATAGCCTTAATCCCTCTGCCCTGCACTCCTTAATTTTTTAAATACAGGTGATGATACACACCCCACAGGGCTGTTGTGAAGATTATGTCTGTCCTCTCCAGAAGCTGACCACGAAATAAGTGCAAGCGGTTTATTTGGGAGGTAAAGGGAGCACCTATAGGAACAGGAAATAAGATAAGGTAGGCAATGTAGCCACAAAAGGTTCGTTATCAATCAACGGTCAGTGTGGGAAGCAAGAGGCAAATTTTGGTGGGGAATTCCGGAAGCCTCACGGTTATCTCACCTGAGGGGTGAGGGAGCTGGGGTACTTATACACTTCCCCTCTGGTCTTTGGTTGAGAGCTGCTCCCACGGCGTGCGTGTTCCCCAGCAAGTCAATTAGGCCTGAAGCTCTGAAGGATAAGAAGCAGGGATATGGGTGGGGCGCCGGCAGCGCCTGCGGCAGACTGTGCAGCTCCTCTGTGTGACAGCCCCAAGTTACTCAGGCATGTAGTCTTCATTTACAGAGTGTTATGAGCAGAGCGAACCCTGTGATAGACCCTGGGCACAGGAAGTGGGTGACCTGCTCTTATGATAATTTCACTCAAGGTAAAAGACAGTCATGAAAATATTCATAGTTAACAGTGAAGAGTGCTGGGATAGGGAACTAACGAGGGAGCTACGGAAAATACAGCACTGGAACTTCATCTATTATATGGATCAGGGAGCTCCTCCCTCTCCCCAGACAGGTAAGGTTTGAGTCTGTAAGGATATGCAGGCATTAACCAGTGGAAATTAGGGATCTCTAAGGGACGGTGAGTTGATTCAAACATTGAGAAGATCCTGAGGTGGGAGAGACCAACAGCCAACAAACTAATGGCCCTAGGGCAAAATCCAGCCCAACTCCTACTTATGCAAATAGGATTTCACTACCACACAGCCACAGCGTGCCGTGGGGGCTTTCTCCACACAGCGGCACAGCTGAGGAGCTGCAAGAGACATTCTATCACCCACGACGCCTACCTGGCCCTCTGCCGAAAAAGGTTTGCTGTCCTCTGGTTTATATAATGACCTGGAAGTAGATTCTAATGCAGTTTAAACCATTAAAAATGTTTATTATTGGGCTTCCCTGGTGGCGCAGTGGTTGAGAGTCCGCCTGCCGATGCAGGGGATATGGGTTCGTGCCCCGGTCCGGGAGGATCCCGCGTGCCGCGGAGCGGCTGGGCCCGTGAGCCATGGCCGCTGAGCCTGCGCGTCCGGAGCCTGTGCTCCGCGACGGGAGGGGCCCCAACAGTGAGAGGCCCGCATACAGCAAAAAAAAAAAAAAAAAATGTTTATTATTGCTCGACACAGGTAATGTATAAGAATCCACTCGTGAAAAACTCATAGCCTATTGAGAGGAACAAAATGGCAAAATAAATAACTACAATGCCACGTGATTGATTCTGTAATAAAAGGCTATACCAAAGGTTTATTGAGCTGCCAAATAAAGAATAATTAGTTCTGCCTAGGAAATGGAGATGGCTTCGCAGAGGAAGATATGGGTCTTGAAGTTTGAGTCCATTTCTGGGTTAATGTAGAGAGTTCAAATTAATCCAGGCAGAGGGTAGAATGTGTTCAAGAGGATAGAGAAATGAGAAAGCAAAAAGTGTTCAAGAAAGACTACAGGTTACCTCCCTCGTGCCTCTAAGCAGCTGGCAGGGCCATGAGTATGGCCTCCTGGGAGAATTGCCACTTAACACCCTTCACCTCTACAACCAGCTTTTAAAAAAAAATTATTTCAATAATTAGTCAGCAAGAACAGACAGAAACTGGATCACTGGGTCTGAGGACTTCTTGGAAAATAAATTCTCTACGTAAAGGATTCAAGACAGGCAACTGTAAGGTGGCAGATTTTAAGTGAAGCAGTAAGAGTTGAAATGTTAGGATCCTTGGGTATAAAAATGGCACATTTGACCTCCCACTGGCCAAACTGTAGACAACTGCAGCATGAGAAGAAATGATGATAATAACAGATTGTAATCCTATAAAGTGAGAATCCATAAACCCATGCTGATACAACTTTTAAAAATGAAAGTAAGTTAACAAATGGGGAAGAAGGGAAAATTCTTCCTTTAAATAAAATGTCAACTAACAAATGCAGAAGGACTCATGCAAGTAGAAAATCACCATTTGGCAACCATGACTTTAATAACAGTTTGGGGCAAGGATCATCAATGAAGGCTAGAACTAGTGGATGAAAGTATGGAAAGAAACAAGATATCTGTGAGACTGGAAATACCTCCTTAGAAGATTAAGTAAAAAGGAAAAATATAAAGTTTATATAGGAGAAACTTGGCAGATACCACTCTAATTAAGGGACAATGTTAACTCACAGTAATGACGCAAGTAGATACTAAGTGCCTCCCTTTGTGATGTACTAGGATTCTGTGATGCTTTTGTGGTGTTTTTGCCATAAATGCATAACCTGGATCTAATCATAGGAACCCAAATTGTGGAACAGTCTACAAAATAAGTGGCCTACAATTTTAGAATATGTAAAGATCATAAAAGACAGAAGAAGGTTGAGGAGGTTTTCCGGATTAAAGGAGGCTAAAGAGATGCGGTCTAAACACAGTTTAAGACCCCGAGCTGGATCCTGGATCAGAATATTTTTTTCCTTATGCTATAAAGAACACCAGTACCATAACTGGCTAAATTTGAATCAGGTTTGTAGATTAGATAATATTCTTTCAATAGTGTTAATTTCCTAATTTGATAATTACTCCATGGTTCTATAACAGAAAAGAAAAAGATCTTTGTTTTTAGGAAAAACCACTCTGCAGATTAAAGGTAGAGGGGCACCAGGTCTGCAATTTAGTCTCAAATGGTTGGGGGAAGGAAGGAATAATTAAGTAGGTGTGATAAAATGTTAACATTTGGGACATTTGGGTTAAGGGTCTAATGGCATTATCTGTATTCTTTTTGCAGCTTTCCTGTTGGTCTGAATTCATTTCAAAATAAAAAGTTAAAAATAAAACTTCGTATGTTTTGGAAGGCAGACTTCCAAGACAAAGGCTCTGAGTCAGACCAATCTGGATTGGAATGTTTGAGCTCATTTTGATTAGCTGTGTGACCTTGAGCAAGTTGTTTAGACTATCTAAGCCTCAATTTTCTCAGGAATAGAACAGAAAGACTAGTACCTACTCCTCAGGTTGATGTAAGGATGATTCAGTCACTGTGTGTAAAGCACTTTACACAGTGCTGGACAGCTCCTGAGCCTGACTCACAAGGTACCTCAGTGGGTGGCCAAGTAGCTCTGTCAACTTGTCGCCTGATTGGTTGACAGGGCTTCTATGTGCCCTGCAAATTTCAGGCTTTACCTATGCACTTGGCTCCATTAGGGTGCCATGCTATAGGTTCCAACTTTCTCTTTAAAATACTACTACTTAGAAAAATCAATGAATACAGTCAAAGTTTAACACTCTTATCTTTTCCAAAGTGGCTCTGGCTCTCCTCCAGCTGAGAAGACCATTTTGCTAACCCAGTTCCTAGAACTTTGAGAGAGAATACAGGGAAGGAAGAAAGTCAAAAGTCAAAACAGAAGGGGTGATTTGACTGGGAGTAGAAGTAGGCTGGGGGAGACTGCAGAGGAGAAGATGTGAGGAAGTCGTGCTCTGGGTTAGAGGTGGATCAGTTTTAACATTCTTGAAGAGAAGAGAGATACATCGTACCTACTTTTTGTTTTTTTGGCAGTACGCGGGCCTCTCACTGTTGTGGCCTCTCCCGCTGCGGAGCACAGGCTCCGGACACGCAGGCTCAGCGGCCATGGCTCACAGGCCCAGCTGCTCCACGGCATGTGGGATCCTCCCGGACCGGGGCACAAACCCGCGTCCCCTGCATCGGCAGGCGGACTCTCAACCACTGCGCCACCAGGGAAGCCCGCTTACCTACTTTTAATTATTGGACTCTGTTCTTTGACAACACATGGTGTAACTGAAGTTACCTCACCTGCGGGGTCCATTTTCCTTTCTTAGCTCCTGGCAAGGTGATATTCTTGGAAGGTGACCAAGAAGGACTTTCCTTCTCTGCTCCCACCCACAAAAAATCCTCTCCTTTAATGCACTGAAAGTTGGTGCCACCACATCCAGACCAGGACAGTAACAAAGAACAACCTAGTACAGGCAACTTGGCAGGACTGGGTTAGGTAAATTTGGGGAGGGAAATGATATATTAACTATTGCATAAACTGTAGGTTGTTACGTTTTACTTCTTTGTTTGGCTTTCAAATTAGCCTGGCGGCCCCTGACCTCCATCAACCACTGAAAGCTTTACAGACGTTTCCTTTCTGGGAAGAAGTGCTGTGAGTCGATATCCACCCCCTACTCCAAGCAAGGAGAGTGATGCTGACAGAAGTCCCTCACTCAAATTCACATGGAGAAAGGAAAAAAGCCGTAGCCCTTAGTAATACAGAACACCCATGGGACACTTACCCAGCGTGGGCAACTACCTTCTCTCCCTGGCTCTTTACCTTTCCCCAAAGGCTGAGGGGATAAGTTTCTACCTGCCTTATAAGACGGCTACCTGCTGTCACAGAGCCCCACCCTTATCACAAGAGGGCACCGCTGGTGTTTTAAGACTGCTGTATACTTGATGTTTTTCCGGCTTAGTAAGCCCGTCGGGATCTTTCAAGATAAAGCCGTTTCATAAATTTAGCTGTATTACAGAATTAAACCCTTTATAGGAGACTTCAAGAAAATTACATTAGTCTATGCATCTTTTTTCCTGGTGCGCTACCATCTAGATTGTTTTATGAGTACAGAGCGGGCCCACTATGGATTTATTAGATCTCAGCCACTTCCATTCCTTTTTCTCTCTGGCATGTGTTTCCTTTCCAGTGTTTTGAGCATTACATTGTACAAAGTGAGAGACAGAGTACACAAAGTGACTCAGGAGGTCTCAAAAGCCCACAGCTCCACTGGGCGCTGGTTGCTCCCTGTGTGAGCTCCCACAAAGGAGGTCACATTGCTGTGTCCAACTGTGAGAACAAGCAGGCTGCCTCTGTTCCTCCACGTGGCTTTCCTGTGGGCTCGCTATCGCTCCCGTAGGAGAAGGACTGCAAGGGCTTCCAAAGCAAGGCAAGGAAAGGCTGCTCCCGTGCGCTCCTCTCCTCAAGGGAAAATGGGTACTTCAGGCATTTCGCCAATATGTAGAGTATTCGGCTAGTTTATAGGCCGCTTACCATGCCCCAGGGATTGTTCTAGGTGTCGAGGGCTGGGTGGGCAAATCCCAATCAGTTATAGGCTCTATCCCCGTGGAGCTTACATTCCAGTGAGGAAGCTGGGGTTTAAATCAATTCTCACTGAATTTATTACGTAATTATAGCTGTAATTAGAAACATAAGGGAAGACAGACTCCGAGGGAACATAAGAAGGAACAGGGTCACCTAACGTGTAGTCAGAGGTGAGTTCTGAGACTGTGAAGGGGTGAAGGAGTTCTGAGACAGGAGGGGCAGGAGTTGTGTAGAGAGGCTGCGACAGAAGTTCCCTGAAGAGTGGACACAGGAGTCAAGAGGAGAAGTGTGGGAAAGAACTTCAAGATGGCGGAAGAGTAAGACACGGAGATCACCTTCCTCCCCACAGATACACCAGAAATACATCTACATGTGGAACAGCTCCTACAGAACACCTACTGAACACTGGCAGAAGACCTCAGACCTCCCAAAAGGCAAGAAAATGCCTACGTGCCTGGGTAGGGCAAAAGAAAAAAGGAAAAAACAGAGACAAAAGAATAGGGACGGGACCTGCACCAGTGGGAGGGAGCTGTGAAGGAGGAAAGGTTTCCACACACTAGGAAGCCCCTTCGCGGGCAGAGACTACGGGTGGCGGAGGGGGGAGCTTTGGAGCGGAGGTGGGGAGCTTCGGGGCACAGGTGGGGAGCTTCGGAGCTATGGAGGACACGGCGGACAGCACAGCCACAGGGGTGCGGAGGGCAAAGTGCAGAGATTCCCGCACAGAGGATCGGTGCCGACCGGCACTCACCAGCCCGAGAGGCTTGTGCTCACCCGCCGGGGCGGGCGGGGCTGGGAGCTGAGGCTCGGGCTTTGGTCGGAGCGGGAGAGGACTGGGGTTGGCGGCAGCCTGCAGGAGGTTAGAGCACCACGGCTGGCCAGGAGGGAGTCGGGGAAAACTCTGGAGCTGCTGAAGAGACAAGAGACTTTTTCTTACCTCTTTGTTTCGTGGTGCACGAGGAGAGGAGATTAACAGTGCCGCTTAAAGGAGCTCCAGAAACGGGCGCGAGCCGCGGCTAACAGCGCGGACCCCAGAGACGGGCATGAGACGCTAAGGCTGCTGCTGCCGCCACCAAGAAGCCTGTGTGCGAGCACAGGTCACTGTCCACACCTCCCCTCCCGGGAGCCTGCGCAGCCCGCCACTGCCAGGGTCCCGGGATCCAGAGACAACTTCCCCGGGAGAACACGGTGCGCCTCAGGCAGCTGCAACGTCATGCTGGCCTCTGCCACCGCAGGCCCGCCCCGCACGCCGTGCCCCTCCCTCCCCACGGCCTGAGTGAGCCAGAGCCCCCGAATCAGTGGCTCCTTTAACCCTGTCCTGTCTGAGCGAAGAACAGATGCCCTCCGGTGACCTACACGCAGAGGCGGGGCCAAATCCAAAGCTGAGCCCCAGGAGCTGTGAGAACAAAGAAGAGGAAGGAAAATCTCTCCCAGTAGCCTCAGGAGCAGCGGATTAAATCTCCACAATCAACCTGATGTGCCCTGCATCTGTGGAATACCTCAATGGACAACGAATCATCCCAAAATTGAGGCAGTAGACTTTGGGAGCAATGATATATATATATTTTTTCCTTTTTCTCTTTTTATGAATGTGGTCTTGGTACTCCAGCCGGGTGTCAGGCCTGTGCCTCTGAGGGGCAAGAGCAGAGTTCAGGACACTGGTCCACCAGAGACCTCCTGGCCCCATGTAATATCAAATGGCAAAAGCTCTCCCAGAGATCTCCATCTCAATGCTAAGACCCAGCTCCACTCAACGACCAGCAAGCTACAGTACAGTACACCCTATGTCAAACAACTAGCAAGACAGGAACACAACACCACCCATTAGCAGAGAGGCTGCCTCAAATCATAATAAGGTCACAGACACCCCAAAACACACCACTGGATCCAGTTCTGCCCAGAAATACAAGATCCAGCCTCATTTACCAGAACACAGGCACCAGTCCCCTCCACCAGGAAGCCTACACAACGCACTGCACCAACCTCAGCCACTGGGGACAGACAGCAAAAACAACAGGAACTACCAACCTGCAGCCTGCAAAAAGGAGACCCCAAACACACTAAGTTAACCAAAATGAGAAGACAGAGAAACACACAGCAGATGAAGCAGCAAGGTAAAACCCCACCAGACCAAACAAATGAAGAGGAAATAGGCAGTCTACCTGAAAAAGAATTCAGAGTAATGATAGTAGAGATAATACAAAATCTTGGAAATAGAATGGAGAAAAAACAAGAAACATTTAACAAGGACCTAGAAGAACTAAAGAGCAAACAAACAACAATGAACAACACAATAAATGAAATTAAAAATTCTCTAGAAGGAATCAATAGCAGAATAATGGAGGCAGAAGAACGGATAAGTGACCTGGAAGATAAAACAGTGGAAATAACTACTGCAGAGCAGAATAAAGAAAAAAGAATGAAACGAATAGAGGACAGTCTCAGAGACCTCTGGGACAACATTAAACACACCAACATTTCAATTATAGGGGTCCCAGAAAAAGAAGAGAAACAGAAAGGAACTGAGAAAATATTTGAAGAGATTATAGTCGAAAACTTCCCTAATATGGAAAAGGAAATAGTTAATCAAGTCCAGGAAGTGCAGAGAGTCCTATACAAGATAAATCTAAGGAGAAACGCCAAGACACATATTACTCAAACTATCAAAAATTAAATACAAAGAAAAAATATTAAAAGCAGCAAGGGAAAAATACCATACAAGGGAATCCCCATAAGGTTAATAGCTGATCTTTCAGCAGAAACTCTGCAAGCCAGAAGGGACTGGCAGGACATATTTAAGGTGATAAAAGGGAAAAACCTACAACCAAGATTACTCTACCCAGCAAGGATCTCATTCAGATTGACAGAGAAATTAAAACCTTTACAGACAGGCAAAACCTAAGAGAATTCAGCACCACCAAACCAGCTTTACAACAAATGCTAAAGGAACTTCTCTAGGCAGGAAACACAAGAGAAGGAAAAGGCCTACAATAACAAACCCAAAACAAATAAAAAATGGTAATAGCAACATACATATTGATAATTACCTTAAATGTAAATGGAGTTAATGCTCCAACCAAAAGACATAGACTGACTGAATGGATACAAAAACAAGACCCGTGTATATGCTGTCTACAACAGACCTACTTCAGACCTAGGGACACATACAGATGGAAAGTGAGGGGATGGAAAAAGATACTCCATGCAAATGGAAATCAAAAGAAAGCTGAAGTAGCAATTCTCATATCAGACAAAATAGACTTTAAAATAAAGACTATTACAAGAGACAAAGAAGGACACTACATAATGATCATGGGATCAATCCAAGAAGAAGATATAACAATTGGAAATATTTATGCATCCAACATAGAATCACCTCAATACATAAGGCAAATGCTAACAGCCATAAAAGGAGAAATCGACAGTAACACAATCATAGTGGGGAACTTTAACACCCCACTATCACCAATGGACAGAATATCCAAAATGAAAATAAATAAGGAAACACAAGCTTTAAATGATGCATTAAACGAGATGGACTTACTTGATATTTATAGGACATTCCATCCAAAACCAACCGAATACACTTTCTCCTCAAGTGCTCATGGAACATTCTCCAGGATAGATCATATCTTGGATCAAAAATCAAGCCTTGGTAAATTTAAGAAAACTGAAATCGTACCAACTATCTTTTCCAACTGCAACGCTATGAGACTAGATATCAATTACAGGAAAAAAATCTGTAAAAAATACAAACACATGGAGGCTAAACAATACACTACTTAATAACCAAGAGATCACTGAAGAAATCAAAGAGGAAATCAAAAAAATACCTAGAAACAAATGACAATGAAAACACGATGACCCAAAACCTATGGGATGCAGCAAAAGCAGTTCTAAGAGGGAAGTTTATAGCAATACAATCCTACCTCAAGAAATAACAAACATCTCAAATAAACAACCTACCCTTGCACCTAAAGCAATTAGAGAAAGAAGAACCAAAAGCCCCAAAGTTAGCAGAAGGAAAGAAATCGTAAATATCAGATCAGAAATAAATAAAGGAGAAAGAAATGAAGTAAACAATAGCAAAGATCAATAAAACTAAAAGCTGGTTCTTTGAGAAAATAAACAAAATTGATAAACCATTACCCAGACTCATCTAGAGAAAAGGGAGATGACTCAAGTCAATAGAATTAGAAATGAAAAAGGAGAAGTAACAACTGACACTGCAGAAATACAAAGGATCATGAGAGATTACTACAAGAAACTGCATGCCAATAAAATGGACAAACCTGGAAGAAATGGACAAATTCTTAGAAAAGCACAACCTTCCAAGACTGAACCAAGAAGAAATAGAAAATATAAACAGACCAATCACAAGCACTGAAATTGAGACTGTGATTAAAAATCTTCCAACAAACAAAAGCCCAGGACCAGATGGCTTCACAGGTGAATTCTATCATTTACAGAAGAGCTAACACCTATCCTTCTCAAACTCTTCCAAAATATAGGAGAGGGAGGAACACTCCCAAACTCATTCTACGAGGCTACCAACACCCTGATAGCAAAACCATGCAAACATGACACAAAAAAAGAAAACTACAGGCCAATATCACTGATGAACATAGATGCAAAAATCCTCAACAAAATACTAGCAAACAGAATCCAACAGCACATTAAAAGGATCACACACCATGATCAAGTGGGGTTTATTGCAGGAATGCAAGGATTCTTCAATATATGCAAATCAATCAACGTGATACACCATATTAACAAACTGAGGGAGAAAAACCATATGATCATCTCAAAAGATGCAGAAAAAGCTTTTGACAAAATTCAACACCCATTTATGATAAAAACCCTCCAGAAAGTAGGCATAGAGGGACCTTACTTCACATAATAAAGGCCATATATGACAAACCCACAGCCAACATCGTTCTCAATGGTGAAAAACTGAAACCATTTCCACTAAGATCAGGAACAAGACAAGGTTGCCCACTCTCCCCACTATTATTCAACATAGTTTTGGAAGTTTTAGCCACAGCAATCAGAGAAGAAAAAGAAATAAAAGGAATCCAAATCAGAAAAGAAGAAGTAAATCTGTCACTGTTTGCACGTGACGTGATACTATACATAGAGAATCCGAAAGACTCTACCAGAAAACTACTAGAGCTAATCAATGAATTTGGTGAAGTTGCAGGATACAAAATTAATGCACAGAAATCTCTTGCATTCCTATACACTAATGATGAAAACTCTGAAAGAGAAATTAAGGAAACATTCCCATTTACCATTGCAACAAAAAGAATAAAATACCTAGGAATAAACCTAACTAAGGAGACCAAAGACCTGTATGCAGAAAACTATAAGACACTGATGAAAGAAATTAAAGATGGTACAAACAGATGGAGAGATATATCATGTTCTTGGATTGGAAGAATCAACATTGTGAAAATGACTATACTACCCAAAGCTATCTACAGACTCAATGCAATCCCTATCATTTTTCACAGAACTAGAACAAAAAGTTTCACAATTTGTATGGAAACACAAAAGACCCCAAATAGCCAAAGCAATCTTGAGAAGGAAAAACAGGGCTGGAGGAATCAGGCTCCCTGACTTCAGGCTATACTACAAAGCTACAGTAATCAAGACGGTACGGGGCTTCCCTGGTGGCACAGTGGTTGAGAGTCCGCCTGCCAACGCAGGGTACATGGGTCCATGCCCCGGTCTGGGAAGATCCCACATGCCACGGAGCAGCTGGGCCCATGAGCCATAGCCGCTGAGCCTGCACGTCCAGAGACTGTGCTCCGCAATGGGAGAGGCCACAACAGTGAGAAGCCCACGTACCGCAAAAAAAAAAAAAAAAGACAGTATGGTACTGGCACAAAAACAGAAATATAGATCAACAGAACAGGATAGAAAGCCCAGAGATAAACCCAAGTACATATGGTCACCTTAGTTTTGATGAAGGAGGCAAGAATATACAATGGAGGAAAGACAGCCCTTCAATAAGTGGTGTTGGGAAAACTGGACAGGTACATGTAAAAGAATGTAATTAGAACACTCGCTAACACCATACACAAAAATAAACTCAAAATGGATTAAAGACCTAAATGTAAGGCCAGACACTATAAAACTCTTAGAGGAAAACATAGGCAGAACACTCTATGACATAAATCACAGCAATATGCTTTTTGACCCACCTCCTAGAGAAATGGAAATAAAAACAAGAATAAACAAATGGGACCTAATGAAACGTAAAAGCTTTTGCACAGCAAAGGAAACCATAAACAAGATGAAAAGACAACCCACAGAATGGGAGAAAATATTCGTAAATGAAGCAACTGACAAAGGATTAATCTCCAAAATTTACAAGCAGCTCATACAGCTCAATATCAAAAAAACAAACAACCCTATCCAAAAATGGGCAGAAGACCAAAATAGACATTTCTCCAAAGAAGATATACAGGTTGCCAACAAACACATGAAAGAATGCTCAACATCACTAATCATTAGAAAAAAGCAAATCGAAACTACAATGAGGTATCACCTCACACCGGTCGGAATGGCCATCATCAAAAAATCTAGAAACAATAAATGCTGGAGAGGGTGTGGAGAAAAGGGAACCCTCTTGCACTGTTGGTGGGAATGTAAATTGATACAGCCACTATGGAGAACAGTAGGGAGGTTCCTTAAAAAACTAAAAGTAGTACTACCATACGACCCAGCAATCCCACTACTGGGCATATACCCTGAGAAAACCATAATTCAAAAAGAGTCATGTACCACAATGTTCATTGCAGCTCTATTTACAATAGCCAGGACATGGAAGCAACCTAAGTGTCCATCAACAGATGAATAGATAAAGAAGATGTGGCACATATATACCATGGAATATTACTCAGCCATAAAAGGAAACGAAATTGAGTTATTTGTAGTGAGGTGGATGGACCTAGAGCCTGTCATACAGAGTGAAGGAAGTCAGAAAGAGAAAATCAAATACTCTATGCTAACGCATATATATAGAATCTAAAAAAAAAAAAAAGAGTTTATGAAGACCCTAGGGGTAGGACAGGAATAAGGACGCAGACACAGAGAATGGACTTGAGGATACGGGGAGGGGAAAGGTTAAGCTGGGACGAAGTGAGAGAGTGGCATGGACTTATATGTCCTACCAAATGTAAAATAGATAGCTAGTGGGAAGCAGCCACATAGCACAGGGAGATTAGCTCGGTGCTTTGTGTCCACCTAGATGGGTGGGAGGGAGATGCAAGAGGGAGGAGATATGGTTATATATGTATATGCGTAGCTGATTCACTTTGTTATAAAGCAGAAACTAACACACCATTGCAAAGCAATTATACTCCAATAAAGATGTTAAGAAAAAAAAAAAAAAAGAAGTGTGAGGCACCCCAGGAGCTCAAAGGTGGGGTCTGCTGGGGAGGGAGGCCTTGGCAGGAGCTGGATCTTTGTGGCAACGTCTCTGGAACAGTTGAACCATTTCAAGCAGAAGGGGTCGTGGGCTGGAGGGGTGGGACTGACACCACTCGTCTTTCTCCTCTCTCAGAAATTTCATAGATACCACCCGTTTTCATGTATCCCATTTCTCCTAACTTCCTTTGTTTGCAAACTAACATCCGTCTCTGTATTAGATTCCTTTTGCTGCTGTAACAAATTACCACAAACCGTGTGGCTAAGAAAACAACAGAAATGTATTCTCTCAGAGTTCTGGAGGCCAGAAGTCCAAAGTCACGGTGTAGTCAAGGTGTTCCTTCCTGCCTCTTCCAGCTCCTGGTGGCTTCAGGTGGTCTTTGGCTTGTGGCTGCCTCTGTGCCCTCATGGTCACATCACCCCCTCCCTATGTCTCTGTTTTCCTTTGTGTCTCTTGAAAGGATACTTGTAATTGGATTTAGAGTCCACGTGGACAACCCAGGATTATCTCAAGAGCCTTAACATAATCACATCTGCAAAGATACTCATTCCAAATAAGCTAACGTTCATTGGTTCCTAGGATTTGACAGGGTATCCTTTGGGAGAACACTTTTTGGCCTACCATAGCATCTCTATTATTTTACCATGGATGTATGCCCAGGAAAGGGGTGGTTCCAGAGGTTCTGATTTAGTTGGTCCAGGATGAGGTCCAGGTACCAGTACATTTTTTAGTCCCTCAGGCAGTTCTCATGGACAAAAGACTGAATCACCAATGCAGAGAGGGACTCGGTCCCTGTTTGCTGAACTGCAGGCAGCTGATTTCAACTCTATCATTTAGGGCCTGAACTTAATACATTATACATCTAAAGAGTTTAGCTAGTGGAAAGAAACCTAAAGAAGTAAAGAGACCACAACTTTCTATTCTCCATTTCCTCAGAACTGTGGGTTAGCAAATTTTTGTTTTCCAAGGAGCACTCTGAGGTGGGTATGGGGGAAAGAGAATGGTGGCTTATAGTAATCAGCAGGCCTGGCATTTAGGCCTGGCTGTGCTCTCCCCTCACACTGATTGTGGAAGTCACGTTTCATCTCTGGGCCTCAGCTTCCTTGTTGGGAAGGTTGAAGGTGAGCTGGCTTTTGTGGGGGAAGTGGAGGGGCAATTACCTATCACATTCCTAACCATCAATAAAAGTGGAACATCTGCTCTGCTCTCCTCCCCGCTGCAGCTCACAAGCATCATTGCCAGGACAGCCCCAGAACCTAAGAATCCAATGCTCTGGCAACAAAGCAAGTATCTGAACGTTGTATTATCCTTTTTACCCCTCAAAAATCACAACATAAAATAGAAACACCTGTACTAAAAATGATTTGTATAGAGTTCTCCTATAATTACAAATCACAATGGACTTGTCTGCATTAGCAAACGTTATTTTTAAAAAGAGAAAACACATTGCAACCTTGCTACAGACAAATGAACAACAAAACCTTCTCTAGGATGTACTTATACAAAGAAGTTCCCTAGGAGAAA
This sequence comes from Leucopleurus acutus, assembly GCF_964270905.1. Taxonomy (NCBI): domain Eukaryota; kingdom Metazoa; phylum Chordata; class Mammalia; order Artiodactyla; family Delphinidae; genus Leucopleurus; species Leucopleurus acutus. The sequence continues at coordinate 5,846,027 of NC_139162.1, forward strand.
TCAGAAATAAACCAAGCAAAAACACTGGTGTCCATCACCCTTTGTTTCTGATTTGCATTCTTGTATTCTGTACTTGCTACTGAAAATGAAACCTAGGGTCTATTTTCCTTGTGAAGCGCTGAAAATGAAAAACATTCTTCTTTGAGATCACATCAAGTGGACAGTTCTCGCCTGTGAACATGTCAAGCTTTGTGTTGGGCATGTTCAGATACATTATCCTTTTCCTCTGTAGCTCCAGCCTCCCAACACTTCCCTGGGCTCCAGACTCCTATTTCTAACCACCCACTCAACAAGTTTCCACTAAGAAATCTGACAGGCACATCAAATTAAACATGTCCTTCACACCCTCCCCATGTTCACTTCTGCCCAAGTCCTCCCATTCTCAAGACAAATAGGAAAACTGTTCACCAACCTGCTCAAGCCCAAAGCATCGGAGTCCTCTCAGATCTCTTTCCCAGAGCAACTCTGCAGCGACTCTCAATTAGCTTCCACGCATGCCTCTTATTTGATTGCTTCTCACCATCTGCACCTCGCCCACCACGTGCTGACACCCCCGGGTCTCACCTGGACCACCACTGATTTCCTTGCCTCTACCTTTGCTCTCCCTGCACACATGCTTGACCCACCCACCAGATAATGATTTTAAATCATACACAGGATCACATGGCTGCTCAAAATTCTTTAACAGAATGTAAAATAGTACAGCCACTCTAAAACACAGTGTGGCAGTTAGTATAAAACTGAACATGCTATTACCGCATAAACCAGCCATTGCACTTTTGGGCATCTGTCTCAGAGAATGCAAACTTCTATTTGAACAAAAACCTGTACACAAATGTTCATAGCTGCCCTATTCAAAATTACTAAAAACTGGAAACAACCCAGATGTCCTTCATCAAAGGATGGTACATACGAACCATGGACTATGTCTCAGCAATATGAAGGAATGTGTAAACTTACATAGCAAAGGGATTTTGCAGGTGGAATTAAAGTGGCTCATCAGCCGACCTTAAAATGGGGGCAGGCCCTGGATTCCAGGTGGGCCCAATATAATCACAAGAGTCCTTAGAAATGGGGAGGGAGGCAGAAGAGAAAGTCAGGGAGTGGGGGGGTGGGTGACTGCAGAAACCGTGGTCAAAGAGATGCAGCTTTGCTGGCCTTGAAGATGGAGAAAAGGGCCACAAGCCTTTAGAGAGAGAGGCTAGAAAAGGGAAGAAAACAGATTCTCTGCTAGAGCCTCCAGAAGGAAATGCAGCCCTGTAGACACCTTGATTTTAGTCTAGTGAGATCATTTGGGACTTCTGATCTCCAGAACCATAAGAGAATAAATCTGGTTTATTTTACGTGACTAAATTTGTGGTATTTTGTTACAGCAGCAACAGGAAATTACTGCACGGGGCGAAACATCCACCGGTCCCCCCCAAATGTCATTCAGATGTGAGTGAAATAAATGTCCTGTAATTATAATGCTATCACCAATGCTTTCTTGTCTCTGTCTTCTTAACAAACAAACCATGAGTTTGAAATGTAGGAAAGATGTAGGAAGATAAACACGAATTGGGAAGTAGAGGCTTTCCAAATAACAGGAGGAATTTTCTTGCTTTGTATATGCCAATGCTGTGAAAGATAATTATTTATACCCAAAAGGGAAATGTTAGGTATTGGTTACAGCTGTCAGACCATGAACACTGCTGGGAGAGCCTCCTTCCTTGCCAAAATACTGTACAATGTAGATTTCAGTGACACCAGAGAAGTCTAAGTACCTTTCAATTTGATCTTTAATCTTCTCTTTTCACACTAGGCAATTCCTGGGGTAGATTTCATTCATTTCAAGCACTTCAATATCTGCCTGGATGAAAAGTCACATTCAGCCCTCAGGCCAAATACTCCTAAAATGTGCTCATTCGCCCAGATAAAAGCATCTGAAGGCCTTCGGGAGGGCATTCTCTGCCCTGTTGGCCCCAACTTAACCATTACTCATTTCTACCTTTCACCTGACCACACTGGTCCCTGAAGACAGCTGAGCCTGTGCCCTGTGCCTGGTGACTTCTGAGTTGAATGACTCTCTTAAGTGAGCATTTTGGGCTTAGCCTTTTCTGCAAAGCTGGGGACCCAACCGTGCAATGCCTGTTTGTTATCTCCATGGGTGAATCCTTCGACCATTTAAAATCCAACATATCTAATGTTGCACTCATTCTCTTCCCCTCAAACCTGCTCCTCCTCTGTATTCCCCATCCTGGTGAACCGATCCATCAGATAATCGATTTTCTTAGGATAGATTTGATGGATTTCTCTCTCTGCCTTTCCCTTAACACTGGAACATCACCAGGTGTTTCAATTCTAGCTTCTAAGTTTCTCTACTCTGCACCCTCCTTTCTATCCCTACTGCCTCTGCTGCAATCCATGCTTAAAGGGATTTGACATTTACTGAGCATGGACAATATGCCAGATACTGTTTTGAACACTTGTGTGTGAATGATCTCAGTCACTCCTCCCACAATCATTCCGAGGTATATGTTCACATTATTCTCATTTTTAGAAGCAGAGAATAATGCTAAGGGAAGTCAATTACCTTTTCCAAGGCCAGATAGCATCTAAACTGGGATTCCAGCTTTGGCATGTCTCCCTCCAGAGTCTGAGTACTTAGTCGCTGATCTGTGAATCTACTGAGACTGGGACAGAGCAGTGGTGTCTCAATCCACCTTTACCACCCCTTAGGCAAACGTGGACACCTTGGGCCAGGTAGATTAAGGAGAAAGTGAAGAGGATTCTGTTACAGGGGTTTTTTTGTCTGCTTCTGAAGAAATGGTATGAGAACACAAAGGTATGAGAACAATTCCCTGGCTGCCATTTCTCCAACAGTGGCAATAACTGATAAAAATAGTGACAAAAGTGTAAGAAATAGTCATTGGAGTAACTAATACTGCCCACCATGTATTAAGTGCTCATCACTGGCCCATCATTTTCCTTGGCACATTCCATGCATTATCCCACTTAAGGTGCATAACATCCTAGTGAGGAAATGAAGCTCAGAAAAGTTAAGGAAATTTATAAATATCACAGTATCAAAAGTGATGCATCCAGACCTTTCCAAGCTCGAAGCTGATGTCCTTAGCCACTATGAAACATTGTCGTGCATGTTTGTTCAACACAGGATATGGTTCAGAAGGCGGCAGGTGGCATGTACAAGTTGTGTATGTTCTTGGACAAGTATTTAACATCTCTGTCCTCAGTTTTATCACTTGTAAGTGTGGGTGCTACTGCCACCCTCCTGATGACCTTTATCTATCTTGAAGTTCCAATATCTGACACCACTCGTTTGGTGAAAAGGGGTATGACTCCTGAGCTCTTAACTCTGCCAAGATTGCACATGACTGAAAGGAAAACTTACTTATTTCTCCAGATTAGTTTTGCATGAAAGAATGTAGCAGAAACTATCTGTTCCCTAAAGAAAGACCAATATTTCCTGATCTTCCTTGCAGCTAGATATAATTGTGTGGCCAATTGTGGCTGATGAGCTATGAGTAAAAGTGGTGGATACAACTTCTCAATTGCATATTTTATGGGAGTGTGTCCTTGCTGTCCCTCCTTTCCACTAACCTGGATGAGAGGTGGTGGTGAGCCACTTGGGACCATGAGGACAGAAGCAACATTCCACAGATACCAGAAAACAAGAGAAGCCAGGTCGTAAAGATTCAGCCTTGGGGGCTTCCCTGGTGGCGCAGTGGTTGAGAATCTGCCTGCCAATGCAGGGGACACAGGTTCGAGCCCTGGTCTGGGAAGATCCCACATACCACGGAGCAACTAGGCCTGTGAGCCACAACTACTGAGCCTGCGTGTCTGGAGCCTGTGCTCTGCAACAAGAGAGGCCGCAATAGTGAGAGGCCCACGCATCATAATGAAGAGCGGCCCCCACTCGCCACAACTAGAGAAAGCCCTCGCACAGAAATGAAGACCCAACACAGCCAAAAATAAATTAAAAAATAAATAAATAAATAAATAAATAAATAAGCCAAGCATTTGAAGCCCTTAAAAAAAAAAAAAAAAAGATTCAGCCTTGGAAATTCCCTGGTGGTCCAGTGGTTAGGACTTGGCACTTTTACTGCACCGGGCCCGGGGTTTAATCCCTGGTCGGGGAACTAAGATCCTGTAAGATGCCCCAAGCTGCACAGCAAGGCCAAAAAAAAAAAAAGTCAGCCTTGCACAGACTTCTCAGACAGATTCTCTTCTCTCCATCCATCTCCACCAGATCTGTAAGTGACAGAGTGGGGCCACCACATCAGTCCAGAACTGCTTGTGTCTGGATTAGCACTTGAGATAGAAATACACACCTATCTTCCTGAAGCCATTGCCATTTGGGATCTTTGTGATGACATCTGAATCCATGTCATAACCAATATAAGGAGAGAATGGAAATCCACTGAGCCAAATGCTATTGGAAAAGTACTTTCAAAAGTTCAACTTAAGCAAATTCTCCAAAGCCAAAGAACCTAGCACATTAAGGGACGGTAAGAGGTTTGGTTTGGCTCTGCTCAATTTAGAGCGTCCAGCAAGGGGGATGGTGAAAATAAAACTGGACGGGTCATCAGGTGCCAGGTCACGAAAGTTGTGCTCCCGCACGTTAAAGAACACGTACTTGAACCTCGGGGCAATGGTTATACAGAGTTCTAAAAGGAAGTGAGATGATAGGTCTGAGCTCAGAATGACCCATTGGCTGCCCTTTGGAGCAAAGACTGTAGCGTAAACTCTAGCGTTAGGGAGAAGAGTTAGGAGGCAACAGCTGCTGGTGGCCTTGACATAGGGTGGAGACAGGAAAGGAGAGAAGTAGACCTGTGTGAGAGATGTGTGGGAGACTAACTTAAGATTTGATGACTGACTGGTAATCGGGTGAAGGAAGCTACTGGAAGGAGCAAGAGTCATGCCCAGATTTGTGGTTTGAACAACAGCATGGTGAGTGGCACCCTTGATACGCTAAAATGAGAAGCATGCATAGGAGAAAAAATAGGTTTGGCGCTAGGTTGAGGGTGGAGCTGTGGATAGGCTGTGAATTTAATTTTGTATTGAATACTTCTAGAGTATGACGTGCTAGTGGGACATCCAAGAGGCGGTGTCCAGTAGGCAGAGTTAATAATAAATTCATGACAATGGCAGTGAAGGTATAGACTGCTTATGTAGAACCTTGATTTAACATTCTTATGTTTGATTTGACCACAAACTTTTTTTTCCCCCAAGTTAAATCATACTCAGAATACTGGGAGGGCAAGACAAAACCCTCTCAACCATCGCTGCCCTCATGGGTATTAATACGTTTTATTTACTTGGATTATTCTAGGTGGAAGCCGCTTTGGAAAGCATTCTCTCTCTTTATTTAAATTTCAAGCTCCTTGTGGGGAAGAGGTTTTTCCACTTCTTTATTGTGTGGCTTATAATTAGCCATATAACAGCATTAAATGACAATATAGCATTTTGGAACAAAGCTTGCCTTAGATTCAGGGTGAATTATAGGGATGAAGTAGCTGCTCGCTATGAAGAAGACTCCAACAATGACTCAGAAGTGCATCTTCTGGTGCAGTTCCTCTTAAAGTTTACTTTTCTCTAACTGAATTGTGTCTGGTTTTGTCCCCCCCACTGTATTCCCAGCACCAAATACAATGCCTGACTCACAGCAGATGCCGAATAAAAACAGAAACAAATGCATGTTTAATGAACAGCCACTTGTATACGGCTTTAAATTCTAGCTATTTAGAAACTGAAGGCCAAAAATACTCTTGATGGAAACATGCATCACTACACCCAGTAGGGTGAACCAGACAACCCATAAGCATAAACTAAACGAATAATGAAGAAGCTAGAGTATTAATAACTTATAAGTAAAAAGCAACAAGTGCAGGCATAGAGATTCAGGATCAACTTAAGTCAACAGTTGACAATGCACTGATAACATCCTTCTTGAACACCTTAGGAATTCTGGAAATCTATGTGTGCAAGTGCATGGTGGTGACTTTTCTCCTTTGCCAAACAACGTGAGACAGGCTGTGCTCAGCTGAACAGCAGATTCGTCATCAATAAACCCCGAGACCATCTTGGATAAGAGTCAGGCAGGCCCACAAAATGTTAAAAACAGAGTTGCCATATAACCTGGCAATTCCACTCCTAGGGAGATACCCAGAGGAAATGAAAACATATGTCTATAAAAAAAGCTTAAAAACAAATTTTCATACCAACATTATTCATAATAGCCAAAAGTGGAAACAACTCAAATGCCTATCAACTGATGAATGGATAAACATGAAATAAAACGTTATTTGGCAATAAAAAGGAATGAAGTACTGACGTATGTTACAATAGGGATGAACCTTTAAAACCTTATGCTAACGGGCTTCCCTGGTGGCGCAGTGGTTGAGAGTCCCCTTGCCGATGCAGGGGACACGGGTTCGTGCCCCAGTCCAGGAAGATCCCACATGCTGCGGAGCGGCTGGGCCCGTAAGCCATGGCCGCTGAGCCTGCGCGTCCGGAGCCTGTGCTCCGCAACGGGAGAGGCCACAACAGTGAGAGGCCCGCGTACCGCAAAAACAACAACAACAACAAAACCTTATGCTAAGTGAAAGAAGCCAGACAGAATGATCACATAATATATGATTCCATTTATGTGAAACATCCAGAAAAGGCAAATCCACTGAGACAGAAAGTAGGTTAACGGTTCCCAGCCGCTGAGGTTAAGATAGAGGAAATGAGGCATGATCACTAGTGGACAGAGTGTTTCTTTGGGGGTAAACAAAGGGTTCTAAAATCGATTGTGGTGACAGTTGCACAGTGAATATACTAAAAACCATGGAATTGTGGACTTTAAATAAGTGAAATATATATTATGTGAATCATATCTCAATAAAGCTGTTGTTAAAAAAAAATAAACTCTAAGAGTAAGACCTCATTTAGTAGGCTATTGTATATTGGTAGGCTTTAGTCATGGGTAGTAATAAAATGCTATGGAAGGGCACTTCAACACAAGTGCTCTGTGACTTCGGACAACTCATGAAGTCTTGGCTTCCTTGTCTGCAGGATAGGAATGCAGGAGATGTTGGTACCAGCTCTTATCCTCTTGCATCACCAAGGTTTCTCTCTGCAAAGCATCTGTGTCTCTCCAGCTGAGGGCTTTCTCCAGCCACAGGAGCATGCTTGGCCCCGACACAGGACAAACCAGAAGTGCTTGAGAGTCAGTGCCCCTGGAAGTAGCTTTCAACCAATTACAAACAGAATCTGGTGGATCAATACCCCACCTTCCTTGCCGATTGTGTGGTGCAACTCGGTGGTGTTCTACATGTCTCCCAGACATACTGAGGAGGACTGAACCCCAGCTGCCCACAGAAACAACCTGTGCATTAACGTATCGTATACCGCTTTCCCTCCCTTCCTAGCTCACTTCATTCCCTATCAGTGCTTCTGACATCACTTCCCAAAAGAACTACCTGCACACAAATCTTCATCTTTGAATCTGCTTCTGAGGAAACCCAACTTAAGACAAGAGATAATTAGAGTGTCTTCTTTTTAGGGCTACTGGATGGATTAAATAAGATATTACACATTGAGCATTTCAGCACTGTGTCTGGCCACGTAAGAACTGTTAGCCATCATCACGATTATCATTAATGTTATTGTTATTATTATTGAAAACAAATAATTGTCTTGAATTTTTCATCAGATTTTGGCCCATCTAGAAGCCTGCCTTGGCCTCCCGACACATGTGAGAAAAAACGCCGTCAGTATTGTGTTTATTATTTCACTACTGAGCAACCAGTTAATTACTTTCCCCCAACTGACTCTGAATTTTCAAAGACGTTATCTAGCAAACTGCACAGATTAAGTAATAATTCATTTGATCTCCCATGTTTTATTAATCAAAGACACATATAAGTGCCAATCACAGCTTCTGATCAGCATTAAATTACTAGGGTCACTGCACAGAGCTAATATCATTTCAGTAAAAGTACAGAATCTTGATGTTGTTGTTAGTCTGTGAGGCTTTGTCACTTGTAAAAGTATGATTATATTAGATTTTCTGAAATATTTAAAGTAGCTTGCAGAGCTCTGTTGCTACCATTGTGGTCTCCTAAGACCCAGGGACCCCATGTTACCAGCTGCTGATCTAATAAAGCAAAATTCATTAAGAGATATGCTTGTTTTTGTCATAAAAATTGCAGCAATAAAACCTTTATTGCCATATTTGGCAGTAAACTTTCTTTATATTATGAGAAAATAAAGGATAAATGGAGTTTTAGTAATGTATTTTTTTTTATCTTGACCTTTTCACAATGAAATATCCTCAAATCTAAGAGTGGCGGGATTACTCTAAGATGCCAAGCCATTTCAAGTTTCCCACTACAATATTCAGAGATCACAGTTTATGAGGAAAAATAATAGAATAAAGAAGGAGGAGGAAATGAGCAGTTTAGAACAGTAGAGCAAAGGAATAATTCTCCATTGCTTAAAGCAAGTATCAGTTACTGGTGTTGTGTTCATAGGCAGATGGTCTGTGTATACTTGCTTGACCTTCTGAATTCCCTCTCCCTTCTCCCCCCTGCTCCGTCCTTAAGTAGCTCACCTGGAAGCCTTGTCCTCAGGCTTCCAACTGGGCTCAGCTAATGAGGAGCGCCAGCAAGAGATCAGAGACGGAGGAGGAGGTTTCCTTCCTAAAGGTCATAAGACTGGCTGCATCCGTCACCTGAGGACCACAGTCCTGTCACAGCCAGCCTTTTTCACACATCTCTCTCTGACTCTAACTCTGGTAACTACTCTCATCCTTTACCCTATAAGCTTTGTGGTGGTAATGGTGTCCCAGGAAGCTGTCCCATTGCTAGGTCCAGGAAGCTGAGTAATTCCTTGCAATTTCCCTAGACATTGCTCACCATCTTTGTCAATCAATAGTCACTTTATTACATTTTCTCCAACTGAACTATTTTAATTGTGTCATCTATTCTCTGCCAGGACCCTACTGAAACACCCAGAGAACCTAACCAGAAACTAGAGGGCAAGAGAGCCAGGTTGATAAGGTCCATGCAGGCCAGTATCTTGTGGCACAGGGAGAGTGGAAAATGGTAGACAAGTGTTTCTGCAGGTGCCAATGGGCTATATCTGCCCCACCAAGATTTCCAATATATAAGATAGATAAATATTCACAGGGTTTGTATGAGAACTAAATAATATGATCCACAAAAAAACTCACTACATTGTCTAGCACATCATAAATAATTTATAGACATTAGCTACTGTTATTATATTCAAGGCTCTGTAGAAAAATCCTATTCATCCCCTGCTTTGTGAATTACAAAAAGCACCTTTTCCCATATGCTTGGTATCTGAATTCATGTTAGAGCCGTCACTGCAGTTAAGAGGACAAATTACCTGCATGAACACTAGCCAGCATTCATTGAGAGCTTACGATTTGCCAGGGATGGTGCTAATTACTTTCCAAGTGTTGTCTCATTTAACACAACAGTACCATTAGGGAAGTAATTTAAACCCATCCTTTTACACATGAGAAAACTAAGTAGGCTAGTAGGATTAAGAAAGCTTCCAGCTTACCCTTTCCCCTCCCCGGGTCCTCAAGTCCATTCTCTATGGCTGCGTCTTTATTCCTGTCCTGCCCCTAGGTTCAGAGTGGCATGGACATATATACACTAACAAATGTAAAATAGAAAGCTAGTGGGAAGCAGCCGCATAGCCCGGGGAGATCAGCTCGGTGCTTTGTGACCACCTAGAGGGGTGGGATAGGGAGCGTGGGAGGGAGATGCAAGAGGGAGGGGATATGGGGACATATGTATATGTATGGCTGATTCACTTTGTTATAAAGCAGGAACTAACACACCACTGTAAAGCAATTATACCCCAATAAAGATGTCTAAAAAAAAAGAAAGAAAGCTTCACAAGCTCACATGGTGCCAAATTGATAGAAGCAGTATTTGAACCCAGACCCATATACCCACAGCCAGTGTCCAGGATTCACTGTTTACAAGAGACAGATTCTTCAGAGTGAATCCTGAGCAACTTGATCAGCATGGAATCAGGTCATCTGAGCGCAAAAAAAATGTCTATGCATTTATCATTGTCAAAACTCCTTTCAAGAAAATATGCTGTAATTGTACATTTAATTCAGCCCCAGCACAACACAATGTTCCAGTGAAGCATACAGCAAAGTGACATGTGTTGAGATTGTGACCCTGTTGGGAGGCAGTCTTGTAAAACTTGCACTACAGAAAAATGACAAACGAACAGATGCAGTGGTTTATTGGCCTCATCTCTTGTGGCACCCCTGTGGCTCCCGGGAAGGAAACGGAACACTTAAGAAGATGCGCTGAGCGCCCCCCAAGGCCCTATGGGCATATGATAGCTGTACTAGCAAGAGGATTTACGTTCTTTATGCCCTTGAGCATTCACCAAACTTCCCACTGGGGAGACAGTCATGGACACCAGAGAGAGTATGGGTCAGTGATGAATGATCCCCTCTCTGGAGCTCTCTGGGCTTCCCTCCACTCAAGCCAGGCCTGCAACTGCCTAGGGAAGCACATGAGAGCCCTGCGGATGCTGCATGTGGGGAACTGGGCATCTTGACACAATGAAACTGACTGCCATAGACTGACCCTGTGCATTCTCTAGTTTGAGAATCTGAATGTGGCCACTTTTGGTGCTGCTTACCAGGGTGCCCAACACTTTCATGGTGAGCTATGGCTGACTACCAGTACCCACTGCTCATGTCTACACCTCCACAACAAGATGGGATACATTGTAGGAGGTCAGTTAATATGCATTGAATCAATGAAAAGCCATCTGTTCTTTGGGAGCATAGACAACCTTTTCTCTACAGACACTTGTAAGGCGTCTCAGTGGGGGAAGTATAGTAAGGAGATGCCCTCTTGTCAGTACATAGTCTCACAATGATTCCACTCACTTTGAGACAAGACCCCTACACACACACACACAATCCCCAAAACATGACTATTCTGTCCTATACCCTCATCTCCTGGCCACAGATGATTGATCCAAGGAAAGGTACCTGAACCAATAAAATTCTCCTCAGGGATTTGAAATTCAGGACATAGAAACATAGCAATGGGTAACATCCAAGCTGAAGCATGTCAGTTGGAAATTTCTAGAAGGTCCTCCAGCATGCAGACATGTCTTTGTCTCCTTCCTTTATGAGTCAGTCCCTCCTTTTCTTTCATGCACATACCATTATCCCACTGTTATAGGTTGAATTGTGTTCCCCCCCCAAAATATGTTGGAGACCTAATACTCAGTACCTCAGAATATGACCTCATTTGGAGATAGGGTCTTTATGGAAGTAACAGGTTAAATGAGGTCATTAGAGTGGGCCCTAACCCAATATGACTGGAGTCCTTATAAAAAGGAAAAATTTGGGGTTTCCCTGGTGGCACAGTGGTTGGGAGTCAGCCTGCCGATGCAGGGGACACGGGTTCGTGCCCCGGTCCGGGAGGATCCCACATGCCATGGAGCGGCTGGGCCCGTGAGCCACGGCCGCTGAGCCTGCGCATCCAGAGCCTGTGCTCCGCCAACGGGAGAGGCCACAGCAGTGAGAGGCCTGCGTACCGCAAAAGAAAAAAAAAAAGGAAAAATTTGGACATAGATGCAGATACTCACACAAGAAGACCACCATGTGAAGGTGAAGGCAGAGATCGGGGTGATACATCTATAAGTCAAGGAATGCTGAAGACTTCCAACAAACCACACGATGAAAGACAGGAATGGAACAGATTCTCCCTCACAGATCTCAGAAGGAACCAACTCTATCTGTACATTGATCTTAGACTTATAGTTTCCAGAGCTGTTTGATAATAAATATCTGTTGTTTATGCTACACAGTTGTGGTACTTTGTAAAAGCAGGCTTAGCAAACTAATACATACACCAACAATACTCTTCTTTCTTTATTTTCCTTATATGCCAAATATTAGAGTGGATTCCTGCTGCCTGCTTCCAAGAGAAACTTAACTGATACTCCAAGTAAACCATGGTGAAGATTGATTCTGATTTTAAATAAAGTATCCAACTGTTGTGTAAGGACTGTGGCTCCTATCAAACAATGAAAGCAAAATTGAGTTTAGAAAGCAAAATTGAGTTTGGCAAGCAAAGCTACTCATAATTAACACAGAGATGCTATATCACAGAGACCAAAGAGATTTACTTAGACCAAAGAAGAGAGGACTACAGAACAGTCTTTCTCAGCCATGTAAAGGATGGGAAAAACAACTTGCTGTAAAGAAAGCTTTATTGCTCTATTTCTAGCACAAATGGCAGAAAACAAAGAAACTCTTGAGGGCAAATAAATTGGGTTTTTTGTCTATAATTTTATATAAAAGACAATTATAAAAATAAATGTATGCATTGAAATATCAACCCTATTAAAAATTGGCAGGAGATCTATTATGGGTTGAATTATATGCTCCAAAAAGATATGTTGAAGCCCTAACCCCTGCTACCTGTAAATTTGACCTTATTTGGAAATACGGTCTTTGAAAATGTAATAAAGTTAAGATGAGGTCTTTTGGGTGGGCCCTAATCCAATCTGACTGATGTTCTTCTAAGAAGAGGAAAATACCATGTGAAGACACAGACACACAGGGAGAACACCATATGAAGACAGAGGCAGAGAGTGGAGTGATTTAACTACAAGCCAAGGACACCTGGAGCCACCAGAACCTGGAGGAGGCAAGGAAGGATCCCCCCTAGAGCATCTGGATGGAGCATGGCCCTGCCAACACCTTGATTTTGAATTTCTAGCCTTTAGAGCTGAGAGACAACAAACTTCTACTGTTTTAAGTAACCCCATTTGTGGTACTTTGTTATGGCAGCACTAGGAAACTCATAAACTCTCGCCCTAATAATCTTGCCCTGGGTCACAGAGGAGGATTACCTGTGGTGATCTGATAGCAATTTGTAAACTCTGTCACAAAGCAGAGTTGGAAGATATTCACATTAGCCAAATCTCTTACAGTAGTATGAAAGGGATATTAATTACTTAAAAAGTCTAGATAGGAGATATACAAAAATAAGCAACTTTTTAATCTCTCTAGGCCTCATTAAGATATTTTCAGTGAATTAATGCTAAAATAAGCAATATTTCTACAATCATAGTTGAGCACTGGATTAATTCAAGCCAGGAGGATTAGTTATTTGGTGTCTTCTGTTAAATATTCAATAAACATTCTGTTTTTGAGTGAAGGAAACAAGACAACTGAAAAAATTCAAAGAAGGACAGGGCATCCCAAGCAGCATCTTTAAAAGTGGCTGAGAGCAAACTTTGTCTTACACTGTGTCATGAAACACAGTTCTTAGAAGGAAAAGAAAAGATTTGCCATCATAGTTGACGAAGAACTCTTGCTTCACTTTCCAGCAAAGAACGTGACTATGATCTTCTGATTGTTCTCAAATAATGATTTGTTTGGTCTAAAAATAGTTCTTCTGCAAGGATGAAAAAGAAATTTATTTTTCAGGCCTATGTTAAAAGGAGCACACTGAACTCTAAAGGGGGAGAAAGAGATAAATCTGTTGAAGGCATGCCATGTGTTAAGTTTACTGCTGATCTTCCAAGAAAATCTTCCTTAATATTTTTAGACCGAGATTAATGTATTTGCAGACAATTTTAGAATATAAAGGAGTCTAAAGTGAACATCTGCTTTATTGTCTTGCTCCTAGAGTCAACCTTCTGGCTTAAAAACTTAGAAAGCAGATTTGGGGGAATAAGTACATAATTTTGGCTTATCCAAATAGTTTACCCATGTGCTTGGGGAATAAAAATGATTTTTCATTTCTTTGTTTTGACAGAAGATTAACCTTAGAGGTACTGGCTTTATTAAGCATTGTATGACAATGTCTTTCAATGTCCATTAAATAATGCTTAGTACAATAAATGTTAAATTACCATGTTATATCTCCATAAATACATGTGAAGTCCATATGAATGCCAAATGAATTCAATATGGTCACTTCTATTACAATAAATGCCAAATGAATCCAGAGTGATGAGGCACTTAAAATGTCATACACTTTCAACTAGTCCCATCATGAATTCATTACTGCCACGTGACACCCATTCTTGTCAGGGTTTCCATTTTAAACAGTATTTTCAGCAGTTGGTAATAAAATTCCATTTGAAGACTTGATTCTCATTGGAAATATGGAAGATGAACTCTATAAGTCTGGAAAAGTAGTGCCAAAATAACTTTTGGTACATTGCAAAAGTCCATACACCCACCAACCTGCAAGTTTAATATTTGAATAAAACATATATAGACTATATAGTTATGGTTTTTGATATTTTATATCCAAAGAAAATTTTAATTTGATAAGTTTCCTCCTTGAACAATAAGTTCTTTCATAATGTATCTCTGTAAAAATTTACCTAGTTTTGTACCATTTGTATTAATTGAGACAGATATACACATAATAGACAAATGGGAAAACTAAGAGACTGTAACTATTTTAGTCGAGACACAAGCATAGATTTACAGTAGCCAAGACATGGAAGCAACCTAAATGTCCATCAACAGATGAGTGGATAAAGAAGATGTGGTACATATATACAATAGAATATTGCTCAGCCATATAAAAGTTTAAAATAATGCCATTTGCAGCATCATGGATGGACCTAGAGATTATCATACTAAGTGAAGTAAGTCAGAAAGAGAAAGACAAATACCATATGATATCACTAATATGTGGAATCTAAAATATGACACAAATGAACTTATTTATGAAACAGAAACAGACTCACAGGCATAGAAGACACACTTATGTTTACCAAACGGGAAAGGGGGTAGGGGAGGGATAAATTAGGAGTTTGGGATTAGCATATACAAACTACTATACATAAAATAGATAAACAACAAGGTCCTACTGTATAGCACAGGGAACTATATTCAATATCCTGTAACAAACCATAATGGAAAAGAATATAAAAAAGAATATGTGTATATATATAAAACGGAATTACTTTGTTGTACACCAGAAACTAGCACAACATTGTAAATCAACTATACTTGAATAAAAAAAAAGACACGAGGATGGATAATATCTGATTTCATGATCCAATATTTCCCTCTTTTCCAAAAGTATCAACTCTGCAAGTACTCTTGCTTCCGTGAGTGGGAGGTATTTGTACTTCTGTGAGTGGGAGGTAGAAGTAGTCAGATAGGTAGAGTGAATATAGACGGCAGGAGGAAAAGAGAGCTGGAGAAATACAAAACGCAGACTGATAGGTGTGACATCCAAATAGGTAGTAGGAATACTTGCCAACTCTTGTTGAGGAGTCATAGATCCTACAAGGGTAAATATCAAGCTAAAATATAAGCTCTGGTATTGCTAATATCAGCCAGCTACCAATGATAGTAATCAGAGTTAGGAATAAGGAAGACAGACAGTCTTAAACTTTCTTTGAACACTTGATATATTTTAATGTATGTATATTCTTGTAAGGACTTTGGCCTAGTGTTATTGGCAATAATTCAATTGTGTCTAATCTGTTACAGCATCCTTTGTAATAAATACATATATACGTATATATATTTATGCAGTCTAAATGTAGATTCCGCTTAAAACACTTTGACCTTCACTCTAGTGATTATACATACAAGTCAATTTTACTCTCAGTGAATTTCTAGGAATATGTATTTTATACTACTGAAATATAAGTCAGATATGTTGACTTGAGATTTCATTTTGTTACCGAACCAAGATTAAGATTAGTTTTATATTTGGAGATACAACAATTTTAGTCAGTGTGCCTGCCAATCAGTATAATATTTTCTAACTAACACTGCTACTTATTTTTGAACATACACTTTTGAGAAACTGCCGATGTCCTTCCTTCCATTATTCTATTCATCTACCTCTCCCTCCCTCTCTCTCCATCCACTCATCCATCCCTCCATCCCTCCATCCATCCATACATTTATTCATTCATTTACTCAACAAATGGTTAGTACTACTTTGTACTAGATGTTGTAATAGACATGGGGGGACAGTATAAGATCAGAAAGACACATACTCTTCTTTTGAGGATTTTAACTGATTGTGAAAGAGAAGTTACAAGACACCAGAAAAAGTGCTATAAAAGTTGGAGGTACAAACCTCTAAGGAAGTCCAAAGGAGAAGACTACTGATTTCTTTCAATAGGCCATGGAAACCTTCACAGAGAAGGCGACAGCCAAGCTGAGGCCACCGAAGGAACTGAGACTATTCCTGGGAAAGGACTCTCCAGGCAGAGGCTGGAGGTAGCTATTTTATCATGGCTACTTAGCACTGTCCCTCCATCTGTGTAAATCTCCTGAAATATTTCTGAGGGTAAAAATACTTTTGCTTGTCATGATGCCTCACCTCCATAACTTTTAAACATACGACAGCATGGAAGGAACAAAGTGAACCTTCTCTTCCTTGCAAATGAGACTTAGTATCAGAGGGGAGGGATGTCATTAACTGGGGTACCTCCACAGCAAATAAAAAGAGGGGTCCAGGCTTCTCTGGTGGCGCAGTGGTTGAGAGTCTGCCTGCTGATGCGGGGGACACGGGTTCGTGCCCCGGTCCGGGAAGATCCCACATGCCGCAAAGCGGCTGGGCCCGTGAGCCATGGCCACTGAGCCTGCGCGTCCGGAGCCTGTGCTCCGCAGCGGGAGAGGCCACAACAGTGAGAGGCCCGCGTACCGCAAAAAAAAAAAAAAAAAAAAAAGAGGGGTCTGGCCCAAAGTAAAACTAAATGAAAGCAAATAAAACAATACAAAACCCCTGATAGATACATATTGAATATCTATCACTGGGTACCTTGAAGAGGCTCTTTGTTGCTGCTTATTGTTCTTTCATCTTTACAGAAATTGCCAATAGATGGTACAGAAAGTCTTGCTTAGTATCCCATAGGGTGATGCTTTCAGCTTTCACTCGGTAGTCTAGGAAACATCATCTTAAAACCTATTTCTCACTTGATCTACAGGTGTTGCTGAGATCTGCACTGAGGGTCTGCAAACCGTAGCCTGAGGGTTAAGTCTGGCCCATAGCTTGTTTTTGTAAATAAAGTTTTATTAGAACACAATCATACCCATTTGTTTATATATCATCTATGGTCATTTAGGAGACACAATGGCACCATTAAATGATTAGAGTAGAGACCTTATGGCCCCAAAAGCCAAAAGTATTGGTTATCTTGCCCTTCTCAGAAAAATATTTGCTATCCCTGATCTATGTTAAGTTCCAAGTGAGAAATGTCTTTGAACCACTAAAAGTTCTGCTTAATCTATTTTCTCCTCATGGATAACAAAAACAAAATATAATGCCTGATTTCATTTTTGTTTTGGCTAACAGGAAGCTCAAAGAAAATGAAAGCAATTTTATAAGTCCCGATTTTTAGATTACCAGTGTCATATATTCTGTTCAGTTGATACTACTGACTTTATATTTGCCCCTCTGTATTTTTAAAATTTCTCTGTGTAGATGTATTTTTGAGTACTTTATTTAGTGTGGTTTGTACGAACTGCACATAATACTTCGTGAAATGAAGTCAGGAATGGATAGATAGTTACAGATGTAAAAGATAGATAGATAGATAGATAGGGCTATATATCCATCCGTCTGTAACCCACTAATCAGTTAAAAACCAATAAGTCTAAAGGGGCATACAACAAAATATGTATAGTGTTATAAGGGGACAGGATTGCGCAGGTACCCAGGGTTTCTCAACAGCAGTATTATTGAAATTTGGGACCAATTGTTCGAGGGGGGGACGGGGGTTGGCCTGTGCATTGTAGGATGGTAACAGCATCCCTGGCCTCTGCCCACTAGATGCCAGTAGTGTACTCCTCCTCCATGTGCAAACAAAAATTATCTCCAGACATTGCCAAATGTCCCCTGGAAAGCAACTCCCTACGCCCACCCCAGTCTAGAGAAAGCAGCTCTCTTGTGCTTTATCTCCATTTCTTCGGCTCTGTTACGAGATTAGCAATCTCATGGAGTCTGCCATAGCTCACTGAGGACCCAACGTACCGGTGAATGTATCGGGCAGCAATCCCCTTTCTATCAGGTTAGGCCATGCATGCCTCTGTGAGTCATCCAGCAGAAGTCCAGGACTGGAGAATATAATAAAACCAAGTCCTATAAATGGGATTTTAAATTAGGGCCCTTCCACAGCCTGTTCATTGTGCTGTACAAAGAGAGGTGAGCTCTGTCATGTGCTCTCAGCCCTGGTAAGATGCTTCTCCTGATCACTAAGGACAGTAATGAATTAAATAATAGCTAAGTAATGAATTGGGTTACTTCCTAAGTCTGGAGATCAAGAGAAATTAAATACTCAATCTCAAGGGGTCTGAGTTGATAAAGGGCTATTTAAATGCCTTCACAGCAGTGGAAGCAAGACCTGAATAAGATGCAGACTGACAATATTGCCTGCACCCTCTTTCTCAGTAGATTGTGGAATCAGCTGAAGCTGATAATTGCAGAGGATGGAAGAAAATGTGAGGTTACCTCAGTGATGTGGGAAGCAAAATCACTTGACAAAGGAAACTGGGTTCATTATGAGCATTTTGTCTTGTTTACACTAAGCATCCAGATACTGAATTTAGAGACATCTGTGTAACAGATCGTAGCAGTCTAAACTGTGTCTCCATTCGATATAACCTTAAGGGCAAGGGCAGACATATTTCTTTGTTCCCCAAAATGTCTTGGACATAATAAGTGCTCAATAAATATTTGATTGACTTGATAGAAGCTGGTGGTTTTATCCACAAATACCGAGTCAAACATACATTGTCTGATAATAGCTGAGTCCTCAGAGTCTCAAATAGAAGGAAGGAGAGGCCTATTTTACCCAGAGAGGATTTTCAGAGCCTTATGCTAGTAATTACACATTTTTAGCGTGAATTATTTTTCCATTTGAGTCATATAAACTTTCACTATTGGATACTTAGTCTTATAAACTAAAAGACAAATCTTTCACAGACATTTCAATCATTTCAACAAAATTATATTTTAGGATGTCTATCCTGCAAAGGGTACATTATGAAAACTGATAATGATCTCTAATGACAGTAATTAGAGATCTATGCTAGCACATCTGACTCATGCCACTAAAGCAATATATAACACATATATACAGAAAGAAGAAATCATGTCTATATTTCTTTTCTATGCAGGAGAAAGGAGTCTGCAACAAAGACAATTAGAATGGAAGAATGGAAGATCAGTAAGTGGGAAATGACAATAATTCTAAATGCTAATCTGTCAAATCAAATATGTAATTAAATGTATATAATTCAAAAGTGTAATTAGTCATGCATCATAAGATTCTTTGGACACATATTGGTAGTGTTAGAGCACAGTTATTATATTAAAATGAGAATCAATTAGCTCATCCTTTTGTAGGCATACAAATAATTCAGCTTTTCCAGGGAGGCAATCAAGGATACTGGATAGAGCATCAACTTGGGAGTTAAACAGAACTGAGGGCAAACCTGGGGATCACCATATTCTGTCTCAGTGACCCTGGGTATGTGTAACCAGAGGCAATGCAGTTATCATCAGAAGAGGCTAGGTCTACTGGAAAATCTGAGTTCCAAACCAGACATCATAACTGACCAGCTCTATGACCTTGGGCAAATCACATATTCTCTTCGAGCTTCAGTTTCACATCTTTACAATGAAGTTATTCTACCTCTACTTGGGTATCTTCCTTGTTTTACTGAAATTATTACTCCAGGCCAGGGCATATACAACATGGTTTATATCAACCAAATTAGTGCACCCATCAGAAAGTGAGAAAACTGCTGAGTGGGCACACCCTGGAGTGCAAATCTGGGAAGTGTTTCACACCTAAATGACATACCCACTGGGAAAGCCATTCCTGACCCCTCTAGGTTAGGTCCTTTGGCACATATTACAGCCCATATTTCTACTATAAAATCACTTATCACAGGGTATTCTAAATGCCTATGTTAAAGGGAAAATGATTAAAATTTGCCATTCTTGTATTGGCATAAGAATGGATATAAAAGCCAAGGGAACAGAACAGAGTACAGTAATAGACCACACATATGAGGTCATTCAGTTTATGACAAAGATGCCACTGTAATTCAGTGGGGGAAAAGGATGGTCTTCTTAATAAATGGTTCTGGAGCAACTGGGAAAAAAATAAATCTTGATCCCTACCTCACACTATACACAAAGTTAATTTGAAATAAAAATTAATCATGAAAACTCAAGAAAGCAAGCTATTAGAAGACATAGCAGAAAATGTTCATAACCTTGGGGCATGCAAATATTTCTTAAACAAGACACAAAAAGCAGCAAGTTTAATGGGAAAAATGAATTATTATTCTTCATTAAAATATAGAACATTTGTTTATCAAAAGACACCAATAACGGATTTCCCCGGTGGTGCAGTGGTTAAGAATCCACCTGCCAATGCAGGGGACATGGGTTCGAGCCCTGGTCAGGGAAGATCCCACATGCCGCAGGGCAACTAAGCCCATGCAGCACAACGAAGACCCAATGCAGCCAAAAATAAATAAATGAATTTATTAAAAAAAAAAAAGACACCAATAAGAAAGTAAAAGACAAGTCACAGACTAAGAGAAGCTCGCAATACACACATCTGACAAAGACTTAAATTCAGAATATGTAAAGAACTCCTTAAATGGAACTGGAGAGCACCTTGGGTCTGGATATAAGCCGTTGCGACTGGAACTCAGTGAAGCAGCAAGAACAGAGAATAGACTCATAGCATGTAAGAGGCCCAGCGTACTGCGTGGAAAATTAAAGGAAGGAGAAATAGGAAGGGAGGAGGGAAAAGACAATGGTGAGATGTGAGAAAAAGAGAGCTGGGTTTATGCAGTCAAAGAAAATGAGTCTGGTGCCTGAAGGACATTTAAGAAGAGTCAAGTTTAATATTTCATGGGGAGTTGACACAATCTCCAAATACAACTTTCTAGAATTCAGTAAAGTGTGCTACCCACATAGTGCTTTATGCACACTTTTGTGAAAGTAAAGATGGGGGCTATCTTCTATGCGTGGATTGTAGAATATGAAAAGGATGACCAGGCAAAACAACTAAAGAAGCAGAAGCATGATGTTGGAGCTAGCGGTGACCACTGATGCGTGAGCTCCATGAAATGCCAAAAATTTCATAGATATCACGGAACATTCACAAGGCATGGAATGGAGGTTTGGACTAATATTATTTAGATTTTATAGGATGTGAGATCCCAGGTGATTGCTTCTCTCCCATTAAGCTCTTTGAGAGCAAGGTATATAATAGGAGCTCGAAAATATTTCATGGAAAATGAATGAATGAATGAATGAACAAACATGTTCATGAATGACATTTAGGCATTTTGTTCATCTTGAACAGTTTTCAGAGTTTTGATCACTTTTTTACCTCTTATTTGGCTGGTGTCTTTTCATTTGTCCATTTTTCTATCATTCACCAGAAGCTCCCAGTCATATGCATGCTGTATTGTCCATCTACAAAGCAACATTTCAGCTCAAATGTGCATCTTCTCCATTTGGGAGATAAGTTGCACTATAGTATACCGCGATTCAAATGCATTTGCAAAATAATTACTCCTCTTTCATAACATGAGGCCTGTTATCTGAATAAATGTTTCCCTAATAAAGCTTGCAGCTGGGTTGAGTTTGAGAAATACAACAATTAGGAGTCATGGGACAGGAGCTCAAAAAAGGGTTCCCTTTTAACACCAGCATTTGCTTCCTACATCCCTGATTAGGAGGAACGGGGCCTGCATGTGACTGCCAACACAGTGCTGATTGCTAATCAAGTGGCCATGGTATGTGGGAGCAAAAGAAAATTAGAAAACAAACGTAGCTGCTGATCAGTTTTCTACAAACATCTTGAAAGATGTGTGAAGCAGGAGCCAGCTAAGGCGAGGCAAGTAAGAAGAATCCAGCGTGCTCTGCTTTGCCAACCTCACCTGAGTCAAATCTGGAATTAAAAAAGAAACTATGGAACAGGGGATTGCAAAACCCAGATGAACCTATGGGGTAAATGTTCATAATAACAATCACAGTTACAACTGTTAGTTTGTATCCAGCTTTACCACTGAGCAAGTACAATGATGTTCACTAGCTCATTCTAGTCTAATAATTACTCCATGAGTCGGTTGTTAATTTTACCATCTCCATTTTACAGGTATAAAACACTGAGATTCAGCAAGGGGGCAATTTGCTCAAGGCAACATATATGTGACTGAATCAGGATTTTTACTGAGGTCTTCATTTCCCAGTTAGGCCTAGCATCTGACCTATAGTGGAATGAAATATGGCCACACAAGACAAGGGCTTATAAATTCAACAACAGCAATAATTAACAGAATTTGAGAAATGAGTTTCAAAAATTCAGAGATTAAGGGAACTGGGGCTAACCACTACAGCTAGAGGAAACCAGTGGGAAGGAAGTGCCTTTTAAAAACACCCATTCTGGAGGAAAACAGAAACAACCAGGATTGTGGAGGAGACAGACATTTCATTTCTACCCATTTATAGGTTCAAGTCCTCAACTCTGTACTTGAAAGTGTATACTCAGGGATCTCAACTGAATATTGGTTTAGCTATGTGGGTACTTGTTACTTTGTTACTGTTCTGTCAGCCGGCACTCCTGTAACTCACTTACCTACTAAATTTTTGGAATATTGGGAAGAGAACACAAGTTCTGCCCCTCATTTTACCCACAAAGTGTTTTGTGAATGGCACACAACCTTTATGAGTTGATTATCTTTCTCTTTCAGTGGCACCCGGAGGTATCCTGGAGATGGCTAATTCCAGCTTATGAGAACCAATTGTGCACAATTTTCCCCAAATCCCCATTCAGTGATGTCATGTCGGTACCTATTTCTGACTTGAGTCATGGTGGGAGTATTTACACAATGGAAATAGGCAAACACTACAAATCACAGATTTTTTTTTTTTTCCAGAGAGCCAGTTGTCAAACATATAGCAGCACATTGCTTGATATATTTGTAATGTCATTATTTTTTTTCTGCACACTGAGTTTCATTTTTTGCTTAAATACATTAATTTCAAAAGGAAAGCACATCATTACTGTAGATAAGCAAACAATACGGTCCCACCATATTGAAGGTACCCGTAAAGACAGGGGTACATAAATAGAAGGTACCCTTCAAGATAAATCTCAGCTGAAACAAAACAATGTTAGGACATTCTTAACCGGATAATGGTGTTGCCAAAAATAATAAACTTGTGGTCTACTTTCTCTTCTGTAAAAAGGGAGATTAGCAAGTGTGGAGAGGTATTAAACATACTTAGAAACTACGGAGAGACTCTCTACTTGAGGTAAGAGAATTGATAGAGGCAAATTGCTATGATGCATTTCATAGAGAACTGGCAGTCTGTGGAGCTACTTAACACTGTGACCACTGCTTTCTAGAGCCTTTTTACACACCAGAAGGGAAGCTCCCAGTGTCTTGCCCAAATTCCACAGGGCCCACCCTGTTTCACTGTGCTCCAGACAACTTCTGATGGCAGGGTCTCCAGTTCTGCGTCTGGGGACTTTTCCCAGAACCACAGAAGACTGCTCTGCCTGTGTATATGGCAGTCTTGAAGCTTCTCTGGTGGGAAGTGCCTTGGAATTAACACCCCTTTCACGGGAGTAGCTCTCAAGCAAAGGAGTGGGAGTAAATACACTCAACTAAAGGGCACTGATTTATCAATATCCCTTTTCCTCTTTCTTCAGGTGGGATCATTCTGAGGCATATCTTCTACGTTGTTTCCCGAGTTTTCCTGTGGGACTTACTTTAGTGACCTACCACAGCTTAACATTCCACCCTACATTGACTCTCTCCTTTCTCCTTGTCTCCTGTCCATTTCTGGAGGCCCCTGGCCCTCACATCAAAGTACTGGCACTCACATCTTTGTCTCTTCTTGAGGACTCAACTGAGACACACACAGACTCATGTCATCGCAGGTGTCCCCGCTGGACCAGGCTTTGGACAGCCATGTCCTCACAGAGAGCCAACACTGATGCAGGCCATGTGATGTCGACATTGAGTCATCCACAGACTTCCCATACTTCAGACACTCTGTAGAAAGCTCGATATGGAAATTACTTCATTATCTCCTCTAAGGCTGGCTGAGACCATTGATATTTGAGAGGGCTAATCTAAAAGAAACATTGATCATTTAATCCTCTCAGCTCACTGAGTTCTATTCCCAAATGAAGTCTGATCACCAGGAAGCTTAGCTCTCTGTGGGAATGCATTCACCTTATCGTGATTCCTTCCCATGTCTTTACTGAGGTAAGGTACACAAAGGAACCAGGCAAAGAATGTTTTTACACCTCTGGCAAAATAGCTGTTGAGAAGCTGTACCTTGTATACTCAGAGCCCTTTTCAGCAGAGGTTCTTACAATACATTCCTACCAAAAATAAATGACAAGAGGAAAATTTTTTCTCTTCCCCTTAATTGGCATGCTTCTTTTTTTTTTTTAAAATCAAACAATGAGACCTATTTAAGCCAACACCTTTCCATTTTTTCCATGGTTAAGTGGAAACTCAAAGCAAATTTGGTACTAATTTTAGTTATATCCCATTATTGTTCTTCTGTATTGTATTTTATGTCTTTTTAAAATATTAACCTTTATGCAATTGTACTTTAATAAATTATTTGAAAACCAAAATCTTTAAAAATAAATGCTGTGGACATGATCAAAGAATAAACAACATTAAACCCAGAAGCACTCAAAAAGCTGTCTTTGCTACAAAGTATCTTTAGAAAGGAACAAGTAGATACTATTAAGGTTTCACTCAAGATCATCTGCATTTGGTTGACGGCAAAAACAAAGTTCCTGCGTGTTCAGAGATAACACATGAAGGATCAACGGGTAACCTCCACGATCACTGGCTTGCAAAGATATATACATTTAATCAATCACAAATTATGTGTCTCTACTCTGTGCTAGGTACCATATTAGGGTTAGTAATAGCTCTCTGAGAAAAGAGATCCTGACACTCTTCTCGTGGAATTTATAATTCAGCTAGATTCTGTGTGTGTGTGTGTGTGTGTGTGTGTGTGTGTGAAAATAGCCTCAATTAAAGACTGCCTAAACTGACCTCTACTGAAAAGTAAAACAGCAACAAGAGAAATAAGGAAACAGCTTTGTAAATGTGGTTGTGGATATTTATGTAAATGGGTCTTCATATCTCTGAGGCTGGCACATTGTATGAGTCATGGCTTGTGTTATAGCTGCTCCAGAAAAAAAAAAAACCCGGAAAGCAATGGAATGAGCGTGGCCACCCTATCAGCAGGGAACAGGCAATTATGGGTTTAGTTTAACACAAGTTATTCTTTTTATTTTCTTAACAGAACAGAATTGAGAACTCTGTGGTTGCCATTTGTTTAATGGTACACGAGGTCTTGACAAGAAATTGAACACTATCCTGTGGCATCATTTTGGAGATGTCGCGCTGAGGTCATGGCACAGAGGCCCTGATGAAGGAGCATCTCCACTCTTGGCACTATGTTACCATGGACTTCAAAGGTGAACTTTCAGAGGAATCAATGATCCACAAAACTTGATACCCAAGGGGCAAATTGATGGACCCAGCCTCCCCCCACATCTATCCTTGCCCTAAATCCACGCCAGTATGACCCCTTGTATGGATAATACCCATAAGTAGAGCTGATTCTATCTAGTCTCAGAGTGCAGGTCCAAACTGCCTTATTCACAGACTTTTGTATTTAGGACAGGAACTTTTTCATAGGAACTTTGTGGCCTACAGAAGTGGTTCTCAAAGTGAGGTCCTGGAACAGCAGCCTCACTCATTTAATTATTGGACCCCATTTCCAGCCTTCTGAGTCAAAAACTCTGAAGGTGGGGCTTACCATTTTAATGAACCATATAGGTGATGCTGATGTACACTCAAGTTTGAGAACCACTGGCCTGAGAACCAGAGTTTTCTGAATTATTTTCCCACAAAGGTCCTTTAACTTTCTTCTTTAACCACACAGTGCTAGGAAAACATGTTGGAGGGCTTCCCTGGTGGCGCAGTGGTTGAGAATCTGCCTGCTAATGCAGGGGACAGGGGTTCGAGCCCTGGTCTGGGAAGATCCCACATGCCGCGGAGCAACTAGGCCCGTGAGCCACAGCTACTGAGCCTGCGTGTCTGGAGCCTGTGCTCCGCAACAAGAGAGGCCGCGATACTGAGAGGCCCGCGCATCGCGATAAAGAATGGCCCCCGCTTGCCACAACTAGAGAAAGCCCTCGCACAGAAACAAAGACCCAACGCAGCCAAAAACAAATTAATTAATTAATTAAAAAAAAAAAAAAAACATGTTGGAGAGAAGCTATGTCTCATTTATCCAAACAGCACACAGGTCTTGAGAGCAAAGGAACTTTACATGAATAGTTGTGAGCTATTTTATCACACAACTGAAAATAGACCCCCAGAATCATTTGATTCAGCCATCCTAAAAGTTCACACAACCCCCTCACTCAAAGGTAGATCATAAAAAAGAGAGAAGAAAAAGTTGGTAATGCAACACACTGATCTTACAATTAAATTTATATGCTAACTCTTGCTTTCATTTACGCTTCTACTGAGTCATGGCTCCCACACATTTAACTAGTGAGGTTCATTGTATGGACCCAAGTACGTTAATTGCTAATAGCTCAGCCCACCATTTTAGACTATCAAATTATTTTTGATTCCTGAATCTGTTCTCAAAAGTGTCAACCAGAATGACATGCCATCAATATATCAAATATTTCTACTCATCATATCTTCATCGATACCAGGTATAAAATGTAAAGGTCTATGTTAAGGAGTAAATACTGGGCCTACCACCAGGACCTCCTCAAGTAGACATCATCCCGTGAAAAACCATAGTTTTCAGTAAAGGTTATACACACAACCTTGAGTTGATATCACCTGACCAGGATGTGGATGAGAGTCTCCACTCTGTCCGTAAGTATTGTCTTGGGAAGCTCCATCCCAAGTGTTAATTCTTTTAAAACTGTGTCATCCTCTATTTTAAAGGAGAAGTTCATGGGAAAAGTTAAGATTTTCCCTTACAGATCAGCTAGAAATATTTAAACTCACTTGAGTCTTGAAAAATAATCCCTTTATTTCTTTAGGAATTACTGCCTGAAACTTACACATTATAAAAATGGGGCTAGCAGGACTGAGGGGTTGTCAAAAACAAAAACATAAACAAAAAGCGATGCCCAGTTAAATTTGAATTTCAGATAAATAAGAAATTTTTGTATATGACCTATGCTCTTGACCACTAATGTTGAATGCCTTCCTTGAAAGCTTCCTTCAGATAGTAAGTCCACATCTGTCCTTATGCAAAGCTGCTGCATTCCTCTCACTAACTGAAGTGATTTTTTTTTCACAAGTTAGCATGGAAATTATCAGGTGGCTGGACCGTAGCCCCTTTTTATTCAGCAGGTGTTTTCTGAACATCCACTCATGGCCAGACTCCGTGCTAGATACAGAAGTGGTGGAGAGGGCTCCCCATCCCATGGCTGTCCTAATTCCGCACAAAGAAATCCTGGAGGTCTAATTCTTGCTTCCCCATTGCTTACAGAACTGTCAGAATTCTGTGTATGCTCAGAGTATCAAGAGTTGAATGGCTGAGGTATCTTGCTAAGCCTGGTGCAGGTTCAAATCTTTCCCAGAGTAGACGTATGTGTTTTAGCACTGGGAAACAGAATTCCCCATATTTACCAGTGACTGTAAGCATTTTTTCCTGTGTGTTTATTATCAGACATGGTTTCAAAATAAAAATTAATATTATTTTCTAGTTACCTTCAATTACATGCTGAGAAAATGCTATGGGGGTAGTCAGATAAAAGAGGTTAGGTACAGCTTTTAGCTCAGGAGGTGAGGTCGAAAGCTGGTCTCTTGGGCAGAGTCACATGTGTAATTACCTAATCATAAGAATCTCTTTAACATTATTCCCTAGGGTATCTTTCATAAGAGGAGATGGTGCCCTTTTTGTTTGGAATTAGCTTCAGTGGCACATTCACCCTCTTCAGAATAGAAAGAGAACAGTTTTGTGAGTACCAGCAAAAGCTGCCCCTGTGGAGAAACGATGAAGCCAGAGGTCTAATATTAGAGTATGCAGGTAAAGGCAAGTTTTAGGTCTCAGAATTTTAATCTAATTTGGGAATAGGAGTGATTTATGTCCTATCTGATAGGTCATCATTTCCTGAAAAGGAAATGGACAGAGGAAGACGTTTAATCCTCACTGCCCTTCTTACCTGGGGTGAACTTGGACATTGATTTATTTACGCATCTCCAAAGCTTCATGGCATTAATTTTAAGTGCCCAATTTAAAATGATATATTTAGGGGCATAATCACTCAGTATCCTAAGAACATCTTAACATGTTTATTAAATGATAATTACAAACTTCTACTGCAAAGAGAGCTGATGGGGAGCTCTTTGATTATGGCTCTGAAGAGTTTTCTAACATTACTAAATTATTTATAAAAAAGAAAATATATAAATTGGACATGGGAAAAGGAAATATATCTCTTTGACATCCCTAGACAAGCTAGAGTTGCTTCAAAGTAAAACGTAAAACAGCCCAATGTGATCCATATTACATACCTGCGTTTAATAAAATGCATATAAAGTGTTAGAAAAGTACCTGGTGCATTATGAGTGACTGTTGAATGTTAGCTATGGATCTATTACAGTATTTAAAAAGATAGGGTGCCAGCCAGACACAAAAGAGAACACGCAGTATGATTCCATTTACATAAAGTACAAAATAGGCAAACTAATCCCTGCTACTAAAAGTCAGAAGAGTTTTACCCTTGTGGAATAGTGACTGGGAGGTTGCAGGGGGCCTCTAGGGGCTGGTCACGCTGTTCTCCATCTGGGTGCAAGTTATATGGGTGGGTGTTCAGTTTGTGAAAATTCATCAAGCTGTAGATCTGTGACTTCTACACTTTTCTATATGCAGGTTATACTTCAGTAAACAGTTAAAAGCACAGAGCGTCAACCTGATTCAAATTATAACATACACATTTCTTGAAGGTGATCCAATAATTTTAAAGGTATACATAATGGTTCCCAAAATGGATAATGAAAGCCATCCAAACAACTACAAATCAGACATCTGTAAGAGAGAAAGTGCCTTGCAAACATAGAACACGATGCCACCCATACTGGTAGTATTCACACTAGAGCGATCTAGTGAGATAGGTCTTCCCACTCCAGTGTCAGAAACAGAGGCTTGATCAATAACAGGAAGAGTGGACACACAAAGAGAAGAGGATAAGTGGTTTCAGTTAATCTGATGAACACAGTGTTTATCCCAATCCCCAACCTTTCTAGTGACTTCTCATTAAATATCAGATATAATAAAAAAAAGTATAAGCTCTCTATAAATCCTCCATTACTTCAGGATGTAAAAACAATAAAGAGGGGCTTCCCTGGTGGCACAGTGGTTGAGAGTCTGCCTGCCGATGCAGGGGACATGGGTTCGTGCCCCGGTCCGGGAGGATCCCACATGCCGCGGGGCGGTTGGGCCCGTGAGCCAAGGCCGCTGAGCCTGCACATCCGGACCCTGTGTTCCGCAACGGGAGAGGCCACAACAGTGAGAGGCCTGCGTACCACAAAAAAACCAAAACAAGAGAGAGTCATGGGCATATACACACTAACAAACGTAGTAAGGTAGATAGCTAGTGGGAAGCAGCCGCATGGCACAGGGATATTGGCTCGGTGCTTTGTGACAGCCTGGAGGGGTGGGATAGGGAGGGTGGGAGGGAGGGAGACGCAACAGGGAAGACATATGGGAACATATGTTTATGTATGACTGATTCACTTTGTTATAAGCAGAAACTAACACACCATTGTAAAGCAATTATACCCCAATAAAGATGTTAAAAAAAAAAAAAAAAAAAAACCAAAACAAAACAACAAAAAAAAAATAAAGAAAGAAATTTAACCATTCCAATCTGTGATTTACTGATACTTGAGGGGTTTTTAGAGAACCTGTAAAACTCTCATCTTGCATAATTCTTACTTATGTAGGAAGACGCTCATTCTCAAGAGAAATGCAAATGAAAACAACAGTGGAATAGTCCATGTTGCCCAAAAGATGGGAAAATATTGAATAAGGTTGATAGTATCCAGAGTTGGTGACAGTAAGGGGACAAGAACACATTCAAATGTTCTTGGTGGCAATATAAATTGTTATGACATTTGGGAAGGCAATTTGGTAGTATCTGTCAAACATTTAAATGGATCTATCTTTAATCCAACCATACAACTTCTAGAATTCATTCCTACATGTAGTGGTTCTGTATGAAGAGATGCCATTTTTGCAATGCTTATAAGAGGAAAAAACTAGAGGCAACATGGATGTCTATCAGTTAGAGGAGTGGTCAAATGAATGAGTGCATAGTGATGAGAACTAATATGCAGTCATCAAAAAGCCTTAGCAGGAACTTCCCTGGTGGTCCAGTGATTAAGACTCCACGCTTCCACTGCTGGGGGCACGGGTTCAATCCCTGGTCAGGGAACTAAGATCCCACATGCTGCATGGTGTGGCCAAAAAATAAAATAAAATAAAGCCTTAGTAGATTCCACACACACACACATACATAGAGAATGCATGATACATATTATCGAATGGAAAAAATGGCAGAACAGTACGAATGGTGTGATCACATTTATTAAAAAAAACAACTAGTTGACCCTTGAACTATGCAGGTTTGAACTGTGTGGGTCCTCTTATTTTTTGTTTTCAATTGTAGATACATCCATATTATACAGTCTGAACTTGACTGCATCCACGGATATGAAGGAACCACAATAACCAGGGCCAAATCTAAGTTACACGCAGATTTCAACCAGGAGGAGGGTCTGTGCCCCTAACTCCCACCTTGTTCAAGGGCCAACTGTATTTATTTATTTTCGTATCTGCTTGTTCACAGCTCAATAAACATGCAGAGGGACACACACCAAATTATTAATAGCTGTTACCCTTTTCATGGTACATTGGGAGTGGTAGAGAGTGGACATTTTCACTTTTTAATCTTTACACTTCCTTATTCATATATTTTTTCAAAGAGCACATATACTGTTGTAATTACAAAAACCGAAACACCTAAAAGGAGAGAAAACAAATGAATAATTGCTGTTTGAAAAAAATCTATGTGGTTCTGGTATATATCTTTGGAAATGAGCAAGGAGGTTTGAGAATCTCTGAAGCACCCTGTCCTGAGAGGAGAACTGAGTACAAGGCAAAAAAACTTAAAACTAAAGGTGCAGTTTTATTTCCCACCTTGAAATATCTACATCGTCTCTGTGGGGCTACCAACAGCCCCTTGCTTTCTGATTAGTCTTATCCCTTCATTGCCCCCCTTTTGCTTTCTTTGGTGGCTACTGCCACACCCACAGTTCTGTTCCCAGACAACTACGATTCCTGTGAGCCTCTGCTCAGGGTCCCCAGCTTTGGACCATCCTAACAACATGTCTGCATTTCTCCCAGGCCTCTGCTTTCGGGGCTCTTATCAGCTTCTCTGGGTCCATGCCCCCAGGCTCCTGGTGTCACTCTGAACTCCAGGAATATACTAAACCAGCAGCCCACACCTTCTCATTCTTCCCCATAAAGCTTCTTTTGTGCATTGATGAACTGCCTGGTGCTGTACAGGTTTCCCACATTCCTCTTTTCCAGAAAATTCCATGATATTCGTCCTAGCAGAGTTGGTCAACCCCTAGCTTTTCACACACTTCCTCCAGGAGTTCTCCTAACCCCATCCCTAAATAAAACTACATATTCCCTTCCTTGCCCTCCTATCGTTCTCCACACCACCTCTATCGTTTTACCTGGAGCACTGCACTTCACTTCATTGTCTACACTGTGGGAGAAACCCATTGTCTACATCTGGGTTGAAACCCAATTCCAGTATTCACTGGCTGTGGCTTCATCTCCTCATCTATAAGATGTGGTCAATTTTAAGACTGACCTCCAAGAATTGTTGTGAGGATTATATTAATAACGCAGTAAAGCATTTAGTGCTCCCCATGTGTAGTAAGGACTTATCAATGTGATTATTAGAACCACAACTAGACTATGATCTTAATAACCATTTTATCCTATAACAATGTGATGGTGATGGTGATGCACTTTCATCAAATAGTCAAGTCTATGTTCCGTCTCCTGGAACCCAAGTGGAAGCTCACAGCACCTCAACCCCTATAGAATATGGTAAAGTGGTATTTCCATAGTGGTATTTCCAAGCTTAGGTCGTAAAATACCACGACACATTTCTATCTACCTTGTTCTCCTGGGATGCTCATTCTTGCCACTAGTCACCGTGCTGTGAGGCAGCCCAAGCAGTCACACGTGGGTGTTCCGGCCAAGAGCCAGCATCAACCACCAGACACATTAAGGAACAAATCTTAAGTGACACCAGTCTTCAGATGTTGAGTTACCCCAACCTGCAGGCCACCCCAGCTGACACTGTGAAAAATAGAGGTGAAGAGTTCCCACCAGGCCCTCCCAAATTGCAGATTCATGAGTAAAAGAAATGATTGATGTTGCTTTAAGCCCCTAAGTTTATAGTGATTTGTTATACAATTATAACTGGACACTGAAATAAAAACATAGCAAAGTATAGCATCTTATCTTAGTCACTAATGGACTGGTGACAACTCTTCACCAACATAGCTGAAAGGAGATCTCTGGTTTAGTTGGACTCTACTTGTCCATACCTCAGATTGCTCAGAGAGGTCAAATAAACTGACTAGAGCTACAAAGATGGAGAGAAGCAGAGTTCAAATTTCTACCATGCTCATCAGCCTCCAAAGTCTGTGTGCCTCAAGAGCTAAGAGATATTGCCCCCACCCTCTAGTTATCCAGGACAGACTTCCAGAGAAAGAGTCAAGCCCAAAGCCATGGATGAAATTTATAGTACAGGGAAGAAAGTGGAGAAAGCATTTCTAAATATGTTGTTGGGATCCAAAGTGCAGGAAGGAATTCAGCAAAGTCAGGATGCAACAGGAAAGAACAAATCTGACTCCATATTGGATCTCTTCCTTTTACTTTAACCTTTGTATTCTATTGCTTTTGCTACAAGTTAATCACTAAAGGGATGTTGCCTATAAGCTTAAATTATACATAATGGCCCATGTCTGGGAGCCCTGCCTCCAATATAATGGATGTTAAGCTAAAATACCTTTGTTTATTTCACAAGAAACCTCCTGACCAGGCTCACCTGTGAATGGCTGCAGGAAGGAGGAAATAACACATACCCTCTGGGGTCTGACCAGAACCAGATTTTTACCTCCTCCCCTTTTAGTATAAAAGAAGCCTGAATGCTAACTCAGAGAAGATGGTTCTTTAGGACACTAGTTCACCATCTTCTTGGTCTGCTGGCTTTCAAATAAAGTCACTATTCCTTGGCCCAACAACTCATCTCTCGCTTTATTGACCTGTTGTGTGGTGACCGGTAGGAGCTTGGACTCAGTAACAGGACGGGCTGAGAGTGGTTTAGGGTGAGGCTTGTTATCCAAGTCAGTGTCCCCAGTCAGGTCCCCTGAAGTTTCAGGGAAGTAAGAACCAGGGTGTGAAGATGTCTTAATACCTTTAAAGGCCTTGTGCAAGGGTCAGCAAACTATAGTCTGCTGGCCAAATCTGACTCGCAGCTTTTCTCTGTAAATAAAAATTTATGGACACATGGCCACACCCATTCATTTATGTATTATCTAAGGCTGCTCTTGTACTATAATATTAGTATAGAGTTGAATAGTCGAACTACAGACTGTATAGCCCAAAGCCTAAAATATTTATTATGTGACCCTTCACAGAAAGTTAGCAATCCCTGTCCTAGTGGAATTTATCCACTTAAGCAAGATAAAGCTTTACACGCTAATTAAAATGTCTTTTTAATTTTTTTTTTAAACTGTTGTCTGGAATTATACCAACTCTCCTGCTGGTTATCCTGTGTTGATCAGAGGCTCTAGTTGGCAGATCTGCAAGTCTTTGTTGCATTTTTAAAATATGAAAACTCATTATTACCTAACAAAAGCACTTTGTAGACAGAATGTTCCAACAGATGGATTCCATGGAGAAAACAGAAAAAAAAAAAAGACAAGTCCTTGGTGGTAGAAAGCTAAGAGACACAATCAGGAAACAGTGTATTATTGAAATGACAGGTGGAGAGATACTAAGGACAGACATTGGTTTGTCTTAAGCAGAGGAGATAAACTCAAGGTCTGTGGGCCATATCTGGCACTCTGACATGTTTTGTTTCCTTTAATACAGAGTCAGTATTTAAATATAGTATCTACGTGTTGGCAGGCAGTTCAGGTTAGCTGTGCCAACACACATTCCCAACTCCCTTCTCCCTGACTGCTTCTCCCACAACGGCTAAGTAATACATTCCCAGCTTCCTGTGCAGCTGGGGGGATCACATGACCTGTTCTAGCCAATGAGATTTAAGCAGAAGTCTGGTAGGAGTTTCCAAGGCAAGTGTTGGCCTTCTTGGTAAAAGCCTGGCACTGCCTTCTCCCCTCTTCCTTCCTTGAATACAGATGCTATGGCTTATTTCCAGCTTTTTCTAATAAATGGGTGGACCCAGCAACACTGAGTCTACACTCCCACCTGGCAACTATTTGCAAGAACAGTGTAGCAACTGCCTCCCTTTAAACACTGGCTGAGGGTACTCTGGGTGGCCAGAGTTGCTCTGGGAAATTCCTCTTAACTTTCTGTTAATTTCCTATTTGATAAGGAGCTCGGGAGCTGCTGAGTTGTTGAGAGCTGACAGAGGCAGCCACCCAGAGGGCCAGGCTCTCTGGTGAGTCGTGCCCTTCCTCTTCTTCTCGAAAAGGGGAATCATACAGCACAGTCTGCACTTCTTGATGAAGAAAGCTCAGATCTCTTCAGATGATTAAAGGATGAGAAATAGAGACTGCAAAATCCACCCACTTGAGTAATCAGAGTATTATTCTTACACAGTTCTAGAGTCTCATGGGAACTTTTTTAAAGGAAAAAAGGGATGTCTATATATATATATTTTTTTTTCCCCCAAGCATGTATCAATGAGTGTCTCCAAAGTGCCTTAAAAACAATTACCAGCTTTAACGAGGGAGGAATAACAGCACTAAGAACATCTGAGACAGTTCGTCCTTAATACAATTCTAAACGTTAGCTGGTTCCATTACTCAAAGCTTTCGCTCAGCACACACGTCATTTATTATATCATTACGCATTCTGAGAAACGCCAGCCACGGTGACTTAGAAGAGGTGGTGCTATTGCACAGGAAACCTCACATTCCATGTTGATCACGGTTAACTCACCTGCTTTCCTAGTGCTCTCAGTTTATCTTAAAAGCTGTAAAAGTAGGTAGATGGTGGCTTTTCTTAAGGTGCTGGAATAACCTCAGGACCCAACTGACAACACAGGATGGGATGTAATGGCTCCAACTAACAAAGTGAAAGTCACAAATGCACAGCAACTGAGAAAAAGCCAAACCACCACCGCAACAACCAGAGTAAATATTCTGTTTTGACTTATTTTATCCTAAAACCATTGAATTACTAGATGGGTTTTGTCCTAATCCTAAACTTGTTTTGTTTTTAAATAACGTTGACTTTTATCAGTTGGGAAGAGGGGTTGGTGAGAAGCAACCTCTTAAAAAGCAAGTCCTTAACCATTATTTTCTGTTTGGTTAAACTTGAGTTTCTGGATCTGCATTACAGAAAAACTGTATATATCCAGTTTCCCTAGGAAATACCTCAGTTAATGGGTTTTCCTCCATCAACTTTGGTTGAAGAAACTGACTCATGACTCATTTGCCTATTAACAGTTCTTGGAAATTCTGAGAAGCCAGTTGTTAGATAGATGCAAGCCTGAATCCAAAGAACAGGAAACACTACTTTGGGTGCCTAAATTATGTTACTCCGTGATCATCTACAGAGGGAAAGGGCTGGAAACTGCAGAACTACAATCTCCAACTCCAACCCAGGAATTTTCTCTTTATCTTTAATTACAACAATCATTTCAAACGCAATGAATAAAGACTATTGTTTGTATCATAGAACAGGAAGCAACAAAGCAGCAAAGTAGAAGGAAAGAAAACAAGTATTTATCAAGCACCTACCATCTCCATGCACCAGGCTGTGTTCCACAATTTCATATGACTTATCTCGATGAAGTGTCATGGCTGGCCTGCTACGGAGGTTTTTAAAACTGAGGACATGGAGTCTCAGCAAAGTAAAGTGGTTTTAGTCCAGGTCACAAGGTAGCAAGTGAATGTATGGTTTGTCTGATGCCCCACTTGATCATTTATGGCCCCAAAGGACATTTCAGGGCAGGACTCCACTCTAACTCTATGACACGTCTAAGAGTTGGCCTTTGCCTGAAACCTCCCAGAGAAAGAGACTTCACTCTTCAAACTAGAGCTGGAAATTTTCTTGCCTGGTTTTACTCCTTTATAAAGCCTCAAGAACAAGAGCAGAAATAACTACTCTCATGTACTGAAGCCTTCCTACAAGCCCAAAATGGTTCTAAGTGCACTACATACACCACTCCTTACACTTACTTCATTCTTTCACTGATTCATTCATTCATGCAACAAGTGTTCATTAAACTCCCACCTGTGCCAGATACTGTAGATCGTGGGGGACCCTCATGAGACAGATATTATTATCCTCTTTTTACACATAAGGAAACAGAAGCTCAAAAAGATAAACCTCAAGCTATACAGGATGGCACAGACAGGCTAGTGACTGTCACCAGAGAGGTTTTCTTATCCTCTAGGGCCATGGCTGGACTAACTCTGCAGCCTCTCTTAGGTCTGGTCGATGGAACGTGTACTGGAGTAGAGTTTACCATGATCACACCTGGATCATAAAATCCTCATGGGCAGTTTTCTTGAGAGCAGGAAGTAAACTTCTACTTGGCAAGCTCCTTAGTTGGAGAGGTCTGTTACAGCAGCATGCATTATCTAACTAATACATACAGTTAGCTAGCAGAGGGTAAGGCCAGGGTTTTGGTCCAAATCTGTATGATTCTGGAGCCTGGGCTCTAGAAAAGGGGACAACACTGCTCTCATTTGCTTCTCTTTAACTTGTGTACACTGATCTGAGTTCTCACTTCTGGAGAGTGAGAGAATCTTCCTATTTCTTCTTCTGTAATGCAGTCCTTCAGAGACTTGAATTCCTTTTTCATGGGCCTTCCTTACCTTTCCCGGTTCCTTATATGACATAGTTGTTCAGCCAGATAAAATCTAGTTTGCCAGGGCCCTCTTTAAAGTACGAGGTAGAAAAGCTATAAAGAAAATCAATGAAACGAATAGTTGGTTCTTTGCAGAGATCAAGACTGATGAATTTTTAGCTAGACTGACCACGAAAAAAGGGAGAAGACAGATCACCAAGTTAAGAAACAAACGCAGAAAAG
Source organism: Leucopleurus acutus (assembly GCF_964270905.1). Lineage (NCBI taxonomy): Eukaryota > Metazoa > Chordata > Mammalia > Artiodactyla > Delphinidae > Leucopleurus > Leucopleurus acutus. The sequence goes on from NC_139162.1 coordinate 5,883,470, forward strand.
CCTTTGGTAAAACTCAACATTCATTCATGATAAACACTCTCAACAAACTTGAGACAGAAGTAACTTCCTCAACACGATAGAAAACATATACGAAGAAACCTGCATCCTACATCATATGGAGTGGTATGAACGCTGAATAGACTGAACGCTTTCTCCCTAAGATCAGAAACAAGGCAGTGATTTCCGCTTGCATCACTTTTATTCAATGTTGTATTGGAGGTTTTAGCCAGTGCAAATACGGGGAAAAAAGGAAAGAAAGAAAGAAAAAGAGAAAATGAAAAAAAAAAAAAAAAGAAAGATATAAGTTAGAAAATGGATCCTGATGCTCCCTGAGGCTTCTGACCAGCACAGTCTGTAGGGAAAGTGCCCCCGAGATTCAGCCGTGCCCGCTTGGCATCCTTCTCCTCATGGGGAGACGCTCCCAGCCCCCGACCCCAGACTCTCAGTGCATGTGAACAGACAGGCTGACTCTATTCCTGGTACCAGGAGGGAATGTCTGACCTTGGCCCAGGCCACGGCCATCAGTTTATTTGGTCTATTTACTTTAGTCACATAGCTGATTCATGGGGTCATGAATCAACACATGAACCATGTTAATAAAAGTGAACTTCACTCTGGACTTTTGTTTGAGCAGTGGGGAGATACACAGCCTCTCTTCACTGGAGGTGTTATGAAGTTAGAACTTGAGCCTGGAGCTACAGGAAGCTATCTTGACTGTTAAAAATTATGGGGAGGGGCTTCCCTGGTGGCGCAGTGGTTGGGAGTCTGCCTGCCGATGCAGGGCACGCGGGTTCGTGCCCCGGTCCGGGAGGATCCCGCGTGCCGCGGAGCGGCTGGGCCCGTGAGCCATGGCTGCTGAGCCTGCGCGTCCGGAGCCTGTGCTCTGCGGCGGGAGAGGCCACAACAGTGAGAGGCCAGCGTACCGCAAAAAAAAAAAAAAAAAAAAAAATTATGGGGAGAATGGACCCAAAGTAGAAGAAAGCCAAGCAAAGAGATGAAGAAGTCCTGGTGCAGCTGTTGTCTTGAGCTTGTATACCCAGCCAGTCCTGAAGCCAGGACTATTCATGGACTTCTCACATACATCAGCCATGAAATACCCTTTTGCCTCAGCCAGTATTTATTGAGTTTCTGGCATTTGCAAGCGGAAAAGTCCTGACTAACTCATGGATTGTGACACCCTCCTTGCCTTGATTTTCGTATTAGCTTCACCATTATGCTCTTAGAATTCAACAACTCATGCTTTTATAAGTCCCCCATTTGAATCTAAGTCCTAGTAGAATCAGGACTATGTTTCATTTTCTAGTACAGTATATCCCCAGTGCCTAGCACACAGTAGGTATTCAATTAATATTTGCTGAATGACGAAATTCATGGTGGAGGGCTGGACAGATGGATGAATGATGATGAATGGATAGATCTGTTCTGAATTTTACTAGGGTCTAAGTTCAGCTTCATTGGTCTTTAATTTCCAGGACTTATCTTCTTTATCTTTTAAAAGTGTTAGTCATGCCCATTTCCTATCTACTCACACTTCTCTTCTCCACAATGTCTCAAAAATTACACAAACTGTTGCTGAGATTGTAATCACTATTTTCTCGGTGTCCTGTGAGAAATAATTCATCTAGTCTTAGAGATGCGAACTCGCTTAAATCAATAGGATGCACTTTTATCATCTTCTCAACTATCTTGGACTCCAATTTTCTCCTATTTATATTTTTCGACCCTTTTACAGGGTGATGATTATTTTCTTTGACCATAAAAAACAGAGGTAACCTGAGCCTGCATGGTTCTGCTTTTCCCCTGCCATCCGTTACCAGGGCACCATCTGCCCGACAGCAGGTCAGTCTACAATGGCCTAGACAAACCTCTTCACGCTGTCCTTGGCTTATTTGAAACTTGCTGTAGCTGAGAAGCTTTAGGCGTCCATACAATTGTCATGGGTCATGCCCCTCATGTATATACCTCAGTGTGTTTTATACGCTCTCTTTTAAATCAAGTTTACTAGAGAAGTCCATATTTTGCCACAATATGCCTCTTTGGATATATTTTCTCCTCTCTCTCTCTCTCTCTTCTCAATCATCTTTCATGTATTTGCATTTATATAATCAGAATCTCCCTTTTAAGAACATTTATTTCTTTTGTTACTGTGCTCTGTGTTAGTGCATCTGCTTTTTAAAATGTCTACATTTTCTCTGAATTTGACTTGATATATTCTTTCCCCAAACTGGGGCACCTGTCTGGCTTAGCTCCGCATGCCCTTCTGTTGGACTCTCCCACACGAGACCAGCACAGTCACGGGTTTCCACTGCCCCATCGACAACACAGTACACACCGGTCCCTTCTGGGCAGTTAATGTGGCCATTTTCTCCCTGCCATGTGTGAGCATCTTTCTTCGTTTACCCTTTCTGATGAGAGCAGAGATATTCAGCCTTCCTTCCTCACTGACCCCACTCCCCGTAAGTTACCTTTTTAATGTCATATCAGTTTAGAGACAAAGGCCCGGTGCTTTTCCTTGTCTCCTTATGTTTTTCAATGATCACTTTTACAGTGAGTGGCTGTGTGAGTGTGGATATGGGAGTTTTCCAGTTCTCTTGCCTTTGAATAGTTCCACATGTTTCCATTTGCTACATATTAATCTGAACTATGGTAAATTTAAGTTTGTTTAAGAAAAACCCAAATGTGTCACATAAAAAATGCAGAAATAGAAATTCTATGTATTATAACTATCTCCTAATGGGGGAAATTCTTTAGATCTTCTGCTTTCTTAATTCACAAACAGAATTAAGATATATGACAATCGTATATCTCAACACATGTAAAAATGCTGATATCCCTAAATATGTCACTGGGCTTGGAGTGCATGCATCCATCATGGCATTTACCAGACGCTTCTTTTCTTTTGAATCATTTATACTTGAATCTCTTACCTACTACACTGAGCTCCTCAGAGTCCGTGAATTAATTCATTTCTGTATACCCTATTGCATCTTGAATGTGGTAATGTACGTGGAAAGTGACAAGTAAATGTTCTCTCCATGGAACCGAACTTTGGACTCCATGTACAGTCAATAGGATGAAAAGGAATTCAGTGTCTGGAGGCATTTAAATATCATCATCTACACAGAAACATCTGATATATTAAATATGAATTATTTTAAACTATTAATTAAAACAGAGCCCAAAAGACTTCTGCTCAGAAATGCTTTGAACATTTCTTAAAATCCTTTAAGGCCCAGACTGCCTTTTCTTTGTGTTATATAACTTCACTAGAGTTAATTGGTATTAGAGAAGCTGTGCTGTATAGATCCCCTCTGATGATCTCCTGTGTTAAAAACAAAGAGCAGTGAAACATGCCCATTTTTTAGAGGGTGCATCTCAGAAGGTACCTTAAAGTGCCTCACACAAAATGAATGATCCAAGGGAAGAGGCAGCTTTACAAGGAGCTGTACAGTCATCTGGATAGACAATCACCACCAAACCTCACAAGACCCCCTTGGAGCACATGGCATCCCAGAGCACAGCACTTCCGCCCACCTGACCAGCCCCTCCAGTTTAGGAGGGTGTTTTAGATGCTCTACACTCTCCATACCTGCTGTGCACACGGCACGCTTAAGATTTGTCATCAGTGACTGCATTTCCCCCCAGGTCTCCGTATTTCAGCAGAGAATAAAACAATCCCTGTATATCACTTTGATACGTGTGTACAAAGCACTCTGCTGTCTTTGGGCAGGAAGCTGCTAAAGAAAGATACCTTCGTTACGGTTTACAAAACCATTTTCAAAATGTGCTGCTCTGGCCCCTTAGAGTCAAGTTCAAAAATAGAAGCCTGTAAAACTTACCCAGAAAACCACTGTCACAAAAAGACATTCTCCCTGTAATCGGAGGGCACACTTTAGTCTGTTACATTAGGCTGCTCTGATATTAATCTGTACACTAAGACTGCCTTAATTAACCATAAAAAGGATAATTGAAAACACAGGATTTGATCACTGCACATACAACACTAGCGCCGTAACTACCAAATTAGGCCATTTTGCGGAAAGCATCCAGGCCTGAGCTCTGTTTAAGCTGTCTCAGGGTTACATTTCATCATCCAATTTCAAAAAGGCAACAGGATACTAAGTTGATTAGGATTCAGTGAAAGTTTAGACCATTGCACATCGTGCAAGTGCAAATTCAGCTTCCATCCACCCTCCCTGATAAGGATGGGGGAGGGAGGAAAAGAAAGACATTTACACATTTTCTAAGGATTAAAACTGGACTTGCCCGATGCTCACAGTGACACCTTTTGGTGTCACTGGACTTAATGATGTCATAAATAATGAGTTAAACACATTTGGACAGTCTGATTAATGAACTCAGGGGCCATTCTGTAATAGAGAACACTGATGCCTAAATGGAGCGTGTTACTTGCACATTCTCTGATCTCTCATGAGTTGCGGATTCCAGGACAGCCCTGCCCTCTCCCCCCTCCACACACTGAGAAGCAGAATGCACTTTTGCCTGCACCAGTTGTGACCAAGCTTCAAGAAAGGATAATATGCCTGTAAAAATCATCACAACTTCAGTTTCTTTGCTCTGTTACTTTTTGGGAATAGTTTCATTTGTTGAGGAAATCAGCCTTGCTAATTACTGGTAGGTACCTGGGTTCTTTTAGAGAGAAAAGTATTGGTAGCTATCACAGCTAAGACACTTGCAAGTGGTTGAGCTGAAAAAAAAAAAACCTGACCAGTTTCACTATTTACTAGTTGTGCAACAAGGGACAATGTGCTTTAAATTGCTGATTTTTATAGTCCTTCCCCCTGCCCCACGATGGGGGTAATAATAGTATTTACCTGAACACATTGTTGTAAAGACTACATGGCTTAAGATATTATATGGGGCACACAGTTAGTACTCAACACATATCATACATTATTATTAGTAGTAATAAGTGGGCCACGATGGGGGACTGCATGGGGAGGTGGGTGGTGGTACCAGTCGTACCAAGTAGAAGCTTGCTCTAGAATCTAATCTAGCTTCAGGCAAAAGCCTGCTAAGTCACTGGTAGCAAGGAGGTGCTGGCTGGAATTCTGTCTTCATTTCTCAAAGCTCCTTTTCTCAGCATTCCACTCCTGTCCTTGTCCCAACAGTGTCATTGCTCTTTTTCTTTTTTCTTTTTAAAGACAATTTTTTTTAGAGTAATTGTAGGCTCATAGCAAAATTAAGAGGAAGGCACAGAGATTTCCCATATCCCCCTTGCCCCAATACAGGAAGAGCTTCCCCCATTATCAACTTCCCCCACCAGAGGGGTACATTTGTTACAACTGATGAACCTACACTGACACATCATCACCCAAAGTCCATTGTTTTCCTTAGGGTTCACTCTTGGTGTTGTACGTTCTATGGGTTTGGACAAATATAAAATGATGTGTACCCACCACTATAGTATCACACAAAATACTTTTCACTGCCCTAAAAATCTTATGTGCTCTGCATATTCAACCTTCTCTCCCCTAAACCCCTGGAAACCACTGATCTCTTCATTGTCTCCATAGCTTTCCCTCTTCCAGAATGCCATATCATTGGAATGACTCATTACTCATAGCCTTTTCAGATTGGCTTCTTTCACACAGTAATATGCATTTAAGGTTCCTCCATGTCTTTTCATGGCTTGATAGCTCATTTCTTTTTTAGTGCTGAATAGCATTCCACTGTCTGGATGTGCCGCATTTTATTTATCCACTCACCTACTGAAGGGCATCCTGGTTGCTTCTAAGTTTTGACAATCATGAATAAAGCTGCTGTAAACATCCCTGTGCAGGTTTTTGTGTGGATATAAGTTTTCACCTCCTTTGGGTCAATACCAAGGATTTGATTTTCAATCAGATCCAGGGCTTGCTGGACTGTATGGTAAGACTGCACTGGAAGAGGATGTTTAGTTAAGTCGTTGCTCTTTCGTTACCAGAGGGCTTTCTCTAACGTGTGCTTTGCCAGCTTTTCCACAATGACTAACAGAAAGGGGGTATAAATACTCCAAGGCTCCCTTGCCCCTCAGGTGGAATAACTCTGATCAAGCTCTATGCGGTTTCTCAGTGTTCCCCTCAAGGATTAAGCTCCATTGACCACCCCCCCATTGGTTACTCTCTTAATGACCCAAACTTCCCTGCTAGTTGCCTTCCCTTCCCTGTGTCAACCCCCTATTTCTCTACCTGTGTCTCCTTCATTTCCCCAATAAAGTGCCCTTGAACCCTTATCTCAAGGTCTGCTCATGGGGTGCCCAAGGGAGACAATCCTCAGTGGTCCCTCCTCTCCATTCACCCCCTCATTCATCACACTAGTGTTATTTGTCGACTCCAGTATCTTCTATCTTTGTTTACCTGCTCTACTGGCCTGGGCAGTACTGTCACTTTTAGGCCTGTTTCCCCCTGACTGCCTCATGGGCTTTATTCACAGACAGCTCTGATGGGGAAGACCTAGATGTCCACCCTGTTCCCTCTGTTACAGCCCCGGGTGAGAGGTGGGGAGATCGGGTGGCAGACCCAGAGCTGGGAAAGAGAAGGCACTCAGCGCAGTGGGCCAAGGCACAGGTTGCGGCTGGAAGATTGTGCACCTGTCTGAAGGTCTGCGTATTAGGCAGCAGCACACACCTCCCAGAATATCTCACTACTGTCTGCTTCTCCCTCTCTCTTTAGGTCTATTACCTGCCCTTTGGGGGACAAAAGGCTAAACTGTAATTCACTGTGTAACAGAAAAAACGTTTTAGACCATTTTAAAGTCCATTTTTAAGTCTGAGTTCCATCTCTACTGCATTTTTATTTACTTATTTTGTATTAAACATTTACTCAGAGAATCTCATTCATCAGTGCGGATAATGAGCTTCCCCAGCCCCACCCCCTATTTCCTGCAATTCGAATTAGGACCAAATACAGATTTTACAATGTTGAGACGACAAACATTTAAAGAGACATAATTGCCAGGCGCTGCTGTCCTCAAATGCAATAATAGAAGATACAAATTATACTTGGTTTCTTCCTTCTGGGGGTCAGTGAAGTATATCCAGCTCAGAGTATTTTAATCAAACTATTGTATGTACTTCTTTGTCTTTCATATTAATCACTCACCTACTTTAAGAACTGTTTTGACCTAACAGAGGATTTTGCACTAGATCGGAAGACCCCAGTTATTGGAGAAAATGTCAGCCTGTTTGCATTCATTCATGCATTAATTTCCTAATTGTCTGAGCTTCACTTGTGTGTTGTTGAGACCCATAAAGCTTTTAGAGTTGAGTAGGAAGCTGAAATTTAGGTTGGCTCGAATTTAGTTTCCTTGCTGTGTGACAGAGGGTTCCAGTAATGTCAACCCCCCACCCTTGATGAGTTTATCAAATTGTTATGAAAACAAGAGAAACATGTGAGAAGTGACACATTAACATGAAGAGGCAGAGCTTGGGTAAGTCTGAAAGGAGGGGCACAGACAAGGAATTGGAGGAGGGAGAGGTTGGAGATTTGGGGGAGAAGAGGAAGGAAGAAAAGCTGCTCTCCCCATGGTGACGGGAGGGCTCAGGAGAGGGCAGGAACGGCTGTCAAATTAGGGCAATGAGAACTGGGGGCTCTGAGGGCTGTGCAATGAGGAATAGGACTGGACCACGGTCAAATCATGAATCGCGAGCACCTAAGATTCACGAGGGGCATTTGGAAGTCCGGGTAGCTGAACAAGGCCAGAGCACCGGACACAGCTAAGGCTCCAGGACATCAGCTGGTTGGGACAGCTCATAACAGGCACTTGATGGGGCTCTTAGGGAATTTGGTGGCAAAAGTTAGGATTCCAGGCCAGGAGCCTGGGGCCTGGGTATGAGGGTGATCCAGGCCCTGCAGATGATGTTTGGTGGGCAGAAGAGGAGGATGAATGTCCATGTTTACTGGGTGCTGTCTGTATCACGGCGTCCAAGCACTGGTCCCGTGAAACCTCGGAACATCTTCATTGTCTGTTTTGGCGTTAGCTCATGTAATCCTGACCGTCACCCTGGGGGGTGGGCCCTGTCACTATCCCCATTTTACAGATGGAGACACAGAGTCAGAAGGGAGGAAGGATTTATCCAGGGCTGTACAGCAAGCAAGAGGCAACATCAAGGTTCAGACTTCCACTTCTGCAGAGCCCCCTCCAGGTCACTTTCTCCTAAAAGAGGTGATGCCATGATGCTTTGGACATCAAGAAGCCATTGCAGTTTTGTGATAAGGGGAGAGGCATGATGAAAAGGAAATGACAAATACAGTAGTCATACAGCTGAACTGACAAATCTTTTCTTGACGCTGCCATGGACTCTTGGTTTTCCTCTTTTGGCAGAAGTTTATTTTTCACGCAAACCACATTACACTTCACACCTTGATGAGATGTGTGAATAAATGAAAGTTGCAAAGAATTTCAGTGCTCAGGGAAACTGTGGAATTCAGTTATAGGCTCTCAAAGTTCCATTTTGGTTCTTGACCTTCTTATGCTTCCCATCAACATGGGATCTCAAGTCCCCCCACCCTGGGGCTTAAATTCTGTAAGTTATTGGGCTGGCTTTGTCTTGTACCTGAGCTGAGCTCTGAGTCTACATCAACTTCAGCATCTCCAGCTACTGCTAACTTCTGGCGGAGAGCATACCAGCCTCAAAGAAACCCCATTTGCTGCCCCAGCTACACAGGTCAGAGCTGAATAAACTCATCAGCTGGGAAGCCTTGACCCCCTGAGTAGGAATGAACACCTTATTGTGCTCTGAAAGAGAATAGAGAGTTTTGGAAGCCCCATTTTCTAATTTAGTACCTCCCAAACCAAAAGGTAACCCTTTTATACAGTGTGAATCATTCTAGAAATGTTTGGAGAAAAATAACAATGTCACGTGACCACCAATAAGCACCACAAAACACCCACACAGCGTGTTTAGTGGTTTGAGACTCGGAGTCTGGGAGCCTTCGGATAGGACAGAACACATTTTCCAGCAGGGATTAGCCTTGAGATTAGAGTTTAATGAAACAATCACTAACACTGGAGTTGTAGGCAAAAAAACAGGCAAACTCCAGGGAGCTCCTAGTTTGTCTGGGGAAGACATTTATCTAATAAACCATGAATAAATAATAGAAAGGAGTTTAAAGTCAAGAGATGCAGAGGAGTCAAGGGATGAAAAGTAGGGGTTGGATGTATAAGAAGATGCTTTACAAGCAATTTAATGTTTTGACTTTGCAACAGACATTCATTCCTGGAAAGATACTGTCACCTGTGCAGAAAGAAGCATGCACAATACTGCTCATGGCAGGGACTGTCAGCCAGAATAGAGCAGGTTTTGCAGTGATAATAAAGAGCTCCAAAGTCTCCATGACTTAGAACAACAAGGATTTAATTCTTGCCCGTGCCCCGCGCTCCATGCAGGTCAGCAGCAGAATTCTGATGATCATAAACACCTAGGGACCTAGACAACCAAGATGGCAGCATCTCATGGGGTGGAAGAAAGATTGGAGAATTGAGCACCAACAATTATATACTTGGTTCTGGAAGTGACACATGTCATCTCCACACACATTTCCGTGATGAGATCCAGTGGCATGGTGATGGCTAACATCAAGAAGTTAGGGAAGTATAATCTCTTATGACCAGGAAGTAGAAAAGGACCAGATATTGGTGAACATTAATACATCTACCATGTGTAATGGCAAAAATTGGGAAGAAGTACCTATTTCTTCATCTGTAAATAATGTATAAATACATCCTTATGAAATAATATTATGCAACAGTTAAAAAAGACTTGAAAAATTAAAACGCAAATTGCAGAAAACTGCACATAGTATATATCAATAGTATCTCTCTTATATATGACTCACCCATATCACAAACTTCTCTGTATCAGTGGACATATATATGTGTGTCTAAATGCACAGAAAAACCTCTGTGAGGATGTCCATCAAACTAATAATGGTGGTTACCTCTAAGAGAGGAATATGGTTGCAGGGAGTTTTTGTTTTTCTGAATTTTAAAATAAAAATGAATTTATATATAGTCTCTGAATTTTTAAAAAAATATGTTCTAAAAAGGCATTTGTCTGTTGTCCATGACTGTTGGTTGAATGACCCCTGGTGCTAACCTAGGGTGCCATGTTCATTGTAGGAAGGTGACTTAGAGCACTTCTGACCTCCATGAGATGCACCACCCATGTGTTCAGCAACCCTGTCCATATGGGAGGGATATTCACTATTAGTTGGCCCTACTTGGTCTTGAATCTGGCACTTTCTGGAACATTCTGGAATTTTAATTCGATGGGAAGCCACCTCTTCTCACAGGTTCTATCTCTCATCACCTTCAGCACCCATGGGGTAATATCCTGGGGAATGTCAAGTTTCCAGATGTTTTCTTTTTCCTTCCTCATTTTAAAACTGACCTATCCTCTTCCCATCCTTAATTCTTATTTCTTCAGGTCTCTTCTCCAGGCTAAAGATAATGTGGTCTAATAGAATCATGAGCAAAATAAATCCATCATATATCTTATTTCCCCCAAATAACATACTGTTTTAAATTAAGCAAAATACACAGCTTTCTAGAAGGGTCTTAGAGCAGAAGTACGGGGTATTTCAGACACAAGGGCAAGGCATAGAAGACAGTGTGCAGCTGAATTCCCAGCACCCTGCAGAAGAGGCTGTGCCCGTGAAGGATCCTCTAATCTTACTGTAGATCTGGCTTTCAGAGTCAGACATAGTAATTCTATAGGTTGAAATCATGGAAAGCAGCTTGGAACAGCTATAAAATGGAACGTTATTCAGTGATGAAAAAGAAATGAGCTATCAGGTCATGAAAAGACATGGAGGAATCTTAAATGCATATTTCTCAGTGAAAGAAACCAGTCTGGAAAGGCTATATTCCATATGGCTCCAACTATACCATATTCGGGAAAAGAGAAAACTATAGGGGCAGTAAAAACATCAGTGGCTGCCAGGGGTTCAGAGAGCAAGGGGGTCTGGAGCACAGGGAATTTTTAAGGCAGTGAAATTATTTTGCATGATGCTGTAATAGTGGATACATACCATTACACATTCGTCCAAACCCGTAGAATGTACAGCACCAAGAGCAAACCCTAATGTAAACTATGGACTTTAGTTAATGATGATGTATAGATATTGTTTTACCAATCGTAACAAAAGTGCCGCTCTAATGCAAAATAATAGAGAAAGCCATTAAGTAGGGGCATAGGTATATATGGTAACTCTCTGTACTATTGGCTCAAATTTCTGTAAAACCCAAAACCGCTATAAAAAATAAATGCTATTATTTTCTTTTTAATTTTGCAGAGCTAATTTTTTTTTAAGGAATTTCGAAGGCTCCACCACGGTTTGGATTCCATGATACGCTATGTCTATTTTGAGGGGAAAATACTCAAAATACTTGTGAAAAATGAGAATGAAACACAGCCTGGCACAGACTTGCTATGGCAGGAAGAATGAGACCAGAGTCCTTGACAAGAGGGTTTCCTTAACACACTGACCCAAAGGTGGCTGCTCTAGCCTCTTCCTCTACTTGGAAATAGAAAACCCACAGAAGGCAGCATAAATGTGATCATGGCTTTGGCCTCACCATGAATTTTTACAATTTTGCAAAACAGAAGAAGAAAACTTGCCAAGTGTGGAATGTTTTGTTTTTTCCCTTTCCAAAGAAAAATATACCGAGTTGGATGGGCTGAGCGTCTGGACACTTCGTAGCTGAGGCAAGGCTCAGACTTAGGTTGTGGTGTGATTTTGGAGAACTCACTGCATCTCTCCAAACATCAGGGTTTGAGCTATACAATAAAGGGATTATGATTAAAGAGAGGTTTAGGAGACCCTAGGGATGCTAAGGAAGTCTTCTGAGAGCCGAGTGAAGGGCAAAGAAGGGGGTCACAGGTAACGCTAGGCTTCCCCTCCCCCCTACAAACACACATTTGTGTTTTGCTCTGTTTTCTTTTTGGCCTTCATTGTGATGAAAATTCCTTTCAAAGAAAGGATTCCACTGAACTAGGTGATGATCAAATCCCATTTCTGTTTCTAAAATCAACATTCCAAATTAAGTTATTGAGTAGACCTTGAATGGTAGGTGTGACCCACTGAACTAGAGGGAAGACCTTGGAAGGAAACTTTTAGTGAAAGCTGGGCAAGGTTGACTAGTGTCTCCCCCAAATTCATGCACATCCAGAACCTCAGAGCGTGACCTTATTTGGAAATAAGGTCTTTTCAGATGTAATTAAGGTCACACTTGATTAGGGTGGGGCCTAAATCCAATGATTTCATAGTTCTAGCCTCCAGAACTGTGAGAAAATAAACCTCTGTTGTTTTAAGCCATTCAGGCTTGAGGTAGTTTGTTACCATGGCAGCTCCATGGCAGCTCATGTGTATGAGGCATTTTCAGGTGCGTCCCCTCATTTAAATCCTTGCAATGAGAAGCCTGACTTCATCACATTCCTCTTTCTTAGCTAGGAAATATCCTTTTAAGATTCTCAAATTTGGGGGGACATGGTAAGGATCAAATGTTACAATGCCAATTGGCTTGTGATTGCTTTTCAGGGGTTTCCTGCACAAATGGCCGAAACTTTGATGTAGTGACAAAAACTAACTTCTGGAAGCTGGTAATTCATGTCAGAGAAGTGGTACTAAGGGCCACTCCTGTGCCACATGTACCCTCATAAGTGCCACCTTGGGGGCCTGCTAAGCTACAAGGTTAGTGGGGAGACTGTTAAGCTATAAGCCTCCTAATAAAGACCTTCTGAAAATCTGGAAGCCTGGAAAGATCTGGAAGATGGAAAAACAGAACCTGCAGGCACTTCTCCACCTGGCTTAAGAAAATACAACATGAGTAGTTCTCTTTCCATGCTGCTTTGGCAAAGTTCTCTCTCTTTTTCTCACTCTCTCTCTGTACATATATACATAAATATATATTTACATATATATACACATATGCATATATACATATAACATATATATGCTTACATAAATACACACACATATATACTTTTTATTAAAAATCAGAGTACATTCTATTTAAATATTCTCTGAAAGATAAATTTTGACAGGGCTTGGGAAAAGACAAAAGTACAGAGAGTGACTGTGCCACACAGCAATATGGTAGCCACTAGCCGAGGCACATGTGGTTACTAGGCACTTGAAATGTGGCTCATCCAAACTGACGTGTACTTAAAGGGTAAAATAAACGCATGCTGGATTTCAAAGACTTAGTACCAAGAGGTCAAATATCTCAGGGATTTATTACATTGCATATATGTTGAAATGATAATTTTTTAGGTACGTTGGGTTGAAGTATATCATTAAAATTAATTTCACCTGGTTCATTTACTGTTTTAAATTGGCTACTAGAAAATTTAAATTTATTTATATGTCTTACACTAAATTTGATTGGATAGCACTGGTCTAAGGGATACATGCTCTCTGATACCTTTCACTTAGTCACTGTTTTGAACATTTTTGTTCAGGAAGTTCTAATTTTCCTTTACAAGTGATTTTTTTTTTTAACTTTCTGTAAGAATTCTCGTACACACAGAGGATTCATTTTGTAACACTCTAGTTTCTTTTTTGATGGTAACTTTTCTGTTTCTTAAAAATAACTGTGAGATGTAAAATACGATTAATTTTGCCCTTAAGTGTTAGTTACATTATGAATTGCTGAGTGACCTTGGGCAAGTTATTTAACTTCTCTAGGCCCCAATATCACCACCTATAAAGTAAGCTGGTCTAGAGATGTTCCCCAGAACAGTGATTCTCAACCTCTTCCTCACTTTTCAACATCCTGGATGGTTCTGGGAAACTGCCATTAGCCACCACAGTTCACTGTGCTGACAGTGCTGCCTCGGCTTCCTCCCACTTCCCCTGGAGAATCACTGCCATTCCCTTCACAGACTCCCTAAGAAATTTCCAGGGAGGAGACAAAGTGCAGTAATTAGAGTCGGAGCCTATAGAATGTTGGAGCCATGGAGGAAACTTACATTCATCTAGTTCCAATGGCACACTCTCCTCATGGGAAATTATGGCCCAGAAGGAGTAATGACCTGCTAGTCAAGTCACCCAGCTGGTCGGGAGCAGAAGGCTGGCTCCGGCAAACACTGACCACTAGTTAACGTATTTCATGGTGCATCCGTGAAGCTCTGACGGGAAGGGAGCCTTGGGTGACACACAGCTGCAGAGCAAAGACTGCAATGCATGGTCGCCCATCCATGTATTGCTCCCTTCCTTCCAGAGACCACGGCATCCTATTGGGGGGTCATTTTTCTCTGTCTTAATTTACGACAAAGTGGAAAAGGACAAAGGATTCGGGGGTATGTGAACTAACGAGGGTGTCTAGGAGAAAATTTGACATCTTCTACCGATTTAAGTTGAAAGTCATCATTTCAACCTCTCTTCAGAGAGATTAGAAACTCAATAGAAAGCTACTCGCAACAGCTTTCCATGCCAAAATGTTCTAAAGTATCAGAATTTCCAAAAACTGCTTACATGCTTCTGAGCCTGGCAACACGGTGGACGAGACAGAATGTTCTGTTCTGTTTAGACGTGAGGCATATCAGGGTTAGATAAAGTCATGATTGACAAAGGTTTGTATTTATCACGAAAGATTCCAAGTTATATTTAGGTGTTGTTTTTTTTTTCCCTTTAAATCTCACTCTAAATTGCTTGTCACTTTTTTGAAATATCATAATTAGCACCAGTTAATTTGTGTGCTTAAATATTTTAATGACAGGTTATAATTTTAATAGAAAAAGCAGTTTAGAAGAAAATCACAGGGTCCTATGACTTCCAGGGAGTAGTAGAGAGGAGAGAGAGAGACCAGGCTTTGGAGTAGACAGAACCCAGACCCGGAGCCCAATTCTGACTCACCACTTCCTACCTGCAGGGTCTTTATTAATCTGCATTACCTCTCCATACCTCAGCATTCTTGTTTATGAAACACAGATAACAAACCTAACTCTTTAAGGTGCTCTAAGCATTATCCCAGGCTTGTTACTGTAAAGGCCCTCACACACATGGTACACTAGAAATGCCCATTTCCCTTTCCTTATACCCCCTTGCCCCCTAAAGAGAGAGAACCACGGTAGAGTCTGGGTTCTGGGTAGAAAGTTCCCAGGGCAACTAAACTGTGACAAACATTTTCCAGAGGTCGCCAGGGCTAAGTAAAAAGAATCATCAAAAGGAAAAGGAAAGGGCTCAAGTCCCAAGGGTAAGAGGAAAGGAATGGCTGGGTGAATAATTAGGAGGCTCAGAATCAGGAAGGAACGGAGTGGGAGGAATGTCTGAGGACACAAGTTCAGCAACCATGAAGTAGTGCTCCCACTTTACATGTGAGACGTCCACTGGGGACAGCCAGGGCATTTGAAGACCCTTCATAGGGCCAAATGCCCACCAAGTCACTCCTGTGCTCAGGTGAGGTGGGCTGAGCGGGATGGCACGGTGTAGATCTCAGCCCTGGGAGACTCATGATTCAGTAGGGTGGCCATGCAAACTCAGTCCAACCAAGGTGCTGGGTCAAATGGTTTGCATTGAAGGTGTCCAGTACCGCTGCTATTGTTGATGCCACATGTGAATTAGTGTCTGCTGTGGGTTATCCTATTAATTCAGAGACAGAGACTTGAGGGCTGGTTTCACCACTTACTGCTCATGTGATTTAAATTCCCTGAACCTGGGAGCTTCCTTGGTGGCGCAGTGGTTAAGAATCCGCCTGCCAATGCAGGGGACACGGGTTCGAGCCCTGGTCTGGGAAGATCCCACATGCCGCGGAGCAACTAAGCCCCTGTGCCACAACTACTGAGCCTGTGCTCTAGAGCCCACGAGTCACAACTACTGAGCCCGCATGCCACAACTACTGAAGCCTGTGCACCTAGAGCCCGTGCTCCACAAGAGAAGCCACTGCAATGAGAAGCCTGTGTACTGCAACAAAGAGTAGCCCCCGCTCACCACAACTAGAGAAAGCCCATGCGTAGCCATGAACACCCAACGCAGCCAAAAATAAATAAATGTATAAATGAATTTATAAAAATAAATAAATAAATTCCCTGAGCCCCAGTCGCTTTGTCTATAAATTGAGGCCACCATTACCTCCTTTGTACGGTTGTTGCCAGGATTAAAAGCAATAACATATGAAAGATGCAGACACAGTGCCTGGACTAGAGCAAGGATTCAGTAGTTAACAGCCATGAAGATGAAGATGGTGATATTGATTCTATCTCTTGTAGCTTCTCCAGGACCCTTCAGTTTTGTCCAGACTTCAGACTTCTCAATGATAAGATATTTCAAAACCTACTGTTGATTCCTTGCTCACCTCCCTACCAAGTGGCCCAAGGAAAACATCCTCTGCATTTTAAAAGAATATCTAGACGGAAATAAAGAAGGTCAACGGAGGTGGGCTTAGATGGGATAGAAAATGAATGAATGAATGAATGAATGAACGAACAAAGGGACAATGAATGAATGCCAAGATGGTATGGTATTTTGCCAGCAGGAATGAATATGGCACTGATTAGCAGGGAGGTAAAGTTGGAAGAAGCCAAGCAAAGAAACACATGAGGAAAGGGGGGAGGGGGAGGTTAAGAAGCTAAACACATTCCAGGTGAAATGAGTAAATAAATCCCAAGGAAAGAATGAAAATGAGAATTAATCAAGAGTGTGCTGAACCGTGGCACTGCCAGCTACAATCAGAGGCTTCTTAATTGCTTGTCAAAGACCAATGCATCCTGGCAAAATGATCCTCAACTAATGCTGGGACTTTTTTTTTCCCCTAACCTGGCTTCATTTATCATGATTAGAAAACAAGTCAAAATTGATTTCTGTTTATTTTATAAAGCAAATCCCCAGGGAACCCTTCTTCCCAGTAGGTTTGATAATTTTTAACTTAGAAGGGGAATACCCTCAGAACATAACTGAATTGTACTGTTCAGGAGGTTAGGACATGTGGATGTATAAAGTCTATGGATATTATGAAAAATGGCAGTCTCAAACTTTTACAAATCACCTCAAATCCATCAGCACAAGGCTTTCAGTTCTTTCCTACTCTAAAGTGGGCACTCGAGAGGCAGTTTAGTATGGGGAAAATGGCCCATGCTTTAGAATCAGACAGATGTGTGTTTGATTCTTAGCTCTATGGCCTAACTGCTCTGTGACCTTGGGCAAGTCACTAAAAGAAATCTCAGAAATTTAGCTCAAATCTCTGAGGTTTGAAAATGAGGTTACTAATACCTCTCAGATTGTCCAGGGGGATTAGAGGTTGAGTATGTGAAACTTAGCTCAGGAAACCTGCTGAGCTATGTTAGCTATGCTAACCTGCTCTGCATATGTTAGTGATGGAAGTCATGTCCTACAAGTTCAGGGAAGCCATCCACTGGAGTCTAAGCTCCATGAGGGCAGGAGCTGTGTCCGTTTTACTTTGTTATAGCCTGGCAGTTGGCACAGGGCTTGGTATGTAGTTGACGTCCATCTTATCTATTTAACGCTCACATTGCACCTAGTGTGTGCAAAGTTCCGTCTTATGTATTGACATTGACTCATTTAATCCAATAAATCTGTGTTGGCTGCATGACTGCTATTCATTTATTCTTTGCATAAAGATATTAAAGCACTATTCCCCAGACAAGGTGCCTCCTTGGGGAGAACACCCTTCTAGAGCCTCCAGAGTAATGGGTAGATTCATTCATTCTTTGGTCCATTCACTCTTCTGTTCACCCGCGCACTTGTTTGTTCACCAAATGTTTACATTTTGGTTTTACACGGCCGGCTCAGCCCACTGTCATCATCCTAGATAAAACACAAGGTCAGCTTGTCCTCACCCCTGCTCCCTGGCTACCCAAGAACTTTATTAATCCATTTACACACACGCACGTGCACACACACACACACACACACACACACCCTCAAGCAAATCCTCCATATTCCACTAAGATTTTGTTATTCAGTTAAATCACATCTGAACACCTGCAAGGAGATTTCTAAGTTGGGGGCTTTGCACTGCCTGCAAACAAACTGGGACAAGAACAAGACAATGTAAAAAACATATTTTTCTCCTCTACAGACATTTCTATTCTTCAAACAGATTCCAGAGATCATGTTCTCTTCCTGAAAGTATAAACACAGCAAAAAAAAAAAAAAAATCAATATACGTCTTGGCCCATGTGAAACAATCTTATGAAGGGGCATTCATGTGATCGCCAAGTATTAAATAGCTAGAGGTTCCCACAGCGTTCTGGCTACCAGACCATTCTCAGATGCAGTTCCTTGATCTGAAACGGCCCTATTCCTGGGATTTAGTCTTTAGGACTTGCCTGCTCCTTTTGGTTTATGCTTAACCCTCACAATTAATTCTGAGCCTCCTGCCTGGGGAAGTTTCTGCCATAGAATTTCCTGGCATTTACCCAGCCAGAAAGGAAGTGATTGATGCCTTCCTCACTCTTCTACACAAAAGCTGAAAGGCTGGGCAGAAATATCACCGGCCTCAGCGCTGGCCTATTCCCAGCCTCACCTCTTAACCCACACTCTTTTCTTTTTCTCTTTTTTTTTTTTTTGTGGTACGCGGGCCTCTCACTGTTGTGGCCTCTCCCGTTGCGGAGCACAGGCTCCGGACGCGCAGGCTCAGCGGCCACGGCTCACAGGCCCAGCCGCTCCGCGGCATGTGGGATCTTCCCAGACCGGGACACGAACCCATGTTCCCTGCATCGGCAGGCAGACTCTCAACCACTGCGCCACCAGGGAAGCCCACCCACACTCTTGATTTCACCCCTCACGTAACCTCAGGGACGTTGCTCCATCAACGTTTTTCCCTGTTTTTCTCTCCCATCTGCAATCACTTCCTCTCCACTGGCTACTTCCTGGCAGCTTACAAGCATGTTTAAGTCTTATTTATTCTAGGAAAGTTAAAAAAAACAAAAAACAAAAAAAACCTCTTTTCAATTCTCCCACCTCTAAAGTTACTTCCCTATCTCTTACCTTCTCCAGGCAGCCGAGGTTTTTGATAGAATTCACTCCCCATCTGTCTTCTCTATATCATCACCCATATACTCCTTCGCAGTGAGTGTTCAGCTATGCTTTGGGCAAGGGTGGGTCTGCCCTCCTGCTTTTCACCGTCCATTGGGAACAAAGATATTGGTGAAAGTGGTGAGTGCTATAAACAAGGGTGGTGCTCTGGGACTGCATAAACTTCAGACTTGACCTGAAAGTCAAGGAAGGTTTTTTTTCTGGTGGTATTGGCATTTAAACAGAGGAACGGATAGAAATCCATGATCTGAAAGGGCCTTGGGATAAAGCACTCTTGGCAGAAGGAATGGCAGGTGCAAAGGTACTAGGGTGGGAAAGACCATGACACATTTGGGAAAGTAAAATCATGGCTATGTTTCTGGGCCATAGGGAGTGAGAGAGAGAAGTGTAAGATAGAGCGGGAGAGGCAGGGAGGGGCCCATCATGTGTACCATATGTACAGGTTTTGACCTTCCTTCTCAGGCAATGGGGAACTCTGGTGACCTTCGGCACTTGTAATCACTTGCACACACCCACTACCCAGAATGCCATGTGCCGGCAAATAGTGGAACCAGTAAGAACAAGTAAAAGAAAAGAGAAATCTGGCTCCTTCTCAATTCTACTTATTCTGGAAACTTAACAATTCAATCTGTTTTTGTAGGTCCATACCCATGTTGTCAAAAGAATGCTGTGACATAATAAGAAATATATATTGGGTTGGCCAAAAAGTTCATTCGGGTTTTTAACATTTGTATGGAAAAACCCGAACAAACTTTTTGGCCAACCCAATATTTGGTCTCTGCCCCTGGTTCCTGATACAGAACTCCTAGACCCTTTATAATTTCCTGAGTGATGAAGGTGATAGGAGCATCTTACACAGAGCTCCTAAATCCCTTGGAATTTCCCGGGTGATAGGAGCATATTTTGTTCTAATGAAGTGACCCTTGGTGGGCTCCTCAGTAGCTTCTGGATGGGAGCTGGTCACCAAAAAGGTCAAGCCATGATTAGAAGCCTAGAACTTTCAGCCCCACCCCTCCATCCTCTGGGGAGGGGAGAGGATCTAGAAATTGAGTCGATAACAATTGGTTATGCCTTTGTGGTGAAGCCTTCATAAAAATCACTGAAGTATGGGGTTTGGAGAGCTTCTGGGTTGGTGAACATGTCCACGTGCCAGGAGGATGGTGCACCCCAACTCCGTAGGAATGGAGCTCGTGCACTTGGAACCCTTCACGACCTCACACTATGTACCACGTCATCTGGCCATTCATCTGTATCCTTTATAACATTCTTTATAATAAACCAGTAAATGTAAGGAAAGTACTTCCCTGAGTTCTATGAGCCAACATAGCAAATTATTGAAGCTGAGGAGGGGATTGTGGGGTTCCTTGATTTGTAGTCAAGTCACAGAGAAGTGTGGGTGACTTGGGGACCCACTACTTGTGGCCAGCATCTGAGGTGGGAGAAGTCTTGTGGGACTGAGCCCTTATCCTGTGGGGTCTGCTCTACTTCCAGGTAGTTAGTGTCAGAGTTGAATACAGTTGGAGAACACCCAGTTGGTGTCCAGAGAGCTGGGAAATTCCTTGGTGTGGAAAACCCATACATTTGGTGTAATAAGTATTGTGAGTAGAGAAACAGTTTTCTTTTAAATGCGTTCACACCAAACGGGTCAGTTGAGACAGGAATGCAGATGTCATTCACTGCATGACTATCATTTGATATAAAAATGCTGACAATAAGCTATAAGACCAAACCTGCATGCACATTCCAGGACACACACACACACACACACACACACGCCACCCATCTGCAGGCATCGCCTCATTTATTCCTGAGCCTCTAAATTAGAGCTTGTACTAGATAATAAAAAAGACAGGACATTTGTTATCATCAAACAAATATGAAACTAAGCTTAGATAACATAAGGATTCTGAAAGTTAAGTGCTATTTTATGGTACCTTTCAATTTAGAAGTGCACTGCAGATAAAACATGGCTTTGGTGTAAACCGTTGATGTATTGTGTTGTTAAGATCAATGAATTATTAAAAGGATAATCTTTTAAACACCAAGAAATTGTCTTCTAGTGTACTCTAGGGGCTGTGGGTAAATGCATTACACATACAAATTCACCACTGCCTTGGCCGTAATTTATACAAACTGCCAAGTACCCACCTGACATCACAGAGACTTGATTCTTCTCCCACTCACTCAGCTAATGTGAGACCCTGGCACTGAGCATGGAGGAAGGAAGGGGTCACTGCATCAGCACTCTGTCCTCTATTTCTGTAGACAACTGAAGGGCACACAGTGACGGGCCACCCAGCTCACCCTGCGAGGGAGGTCTTGTTACCCAGTTGATGGGTGTGCTCTCTGTGGACAGTCTTTATATATTGGTCCCATCAGGAATTTCCTCAGTTGCAGAGACTCACTTCACCCAAGGTTTCATACCTTCCCCAGGCAGCCCAATCCAAATACTGGTTGAAGCCCAGGGTACTCTTTAATGAACAAGCACTTTAATAAACATGCTAACCTCCAGCTCAGAGTCTGCTTCCCAGCGAACCCAACTTGAGATAACAGTCTTGTCCAGAATCCCAGCCGCAGCTCACTGGATGCGGTGTTCCTCTTCAACTCCCCACACTTCTGTCTGTGCTGTGCCACCCACCTGGAATGCCATTCCCCAGTTATCCATCAGTCAAAATCCCACCCCTTTGTCCAGGACCAGTTCCAATGTCCCATCTCTGCAGACATCCCCTACAGTCATTTGCTTCTTGCTCTGCGCTCCCAGAGCCCTCTGTACTATTAAAGTACTCATCTTTATAGTTCAATAGACCAGCAGTGTCCAAGAGGATTATAATATGGGCCAAATGTGCATTTTTCATTGTCTAGTAGCTATGTTTAAAAAGTAAAAAGAAACAAGTGGGATTAATTTTAATAACATATTTTATTTAACTTTATATAACCCCAAATGATCATATGAATATATGTAATCAATACAAAAGCTGTTCATGAGATTTTTTACACAATTTTTTCCATGCTAACTCTTTGGAACCCAGTGTGTATTCTATACTCACACCACGTCTCAGTTTAGGCCAGCAACATTTCAAGTGCTTAATAGCCCTATGTAGCTTACTGAAATGGACAGTGCAGACAGTGAGTGCCTCAAAGACATAAAGATTGAAACTTAGTCCATGGACTGCCTTGCAAAGCCATTTGATAAACATTTGCTGAACGAATGAACCAGTGAATGAATGGCCAACGATGAGTGAATGAATAAAAGAACGATCAATGCAAATTCATGAATGAACATCTTGGTTACCCTGGCCTAAGCCTAGGATTCATTCCTATGCTCCTCTTGCTTGCAATTTTGGGGAACTTCCTCTGCAGGGCAGTGCATCTCTCTGCACCTGTATCCCCTATACATTAATAACGTACAGCATAAATAGCTAAGCGTCTAGACTTCAAGAGTAAACTTTATGAAACAGTGCTCTGCCGTGTAGTAGCTTCTGATATGGGCAAATTACTTAACCTATTTGGAGTCTCATGTTCCTCATCTACAAAATGAGGATGAATAATAATGGTGCCTAGGGTTGCTACAAGAACCAAATGAGGCATTGAAGGTGAATGGCTTTGCACATAGTAGATACTCAATAAAAAGGTAGCTAACAAAGCCAAAAGTAAACATAACATGAGGGAAAAATTCCTTCCTTCCTTTCTTCCTTCTTCATTCATTGAACTAATATTTTGTATACATCTCTGTGGTGGCCATGAAGATGTACTTCTCAGAGCCTTAACAGAAGGGAATATTATGATCAAAACTCCAGCTGTTATGCACTGAAATCCATTGCCACATTTCTTACCATGGCCATGCTTCCACATGCTGCTCCCCGCCAGTTACTGAACACAACAAGGACACAAAGCAGTGTCATTCCTGGAGGACCCATGAGTCCTTGGATGGGCAGTTTGGGCTCAAGGACTCCCCTAAAGCATTGCTGTACTTCCACCCAGGCTTTCTTCCTTCCTTCTCTCTTTTACTCAGGGTCAGACCCACACCAGCCTCCCTGCTCCTTCCTCATTTTCTCTGTGTCTCTTCTTGAAAGGGCACTAATCCCACCATGGGGGTGGTACCTTCATGACCTAATTATCTCCCAAAGGCCCCACAACTGAATACAATCACATTGGGGATTAGGGCTTCCACATATGAGTGTTGGAGGGACACAAAGATTCAATCCATAGCAATTACCCACAAAGAAAATTCATCATAATTTATCATAATATCATATCAAAATTAATAATAGGGCTTCCCTGGTGGCACAGTGGTAGAGAATCTGCCTGCTAATGCAGGGGACACAGATTCGAGCCCTGGTCTGGGAGGATCCCACATGCGGCGGAGCAACTAGGCCCGTGAGCCACAACTACTGAGCCTGCGCGTCTGGAGCCTGTGCTCTGCAACAAGAGGGGCCACGATAGTCAGAGGCCCGCGCGCTGCGATGAAGACTGGCCCGCCTCTTGCCACAACTAGAGAAAGCCCTCGCACAGAAACAAAGACGCAACACAGCACAAATAAATTAATTAATTAATAATTTAAAAAAAAGTAAACACTTTTCTAAAAAAAAAATTAATAATAAATTAATCACTTTTGTACATTACAATTATTAGAAACCCATTACTTGATTCAGTACACATTCCAACTTTGTTTACTTTGAGGTCACTTATTTTGTGGTACGCGGGCCTCTCACTGTTGTAGCCTCTCCTGTTGCGGAGCACAGGCTCCGGATGCGCAGGCTCAGTGGCCATGGCTCACAGGCCCCGCCGCTCCATGGCATGTGGGATCTTCCCAGACCGGGGCACGAACCCATGTCCCCTGCATCGGTAGGCAGACTCTCAACCACTGCGCCACCAGGGAAGCCCCGAGGTCACTTATTTTGGAGTGAAGGTTCATCATGTTGTAAATGTTTCTTGCTATTGCTTAGGCCACATTAAAGTTGTCTGTATCTATTTTTGCATCTCTCCTATTTTAAGGCGCATCTGTCAAAACAGCTGATGCCAATACATATGTATTTGTGTGATTTTGTAACATATTAAAAACTGAGACTTTTCCTCTGAATATCTAATTGGCTCTAGTGATTGTGAGGTTTATTTGTTTGGGTTTGCTTGTTTGTTTGTTTTCAATCTACAATGACTAATTTACATAGAACTCAGGGATTGCAGTTGTCCACGATTGGAATTATAATGACATTGTCGTCTGCTTTCCATTTTTTCCCCTCTCAATCATTGAGGACACATCTCTTAGACAATTATCAGGAGAGTATTCAGTATAAAGTTACCATTCACAGCTCACAAATTTTACACACTTGGTCTTGGAGAGCCAAATGTGGAAATGTGTTTAGCAATTACTCTATTAAATTCAGTAACTGTGGAAAATAATTATTGTATTTGACACCAGTGCAAAGTGCCAACACTCTAAATAAAAAGAGCTGAAGGGTTACTAGACCCAAATTCCCAGAACTGCCTGAATGCTTTTAGTAATTTGGAAAACTCAGTCAACATATTGTGTCATAAAAAAAAAAAAAAGTTGCACTGAGCATTTCAATTAGCTGTTTTCCTAGTTATTTTTAATTAAATGCTAAATGACAGGAAAACTTGTACTGGTTCTACTGTACTTTGTAGACGTTCCACCCCAAACTCCCTTCTGGTGTGTAATAAAGTAATGAGACAACAATTTGTACACTGAAATGACTGTTTTTCCCTTCAAAGTAGACACCTAGTGACTCACTTATTCTAGCCAGACTTATTTGCCAAAATATTTATTTGCCAAAAGTATTTTTGGTCTCTTCTATAAGAACTGTGTTCAGAGGAGAAAACACACCCCCTTTGAATAAGCTTTATGAAGGAAAATCTTTGCTCATGGAAAGTGGAGTTGATTTTTGGAAACAGTCAAATGTCATCCAGAACAAATCTTGCTGAGTAAGGTGGGTGAGACCACGGTGCATGGGTGTGCATGCCCATAAGCTGTATATATATATATATATATATATATATATACACACATATATAAATCATAAGAGCTAATTCTTATTGAGTGCTTTCTGTGCTTGCCACTGTTCTAAGTATCATACGGTGTTAACTGATTTAATCTTCATGACAGCCTTAGCAGGAAATATTATCATCCTCATTTCACACGTGATGAAACTGAAGCACACAAAGGTTAAGTAACTTGTCCAGGGTCACAGAGCTCTGAGATGATACTTATGAACGAGGAGTCAAAACTGTACTGAGCAACAGTAGTGCTCTCAGAGCCTTACTTTCCTCATCTGTACGATAAGCATGTGATAAGCTTTAGGAAGCGTTCATACATGTGTACATACATACATTCTTGCTAGCCCATGGTATTTCTAAATCACTCATTCTTGAGTGGCATGCTATTTTACTTGATCATATGGGAACCTAAAGTGTGGCCTGTTCTTTGGGTCAGGATCATAAGAATAAGTGTAACCCATTATCTGTTCAACCATGGTCAGTGGTATTCAAAACCTCAACACACAATCCTATGTAACACTGATCTCTCCTGGTTCTACTAGGATGGTATTTTCTGATTCCCAAATCATAACAAGTGTCTGTTAAGTGCATGAGCAGGTAGAGAGACGATGGAGCCGTCTACTTGACATATGGAATCTTCTAGACAACCCAAGGCATATGACCAATGGACTTTAGTATTGTCAACAATGCGTTGAGTTCCTACGATACTAAATGCAAGGGAAGCTAAGATGAATACAGAACAGTCCTGGAGTCTTAGCCTTGTAGAGGTGCCGCAGCTCTAGAACAGGATTTTCCAAAGTGCGTTCTTTATTCCTCTACCTTCTAAAGGCAGTGTGAGATTTAAAAAAAAAAAAAAAAAAGATGGGATATGCTGGGTTCCAAAACACCTGCTTCTTTCTCGGGGGACCTCTTTGACAACCAGAAAATTGAGAACCTCCAAGAGAGAGGCACAGAATACAGATATTCCAAATGAGTTCCAGCATGGAACTCATTTCACCCAGAGCCTCTGACTGGTGTGGGGTCTAGTGAGAGCCATGCTCGATGCTATACTCTGGGGGGCAGTAGGAACTGAGTCCTGAGATACAAAAATTGAATAATAACAATAAGAACAAGCTATAAAAAGCCCTCCTCTATGACTTAACGTCATAGTCACTTAAACTTTCTGGGCTTCAGGTGCCTACCCTCCAAACAGAGATAAGAACCTTGAATCAGCCAGTTTTGTAGTTTCCATGAAGACTCAGTAGGATAATCAATACAAGCGTACCTTGAAAACTCCATGTTAAGAATGCCATTTATTTTACTCTTTGCAAAGAACAGTTTCATCCACTGATGACCCCACAGCTGAGACCTCAGATTCCAACAAGGTACTAGAGAAGCTGACCTCAGAGAGCCCTCCTCAGGTATTTATTTCCAACTCTAGCAAAGGAACAATAAAGAAAGGGGTTTAAAATGGTCATTAAGTCCTGGGCCTTCCAAGGAAACTGAGGCTGGAAGTGGTGATGGGACCAAACTCATACTCCTCACTGAAGGGGCTGGGTCTTCCCATCCTGTGCAAAGGCCCATCCCAGACAATCACAGCTCTGGACGGCTCTTGGTCAGGCCTTCTACCCTGAGCATCTCTTTGGGACCAGGCTCTCAGGTCATTAATTACCTATGCTAACTGTGATCTCTCTCTGTCCATCTACATCCAGATTCTGAAAAAGGATCCCCTGTGCCTGAAACCAGCATCCAGTGGTATCTCCAGAATCAGGAAGATTGGGAGACTTATTGGAAATGTACTGAAAGGGTAATGGTTTGTATTTTGGAGCCAGTTTAATTAGATATATCATTGAATCTGTGGAGGGTCAAATACACAAAAAACAAAGTACTAGGAGGCAGTATCCCAAATGCATTTATATTTTAAATAAATTTCCTATGGAGGTCTGTGGCCCATACCACTTCCCCAAGAAAAGTCTTCACTCTCTTGAATGTGCCTCTCTGTGAATAGTCTCCTCACTAGAAAGCCTTAAATCAGTCAGGCCCTTCAGATTTGTGTATATTAATCTGGAAAAAGACTTTAAGATTGAACAGTTTTTAAAAAGACACACGGGATTCTTTTTTGTCTAAAGCAATATTTAAATATAGCAAAGACAGAAGCAACTCTGTATACCTCCTACGTCAGAACACACAGCAGAAGCGTAGGTGAGGTCTTAATACCAAAGATTAAGGTATAGAAGCATCATTTGAGCAATTGTTTTATTCTGTGGATACTGTGAACCAAAGAGCTGGAAAAAATTTCCTCTTTGTCTTGGCTGTTAATGAGATTCCAAAGTTACATCTTTAGTGTCTGTACATGATAGACAGAATGGGTGCCCATCTGTCCCAACTTCAACTAGTTTCCCACTTGCATTTTTCCCTCCACTCCACTCCACTGAAAGTGAGTCACCCTCATTCAGAATTATTCAGGATTGGGAAAATGATGACGTTTAAATGCTTGAGGGAATTTTTTGAAAAGAAAATAAGATTTTCTGTGGGAATTATTTTTGGTGATTGAAAATAAGGTTAAGAAGAATAACCACTTAAAAACTGACTCTCGTTCATATGAGAACGTTTCACAGAAGTAGCTTATCAAAATGGTCAACCACAATAACAATTATAGCCCAGGGAGGTAAATAAGGCAAACTATTAGCTCAGGAAATCTATTAAAGGCACAGGATCTTACAACAACCCTAGCAATGAAACATCAACAGACTTGGGTGAATGGAAGGCTGGCCCCCACCTCCCCAGCTTTCTTGAGACAAACACTTTGTAACAGATCACAAGGCAGAAAATGGAAAACTATCGCACCTGGAAGACAGAGGCAAATTGCAATGGTCTATTCATTTGGCAAAGTTTAGATTTCAAGAGCCTTAACTACACTTTGGGGTAGTTAAACGGACAATGTTTTAGCACTGCTGCTGTCCAAAGCAATGAATAATCCCCATTTAGGAGTGGAACGTGTTTGAGATCCACATGTGGTAAGAATCACAGAACTTCAGTGATGGGCAGGGACTCAGAGACCATCCCAGGCTGGGCAGGAATGGTCTGCTAGAGCAGGCCTGAATGGAGAAGGCCTCCTCTCCAGGTAACCAGGAAGAACACAGTGATGGAGCAGCAATGCCTATCGGAGGCAATGAGGACAGAGCCATGGGCTTACCAAGTAGTAGCCATTCCGTTTCTAGCCCAATCCCCTCATTTGACAGAGGAGGAAACTGAAATATTCAGAGAAGGGATTTGATGGATGTCACGTGGGTCCCATGGCCCCCTGTCCAGTTTCTTCCCTGTAGTCCCTGCCTCAGCCAGATCAAAATCTTTTGCCTTTGCTCTTCTAGATTTCACAAAGCTTTCTACGAAGAGGGCAGCTTGTAATGAGGCAATGGAGGCACCAGTCTGAGCTAGCTTTCTACGACAAGGCCATGGAGACTATAGACAGGCAGGCCCTGCATAGCACACAGGTCATTTTCCAAAAGGTCGTTAGGTGATTTTTGGAATTTGGGTCTCAGAAAAATAATGCCGTAGGTGGCTAACCAAAGAGACAGAAGCAAACACAAACAAACCCCACCAAGATCAGCAAGCAAAACACCCGACTTACAGCCTTTTCAGCTCAAACTATACTTTCCTGGAATAATGATGTGTTAAAGGGAAACTGCTGAAGTTCAGAAATGCAATTCAGGGCCAGAACCCACACCCCTCCCCATGTTTTGTCCCCCAGAGTGGGGATTCACCATGGTTTTAAGTCATCCTTAACTTGAGGATGCTGTCTGTCGCTGGAATAAGGCCCTCGGAACGTTTTTCTCACGTTCTTTTCTTCACCTTCCCCGGTGATTTCTGCCCAGGGCCTTCTCCCCACGCTGGACTGTCTGGGGCGGGGGAAAGAAAGGCAATCCTTCAGGGAATTCTCCACCTAATCAAGCCCACAGCCACGGTAGTGTTGAAGGTTCTTTCCTGTTAATAGCAATGAGCTAAAATGTATTCTCCTCCCATGACATTCCCTTAACAATTCTTTTCTCTTACTTAGAT
Organism: Leucopleurus acutus; assembly: GCF_964270905.1. Classification (NCBI taxonomy): domain Eukaryota; kingdom Metazoa; phylum Chordata; class Mammalia; order Artiodactyla; family Delphinidae; genus Leucopleurus; species Leucopleurus acutus. Next base: position 5,912,521 of record NC_139162.1, read on the forward strand.
CAGGAGCTGGCAAACCATGCCCATGGACCAAATTGGACCTCTGCCTGTTTTTCTAAGTAAAATTTCATTGGAACTCAGCCAGGCATGTTCATTACTGATTGTCAATGGCTGCTATTGTGCTACAAGGGCAGAGCTGAGTAGCTGCAACATGGATGGCATGGACCAAAAAGCCAATATATGTATTGGGTTGACCAAAAAGTTCGTTTTGGCTTTTCCATAAGATCTTACAGGAAAACCCAAATGGACTTTTTGGCCAACCCAATACAATCTGGCCCTTTAGAGAAAAGTTCGCCAATTTCTGCATTAGACCATTAGAGAAAATGAACCTTTGGGCACACAGTCTAAAGTGATTTCTCCACATATTAGAGGTAAGTCTTTTGGTAGGTTCTTTACCATATTTAAAGGGAGACTGCTGGGGTGAGAAACCTATACAGACGTCATTGTTCAGAGACCTAACAAGCACAGGTTTAAAAAGAGGTACAAAGAAAGAGGAGCACATGACCAAAAAGAGACACATAAAAGGCATGGTAAGAGGAGTAGTTACCTATTATTGTTATCTACTATTTTCTTCAATGAACAGAATGAACTTGAAACTTAGAACAACCAGGAAAGCATCACAGAGATGAAAGGACACCCACTAAAAGGTGGGGAGGTAAGAAGCTTCCGGGCACTTAAAAATGAATTCAAGTCCAATGGCACTTGGCTGAATATGGTATTGGCTGAAGGGACACAGTGAAGTTCAGGAAATAATAACAAACACAGGGACAAAGTTCAGAATACTGCAGATAGGCTATGACAAATTTTCATAAATTGGAAAAGAGTAAATTCCAAAACCTTCCCACTAGAAAGTCAAAAATTTCAACTATGGCAGAATCATTAAGAAAAGAACAAACACCCCAGTAGAAAAATGCACAAGTATTATAAGCTGACAGTTTTAAGAAATAGAAATAAACATGGTCAGAAAACATACGGCAAAGTTCAACTTTGCTGGTAATTAAATAAAAACGAGTAATAAAATAGCAATGAGATCCTACGTTTTTTCTACTGGACTGGCAAATGTTTGCAGAGACACATAAGGCTGGCAAGAGTGTAGAAAATTCAGGCCATATGGAGATCACATCCATATGGAAATGCAAAGTGGTATAGACTTTTTGCTGGGCACCACGGTAGGCTTTCAAATATGTACAACATATAACCAGCAATTCTACTTCTAGGAATTTAATGTAAGGAAATAACTATGAATAGGGATGTTCATCACAGCATTATTAATAACAACAGAAACTTGATATAAATAAAGTCTAAATGAATAACTTGCATAGTTTGGTTACAAATACTTGTACCATAGAATATTTTCAGCCATTAAAATAGCACTTAAAATGAGTTTATGAAACAGATGGATGTCAGTAACATAAACAAAATATACATGTGTATATTTATTACTGCATTTATAATATTATAATAGCTAGACACTGTATTAAGTATATGTTCTCTTATCAAATCTTGGCAACTCAAATAAGGAAGAGTAATAATAATGACAAGGATAGCTAATATTTTTTGAGAACTTCCATTACGCCAGGCACTTGGCCAACCATCTTGTATGGATTCTGTCATTAAATTCTGACGCAATTGTATGTGGTAGACACTATTATTAATATCATTTTATAAAGGAGGAATAGAAGCCATAAACACTTGTCCAGGGTTGCACAGAAAGTGCAGAGTACAGGCAGGATATGAATGCACAAAGCAAGTCATTGAAAAGCCTGTACTCAACCACTATTCTATACTCTTAAAGAACTATTATTTCTTCCTGGGATGAATGGAAGCCTGAAGGGATGGATAGATGGGAAGGTGAATAGATGCATAAATAGAAGGGTGGATTGATGAATGGATGGATGGGTATAAGGAAGGAAGGATGGATGGATGGATGAAAGGGTAGATGGATAGATGGATAGGATAAATGGATAGATGGATAGGTAGATGGATAGATGGAAGGGTAGATGGATAGATGGATAGGTAGAAAGGTGGACAGATGGTTAAGTGGAAAGATGGATAAATAGTCAGAAAAAAACATCAAACTAGTTATTTATTAGTAGTTCTTTTATGGTTTTATTTCCTTCTTTATGCTTTTTCAGTAATAACCAAATTTTCTACAAGGTATTCCTTCTGTAACCAGACTACAGAAATATATTTTATATTAAAATAAATTACAATGCAAAGCAAAAAACAGTGCTCAAAATGTTATGGTCTTTGTATTCATCTCTTGCAAAAAGGTGATTGAGTTCTAGGTTGGGCATAAGCTGAACAACATCTCCCTTCTCCAGCTATATATAGGCCCAGAAGAAAACTTCCAGCACACACCAGCCAAAACACAAAGCAGCCTCCTGAACATCGCCCAAGAATCTGTGGGCAAGTCCAGCCAACCAAGAGAAAATGTGCAAATGGGATCTTCTCCCTAAAACAGACAGCCTTAGTCTAAAGCCATAGTTGGCTAGAAAATAAGGATGGGAAGGAACTTGGAATTTTTTGTTTTCACAGCTTAGACTTCATATTGTGAGTTGATGATCGGAGGAAAAATAGCATGGCCACTGAAGTATTCAAAGGACTTTCATCCAAAAATTGGACAAGGCTGAACAATCTGAGAAAACAAAGTGGCCTAAGCCTCACTGGCTGAGAAAAACTTGGAGATGCCTTTTAAGTCTGAGCTGTTTCTAGTCCCATTGCATAACAGAGGAGTTGGGGTGGTCAGAGTTTAAATTTAACGCATTTATTTCAGCAATGACATTTCTGAGCAAAGTTCTGTGAGTGTGTTAACTTTAGGTGAGTCAAACACCACAACAAGGGATATGGAAAATAGATTCCCCCTGACTTCCCTTACTTCCCTCCTCCGTCCCTTGGCTCACCCTGGGCCATGTGATATGCCTCCAAGGACTTGAAAATTATAGGCACCAGGTTGCTGCTATTAACTAAATATCTTGCTTTGTCTGCTTCACAGACGACTGAGGGAGCCTCATTTTGTTAGCTGTCAGCTCTCCTAGTTACTAAAGCTGAATCCAGCTTGCTCTGCTGACACCCCTGCCCCAGGGAGCCTCCCTGTCTCAACAACACGCCTCTGCTGGCTGCCAAGCCCATCTAAGACCTGCAGATTTCCTTCCCCAGGAGTGGAGGCTCTTGAAAGTGGTCTCCACTTTAAAAGTCTGTCAGCTAGAAGAAGACATTTGCATTACGTTGAAAGAGGGAAAAGGAAAGAAGCTTAGCGTGTGTGCATGCATGAATTCAACCAACAAGGTTTTATTTATTTATTTAACTCTTAAGTGACACTTTACTGTTAGCCAGACACTGTTCTAAAAGTTTTACTTACAGTAATTTTTAAAATACCCCCCCCACAACCCACGGAGTGGATATTATAATTATGTCTATTTTACAGATGAGGAAACTGAGGCACCAGGAGGTTAAATAATTTGTCCAAGATCACACAGTAAATTGAAGAGTCATGATTTGGACCCAAGCAGTTGGGCTCCAGCAGTGAGTTCATTACCAACATGCTGTGTTCATTAAGCCCAGCACTGTCCCAGGCACAGAGCGAGGACCAAGATGACCAGCATGATGGACGTCTCCCCTTTGGTCTCCACAGACAACACCATGAAGAGCAGAGGCTGCCCCATCCCAGGCATGCTCTTACTAAATCCTCACAGAGGCCCTGTGAGCAAAGTGTGGATTTATATGCACCCCTCATACAGATGAGGAACTGAAATTTATAAATATTACACCCAGGGTGATGGGAAGATGCAGTGTCTTGACTAACAAGTGACAAAGCAGAGGCTTGGTATCAGCGTCTCTGAGTGGTCCTCATACCATCTGCATCAGAATCACCTGAGATGTTTGACAAACACATATCCCTGGGCTCCCCAATCATACTCAGTCTGCACCACTGGCCATGGAGCCCGGCAACCTGCATTTTGCACAAGCCCCCTTCGGCCACCAGGTGATTCTGACGTACACTCAAGTCTGAGAACTTTATTGTGCAGCTGTCTCTTCCTCCTGCTGCTAAATACAATTGCAGTATATGGTGATGATGATGATGATAATACTTAATATCGTATAACACAGAAAGGAGTTCACATACAATGACATGGATGGTGAGTGGACATTCCCTGCTTTTATTTCATATAGTTGCTTAGTAAGTCGTATTTTCCACGATGAAACTGGCATAGCTTTTAAGCCCTCTCATTTCTTATCCCTTCTCTTATGCTCTCTGGATTTAATGGTGTAAAACCCCATTGTCATAGCGTCAGGTGATGGCATTCTACAAAATCCTGTCTCTCCAACCCATAGAAAGTGATAATAAAATCCAGATAATTGAAATCAGTGAACTCTCTCATGGGACAGATCTCTTCAGACCTCTACACATTAGAGGCAACGTCTAGGATTTATTGAATCCTTGAGTTAAAGCGGTAGGCTTATACATGCTTCATTTAAACAGTTCCATTTTAAAAAAACAAAAGATTATTTTTCTTCCTAATATCCCAAGAAGGAGAGAGGGCATTATGCATATCAGAGAGAGTGAACACAAAACAAAATCGCTTCATCAAAATCCTACTAAGAGTATAAATAAATTCTTTAAAATTAAAGACCAGATTTTGTATGCCTTTAGGTTTGTTTTTTCAAAAAGGAAGGAAGGGAAAAAGGAGGGAAGCAAGGAAGGGATGGAAAAAGAGAAGAAAGGAAGACGGAGGGAGGGCAGAGGGAGGAGAGAGGAGGAAGGAGAAAAGAAGCCACAGGAAATAAAAATCATCTTATTCCCTCCACTATTCTCTCCAACACATTTAACATTTGTGATGCTCCAGCGCCCCCCCCCCCCCCCAGAGGTGACCACTGTAAACTGCTGGCCAGGTTTGCCTTATGTGCATACACATGGGTCAGAGAAGGTAGAGGTGCAGACTCTGGGGCCAGATTGCGTAGATTTGACCTGTGTGATCTTAGGAAGTAAGTGACTCTTCGTGCCTGGTCTCCATGTTTGTCACACACGAGGACGACATTACTATCCACCTCCTAGGAGGCTGGGAGGGCTCACGGCACAGCAGTTGGATTGCCTGCCCTGTGTAATATTCTATTAGTGAAGATGAATACTTATTACGTTGTTGATATTTTTGTAACACTTGTATACCTTCACACCATGGCAGTAACTTATGAAAACAGAAGTGTAAACGGAATCATAATTTACCTGCTCTAGAAATTTCTGCTATTTATTTTTAAAAGTTCCAATGTGAATCTCATGTAAAAAAAAAAATTGGTGTGTGTGTTTGTGTCTGTCTGTCTGTCTATTCAGGCTTTTCGAAATCAAGTTTGCTGAACTTAAGGTATTACTCTATAGCTAATTGTTAGATGGATTTTTTAAAGTAACTTTTTTGGAAAATAAAAATAGTATAGCCTCATTTTAAAAATATGAATGAAAGAAAGGAAGGAACGGAATGAAGGAACAAAGGAAGGAAGGAAGGAAGAAAAAGTAGGAAGTCAAAGGAGAAAGCAAATAATGCCTGTAATCCAACCACCCAGAAATAACCTCTGCTAATATTTTGACATACTGTTTGCCAGCCTTCAATATCTTTTTGTTTTATTTATTTATTTATTTATTTAGGCTGCACCAGCAGGCTTACAGGATCTTAGTTCCCCGAACAGGAATTGAACCCTGGGCCTCAGCAGTGAAAGAGCTGAGTCCTAACCACTGGACTGCCAGGGAATTCCCGCCACATCTTTTTAATGTACATGTTGTCATTTTTGTGAAGAAAGTGACAAAACGTCAATCCAGAATGTCAATTGAGACAATTACACAGACTGGGAAGACGTTCTAGAACCCAGTTTTCAAAGATCTCAGTCACCATTATGATAAAACTGAAGTGACATAATGATGACATTTAATATGGAAACCCATCTAAGAAAATGTTGTCCTATTGATGTTTTATAGCTATTTTCTTTTGTGGAATGCTCTTCTTAAAATGGAGCAAACGACCCCCCACTTCTCCCAAGTTGGCCGTGAGGAGAACACATCTTAGAGTCGATACCCCCGCAGGATCAGGAAAAAAGAGAGTAAGGAGGGGGGAACCTACAGATCTGTGACTCTGTTTGTAGCTAAATGATACCTCTGCATCCCTGTGTGCCTCAGCTAGTCCTAGGTCTGATGTAGGGGTAGAGTGGTACAGAGGCTAAAAATGCTGTTTGGGTTATTTTTTCTTGCCTATAGTTAATCATTTCTTGTCTTCAAAACACATCAAGTGATGGCTAATAATGTTAATGACAACAGTGCTTATGGCGATACTAACAAACATTTATTGAGGTTTAGTCTGTGCTCCTTACTGTACTCTGCACTTTAGTGCATTATTTCATTTAATCTTCACCAGATAAGTAGGAACCAGGTACCATTAGGGTGCCCATCTTACACACTGGAAAACCAAGATTGAGAGAAATTACGTAACTTGCCTAGGGTCACACCATTAGTAAGTGACACAGCATCCTGGATCGACCCAGCATTGTCAGGCTGGCTGGGCTGCCTCCCTAAGAGGGCTCCACCCAACAGGTGATGCCAATGGTGCAGAGAGACTCAAGGATGCACAGGATAATGAACAAATCCCTAAGGTGTGGAGTTTTGTATAGGAAATACATTTTGGTTCTCTTTTACTTTCAAAAACAAACATTTTGTTAAGAAAATAATTATATGCTGAGCCTTCGTGTACTCATTAGGCTACAAAAAATATGAAAAATTTAACTAAGAAACATCTTATAAAGCAGCCTAATAGTAATGTTGATGAATTGTCAGGGGAGTATCCTAGTAGACTTTTTAAAAACAAAGTATTTAAAATCTAGTTGGCTTTATGAATGTATCATATTACATTCTGCTTTTTTTACTTAACATTCAATCATAGCATTTTCCCACATCTTTAACTATTTTTCAGAAACATTATTTTCATGACTACATGACTCTTGATAATGAATCATGGATGTGCCAGAATTTATATAAATTTTCCATGAGTTGTTTCTGAATTTTCCCTATTATAAATTGTGCCCCAGGTAACAAACTTGCACATAAAAACTTTAGCATATATTTTTAATTCCAAAAGTTTTAAATATAAACTGGATCTATAGAGCACACTACCAAATGTGGTAAAATAAAGCGAACTATGGAAGAGCATGAATTGTCTGCAGGTGACTTTATAACTCAGTCACCATTAGACATTGAATAAATAAGATTTCTTTTCTCCTTTAAGAAGTCTGTCTCAACTAGCAAGGGGAAGGGTGTGTTAGCGGGGGCAGATTTTGTCAACATTTCCCAAGGCATCCGACCCCTCCTCTTCCTGGTGTGAAGATCATCTGAAATAGCCTAGCACACCTTCAAACAACATGCTCCATCAGAACCAGAATTATCTTCCATTTTCAAGTCCCTGATGAATTCTGCCTTTATTCTCAAGAGTTTGTATGGACAGATCAAGAAAATTATTTGTATGACCTCAGCATTCTAGTTACTGTATTCCTTTAGAAAATTCTAGCCTATCTTTATTCCATTTAAAAATAAACCTTAAAATTCCTATGTTCATCTTCTGCTTAAAAAAAATTTCTATTTTTATACACTAAAATGCATCCACTTTATAATACTTTATTTATGATGGTAGACTGAGCTGAGAACTCACTTATACCTAAATTAATACCAGTACAGATTCCTAAGAAGACACACACACACACACACACACACACACACACATAAATAATCACATATGAAAGTTAATACAAGGACACCCGAAAGATAAAAATTAGATGGAATTATAGTTTAAAAATAAAAAGCAAGTACTACTGCAGAAGGTGGGGGTGGATCCAGGGCAGTGCCATTGGAGTGGGAGCCGGGAAGAGAAGCGGATACAGGGGGCACAAACCAAGCAATTAGCTATGGTTCCACAGATGGAGCAGTCAGACAGCCTTCTCTCTCCCTCCCACCAATGTACCAGGTAACAACACTAGAAATGTGGGTGTCTGTCTCTAAGGGCAGCAGTGACTAATGGAAACTATCTCAGTGGGTACCAGATGGCTTTGTTTTCTTCCTAACTGTAGTGGATGCTGTAACACACCTGTCAGATTCCTCTTCAGAGCTGAAGGATTTATTTTCCCAGCCTTTGGAGACAGCCTTCAGCTGTCAGCCCTCCATGGAACTGCCTTGGGTGAAGACTATCTTCTCCCCTAAGATTAACAGTCCTGTCTCATGGTCCACATTCCATGACAGATCACCATTGAGTTATAAAGGCCTGGCTCCTTCACCCCAGCTCAAGACCAGCCTGAAGGGCCATTCCGGCTTCAGAGTTCCCTAGGGGGTTGGTGGAGCATTTAGTGAGACCATATGAAAGCCCAGCTTCTCCTCTACCCAATCCTACACCCACAGGTGGCAACCTCCAAAGCACTCTTATAAACTTCCTGCATGCCAATCTACATCTCTGAGTTAGCTTTCTGGAGACCCCAACCTATGACATTACCCAAAATGCAGGCTTGGGCCCTCCTGCAAGGTGGCCCGGAGGTGCAGACTGAAGTCTCAACACACCCAACTGCTTTCACATAAGTCTTGGATAAGCCCAGTCATCGAGTCAACCTTGGCCATGTGTCTTTTCCAAACACATTTCACTCTGATAAAGAAAAACAACAACAAAACACTTGAAACTGTTGTGGGAACAGTAAGAGCAACCACATATTCCATTTGAAAGAGTCAACACAAACACGGGGAAATCTTTTCTAAAGAGGCACTGGACATCAGAGAGTAATGCTTAAAGGCTTAAAAATGCTCTCACAAACTTTATCGCATTGAATTTTCACATCCCCAGGACATGGGAATTATTCAGTCTGTTTTACAGATGTGGAAACTGAGGTTTTGAGTGTGAACTCCCTCAGTTGAAGCCAGGAGTTGTGTGTAAATCTTCTGAAGGATATCATAAAAGTGGAGTTGACCCTAATATCAATATTAGTATGGCAGGGCTGGTCAAGTTGTAAAATATAGCATCATATTGATATATAATAGAAAAGTTATTAATTCACAATTATAAAACGCTTTTCACTACAGCACACATGACATGCTTGCTAATGGGCACCGTTGGTCATTGATTTAGGCTATTAGAGCAGCAGCTGGCCTTCTTCAATCAACCAAGCGTTATCCATAACCAGGATGGACCTGGCAAAGGTCCAAAAACAAAGCAATTTGCTACTTTCCATTTCCCTAAATCCATCACCAAAATAATAGAGCAAACGCTTCCATTCAAATCACTTTTATATATGCTCAGGCTGAACTAGATGAAGGCCCTTGGCAGGCAAAACATTCAGTATCCACTTTAGTACCGTCGATATATGAAGCAATCAACCCAGCCGGGTACTATGTAAATGTAATGGCAAACATTTTAATAATAAACTAAAAACATTCGGACCTCTCAGGTACCAGGGCCCGGTGCCAAGAGCCTGTTTTTGGGGTAATCTTGTGGGTAGGAAGAGAAAGAGGATATTGCACTGAATAGGCGAGTGACTCCCATTGCAAAGTGGAAGATATTTGGAGTGATAGGAAGAGGCTGAACAAAATCTAATGTATTATCAGCATATATCATTTACACATGGAGCTCAAAGTGGGGTTTGGGAGCCCATCATCAAATTACATTAATTGTTATAATCACTACCCTTTACTGAGCAGTGTCTATGTGTCAGCCTCAAATTTATCTTTAAGCATCTCATGGTATGCTTGGCTTTCAGAAGAAATGGAAGCTTAGTGAAGTTAAGTAACTTCCCCCAGATGGCAGAGTTAGGGTTAGAGCTGGCATTTAAATCCAAGCATTCGGACCCCAGAGCCTGGGTGTTTGCCTGCCACACACACTGTGAGGATCAGAGCTGGGATGCTAACAAGCACATGCAAGGTCTGCTGAACTCCAGGCAGCGCTTGACCTTCTCCCTGGAATGGTTTGGAGCTGGTGGGAGCTGACTGTGGGGAGGAGAAATGTACCTGAAGTCCAGATCACGCATGTAGCTGGTGTCACGGGTACAGGGTGGGAGGGGACTGTGTCAGCAAATGGGGGAACTTGAGAAAATAAGGACCTTTGTGTCCTCAAAGAAGTTAGCAGGCCGTGTAACATTTCAAAGACTGTATGGTGCCTTTCTTTAAAAGCTCAGTAAAATCAGACCTGACCTGTTTTTCAATGTCTCAATCTCAAGATACTCAGGTGATGCCTATATGGGCATAAATGCTGCTTTATGGGCATAAATGGTGCTTCAGAGTGGTAAAGACAAAAATTTTTGTCTTTTTGTGCTCAATTCACCAATAACTTCCTAGAGGTGTATACATTCCCTAAAGGCCGCCCCTGTCTCCAACTCCCCACCAGTGGCCAGCATTGATCCCTCTACCTCCACCCAAACCCGCCTAGTCCCATACAACATGGTGACCAAGTAGGCAAGCTTTCAGAAGCCCCAACCCACAGGAGAGGTTCCAGAATCACGCTCTCCGCTCTCAACGCCTGGGTGGTTATAGAGCAGCTTCCTGCCTCCTTGTCAGCCTGGGTTTGTGCCTCTAGGAACAGGGACCATTTTATGGAAATGTACCTGCTTGCCCTTCATTTCAGATTTTCCAAGTTGACCTCCCCCTTGTTTTGCCAGAGGCATCTGTTGCCTTAGGGAGGATTAGGATGTAGAATCAGGAACGCAAAGAGAGTGAAAGGTTCAATAATCAGCCTAAAGACTTTAGTGCAACAGAAGTCTTGAAAGCCAGGCTTTACCAAGAGAGAAAAGGGTTTTCTACATTGCAAATGTTTTCCTGTAAGCCTTAGGTAGAGCTAACTCCGGATTTCATGGAGAGGTTCCCACCTACCCTGAGACCATTTTAGCCTGGAAGAGGAGACAGGGGAAAGCTTCTGGACACAGAAACAGGACAGGAAGGCTTTCTGAGTCTCAGAAAGTCTGGCTTTACTCAGAGCTTTGTATTTTACAGTTGAGTATGTTTTCCAAGCGTTTTACTCTGTCTTATTTCCTATGAGCTCAGCAGAATGAGAAAGAATAAAAAAGAAAATATTTGCACATTCCCCTCTTCCCAAGAAGAAAGGCAAGGCTTGAGTCTTGCAGGCTCAGATTTTTCTAGCCCCCAGGTGAGACTGGAAAGGTGGCTTACTTTTGCATGCTGAAGCTACTGGAAGTTTCTAAAAAAAATGGATGGGGTGGAGGTGGGTGAAGCTCTACAGTTTAGGGAGGATTAAATAAGGTGAGCTCTTTTTAGACTAGGAAGGGGTTAGATTCTGAGGCATGTCAGTAGGCCTTCTGGAACGTTCACTGTGCATTTTCATATTTTAAAGGTCTGAGAAGTCCTACAGTTAAAACAAAAACAAAAACACAGCATTACCCAAACTTATTTAACTTCAAACCATTTTTCCTCATGGTGCATTCTTATTACCGTTTTGTAGAACAGCAATCCAAAGACAGACGTTTGGAAAATGCGGACTTAGAAAAAATACAAACTACCACGTGCTGAGAATGGAGACCACCCACACAACATGGCTTAGCTGTTAAGACTAAGAACTGAGACCACCTGTGTCAACCTGACTGTTTGTTCCCAGAAGCCTTTGCCCGAGAAAGGTAAGACTAAACCAATAGAAACAACAACAAAAACGTCACTGTTTGTTTCAGGAAATTTATGAAGATCAATTTACCTGAGGGCACTGTCGGCTACCTGGACAAATAGCTCATTTATCAAAAAAAAAAAACTTACTTATAAGACTTACTTCAAGACTTACCTTAAGACCTTGCTAGCATGTCATGAACTTTACCCAATGCCAGTTTCCTACCTTAAATCACAAGAGCTGGGATTCTCCCTCCCAAACCCCATAAATATGCATTCTGACTTCCACCTTCTGAAACATTGCTAAGATTCTGTCAAAGTGGTGTTCCCTATGGAAGACAGCTTTAACAAATGTACCTTTGCTTTATTAACACGAGTTATCTGGTGATATTTTGGGAAGTCGTACTATGAGCTGTTTGGCCACATGACTGAAAACCTATTCAATCTAGTTTTTAATTTATTTTATTTTTTGGCTACGTTTTGGTCTTCGTTGCTGCACGTTGGGCTTTCTCTAGCTGTGGCGAGCAGGGGCTACTCTTCGTTGTGGTGCGTGGGCTTCCCACTGTGGTGTCTTCTCTTGTTGGGAGCACGGGCTCTAGGCACATGGGCTTCAGTAGTTGTGGCACGCGGGCTCAGTAGTTTTGCCTCACAGCCTCTTGAGCACAGGCTCAGTAGTTGTGGCACACGGGCTTAGTTGCTCCGCAGCATGTGGGATCTTCCCGGACCGCACCTCGAACCTGTGGCCCCTGCATTGGCAGGTGGATTCTTAACCACTGTGCCACCAGGGAAGCCCCAATCTAGTTTTTTAAAGCTTACATTTCATTTGTCTTTGTTTTTTATTTTCATTCTTACATTAAAAATGTTTATTATATTGTGAAGCAAAATTGTTTAAGGCTTGAAAGTAAGCGAAAATGTGTGTGGTGGTGGGAGATGTTATTTCAATGTCACATATAAGCATTACTTAAAAAGTCCATTCAAGGATTATTTAATTATCTAAGAAAATGTAATTTGTTCACCTCATAGTTTACTACTCATTGAAGGTTGCATATTTAGTGAAATTACATGTTAATTTGTAGGTTTCTGTATAGTAGAAACATGAATATTATTCAGTAGAAAAGATATCTTGTAGGATATCAACTGGCTTTGTATATAAGCTAGCAGACTGATTCTAAAATTTCTTTATTATTAAATCACCTACAAATCTTAGCTCTCCCAATGTTCTTCGAGTCACACTTATTATCTTATTGGTTTGCTTTTTAGTTGATGAGTGTGGACCTGTCTGCACTTTATATTCCTAAAAGAGTCATATTTTTTAACTTACTGAAAATTGTACTTTGACAGTTTTTGTTTGTTTTACAAAAGTATCAGTCTATAAAGCACTGAAATTAAACAAAATGAAACAAAAACTGATCTTTCACTACAGAAGTTTTTGTTTTGTTTTGTTTTGTTTTTTGCGGTACGCGGGCCTCACTGTTGCGGCCTCTCCCGTTGCGGAGCACAGGCTCCGGACGCGCAGCCCCAGTGGCCATGGCTCACGGGCCCAGCGGCTCCGCAGCATGTGGGACCTTCCCAGACCGGGGCACGAACCCGCATCCCCTGCATCAGCAGGCGGACCCCCAACCACTGCGCCACCAGGGAAGCCCTCTACAGAAGGTTTTAAAAGCACCGTCTTAACTCTCTCTGAGTTATTCTCTGCTGAAACTCTTGGAGCTTCCTTAGTTTCTGTTCTTCCTGAGGCCTCATCATTCAGGTCTTTAGATGAACCTGTGAGCCACACAATTTCCTTCCATTATATACTTTTCTTTAGAGTCTTGAGTTGGTTAGGGTTTCTCATAACTGATAAAGTCACTGAATTGTAATTGCAGCTGACAAATATTTATGACAGAACAATCGAACCTCTCCCTGGGTACACAAATTGGCTATACCTATCATAAAAACATTCCTGATCAAAAATGTACATGATGAGAGCAAAAACTTGGAATTGAGCTATCCCAAACCAAAGCAGGCAGCTTTGGAAACAAAACGGTTTTTATGTACATCTCTGTGTTAGGCCTCACTCACTCTAGAACTGCCTTGACCTTTCTCCAAAACGAACAAAACACCTGGAAACTTAATCAGAGCTGCTGTGCACCAGGCTCCACGCCTTACCTAGGAGATGTTGCTTCTCCATCCCTCTAGACTACAGACAAGGGCCTGGCTCTAGCCCATGCCCTCTCTGCCCCTTTGGACTATGGGAATGACCACTGGGCCACATCCCCATGTGGATCTACCTGACAATCCTGGTTACCCCCTAATTTCAGTTTCCTTCCCCAGTGCCTAGAATTTGATGCTGAATTCCTCTCCTAGCCTGATTTATCCCCACTCACCCTTGTTTTCTGTTTCTAATTCTACAAACTTCTTTCCACTGAAAAATGCAGTGCTAACCATATTCCTCGGAGGTTTTGACTCATATTTTGAACTGTTTTTCAAGCACTAATTATTTCTTTCATGTTCTTTAGAATCAACGTTTCCTCATTTGGAATTCCCCCTGCCCCCACGGAATTTAATGTATACATATGAAAATTAAGACCAGTTTTAGCTAAAAATAGATCCTCTGGGAGGTCTCTGCAATCAGCTGACTTGCGCAATTAAGAGGAAGCTGGATGGCTGATCACTGTTTGGGCTTCAGAGGAGGATGCAATAAGCTGGTGCAGCAGCTGGACACTTTTCAGGGGTGTCCCGCTAAGACACCACTTACCAAGTTGCTCACAAGGAGAAGCGGGGTTGTGTGGGGTGGCTGGAACCTGGAGGCTGGTCCACCAACACACTCTGCTGCCCCGAGAAGCAGCTGGGATGTGGAGAGGGCAGCTGAATGTTTCAGCGGAATTGAGGTCTGCAATTTTTCACGGGAATGTTCTCCTAAGGAGGGCAGCCTGCGACTCAGAAATCCAAGATGCTCCACACACCAGTGTCCTTGTACCTCACTTGGCAGCAAAACCCAACCTGAACACACATGGTGGTATTTGTGGTGGTCCTTGTTTATCCTGGTTAGGGTAAATATCCATATGTGTCACTGCAGAAATATATGTTTTATTACACAGTGCTGCCCCAGACGTCCCTGGTGGAGTGGGTAATATACAGCATATACATTTCACTAGCTTTTTCTAAATTCCAAGACACATCTGGATCTAAGGTTGGGAAGGATCACTTCTCAAATGCTTTTCAGGGAACATCCTTTTAATTTTTACCCAAAGAGATCAAACATGAGGAAGCAGAATGTGTGTGTATAGGGAGAGGGTAGTGGCAGGTGCCCCGACAACATGACAATTCCTAAAATGGAGACTTAGAGGAGTAGGAAGAACATGTGGCCTGTTTCAGAGGAGTTAGGGCTAGGGTTGCAAGTTCCCCACGGCACGTTTGGTACACACAGGCACTACCATTCCAACAGCATCACTCTGTAGACATTCCCTCCCTTGCCTTATTCTTTCCAATAATAAAATCACCCAAACTTTATATAGAGCTTCCATGTGGCAGGCACTGTCCTAACACTTTTGCATATGTTATCTTGATTAATCGATCCTTGAAACACTACCTCCCTTTTACAGATGGGGAACTGAGAGGTTTACTGAGGAACTGAGAGGGTGAGTGACTGGAAATACCACCATGTTGCAAGCGATGGAGGCAAGTGATCCAACTCAGAAGCCCATACCAAAAGCCCTGTGAGGCTGTCAGGGGCACCCCAGTCTGTTCTCCAAGGGAAGGACTGGAGCACTTCTGTGGGAGGGAACTGGATGTAGCCCTTCACATGGAGAGAACATACAGAGTCAGGAGATCACAGCTCCTTTTCCACAGTTGGTACTTCTTTTGAGATACTGGGTCTTTAAATCAACCTTCATGCCTAATCCTGTCTTACAAACGGCTGTTGACTTGATTAAATGGATAAAATGGTACCCCCGCCCCCTTTCCTAGATCAGAGTATCTTAAACTAAAAAACCTGTTCTCAGCTTAGTGCTTTTACATTACCTGATCTCTCTGCCTAAAGGTTTACCAACGCCGTCTCCCCCTGGCTGGTTCCTTCTCCTAGTTCAGGTCTCAGCTTCACAAAGAAAACTTCTTTAGCCACCCATTCCATCGCAGCCATCCAGAAATCTCTATCACACAACCTTGTCTTATTTCCTTCATAGTATTTATCATCAGCTTTTCACGTAAAAGTTTCCTGTTTTCTTAGATGTGTATTTCTATCATGGCTGTCTCTCTCTTTCCATAAAAAATGAAAGTTCTAACACAAAAGGCATTTTTTTTTATCTGGTTCAAAGTTTTATCCCTTGTACCTAGTACAGGGTCTGCCATAAGGGATGTGTAACCATTCTGTGATTCTTAAATAATTGACTAAACAAATGGGACTCCATGTATGTCATTTCCTTTCCTATCTCCTATTTCTATCTCCAGAAAGAGAATGCAAATTTGGTCAAGTACAAAAAGTGCCTAGGGATATTCTGACTGGCAAGTGTTTGCGCCTCTTGCCCTTTGGCTTTCAAGCCAACAAAAATTTCCATGAAAATTAAGATAAAAAAGGACAGACGGAGGGCATCACAATTATTAGAATGTGTGTGGATTTGATCTGTTACAGGATAATAAGACCTTCTGCCTTCTCAAACTATTTAAAGCCATGGTTAATCTTGCCCAATTTATGTTTTGGTGTTGTACTCATTAAGCAGCCCAATTCATGTGGTTCTAACACCTTAAATTCGGAGATGCTCCTGTAACATCTGTATGTTCCTGTACTCTTAACCCTTTGAAGAAAAACAGAAATAAAAGCGATTTATACCAGCTCCAGAACCATGTGATTGAAGACGCTCAACAAGTTGAAGAGTGAGGCCATATGGCAGCACGTAGAATTTGACAATCTTAATTAAGCAATCTGCTCACCAGCATCACCAGTGAGAAACCTGGCATGATGGCTGTCATCTGCTGCCACGTAAGAGACGTTTCCAACGTGTGTGTGTGCTAGGTTCTAAAAATTCTCTTGCACGGACCACAGCCTGCAGTCGTAGAATGTTAGTCCTGAAAAGGACCTTAGCAACAGAGTGAAAGACCCTCATGGTGGACTCTCTTGTTTTTGCCAGCCCAAATCTTCCTGGACACCTTGACGGGTTCAGGGGTAGGTACATGACCCAAGCTGGACCCAGAGAGTTAGCCATGGGGTGTTCACTGGGACACTTGGAAAAAGAGATGCTCTGGGTTGTTAACGCTGGAAGAATAAAAGGCTGGGACTTCTGGTGGCCATCCTGGAGGAAACACCTCTGAGAGTGAGGGGTACCAACACTATATAAAGCAGAGCTGAAGAATTAAGTGTGATACTGATGATATCATTAGAGCATCTAGATCCATGTGCTCCGAAAGCCAGCTCAAACCTTGAAATTTTCAGTCGTGTGAGCTGATAATTTTATATAGTTTTGCTAAAGCCAG
The DNA here is from genome assembly GCF_964270905.1 of Leucopleurus acutus. Lineage (NCBI taxonomy): Eukaryota > Metazoa > Chordata > Mammalia > Artiodactyla > Delphinidae > Leucopleurus > Leucopleurus acutus. The sequence continues at coordinate 5,929,577 of NC_139162.1, forward strand.
TTGGAGTTGGGTTACTTTGGATTACAACCAAAAGAGCCCTAATATATCCTCATTACACAAATGGGGAAACAGAGGTCCAGAGAGGAAAAGGGTCACACAAGTCAGTGTTTGAGCTGGGAAAAACTCCAGGGATGCTGCATCTCTTTTAGAAAACTTGTCTTCTAGATGTCTTCCCCAGTCTAGACCCTTGGAGTTCTCTGGGGCTCTGCTCTTAGCCTTATTTCACATTCCGGTGCTTCTTAATCATGCTGCCTTCTCCCCTGCCCATGTCTCCTTTGATATGCCTCCCAACCATCCCCATCTCAGAACTTCTGAAAAGGCTCCATGCCAGCCTGAGCCTTCCCAGCTCTTCTCTCGTATCCGTGTCCTATTCTGAACTTCCAGAAAGCCAGCCACACTGTCTGATCGCATGGCTCCCCTTTTCGTATATTCCCCATATTGACAATTCAAAGCACTAAAGGTAGATTTCAAAGTCTCAGTCAGCACCAGCCGCCCCATGCCCTTCAATATCTTAGCACCATCCTCTGCTTCCTCTACCACCAATAACAACCACTGTCAATAACAGCAGTGGTATGATAAAAACAACATGTGTGTTTGGTCTTTTGTGGTGAATCATTCGACCCACACACCTGTCTCAGGAGCAAGGGTGACTTCATGGAGGTGAATGTACATGCCTATAAGGAACAGGCAGAATAAAGGAGGAAGTTGATCAGATGACAGGAAGACAGTAGAGACTGGAGAACCACAAGGAAGGCCTCAGCTACTGTTATTGCTACACTACTTCCAGCAGCTAATATTTTAGTGCTTACGATAGACCAGCCACTTTTCAGAGCCCTTTACATAGATGAACATTTAATCCTCAGAATAACCTATTGAGGTTGCTACCATTATGATTCTTTTTCCAAATGAGGAAACTGAGGCCCAGGGAGGTTAAACACCGCAACACAACTTGCCCAAGTTACTTAGCTGATACTGGGCTAACCTTGGATTTAGACTCAGGCAGCCTGCCTCTAGGATCTATACTCTAGAGGTCTAGTACTGCCAGAAGTTATGAATTTTTAAAAGTGAAATTCTCAGTGTTGACAACGAACTTCTTTCATTAAACACTTCAGACTCCTACACTGAGCAGCCAAACAGGACATATCTGGGGGACAAATTTAGTCCAAGAGCTGAGAGTGTGACTCCTCTGGCCTATTTATTTCTTTCATTCCACTGATAAGAAAACTTATGCCAAGAGAGCTCCGTTGCACCTACATTCCTCTTCTCCTAAGGCCCTCTCACCCTGTTACCTCTTATGTTTCCCAATCTTCAAAGTACAACTTAGGACCCAAGTCTAATGGAAGGATCTCTAAGCATTTTACCATATCCCTCCCTAATGGGTATATGCGTTCTTTTTATTCTGCAGTTATTTTATTATATCACTTTACCTTTATGAAATGAGGTAGTTAATATAATGCATTTATGAGTACCCTAGTTAATATTAATTGATTACTCAACTGTTACAGATACGTTGGTGGCGGAGTGGGAGGCAAACCTGTAAAAATATTACATTTCTATAGGACTCTGTTTAAATATAGGAAAAATCAATGTAAATAGGAGTCCACATTCTGATCCAAAGTATAATCACCTTCATAATGATGGAGTGAATTAAGTGACACCAGAGTGATTTTCCTTGGCATATCACAACAGTTTAAACCAAATATACCACTTGAAACTCCAACCTATTCAGATCTATGTAGACTGTAGTACAGGTCACATTAAATAATTACACTAATCAGTGAATCAATCTCCCAACCTGAGAGTTAATACAAGTTAGTAGTACAGAGGACAACGAGAAAATGGAAAGGAAATTATCTTTGTTTTTTATTTCTTAAATCCCTAAAACTGAAAACAAAAGCAAAAGAACTTAGGAAGTTCTCAAGGATAGGGAATATATACAGACAAAATCCCGAGTCAGCTTGAACTCAGGAAACAGGAATTTCTCCACCTGCCAGGTTGGAAAGTTCATCCATTTATTACCACCCAAATGAAATCTTTTCAGCAGGGTCAAAAGGGCCTTTGTTTTGACATTTAATTCACTAGCAATGTATTTCCTGCGTTAGGATGCAAAACACCTCTCACATTGCGTTTTCATTAATTGCCTTCATTTTTTAAGTTCCCTGTTTGATTTATAGTCAATTAAAAACACCCTCAAAAGCCATGACTCATGTATGTTAAGTACAAATATGATTTATGCAACATCATGGACTCCATGGATGACTTGGCTACTAACCAAGGTCGGTATCAAGGTGGCATGACCAAGAAGTGTCTTGGTGAAAGGAACTCATGGGGGAGGGCAGAAAGCAAGGAGTGCAGGGTCATGGACGATCTGGCACTGGATCCATCCAAGACAGGAAAAAGAGGTACTTTTTCTATATTTTTCTGTATTATAGAGGAAGAATGAACTTGTCTACGAACAGAAAAAACATAATGCAGTAGAAATTCTCTATTTCACCCAGGTTGACGAAAGTAGATGGGAAAATTAAGTGGCAAATTTCCTTGATAGGTCACGACCAACATCAACAACAGCTACAAGACACAGGACCAGAGAACTCTGGATAAGAGCCAGAGCACTGGAATCCCGGATTCAAATTTTGATGTCACCAACTATAAGCAATAAAACAATGGATGAAGTGCCTCACCTAGCCCAGCCTTAGTATCCTTACCTGTATAATGGGCACATGAGGGTATTTTTCCCCCCTAAGGCCTATTATGAGTTTCAAGGGGACTCTCCACACTTAGAGAGCACACAGTAAATATCGGCTATGAAGGCCACAGATGCCACATTCGTCAGCACTAGGGGTGCCTTTAAAAATTCCCAACATCTGCCTCTAATGTGTGCACACCTGTTACATTTTCTAGAAATTATCTTTCTTTCTGTCAGTATATGCATACAGCCCTTCATGAGGAAATCTCTTGAGTTATCCCTCCTCTCCAGGGAGATGAACATACTGAAACTTTAGAAGAATATCAGTAAAGTCAAGAGATTAAGTAACATCAACCTAATGCCTTAAATCAGTGATTTCCCACCAAAATGAAGTAAACAAAAACACTTGGTGCATTTTTTACAAAGTAAAATTTACTCAAATTAAAAGACTGCCTTCTCTTCTGTAGTTGGTCCTTACTCCTGTTTCGTTTGTTTTTTGATACTAATGACCTTTTAAAAGAAAAGTCTGGCCACAGTAAATGGAAGTATTCTCACTCTATCTCATTTATTAGCTTGCTTTTTTTCCCTTTTTTTCATATTCAGACGTAGAAAAATGTTTAAAAGACACTCTTATCAATCCAAGATTTTTAAAAAATTCTACTGGCCCATGAAGTTCAAATCCTAGAATCACTGATTCAGATTTTTTTTTAATCTCTTCAGATTTTAATGTCCATGATTTGTCTTCTAAAAAGTCAGGTTTAGATGGCCATTATAAGGATACCAAACCTATCTAAGACCTCTGAATAATAGTAATAATAACAACAACAATGGCAATAATAATAGCAATAATGATAGTAATAATAATAACAGCTTCCATTTATTCATAACTATGTTCTAAGCATTCTTCCATCAATTACTGCATCAACTCTAGAAGTAAAGACTGTAATTATCCTTCTTAGAGAGATGAGGTAATTCAAACTTACAAGATTCAGGTAACTCACTCTTGGCCACGTAGCTAACATGTGACTGTGTCATATGTTTGAACTCTAGTCAATGTGAGTTTTAAACTATATGACCTTAACCTCAATACTATAATCATCGGGAGGGTACAACTAGAGCCCATCCTTAGTAGAATCATCAAAAGGTCCCTCCCTGGGTGTTGCAAGAGGGGGCTGGGAAGAAGCTGATCTGCTCAGTGGGAAGCATCGCCTGACAAGAAAATCAGGATGTAGTCACAGGTCCATGACCTTGCTGTCCTGCTTGAATTACCAACTTCGTCCTTATCCCCGTGTAGGCCCAAGTTACTCAGAGACAGTTGCCTCCTCTGTGGTCCGGTTCTGTCTCTTTTGCGAGTCTCTTTTCGACTGGGGTCACTTTGCTTTGTTAGGATCTATGTAGAGATGGTGAACTTATGCCAATACTCGTGTTCCTCTACATTGCTCAGCTTCTTTTGCAGTTAGCCTGGCTATGTAACTAGGTCTGGCTAAGAGTGTAAGCAGAAATGATACATGTCCCTTTTGAGCTCAAGTGGTTAAACGTCTGTGGTGCCTTCCTCACCCTTTTTCTCACCCCCCTATTCTCCAGCTCGGTGACTTAAGAGTAACTCAAAGGCCCAAGGTGGCAGGACCAAGTTGGAAGTAGCTTGGGTCCTCGAGTTCCTGCGCGGAGGGCAGCTACTCAAAGGAGAGCTACCCAGGAAAGCAGGCAACCTGCAACCACATGACCTGAATGAGAAATCAACTCTTATAGAGTTAGGTCGCTGGGGTTGTTTCATAACAAGCCTATTTTGACTAATGAGGCTTCTTTATTAAAAGTGTAATTACACAGGTTGTATTTTAGGTGAACTCAGGTGCGGCAATTTCTCTCTGTGTATCTGTGTTTGTGTGTGTATAGTCCAAGAGGAGTGATCCAGGAAGGATGAACAAGGGGGATGAAAAGCACTGACCTGATAGTGGCTGGGTGGCCAATAAGATGTCCTTTCTGGACACTGGAAGTTGGAGACATCTCTCCTTATAGAGCCTGGAGGATCATGAGTATGGTTTCCCTTAGTGAACAAGATGACCACAGATCCCTCCTCAATGCCAGGAAGGTCTGTCTGAGCGGATATGGCAGGGCAGAATATTCTGTTCTATAATTTTTCAGGACACAAGATAGTCAGGGGCTTATCACTTGGTCTTTCTCCATATCAGATGGAGGGCTTGTCAGTTTTCCAGGCCAGATATTCTTCTGGAGCCTGGGTCAGCTGGGAGGCTGTACACAGGGTCACTATCCAAATATTGTGGTAACAAGATAGCGGCTACCAGAACTGCATGATTTTCAGGTTGCAGGAGAAGCAACCCCATCAACCAATTTAAGAGAATCCGGGGTGTTGGAAAGCCCTGGGGACCTCCTGCAACAAACCCCTCACAAATTCCTCCTGGAGTCCAAAGGCCTTGAGTGGATATCTCCTTTCTGAGTTTCTGCCTTCTAAACTGCCTTTCCCTTTCTTCTTGTACTTCTCATTGAAAATGACAATAAACACATCTCCCAGCTCACCTTTTAAGACTGAGATGAAGCCAGGAAACTTTTGTCCAAGTTATCTTGAGTTGGGGGTTTTGCATCATGCTGTGAAAGTTACAATGATAAAGCTCCCCTGGTTACATTAGAAGAAATAGTGGGATGCCATGTTTTGATCCTAGAAGCTTGTTGAAAATGGTCCTTTAAAGACGAAAGCAAGTCTAGTTAGTGGAAAGGAGAGTAGAATAAAGAGTTATTTGGATGTGAAGAAAATAAAAGGCTTTAGAACAACTGAGGGAAAGATGTGTCAGAGTTAACAGTGAATAAAATATTAGGGAAATAAAAGGAGTGGAGGTGACCATTAGTAACAGTTAAAGCAGAAAAAGATAAGTCATTGAGAATTGAGGGGAAAGATGAAAAAGGATAAAAGGAAATATTACCGTCTGAACAAAAAGAGCAGGAAGCCATGGATAGAATAAACATTCCCTGTAATGTGGCTAAAAGCTAACACAGAATTGGTTGAATATAAGTCTGGGGCAGGAGCAGATATACTATGTCTGTAAGGCAGAGACAACATTTTCAGACAAGTTTATAAAATGGTGAAAAGTGTAGACATAAATTGATTGATAATGCTGTACTTTACACTTTCTGCAAGGTAAAAATTCACAATAATTGGAAGCCAAATCGCCTAAATATTGCAAAGATAAAGGAAAAATGGAAGGTGTAACTGCCATAGGAGGAGTCCAAGGTAATGTTACTAACCTGGTTTCTTTTAGCCTCTGTTATTACCTAGATCGTCAGCTTATATTTACACATCACTGAACTATCCCTAACCATTTTCTGGATCTTGGTAGTGGCCTCAAATATCTAAGTATTTTTGAACATTCTGGTTCTGCTTGATTCTTTCCAGTTTTCATCCAGATGTTAGCCTTGTGACAATATGGCCTTCATTCTGAGAGGTCACACCACTCATTGGTTTCTTGGCTAATCACATTTTTCAGAGATAGAAATGTCTTGTGTTGGACCATAAAGAAATGCATGAAAGAAACTGAGAATGAGAGGGGAGGGAGGCAGGGAGACTTAAAATGTTAGTTGGTTAGGGGGACAAGTCCATTCAAAATTTTGTGCTTTTTATTTCCTCTTCCATGTGGAATAGAGGAAAATACATTGCTACTGCTTCTGGAAATCCAGATTTCCCAAACAGTATTCAATAGACATTCTCAAGTCTGTGAAAATTTTCTTCTTCATTTAGGCATGATTAACCTTATTCTCAGGGTTATACTCACGACAACCTATGTTCACTGCTTTGAGATGAACTGAAAAGTATCAAACCAAATCTGCTCTTTGTATTTTTTTCCCTAGTAATATACACGGACCCACAGTTTCACTGAGAAGGGGGCTAATCAGATTTTGCTGATCCAACAATTCACATACAAATTCACATATAAATTTTTAAATATCCTCCATCCCTATATCACTGACTTTTCCTGAACGTGCTATCATTGATAATCAACCTAGTTCCATTTAGCATTTACTAGCTTACACAGAATCAACAGCCATAACCCACTAAATTACTTAGGGGATTAAAAAAAAAAAACTACATAGACACACACAAAACTGTGATATTGGAATGTACAGGATGGTCTAGTTTAAATGAAAAAGGTCCCCCAAAGTATGATTGTTTCCAGCTTCTCAGAGGTGAATTAAAAGCTGTTTGGTGTCGTGAAGATTACAGAAGCCATCACATTTATGGGCCTGCTTTGCATACCAAGTCTATTAATAATTTCCATACTCAGGGTGGCTTCACATTTCCACACATGTTAATACAGATGCCATTTGGGAATTGCTTGGAGGAAAAGAGAAAAAAAGAGAAAAGGAGAAGAGAAGAGAGGAGATGATGCAGACGAGAGGAGATGAGAGCCAGAAAAATGGTACCTTAAACCAAGTTCCGTTTAAAATATAGTGACTCTGATAAATAGAAGAATCAAAAGACAAATGAGAGTTCGTGATGGCCTGACCCAGAAGTCACACTCAGGGATCAAATTAACATGAAATCACACACTGGAATTCACTTATTGTGCCAGTCCTGCACCTTGTCATTATAGACTCTAATTACTGAAATGATTTCATAGGCATAATTGCATCAAGATGTGCATGGGCTTCACCTTGGAGGACTCCCTTGATGCTCAACATTGTATCTTCATTACTGTGTTCCTTTCAACTCTTAAAATGTGCTCCAGCCTTCCAGAACAATCCAATCGAACAGGCTGAGTTTTCTTTTCCCCCTTTTCTTTAAACATGCCAGCCACATAGCACAGGAATGAAGGAATGTGGTCATCCTGAAAGGCAGACCTGGGACCATAAGGGCAAATGTACAGTTACCTCCCCTAAAGGGACCATAGAGCATCTGACCAAATTAAACCATTGTTTTCATATCCTTCTTTCCCAAATGTTAAAGAATGGTGCTCAAGAGCCTACAATTAAAGGCTTATTTGTCTACCATCAATTTTAAATTCATTGTGCTAAAACTAAGCTTATTATACCTTTAGCAATGCACTCCATGCCCTCATAAAGATAAAACAATATAACACTGGCATTAAAAACAGGAAGAGATTATAACCACAGATCTGAGCAGAGCATATTTTGAGGACATTAATTGGATTTGGGGGGATTTGAGTTTAGAATAGCCAGTAGAGGTTTCAAATCTTTCAGAAAACTATCTTATTAGTATTAAGAATAAGAGTTTAAATTCTTATGCCTAAAACTTCCCAGAAGCTAACATCCTGCTCTCACCATTATTTTGATCCGATGCTATGTATGAGATAGAACAGCAGTCCATAGGAAGGCAATGGTCTGTTCTCAGGATCTGCCCAGAGGAAATGGATTTCATACACTGGAGGCTTGGTGGTCCCCTTTCCTGGGAGCAGTCAGGAAATGCTTATCGGTGACAAAATACTAAAAAGAGACACACGCCACTCTATTCACCTCTAAGCTGACAAAGCCCTAATTCAAGACCTTCCACCCTGGGTCAAGCAGTGACATGAGAAAAATGATCAGAAAATAGTTTAGGGAATACCGTATCCTGAGTCACATTCTTAGACATCGGTGAATAGGCCAAAAGCGTCGTCAAGTGACATTGCTTACAGTTTAGAATCGCCTGGTCCTCGATGAATTCAGCTGGCTGATTGATATGGAACAATTTCTGCTGAAATCCAGGAGTGCAGTCCAAATCTTCTGCAGATGTTAGCTGCAGCACCTGAGAAAAATGAAGCCATCAATGTTTTAACAGCGGCTTATACGTTTGCCCTGCTAACTTTTACCAAATCTGTGACTTTTAGAAACGAGCTGAGGTTTTAATTTCATTTCCCAAATTAAGAGGTAAGTTGATACCTCTCCTGTGGCTGCCAACCATTCGTTTTGGCAATGAGATTTGGAAAACACGCAAATGGGAACAGCTGCTGCAGTGTCCATTAAGTTGTAGTTAAAGAAATAACTTCCTCAGATTTTTACACCTGCTAAGAATCTCACCATGCTTTCCACGTGTGAAATTTCATTACAGAAACTGTCAATTTCACATGATGCCTGAGCTAAAACCAACTTCACTTTCATAGATGCAAAGGAACACGGTCAACGACAAAGAGGAGGAAAATGGAACTATTCCATTGGAAGTTACTTCTAACAAGAATCCAGGGCCCCATAGACCTTCACAGTCCAAGATGGTGGTCACGAGCCACAGGTGACTACTCAGCTGGGCTGAAACTGTCAGTAGAAAAATACCTGTTGGATTTTGAAGACTATATACTGAAAAGAAAAATAAAGTAAAATATATAATTAATAATTTTTATAGGATTCCATGTTGAAATGCTACTTTACAGATTGGACTAAATAGATCCACTATTAAAATAAATTTACCCCTTTCTTTTGACTTTAGTGTGTTTGGCTACTAGGAAATGTAAATTTTACAATTGCTTCTGAAGGCTCAGCTTAGTCTTTGCAAATCCTTGGGGCACTTCATCCAGAAGTTAAAAATTTAGGTTATATGTTTTGGAACATAAAAGTTATGTTAAAATACTCTCGGACAAGGGGTAATGAAGTAAGGTAAGAAATAGTCATAGGCTTAGTAGGCAAAGATGATAAGCAGTGTGAAGGTAGAGATTACCTCTTTTTCCCCATCTTGTATACCAAGCGCCTGCCACATAGACTGGCACAGAGAAGACGCTCCATAATACTTACAATACAATGATTGCTAATAATTTTCAGCCTTCGCTATATGGCAAGCACTGTCCTAAGTTTGTTGTATGCATTATCTCCTTCAATCTCCACAACCGCGCTGTGATGTACTTAGCATGTTATAAGACACATTTTGCTGACCAGGGGCCTGACATTCTAGAGAGGCTAACAATCTTGCCCCGAATCACACAGTTAGGATGGGTGGAGTCAGGATCTGAATCCAGGTTTAAATGTTCTCTGATTTTGACAGAGCTCCGCCCACACCCTTCAGGCGAGAATTTGTATTTTTTTGTCTGGGAATTTCTCTGAAACCTGTGGGAGGCTGCTTTACCCGAGTATGGCACCAGCAGGCAGTGTTTGGAAATTCACACCCCCAAGACCATCACCATAACTGATGAAAACTGCTGTGTGAATACCCCAGCCCTCAGGTGAGATAACGCAGAGGCAAGTGTTCCGTCTCCCACTTGGACTTAAGCAACAGTTGTCCACGGTGGTATCTGGCTTGATAACTCACCGTCCATTAGCTGCTTTCTCTTCTTTGGCTCATTTACTCATCCCCTGTTGGTATTTTTCTGACATCACCCTCCAAATAAAACTATTTGCACTCAAATCTTTGACTCAGTGTCTGCTTATTGGGAAACTAAACTTTGATACCAGAATGCAAACTCTTTTTTTTTTAACTTTTTATTTTGTACTTGAGTCTAGCTGATTAATGTGATAGTTTCAGGTACACAGCAAAGTGACTCAGCCATACCAGAATGCAAACTGTTAACCACTGCACACAGGCTGTTGAAGAAAACTCATTATCATCCCCACCGGTGATCTCAAAGGAGTGTACAAAAGGTTGGAAGCTGTGGAACCAGGGCTTCTCTCTAAATATCAGCTCTCTGAAATGCACTGAACCCAAAGAACAAGAGCAAGAATCAATCTCCCAAGGTTCACCATGTGGCCGGCCTGAGAAACATCAGAGGAACTGAAATAGGAGAGTCATCACCCTGACAGACATCATCCTTCTAAAATCAAAGGGGGGAAGGATGCTATAGTCGCATATTTGAGCACTTCTGTGTGTAAAACTTTCCCTTGCCTTGACAGCAGGCTCTGAGTAGATCACGTCTAAGGCAATCATAACGCTGACATCCCGAGTGGTGCACACAGAACACGCAGATTCAGGACTCAGAATCATTTGCTGGCAATTATGCAAGCAGAAAATCTATAACTGGCCAACGTTAATTCAGTCAAACATCAAGTTGTCAAGGGTTGCCTCCAGGCACCTTATGCCTACAATTATACGTTAACCTTATAATCAGCTAATTCTTCCCTCAAATCCCAGACCAGTAAACCAGTCATTCCCGAGGAACTAAGGCAGACGACATTTCTCCAGGGATCCTGAGCTAAGAATCCAAGATTGACTGAGAGCACAGGGGAGTGGAATTCCTCGTGCTTATCTCTCTGTGGCTTACTCTCTGTTCTGGCCTCTTGGCAGGTTCTACTTAGGATTCCTCTGGAATCATCAAGGAAAAATAAACCGTTTCCAACTGCAGATGCTCAGGGAGGGTGAGGGTGGTGGGAGAACTCCCAGAGGCTCAAGGTTTTGGGTTTTTTTTTTTTTGCAAATTCTTGGGTCACTTTATCCACCAGGCAAAATTCAGGTTAAAGGCTTTGTAATATGAACACACAGCACTCTCCTGGGCAAGTGTGACTTAGCAAGGTAAGAACTAGTCAAATAATTCATTCACTCTCTCCTCCCTGTGTCCATTCATTCACTTATTCCCAAACATTTATTAAACTCCTGGGATTCAGTGAGCACTTTGCTAGGTGTTGTCCTGGAGCTTATGGAGAAGCCCTATAACACAGTCATTAAAAGCATGAATTCCAGAGCTGTTTGACTTCGTTCATTCTTGGCTCTGCCCTTTACTGACTGTGCTATTTGGCATTTTTTCCCCCAGCCACTCTGGTCTCAGTTTTCTCATGTAGAGAAATATGGAAAACAAGATGTGCATTGAGGGTGGCCATGTGGGTTCAATGGAATGATACATATAAAGCAATTAGAATAGTGCTGCACAGGATAAGCAGTCAGGAGTGTTAACTGTTATTATGGACTATAAAAGGTGAGAGGCATTAACAAATCATCATTTAATTAATTGATTAATTAAAATTTAACTTGAAAGGAAATCACGGCTCTCTTCAGGAGCATGTAAAAGCTGGGAGTCGGGAGTCGAACTTCATCTAGAGGAATCAAGGAAAGCAAACCCACTGAAGGGGCATTTCTGCTTTGATCTCAAAGATGGGTCAGAATTAGCTGGATAAATGGAGAGGAATACAGAGTGGTCTCTTTAACCAGTACACACTTTGCTTTCACGTGAATTTACGCCTCTCTGGATTTCATGCAGCAGATCTCTGAAACGACAAAACTGCGTTTAAAAAAGAATCCAGGGGCTTCCCTGGTGGCGCAGTGGTTGAGAGTCCGCCTGCCGATGCAGGGGTCACGGGTTCGTGCCCCGGTCCGCGAAGATCCCACATGCCGCGGAGCGGCTGGGCCCGTGAGCCATGGCCGCTGAGCCTGCGCGTCCGGAGCCTGTGCTCCGCAACGCGAGAGGCCACAACAGTGAGATACCTGCGTCCCAAAAAAAAAAAAAAACCAGACTAATTTACGGCTCCCCAAAAGCTGAATGTCTGGCTGAGCACTAGTGGTAGAGCGTTCGAGTTACTGCTATTACCCCTTGATTTTTGTAGCAGATTTCAAATAGTATTCAGCTATGAGCTTGCCGTGGCTTCAAATTCAATAGCACTGAGTTTGGTGGTGGGATATGCAGAGGCATCCCTCACTGGTCTAAGATGAGCACTCAGACAAGACTCCAGAATTAGGCAGCCCCTTCTCCAGTATCATCACATGTCACTCTTATAAATATGATACCTGGGGGCTTCCCGGGTGGTGCAGTGGTTGAGAGTCCGCCTGCCGATGCAGGGGACACGGGTTTGTGCCCCGGTCCGGGAAGATCCCACATACCGCGGAGCGGCTGGGCCCGTGAGCCATGGCCGCTGAGACTACACGTCCAGAGCCTGTGCTCCGCAACGGGAGAAGCCACAACAGTGAGAGGCCCATGTACCGCAAAAAAAAAAAAAAAAAAAAAAAAGATACCTGGACATGCTTTTCCCCAAACTCTCTTTAACATTTCCAGAATATATGCTATGAGCAACATTCCAAATGCATCTTTAATGCCATGGCAGTAATGGTCTTCCTACATGGTTCTTTTGTTCATTTATGCATTAGTTTGCACTTCATAAACAATCGGCAACCAATACACCTTTGAAAGCTCAGCAATGATCAAGTTTTATGATCACCAAAGGATTTCTATTATGTGAAAATTACAATCAGCCTGCTTATGAAGGCAGATTCACGTTCAGACAGACTGTAAGCACAGGACAGAGCCACAATGGTTCTGTATGAATCCCAGTTTACCAGCTGCCATTTACTAACTGTAACCCTCTGTATCTCAGTTTCCTCAGATAGAGTCTTATATGTTGTCATGAGGATTAAGTGAGTTAACTATTGTAAAGAGCTTTGCACGGTACTGGACACATAATAATTGCTCAATAAATGTTTGCTATTATTATTTTTACCATTATTATTTCTATGTATTATGTTTAAATCAATATACAGGATTCACTCATATTCCCAGGGTAGACATTGACAAATATCATCAAAATATTACTTTTGTTGCTACTAAAAAATTGTTCAATGGATAGACTATGCTCAGAAATATCAGCGGGAAACAGTAGGGATCTGAATCAGGTAAAAGATAAGGAGAGAATGTGCACCTTGGGGTCAGCTGCACAGTAAGCACATCAGGGCCTATTGTGGACTGACTTGAGCTGCTTTTGCAGGACACTGAGCCGCCTTTAAAATGGCAGCTCAGGGACTTCCCTGGTGGTCCAGCGGTTGAGATTCCACGCTCCCAGCGCAGGGGGCCCGGGTTTGATCCCTGGTCAGGGAACTGGATCCTGCATGCCACAGCTAAGGATCTCGCAGGCTGCAATAAAGACCCCACGTGCCGCAAGAAAGACCCCGTGTGCCGCAACAAAGATCCTGCGTGCCGCAACTAGGACCCAGCGCAGCCAAATAAATAAATCAATATTAAAAAAAAAAAAGAATAAAATGACAAATCAGGGCTCTGTCCTCTATGTACGAGCCCCTGCCCTAAGCTTACGTACGGATGGCAAATTCTGACAACACACTCTTCATACCTGCTTCTCTTCTTAGCTTCCATTTCCGTGCTGCTGTTCAGAGCCTTCTCTTTTAAAAAGAAAGTTTATGTTTATCCTCACAGATGCTGATTCAAGAGCATAGCCAACTTTGGAGTTTGCTTCCAGAAAAATGATTTTTTTCTGCCCCAGACTGCAGGTTGCCAACTGGCAGCATAAGGGATGGATCGGGCCAGCAGATGTGGTTGGTTCAGCCAGAGAAGTCTGTCATAAAAGTAAAATTATCATGTTCTATCGAGCACACCTCTCTGAGCTATCCTTGCCTGCACGACTCCCTACGTTACTGCTCCCCAGCACTCAACTTAGTTACACCCTAGTCTGGCCCTCTAGGCATATGAGTTTGCAACCCCTGCTTTAGACTTTGGAAATAAGCTTTTCAGGCAAAGAACTCTCCTTGTTATGAGTATCTAGTTACTTCTCATAATAGCACCCACAGCTATGTGCTCCTGGCTCTATTGCAGTAGTTTTGGTCATGTGACTAAGCACTGGCAACAAAAGGAGGGTGGAAGGAATTTCACCACTATTCCTGGCCCCTGAAGTGCCCTCTTTTACCCAGCTCGGAGAATAGAATAGAAGGACTTCCAAGGTGGTAGAGTCATCCAACAGAAGGATCCGAGAAATCAGTCACTGCTTAGAGGACAAGCACCTGGGAGAGATGCCCAGCAAGGAAACTCCACCTGCAGGCTGTGGTCCCTGAGATCTGGGGTTGTTTGTTACACTTGGCTGACTATGCACTAAACCTGGAAGGCATAAGGGCAGAGGGTTTTCTATATGACAGCATCACAGACTGTTCTAGAGGCCAGAGAGAAACAGAAGAACTGAAGAAAAGCTTAACACAAATGGCCATAAATAAAAACAGAGAAAGTTACTGCCACAAATAATTATATCAGCAGGCTGTGAACAAGCTCAGATCTCATCCTCTCTTAAGTCAGCTTCAAAATGGTGTTTTCCAAATGAACTCGCTAGTGTCTCCTGGCCCCTTGTTGTTTTCCTTTCATTGACTCACTCGCTTTTTGCTATTAGGGTAGATGGGCACTTACTTTACCCTTGCCACAAAACACCTCCGGTTTACTCTTGTCAAAGTCAGTCCAGTGGAATCAGTTTGGAGGGGCTTAGACTGGCGGAGAAGAAAGGCTACTATCTCTGATTTGCAGGATATAAAAATGTTACAGCAATGTATCTGATTGATTCTTTATCCTGCCAGGGACCAAAAACCCCGAGTCCTGGAAGGGTTTATAAAGGCACACCGTCTACAGGGAAAGCACAGAGAAAAGAAGCACTTCAAAGACACACACGTACACACACATACACCTGCAGGCGCACATATTGATACGTTCACTGTAAGTGTCAGTTCATGTCATCCACGCTCCCTGAGTCTGACCTCCTTGAAATATTCCTGGTGTTTTACAGCCTCCGGACACAGAACACCTGCCACCTTCTTGGCCATTAATGCACGACACTTAGAAATGATTCTGTAATTCTTGGGGAGATAAAGGGTTCTGTTGTTGACTTCATACACAGTTTGAGACCAACATTCTAGACTTATTTCTAATTGAATGATACTCAGTATCTTTTCCTCAAATTATTAAAAGGGAAGATGCATATAACTGGAAAAGCATGGGACAAGAACCCAAAACTAATCTGAGCCTGAATTCTGGCTATGTGGCCATTTCTTTCCCTGACTTTTGGCAAATTGCTTAAACTTGAACAGCCTCTGTGTTTTCTTTAAATGAGCATAACACCACCTATGCATACAGTTGCTGGGGGACTTTAATGAGATAATGTAAAAAGAAAGACTATATGGTAGACAGAATAATGCTCCCCACCAGATGCCCTCAGTCTACTCCCTGGGACCTGTGAATATGTCACACTAAATGAAAAGGAGAATTAAGGTTGAAAAATCACCTGATCTTAAAATAGAGTGATTATCCTAGATTAGATGGACCCCATGTAATCATACTTAGAGAAAGAGATGTGACAATGAAGGCCAGGTCATAGTGATGTCATGTGAGAAGGACTCAACCTGCCATTGCTGGCCTTGAAGGTGGAGAAAGGGGCCACCAGCCAAGGAATGCAAGAGACGAGAAGCTGGAAAAGGTACCAAAAAAAGGATTTTCCCCTGGAACCTCAAGAAGGAATACAGCCCTGCTGACACCTGGATTTTGCTCAATGAGACTTCTGACCTTCAAAACTGTAAGACAATCCATGGTGCTGTTTTACATTGCTAAGCATGTGGTACGTTGTTACAGGAGCCACAGGACACTCATATGGTTACCACAGTGCTGGCCCCACAGTAGACACTCAGAAAATATTGGTTCCCTTTACTTGATTTTTCAAGATATAATTTGAGCAAACCAATGGAGAGGGAGAAACAGAGGAGGGAAAGAGGAAGGTGGAGTGGAGGGAAACTCAGAGAGGGAGGAAAAGAGGGAAGGTGAAAAAAGAGTCATGACATTGGTTCAAGATGGCGGAGTAGAAGGACGTGTTCTCACTCCCTCTTGCTACAGCACCAGAATCACAACTAACTGCTGAACAATCATCGACAGGAAGACAATGGAACTCACCAAAAAAGATACCCCACATCCAAAGACAAAGGAGAAGCCGCAATGAGACAGAAGGAGGGGCACAATCTCAGTAAAATCAAATCCCATAACCACTGGGTGGGTGACTCACAAACTAGAAAATAATTATACCACAGAAGTCCACCCACTGGAGTGAAGGTTCTAAGCCCCATGTCAGGCTTCCCAACCTGGGGGTCTGGCAATGGGAGGAGGAATTCCCAGGGAAACAGACTTTGAAGGCTGGAGGGATTTGCTTGCAGGACTTCGACAGGACTGGGGGAAACAGAGACTCCACTCTTGGAGGGCACACACAAAGTAGTGTGCACATCAGGACCCAGGGGAAGGAGCAGTGACCCCATAGGAGACTGAACAAGACCTGCCTGCTAGTGTTGGAGAGACTCCTGCAGAGGTGGAGGGTGGCTGTGTCTCACTGTGAGGACAAGGACACTGGCAGCAGAAATTCTGGGAAGCACTCCTTGGCGTGAGCCCTCCTGAAGTCCACCATTAGCCCCACCAAAGAGCCTCTAGGCTCCAGTGTTGGGTCGCCTCAGACCAAACAACCAACAGGGAGGGAACTCAGCCCCACCCATCAGCAGACAAGCAGATTAAAGTTTTACTGAGCTCTGCCCAACAGAGCAAACCCAAGCTCTACCCACCACCAGTCCCTCCCAACAGGAAGCTTGCACAGCCTCTTAGATAGCCTCATCCACCAGAGAACAGACAGCAGAAACAAGAAGAACTACAATCCTGCAGCCTGTGGAACGAAAACCACATTCACAGAAAGATAGACAAAATGAAAAGGCAGAGGACTATGTACCAGATGAAGGAACAAGATAAAACCCCAGAAAACAACTAAATGAAGTGGAGATAGGCACCCTTCCAGAAAAAGAATTCAGAATAATGATAGTGAAGATGATCCAGGACCTTGGAAAAAGAACGGAGGCAAAGATCGAGAAGATGCAAGAAATGTTTAACAAAGACCTAGAAGAATTAAAGAACAAACAACTACAAGAATTAAAGAACAAACAAACAGAGATAAACAATACAATAACTGAAATGAAAAATACACTAGAAGGAATCAATAGCAGAATAACTGAGGCAGAAGAATGGGTAAGTGACCTGGAAGACAGAATGGTGGAATTCACTGCTGTGGAACAGAATAAAGAAAAAGAATGAAAAGAAATGAAGACAGACTAAGAGACCTCTGGGACAACATTAAATGCACCAACATTCAAATTATAGGGGTCCCAGAAGGAGAAGAGAATGAGAAAGGACCCGAGAAAATATTTGAAGAGATTATAGTTGAAAACTTCCCTAATGGGAAACGAAATAGTCTCCGCAGTCAAGGAAGCGCAGAGTCCCATGCAGGATGAACCCAAGGAGAAACACGCTGAGACACACAGTAATCAAACTGAAAAAAATTGAAGACAAAAAAATATTAAAAGCAACCAGGGAAAAATGACAAATAACATACAAGGGAACTCCCATAAGGTTAACAGCTGATTTCTCAGCAGAAACTCTAAAAGCCAGAAGGGAGTGGCACGATATATTTAAACTGATGAAAGGGAAGAACCTACAACCAAAATTACTCTACTCGGCAAGGATCTCAATCAGATTCGACGGAGAAATCAAAAGCTTTACAGACAAGCAGAAGCTAAGAGAATTCAGCACCACCAAACCAGCTCTACGAAAAATGCTAAAGGAACTTCTCTAAGTGCAAAACAGCAAGAGAAGATAAGGACCTACAAAAACAAACCCAAAACAATTAAGAAAATGGTAATAGGAACATATATATTGATAATCACCTTGAATGTAAATGGATTAAATGCTCCAACCAAAAGACTCAGACTGGCTGAATGGATACAAAAACAAGACCTGTATATATGCAGTCTACAAGAGACCCACTTCAGACCTAGGGACACATATAGACTGAAAATGAGGGGATGGAAAAAGATATTCCATGCAAATGGAAATCACAAGAAAGCTGGCGTAGGAATACTCATATCAAATGAAATAGACTTTAAAATAAAGAATGTTACAAGGAACAAGAAAGGACACTACATAATGATCAAGGGATCAATCCAAGAAGAAGATATAACAATTATAAATATATATGCACCCAACATAGGAGCACCTCCATACCTAAGGCAACTGCGAACAGCTATAAAAGAGGAAATTGACAGTAACACAATAATAGTGGGGAAATTTAACACCCCACTTACATCAATGGACAGATCATTCAGACAGAAAATTAATAAGGAAAGAGAAGCTTTAAATGACACAGTAGACCAGATAGATTTAACTGATATTTATAGGACATTCCATCCGAAAACAGAAGATTGCACTTTCTTCGCAAGTGCACATGGAACATTCTCCAGGATAGATCACATCTTGGGTCACAAGTCAAGCCTTGGTAAATTTAGGAAAATTGAAATCATATCAAGCATCTTTTCCAACCACAACACTATGTGATTAGAAATAAATTACAGGAAAAAAAAAGTAAAAAACACAAACACATGGAGGCTAAACAATATGTTCCTAAATAACCAAGAGTTCACTGAAAAAATCAAAAAGGAAATCAAAAAATACCTACAGACAAAAGACAATGAAAACACAATGATCCAAAACCTGTGGGATGCAGCAAAAGCAGTCCTAAGAGGGAAGTCTGTAGCAATACAATCCTACCTCAAGAAACAAGAAAAATCTCAAATAAACAACCTAACCTCACACCTAAAGCAATTAGAGAAAGAAGAACCAAAAAACCCCCAAAGTTAGCAGAAGGAAAGAAATCATAAAGATCAGATCAGAAATAAATGAAATAGAAATGAAGGAAACGATAGCAAAGATCAATGAAACTAAAAGCTGGTTCTTTGAAAGATAAACAAAATTGATAAACCATTAGCCAGACTCATCAAGAAAGAAAAGGGAGAAGACTCAAATCAATAGAATTAGAAGTGAAAAAGGTGAAGTGACAACTGACACTGCAGAAATACAAATGATTATGAGAGATTACTACAAGCAACTATATGCCAATAAAATGGACAACCTGGAAGAAATGGACAAATTCTTAGAAAAGCACAACATTCCAGGACTGAAGCAGGAAGAAATAGAAAATATAAACAGACCAATCACAAGCACTGAAATTGAAACTGTGATTAAAAATCTTCCAAAAAACAAAAGCTTAGAACCAGATGGCTTCACAGGTGAATTCTATCAAACATTTAGAGAAAGCGCTAACACCTATCCTTCTCAAACTCTTCCAAAATATAGCAGAGGGAGGAACACTCCCAAACTCATTCTATGAGGCCACCATAACCCTGATACCAAAACCAGACAAAAATGTCACAAAAAAAGAAAACTACAGGCCAATATCACCGATGAGCATAGATGCAAAAATCCTCAACAAAATACTAGCGAACAGAATTCAACAGCACATTAAAAGGATCATACACCAAGATCAAGTGGGGTTTATCCCAGGAATGCAAGGATTCTTCAATATATGGAAATCAATCAATGTGATACACCATATTAACAACTTGAAGGATAAAAACCATATGATTATCTCAAAAGATACAGAAAAAGCTTTTGACAAAATTCAACACCCATTTACGATAAAAACCCTCCAAAAAGTAGGCATAGAGGGAACTTACCTCAACATAATAAAGGCCACATATATGACAAACCCACAGCCAACATTGTTCTCAATGGTGAAAAACTGAAACCATTGCCACGAAGACCAGGAACAAGACAAGGTTGCCCACTCTCACCACTATTATTCAACATAGCTTTGGAAGTTTTATCCACAGTAATCAGAGAAGAAAAAGAAATAAAAGGAATTCAAATCGGAAAAGAAGAAGTAAAACAAACTGTCACTGTTTGCAGATGACATGATACTACACATAGAGAATCCTAAAGATGCTACCAGAAAACTACTAGAGCTAATCAATGAATTAGGTAAAGTAGCAGGATACAAAATTAATGCACAGAAATCTCTGGCATTCCTACACACTACTGATGAAAAATCTGAAAGAGAAATTAAGGAAACACTCCCATTTACCATTGCAACAAAAAGAATAAAATACCTAGGAATAAACTTAGCAAGGAGACAAAAGACCTGTACGCAGAATATAAGACACTGATGAAAGAAATTAAAGATGATACAAACAGATGGAGAGATATACCATGTTCTTGGATTGGAAGAATCAACATTGTGAAAATGACTATACTACCCAAAGCAATCTATAGAGTCAGTGAAGCTACCAATGGCATTTTTCAGAGAATGAGAACAAAATATTTCACAATTTGTATGGAAATACAAAAGACCCCGAATAGCCAAAGCAATCTTGAGAAAGAAAAACACAGCTGGAGGAATCAGGCTCCTGGACTTCAGACTATACTACAAAGCTACAGTAATCAAGACAGTATGGTACTGGCACAAAAACAGAAATATAGATCAATGGAACAGGATAGAAAGCCCAGAGATAAACCCACATATGGTCAACTAATCTATGACAAAGGAGGCAGGGATATACAATGCAGAAAAGACAGCCTCTTCAATAAGTGGTGCTGGGAAAACTGGACAGCTACATGTAAAAGAATGAAATTAGAACACTTCCTAACACCATACACAAAAATAAACTCAAAATGGATTAAAGACATAAATGTAAGACTGGACACTATAAAACTCTTAGAGGAAAACATAGGAAGGACACTCTTTGACATAAATCACAGCAAGATCTTTTTTGACCCACCTCCTAAAGAAATGGAAATAAAAACAAACAAATGGGAACTACTGAAACTTAAAAGCTTTTGCACAGCAAAGGAAACTATAAACAAGATGAAAAGACAACCCTCAGAATGGGAGAAAATATTTGCCAACGAATCAATGGACAAAGGATTAGTTTCCAAAATATATAAACAGCTCATGCAGCTCAATATTAAAAAAACAAACAACCCAATCCAAAAATGGGCAGAAGGCCTTAATAGACATTTCTCCAATGAAGACATACAGATGGCCAAGAGGCACTTGAAAAGCTGCTCAACATCACTAATTATCAGAGAAATGCAAATCAAAACTACAATGTGGTATCACCTCACACTGGTTAGAATGGGCATCAACAGAAAATCTACAAACAACAAATGCTGGAGAGGGTGTGGAGAAAAGGGAACCCTCTTGCCCTGTTGGTGGGAATGTAAATTGATACAGCCACTATGGAGAACAGTATGGAGGTTCCTTAAAAAACTAAAAATAGAACTATCATACGACCCAGCAATCCTACTACTGGGCATATACCCTGAGAAAACCATAATTCAAAAAGACACATGCACCCCAATGTTCATTGCAGCACTATTTACAATAGCCAGGTCATGGAATCAACCTAAGTGCCCATCGACACACGAATGGATAAAGAAGGTGTGGTACATATATACAATGGAATATTACTCAGCCATAAAAAGGATTGAAACTGGGTCATTTGTAGAGATGCTGATGGGCCTAGAGACTGTCATACAGAGTGAAGCAAGTCAGAAAGAGAAAAACAAATATTGTATATTAACATATATATGTGGAACCTAGAAAAATGGTACAGATGAACTGGTTTGCAAGGCAGAAACAGAGACACAGATGTAGAGAACAAACGTATGGACACCAAGTGGGGAAAGCAGGGCGTGGGTTGCGGGGGTGGTGGTGGGATGAATTGGGAGATTGGGACTGACATATACACACTAATATGTATAAAACAGGTAACTAATAAGAAACTCCTATATAAAAATAAATAAATAAAATTGAAAAAAAAAAAAGAGAGACATGACTTTGGAACCCTTAGACGAGGCCATCAGAAAGTCATGATGTATAAATAATGCCTCCATGCTCCATTCCTGAGCATAAATATGCATAGTCTCTTTTCTTTTGTCTTAGCAACTGTTCCTTTGAAAGGACGGGGTGGGTGTTTGGATCTGCTGTTATGACTGAGTGTTTGGGTTCATTTTTTTTCGTTAATTCCCTTAATCAAAATTTAAAGTTTCTATTATCTTCCAGGCCCTGGGCTAGATGCCAGAGATGAAGAAATAAACAAAGCCCTTGATAAACTCATTATCTAGAAGGAAAGGCAGACACACAGGCATATAATATAAAATATAATATAAAACTTTCTATTGAGAATTAGGAAGCAGTTCAAAGCAAAGATTCTTGAACTAGTCTACCTGGGTTCAGATCCCAATTTTACCAAGTAGTTGCTGTGTAGCCCTGGGCATGTTACTTAACGTCTCTGTGTTTTAGTTTCCTCCTTTGTATGATACAGCCATTAATTGTGTCTATTCTCATTGATTGTGAGATTCAATAAGTTAACATAAATCAAAAGGTTTAGGACAGGAACAGGCTCATAATAGGTGCTACATGCTACCTATTGTTGTTATTATTTGCATTAATACAGAGGAATAGGTATTAAGTGTTATGAAAATACAGAATAGAGAACAGCACACTCTTTGGAATAGAACGGGAAATGGGACCATGTCACAGATTAGGCCATATTGGAAAGATGATTGATATTTTTCAAGTGGCAAAGTATAAGAAACAAAGTTCCATGCAGGGATCAGGTAAATGCAAACACTAAGGCATGCCAGTTGAAGAAACAGAGAGCAATTTCTGAGGGATAACAAGATCTGGGTTGTTTTCAAGATTATTTGAAAGTGTTTTGTTGTCTAAAATAGGATTGAATTGACCAGACATGTCCTCCTTGAGTCTGGCTAAACAGGCTACAACAGAGCCAAAACTTATTCACTCAATGAAGTCACGATTTTTGTCACAATAGAATTAATTTTTCACTCTTAAGATTCCAGGATTAATCAACTAGACAGCGGAAATTTTTTAAAGAAAAATAGAGTTTTGTAAAAATTTAAGTTAATGAAAAATTAGGAAGACTTGCTTTGCTGGCTCTTAGTAGAAACTAGAGGCTGTACCTGCCCTAGAATTGATGGTATTTGTGTCTATGAAATTTTGGTAATTAAATTAGTGCTGCTAAATGTCAGTTAAGACCTGCATCCCCTAAGTCAATAAAGGAGTCCTTATGTGAAGTAATCTTGGGTGAGGCTTAGCAGCCCCAGGAAATTCAGTTGAGCAAATATGAAATACCTACTGTGTGCCAGGACTAGAAGACTTGTTTGGTCTACATATAAAACCCTAATTCTATGGAGTCCTATTAAAGGAGTACTTACTTACAGGACTTATAAGGACTTACTTATAGGAGGCTTACTAAAGGAATAGGTCTGGGATTTGAGGATTCAGCTCAATAGAAGATCAGTGCCTGAATCCATCACCTTGGCCAACCTCTAATCTCAGTCACTACAGTTCCCCAAGGGCTCAGACTTGCCCTGCAGAGTATCCTCAACCTTTTCACATTCTGTTCTGTGGCTTGCTCCTACACTACAGGTTACAGTGAGACTGAGCAGACTTGGGAAATTCAGAAGAGTTAAGGCTCCCAGCACAGACTTTAATGTTGGCCTTGATGCTGGGAAGTGGCGGCTGGTTAAATGCCCCACCCTGCCTTCTTCCAGACCTAGTCCTCTGAGAGACATTTGAGTGCCACCGAGAGGTCCCAGTGGGTTGAGCCCTTGTTGTCCACAGCAGTGACATCAATGATACCTTGTTACACTGGCTGTCTCCCTCCTCCCCTGCATCCCCCTCCTGCCCCTCACTCCTGTTTCCTCTGTCACCTGCCAAAGGATCTAGTCCTTTGTCTTAGGCTCTCAAGGGAACACAACATAAGACAAGCCCCAGGTATTAGTTACATATTGCTGCTGTAACAAATTACTACATTCTTAGTGGCTTAAACATACTTTATTACCTTATAGTTCTGGGTATCAGAAGCCTAAAATGGGTCCACAGGCTGTGTCCCTTCAGCATGCTCCTGTTTCCTTTCTGTCTATAACTCTGATACGCCACCTACATCCTTTAGCTCATGGCCTCCTTTCTCCATCTTCAGAGCTGGGAGCATAGCATCTTCTAATCTCTTTGTTTCTCTTTTTCCATCATCGTATTGCCTTCTGTTTCTAACTGACTCCTCCCACATCCCTTTTATAAGGATGGTTGTGATTATATCAGGGTCACCTGGGTAATCCAGGTAACAGTCACATGTTCTGGGAATTAGAACCTGAGGACCAGGGGACCATTTTCAGCTTACTACCACCCATGAAAAACTTATATAAGGGAAGGAAAGGTGTATATATAATACAATTATATAAATATTTATATATTTATTTATGGCTATTATTCTATCATGAGAAAAAAGGCAATCCTGCCATTTTTGACAGCATGGATGGAACTTGAGGGCATTATGCTAAGTGAAATAAGCCAGACAGAGGAAGACAAATACTGCATGGTATCCCATATATCTGGAATCTAAAAAAAAAATAAACAAACAAAAGTCAAACTCATAGAATCAGAGAGTAGAAAAGTAGTTGTGAGAGGCTTGAGTGTGGGGAAAATAGAGATTGGTAAAAGGATGCAAACTTTCAGATATAAGATGGATAAGGTCTGAGGTGACCATGGTTGATGGTACTGTGTTGTATGGTTGAGGTTTGCTGTGAGGCTGGAACTCAGATGTTTTCACACACACACACAAAAAAGGAAAGGATAGATATGTGAGACGATAGATGTGTTAACTAACTAGATGGGGGAATCCTTCTCAATGTACGATATATGTGTATCAGGTCACCATGACATATTCTTTAAAAAGCTTATAATTTTGTTTATCAATTATACCTCAATAAAGCTGAAATTAAAAATAAAAAAGAAAAGCAAAAATATCCAAGAGGCTGTCGTTCCACAATTCCCCACATTCCTGGCAATATTTGCCTGTGAAATCAAGAAAATCTAAATGGATACCTTACTGATGGTCAATAGTTATATATCTAGGCCTGATGTTGTGTCAATTTAGCAACTAACGATGACCTTTTCTTGCTTAGAAATAATTATCAGATCCTGCCTGGCCTTGCTGTGAAGTGGAACATTTTATTCTAACTGTGTAACTCTCAACACTTTCTTCTCTGCCAGACATTAGACAAGATGTCAGATTTGTCATCATACTGGAAGGCTTTTATTAATTATCTTTCAGAGGCAAAGTCCTTTTTGTAATTTATTTTTTCACACCAGGAAAATTCTTCTATTGAACTAAATGTCCATCTTGTTAAATTGGTTTTTTACTGCTAAAGTTTCTCGCTTTGAAAAGTTCCAGAAGAAAAGAAATAAACCCAGCAAAAACTGGTGGTAAGGTCAAGCAAGAATTGATTGTGTTAAGTAGAACACCTCATATCCTTCTTCAGCATAGAGTGTAATATGCATCTTTCTTTAAAATCTAACTGCCTAATTAAGGTACAGTTAAGAGAAAAATTTCTCCAAATTGTTATTTGCCTGAATCAGAAGGAATTTAAATGACTGCTCTTTACATGCCAATTAATCATATTCTGAAGGACTCATTCATTGATGTAAGTAACATTTATTGAGTGCCTATTATGTGTCAGTGCCAAAAGAGACAAAAATTAGTAAGATAAAGGCCCCTACTGTTTAGGAACACAGAGCACAATTGGAAAGATTGATATGTAAATACCTACTTTAAAAACACAATTAAAAGTATAAGAATGGAGTAAGTAATCTAGTAGAAAAAGTCAAAAAAAGGACAAAACTCAATGTTGGGGGGTGTGAATAACATCACTAGAGAAACCACTGTCCTAGACATCAATTTGGTTGACTGTGCCTGTATACCCTTACCTTTTAAACAGAGGAAGATGCACAGTGGGGAGGACCAGGAATGATGGTAATCCTTCAATTCCCTCTTCAGTGCTGCTACTACAATTGCTCATAAGGACTCAGATGTCTCAAGATGGAGACATGAAAAAATTCCCGATGATGAAAAAATCCCTAAAGTCTTGGAAAACTTTATTTCTATATTTGTAATAAATTTATTTATTTAATTAATTTATTTTTGGCTGCGCTGGGTCTTCGTTGCTGCCTGCAGGCTTTCTCTAGTTGTGGCGAGCAGGGGCTACTCTTCGTTGTAGTGCACGGGCTTCTCATTGCAGTGGCTTCTCTTGTTGCGAAGCACAGGCTCTAGGCGTGCAGGCTTCAGGAGTTGTGGCGTGTGGGCTCAGCAGTTGTGGCTCACAGGCTCTAGAGCGCAGGCTCAGTAGCTGTGGTGCAGGAGCTTAGTTGCTCCGCGGTATATGGGATCTTCCCAGACTAGGGCTCGAACCCGTGTTTCCTGCATTGGCAGGTGGATTCTTAACCACTGTTCCACCAGGGAAGCTCACAATTTTATTTTTAAAAGGCAAGAATTCTTGAGAAGATAGAAACTAGAAAATAATTTAAGAAGCAATTTTTTCTGCTTTATATTTCCAGAACAGCAAGTAAGATAATAATATAATATCTAAGTGGAACACAATGTGGTCTCAGATTTCAAGGGAGAAAAAAATAGAGGGAGACCTTCCAGCAGTGAGGAGCACCCAAAATAATTCTGGCAAGTGTTTAACGACCAGCTCTCCAAGAAAGAAATGCCTTGATTTGTAACATTTGCCAGTTTCCATGGTGTAAATACTCCCATTATGGCCAATTTCAAGCTACCAACGTGAAGTCGCTAGATGCAGAGTGGGGAAGAGATGCGTGCACAGTTGGCTCCTATGAGCTGAGCAGCTCCAGCCCAGCACTGGGTGTGCCAGTTCCTAATCCTGGGTCATCTGGGCCAAGAATTTGCCTGGACTCTTGCAGGGCCTTTATGAGCATGACCCACCATGACACCAAGAAGAGCTTCCCTCCTTCCCGGGGTGACATTTTATAATCCAGGATGGGGTTACATTACACATCAAAACAGCCGGGAAAACCGTCACTAATGGAGGAAAATGGCCCACCATAATTTGGTTTTACAGTAAGAGAAGATGCAATGAATCCTTGATCCTTGACCTTGTGTTATTTAAATATTGTTTTTGATGTTTTATCCAGAGTCCTAGCTCAAATGATCAGAGATAATCCTGCCTTCTGACATAATTAGGGAGCTGCTGCTTTGCTAAGCTGGGAATAATCAATATGACCTTGAAAGTTTGTCTATAGTACCATACTAATGTTCAGAACACACACAAGGCAGCCACAGTAGTGTCTCCCTAGATACTCAAACATCAGCTACAGACTTTGTTCCCAGGACAAACAGTCTCTAACAGAGAGGGTGCAAATTATGCTGGCCAGCAGGCCACATATGGCCACTATATCTGTTAGATGGCCTTTAGTTCATGGATTAATTGCTAACATTTAAATATCAAGGATTTTCACTAAGTACGTGGGTTTGAGACAGCACTGGGATTGGAGTCAAACAGAACAACACTTCCCGCATGATAAGGATATCGCCCTGATGGGCAGAATTTCATCTCCAGATGACCACCGTCCATGCCTCTCTTTATTTGTCCCCGGCAACAAATAACATCTGCCTTTTATTATCCTAGTTGTGCTCTTAGTTTTCCTAAATTAAATTTAAAAGTGATTTTTGGTTCGCATTTGTGTCTTACATAGATTTTTCTTACACCCAGGCCTCTTCCTTCTTGACCTCCCTGAGCACCCGAGCTTCCATTTTTCATCCACTAATATTCCTAGGAAAAGGGTCTCCCTTGAATGTGTTGCAGAGAACTCACCTGTGTTGCAGTGAAACTAAAACCACCTTAAAAGAGTCTCCAGTATTCTCCTCTTGGAACTGCTTCCATATTTACTGTCTTCTGTATTCTGGGGAGCTGAGTCAGCCTGGCCCATTACTCTAGTTCATATTTTTTCAGAGCATCAGACCCTTCCTCTTAGCCCGCTTGTTCAAAGGCAACAACATTTTAGGGCAATAAAAGTGGCTTACTGCTGGTTTCCAAAGACCAGGGACATCCCCTCCCTCAGCTTCATTGCAATGGCAAATGACCCCCCTCCTCTCTGATCTCTACAACAAGCAGGAAGAATCTTCAACCTGCTTCTCACTAAAAGCAAACAAAAAAGGCATATCTAGATACAAATATACTAAGTCCCAAACCCCCTCCCTCATTATCATTACTGCATTAAATTTAGGTGTGGATGAGCCAGTTTCTTCTTCCCATCAAGCAAACGTTCATCAGGTTTTGAACTGAGCAGAAAGAACACAGCTGAGCTGAAAAGTTTGAAAAGGACGGTAGATTTTTTTTTCTCATGCCTAGTTGAGTCCAGAAGTTCAATTACCTGAAATTTCATAAGTCAGTCCTTAGGATATTTTCAACTCAAGCTAGATTAATGCAATAGTCAAAGTTTCTGCTAATCCTACTGCTCTTTCAGAGTAAGTTGGAATCTTCTAATGGAAAAATAGTACATCTCCCCAGTAGTCAAATTTGGAGGAGAAGCGATCTTCTTCAAAAATTATACAGTGTAAAATGTGATCATATGAAGGTACCCACACTAGGTTGGGAGACTACACTAGACAGTCAGACATCAGCTACAGACTTTAGTCTAAGGGCAAATAAGCAAGTAAGCAGAGAGGTGCATGAGCCCCATCTGAACACTCTGTTAAATGGCCAAGAAGGCCAGCATCTAAGTGGGAGGTGCTGAGAGCCAGAACTCAGGCAGTGGGAAAGGGACTGGGGAGGAGGGAGAGCTGGGTCTCAGCTATCGCCCTGGTTTCCCTGGGACTGTTTGGGATCTAGCCCATAAAGTCCCGTCTCCCAGGAAACGCCTCAGTCCCAGGTATCCTAGCCCCAGAAAGAAATTGACATCATACTCAAATTGAGCCATTTAAGGAGAGAAAGATGTAGGAACTAGCAAAAGGATGGGCAGGGTTGGGGAGAAGGAACACAGGGCACAGGGAAGCATCCCAGTAAGAGTAGGGCACATTTACCTCATCTAAGCCTGAAGTTCTAGGAGAGGAGATGGTTTCCAGACCCAACAAAGAGAGCTACATAGAGGGGGCTCCCTGTGACCCCCAGTAGAGGGACACTGCAGACTGCAGAAACTTCCTCTCCTCCCTGCTTCTAAGTTCTTGCCCTAGTCCCCCAGTGGCTCAAGAATTGATTGGCAAATCATAGCCCACAGGCCAAATTCAGCCCACTGCCTGTTCCTGTCAATAAAGTACTGGAACACAGACAGGCTCATAGATTTATGTGTTGTCATGTCTGCTTTCACACAACAATACAGAGTTGCTCTCTAGGAAAAAGTTTGCAGACTCCTCGGCTAAGGCCCTGGAAGCCAGAGGTCAGGGGACCTCCACATGGAGCAGAGGGCAAGGTGCAGAAGGGAAAGGAGTGGGCCTGAAGGGGCCAGTGAAGCTACTCAGCACACACCCGTGATATCAATCACAAAACTGGAGAACTACTGGGAGAATCTAGGCCAAAAAGCTGAAAACAGAGGCACCCACAATTACCCTGAGTGTGAACAAAGCCATGAGCTTCTCAAGCAGCTGTCCATGAACCAGTCCTTTCTGAATTAGGCTCCTGCAGAGAAGGTATCATTGTGGAAAGATGGGATTTGAAAAGCCCGGAGGCACTCAGTCTCTTCACAATATTATTTGTGTGAATTTTCTGTAAGTTCAATATTTTAAAAAAACCTTTTTTTTTTTTTCAAAATCCAAAGAAAATACTGTAAGTTAGTAAACAGGATGTAGGGGGTTACTTCATTCTTTGGAATAAGAGCAATTAAATATATCACAATAATTCTCAGTATCCGTGTGACAAATATTAATTGAGCACTTACTACCTGCCAGTCCTGTACTAGATACTGGAGACAACATAGCAAGCAGGACAGATGTGTTTTTTCTGCCCTCATGGAACTTAATTCTAGTGTAGGAGATACTAATGAACAAGTAAAAAATAAGTACAGAGGATAATTTCAGAGTGGCAAATTCTACAGAGGAATGAAAGCTGAATGACGTGGTGGGGAGAAGGACAGTAGGTGGCATAGAAAAGCATCTTTGATGAGGAGAATGATGAGGATTTTGTCTCGCCAAGCTGGGGGAAGATCATTTGAGGCGGAGGCAGCAGCAAGCGCAAAGGCAAGGCTTGGTGCAGGATACGCCCAATGATGCAAGGAAGGCCAAGGCGGCTGGAAGGCAGCACGGTGGATGAGGCCAGAGAGTTAGGTGAGGCCTCGTGGCCTATGATGCTGTGCAGAAAAGAGTTAACACAGCAAATCTGAGAATGCAGCCTCGGAATGGACGTTTTGCAAGGTTGGACCTTGACCGGCATCTGGAAACTTGGATTTCAGGAGGGTTCCCACCACCCTGATAAGGGTGCCTCACTGTGCCAAAGCTGTTTGCACAGTGTGGTTGACGCTGAACTGCATCCTTCCGAGAGCCTGGAATTTCACCACATACAGGGCTGAAGTACCTCATGGGACCAGCACCCAATACAAACTCAGGGTACTCAGTCTCTAGTGAGTCTGCCTGGTTGGCAACATTTCACATCTGTCGTCACAACTTCTTGCTGGAGGAATGCTCTTCTTGGGACTCCACTGGGAGAGGACTCTTGTGCCTGGTTCCACTGACTTCACCCCATGTACCTTTTCCCTTTGCTGACTTGGCTCTGCATCCTTTCCCTGTAATAAATCTTAGCCATGTGTATGACTATATCCTGAGCCCTGTGAGGCCTCCTAGGGGGTCACTGACACTGGAGGTGGCCTTGGGGACCCTGACACAAACGGCGGTATTTCATTGATTTTCTCTGAGCCAGAACCCAGGGGAAGCCCTTTACATAAACTTCCCCACGTAATCCTCACCACAAGTCTCTGAGGTTGGCAACTCCTTCCCGTTATCACTACCACCATTTTACAGATGGAGTTAATTAAGATTTGGGGAGTTTCTGTACCTCGCTCAAGGTCACCCAGCTGAGACTGATGGAGAATCCAAGTGGTTTAACTCGCAGTCGTATGATTTACCCTCTGGGGTCACCCACAGTATACACGCAGCCTGCCGAAAACTCAGAGATTTTTTGCATATTTGTTTGACTTCCACTACAACTGGTTGCCCATTTTAAGACTTTGATCTATTTTATCATGAGATGCTCCAGAGAAGCTCATTCAAGCTCCACCTCTTAATCTTGATAGTGATTTGAGACTTTGTTGTAAGAAAGACTGTTAAGATTTGGCAGTAAGATTCTTCAAGGGTGATAAATATCCCTTTAAAGGGACTGCATATCCATTGACTGAACAACTCTGTCCTAAAAATGAAAGTCACACTTGGGAGATGGAAGGGTGGGTTATGAAAATGCAAGTTAGAATGACTTTATTGGTTGAGCTGAATTCAGCTCCTCATGTCACAGAGAAATGTGAGTCGGATAGGTTCCTACTAAAGCCAAGCCTGAGGCATTGTAGAAGGCAGGCATGGGTATCAGTGGCCTTGTAATGGATTGTGATGTCTGCTGTTCAAAGTCACCAGCAGAAAATGCCAAGATGCTATTATTTCCATTACTCTGGGACTTACTTGTATTCTTCTGAAAAAAAAAATCTCTTTAGGCCTGACTTCCTTTGTCATCAACGTTTCTCAAAGTGCGTTACATGTATCAGTGTGGGATGTGAGATAATTTTAGGCAGTATACTCAGATGAACATTTTTTTAAAATTTTGGTTATTGTGTCTTTATTTCAATGTTTGCCTCCTATTTATAGTAAGAAATGCTGATTTTCTGTTTATGGTAATGATAGATTATGTCCTTTCTTAATATATTTGTGCCAAATAGTAAATTGATTTAAATAAAAGTAAATGTGAAAGAGAATATGGTTCTATTAAATATATATTATATATATTATATATATTATATATACATGTGTGTATATATATATGTGTGTATATATATATATTATATATATATGTGTGTATATATATATATATATGTGTGTGTGTGTGTGTGTGTGTGTATTTATATATATATGAAAGATTTAAGTTGGAGAAACCCTGAACTGGATAACTTGTCTGGGAAGGTTTGCAGACAGGGAATTTCAACCAAAGGCAGGAAGAGTGAGATGAAAGTAGGTAATAGTCAGAATCAAAAGAAAGTGAAGCTATGATAAACTTTATTTACATCAGTGGTTCCCAAAATGTGGTCTCTGGACCAGCAGCTTCCCTATTACCTGGGAGCCTGTTGTAAATGCAGACTCTCAGGCCCCACTTCAGACCCACTGAGTCAGAAACTCTGGTTGGGGGCGGGGGCACAGCAATCTGTGTTTTCACTAGTCCTCCAGGGGGGTTCCAATGCCCACGCATTTGAGAACCACAGCGTGAGATGATTCACCATTCACTCATTTGTTCAATAAATGCAAACGAAGCACCTTCTATACACAAGGCGCACTTCACACTCAAAGCCTTGGGAAGCCGCAAAGGAAGACATTTGAAACATTTTACTAAAGACGCAGGACACACGCTGTGAGTGAACCATGGTGGATTCTGATGAGCAGAGCCTGAGCCAATGGGTCTCTGCTGTATGCAGAGGCTCTGGGGCTTGGAGCATGATCTCCCAGATTGTTTTCAGGGGAGACATCCCGGTGTGACCAAGACATATATTCATTTTACTGTCATTGACTGATCAAACACTTATTGTCATACAGCTGATGAAACATTGGCCAAGAATTAAATGTCCTTGGTTTGCTGGAGGCAAGTGTGCATACAAATTTATCATCACAGTGAGGCAGTTCCGGCCGCCTCCTGTGTGTCGAGCTGAGACCTTCGCGCCTGGGGAAACTTCTATCTGGAGACCAGGAGTGATGAGGCCACTGGTCAGCTCTGCCATGGCGGAGCAATTCCTCAGAAACTAGGGTCGTAGGGCCATGTCCTAGGTTATATTCCTGTGGGTCAACTAACCGGAAATGGATTAGAAAATGACAGAGCAAGAATAAGGGCAGAAAGAGGAACATTTTGTCTCATCAAGGGTTACAGCAACTGAATTGACTTTCCCCAGGAAACTGGCTCGGTGAGGATCATATTTGCAGCTAAGAAGGCAGTCCCTGCATCCAAAGGTGTGGCAGCTGTGGATTTTAAATCCAAGCACTTGTGACTTTGAAAAGAGAGAAGAGATGGAAATTTTTTTTTAATTTAATTAATTTGTGGCTGCATTGGGTCTTCGTTGCTGCGTGCCGGCTTTCTCTAGTTGCGGTGAGCGGGGGCTACTCTTCGTTGCGGTGCACGGGCTTCTCATTGCGGTGGCTTCTCTTTTGGAGCACGGGCTCTAGGCGTCCGGACTTCAGAAGTTGCGGCTCGCGGGCTCTAGAGCGCAGGCTCAGTAGTTGTGGCTCACGGGTTTAGTTGCTCCGCGGCATGTGGGATCTTCCCGGACCAGGGCTCAAACCCGTGTCCCCTGCATTGGCAGGAGGATCCCCAACCATTGCGCCAGCAGGGAAGCCCCAAGAGATGGAAATTTATACTGCACTTTCTCTGTGAATGTTGGAAGGAGCATAAAGTGGCCCAATACAGAAGCCACATGTGCCTATAAGCTGTTTTGTAAGGGAAGAATGCACACTAGATTTCAAAGACTTGGTATAAAAACAGAATGTAAAATATTGCATCTGTAAATTTTTATACTGCTTACGTGTTGAAATGACACTACTTAGATATATCAGGTTAAAGAAAATATATTACAATGAATGTTACCTGTTTCTTTTTACTCCTTTTAATGTGGCTACCAGAAAATTTTAAATTATGTACCTGTCTTGGATTAGATTTCTATTGCACAGCACGGCTCCAGAGCAGGGGGTCTGCTAACTTTTTCTTAAAGGTCAGGTAGTAAATATCGTTTTGTGGACCAAGAGGCAAAATGGAGGATACCATGTAGGTACTTAAGCATTTAAAATGGAACTGTTTAAAAAAGTAAAAAACATTCTTAGCTTGTGCCTGTAAATAAACAGGTGGCAGGCCGGATTTGGCCTATGGATCACAGGTTGCAGACCTCTGTTCTAGAGCATAATGTGTCTCAAAACATCCCGTGCACAGCCCCATGGACCCAGCAGTCCACTTGTGTGGAGCCAACTGTGTGAGCAGACATATATCAGGTGCATGGAAATTCAGATCCAAAGTCGATCTGAAGAGGCAAGGTGGGACTTGCACCAAGGCGTGTGGAGCTGCAAAGTTCCCATTCTTAATCACCATCCTTCACCGATGTAGGCCCCTTTTTATTTTCTCCTTTTCTCATTTTTGGGGGAGAGTTTTTCTTATGGTTGCATAGCCATGTCAGACAGCCCTGACACCATGCTTGGTCCCTCTTGAAATAGATAAAAAGAATGCATAAGTGATTGAGGCCTCCAAGTGGTTTTAAAATCTCTGTCTTGCTTCTCTTTCAGCACAAATGACCAAGGATTATGTAGCTCAGCCATCTAGTGCAGGCCCCTGCTTTTCATGCATGAAGCACTGACCTTTAAATTCATTTGAAAGATAAGAGCAGCCTGCCAGGTGGGTGATAAAAGGAAAGATCTCCAAGGGTCCAGTAGCAAAAACTGCATGCAGTGCATCAAGAGTTAATCCTCTGATGCTGCAGGTTATTAATACAGGAAATACAAAGCAATCATATCCTATCTTTTGAAAGCAGATGAGCTGGCTAGCACTAAATTGAGAAAATTATTATTTATTAAAAATGAGACAGTCACAGCCCAGTGACTAATTCTGATTGGGTTCAGAGACAACTCCCCACCCACCAGGCAAGTAATACATTTTTCAGAGAGGTGTTTTGTTAAATGCAAAGTGCCAATAGCATTGTTATTCATCTGCTCTAGACTCCCACGTAGGATCTTTGCACATTATAATGGCATCAACAGTGAAAAGTCCCTCAACATGGTCATACCCCATTTTCTCTCCTAAGTAGCCTCTGTACCGTCAGCATGCTTAGAGCTGGGACTTCCTTCAAGCCTTGGTGTGGCTCAGGCATCCCCCTGAGACTATGGGACTGGAGCAGATGGAAGATAGACCCCATTAAGTGTCCGGGTTGGCATTAGGCTCTTCCCTGGACACACAAGAACAGAGAAGGAAAGAAGGGAATCATTTTCCCTCTGCAATGACTGCAAAAGCAACACAAGGCCCTTGTGTGGTTAATAGAAAGAAAGTCAAAAGGGATGCATTTGGAGCATCTTTTCCAAAAAATAAAAAGAAATTTTGACAAGGCAGTGAGCCCAAAAGGATAAGAATGGTATAGCAAGGAGCTGTTGGATTCTTGGACAGAGGTTAGACTTTGAGGTCAAATACACCCTGATATGAATCTTCATGCCACCGTTTACTAACTACACAGCTTCTACTGAGGCACTTTCTTCTCCAGGGCTGAAGTCTGGTGCAGCCATGATAAGGGCCCTTTAGCTATTCTGCAGGGTCAGTGAAGGACAGGCACATGAATGTGCTTGGTGCATGGTAAGGAAGTGCTACCTAATAATTCACATTATTAACATCTGAAATCAGAAATCCCTGGCAAGTCCAAAATGTTTGGTTGCTGTATAAATTAGAGCAGGCTCCTGGGAGATGGATCTGTGTCAACTGGCCTCTCACATCAGTTCTCCCTCTGCCTACTATCTGTGAATGCTACCACAACATACCGACTCATTTTTGGAGTAAGAAGGTATAATTCCAGGATGGGAATTTTGTAGCAAATGTGTCATATCTTTCTAGCTGCCCATGTAACAGACAATGCTAATCCATTGCTACATTTCTATGATGTTGGCTCGATCCAGCATCAGAAACCTTCCCAACACAGCTTCCTAGCATCTACTGTCAAATAATTGGAGTTGTCATTTGAATCAAAAATCTTCCCATCTTCCTTTGTACAGTCAAATGTGTACACCATTTCAGTGGTTGGCATCCAGCAAATGATCAAGAAATTCATTTTCTTTCCATCCATTTCTGTTTGGAATATACAGTTATTGTTAGTGATGACTGATCTAGACATATGAGCTTATCGTAACATGGCAATGTAATCAAAATGATTTCAAATTGTTATTGTTTTCTTTGTGGTGGTAGTAGTTGAAAGAGTATTAGATTCATATGTTTCACTGTGAATCTTGAGCATTATTTATTTATTCATTTATTTTTTATTTTTGGCTGTGTTGGGTCTTCGTTGCAGCGCACGGTCTTTCTCTAATTGCGGTGAGCAGGGGCTACTCTTCGTTGCGGCCCATGGGCCTCTCACTGTGGTGGCTTCTCTCGTTGTGGAGCACAGGGTTCCAAGCACGCGGGCCTCAGTAGTTGCAGCACGCAGGCTCAGTAGTTGTGGCTCGTGGGCTCTAGAGCACAGGCTCAGTAGTTGTGGCTCATGGGCTCAGTTGCTCCGGGGTGTGACCAGGGCTCGAACCCATGTCCCCTGCATTGGCAGGCGAATTCTCAACCACTGGGCCACCAGGGAAGCCCTTGCGCATGATTTATAAATCTAATTATAACTGTGCATAGTGACAGTAGTCTTCACACAGCCTTTAGATAGATACATTTAGTAGACAGCATTTTCTGATTTTCATGTGAATTTTTGTAACCATGTTGATAGAGCAAAAAAAAAAAAAAAAAAAAGAGGGACGAGGAAGATGAGGATGAGAAGGAAGAAGAGGAGGAGGTGGGGAGTACCTATCTGCCCTAAAACACTTAAAACTATGAGAAAGACGATGCATTAGTTAGGGTTGAAATGCAAGCTCTAGACATTGCAAAACTTATTTTCTAACTGGTTTCATGTTCATAATTAATGGCTAATACTCTGCCATTTATAAGGAATTAAAATAAACAGTGGTTTAATGAGATTTCACTAGGCCACTTGCAAATACTCAATCAAATCTTTTTTTTTTTTTTTGCGGTACGCGGGCCTCTCGCTGTTGTGGCCTCTCCCGTTGTAGAGCAAAGGCTCTGAAGCGCAGGCTCAGCGGCCATGGCTCACGGGCCCAGCCGCTCCGCGGCATGTGGGATCCTCCCGGACCGGGGCACGAACGCGTGTCCCCTGCATTGGCAGACGGACTCTGAACCACTGCACCACCAGGGAAGCCCAAATCTTATTTTTAATATGCGAAAAATGTCTCCTTGACTCAGTGCATTTAGGGTCAACAGTAACAGTCTTCATACATAAAAGATTCCATTCCACTTTTAAAGAAGAAGTAATTATAAGATAGGGGTCACACAGAAGGTCTAGGTTTTGTGTAACTTCTATTCTAATTAATTTATCATATGTGAGATTTTGCTTTGGCTTCCAAGTGTTGATCTTTTATAGCTACCACGTTCCACGTGATAATGGGTTTTATTCCTTTAAAAGGTCATCCTTGATATAATTTCACCATTAACAGAGGGAATGTAGGAGCACGGGTGTTCCTGTGTGCCGTTGCATCGTGAAAAGTCATTCGGCAAAGTCCTGAGTCTTTTTTTCCCTCAGATGTTATGTAAAAACCAAGGGGCCAAGACATTTGAAATTCAATTAGTCATTAAGAAGGCTGCCTTCACAACAGCAGCCCCACGGAAGCATATGGATCAACAGAAATATCTGTATCTGAGAATGTGTTTTCTGTTTCCCCTTCTGTTTCGTAAGTGAAATGACCTGGATGTGACTGTTATTTTGTCTTGTGTTTATCTTGTGGCTGGTTTCCTTGGCATGGCATGATCCACAACTGGGGTCCTCAGACCTTTCATCATCAGGAAACCTTTGTGTTGTTCTTTGCATTGTTTCCTTCTGATGCTTCTCATCCTTTGAAAAATTTGGGTCTTCCAAGGAAACTGCAGTTATTAAGTAATAATCACTTCATTTCCCAGGGCCTCCCTACCCTGCCACTTAAAAAAAAAAATCAAAGACATACATAATTGTCAAATAGAAGCATCTTAGATAACCAACCAAGCTGAGATCATAGAATTCTGGCTCAAAGCAGAGAAACCTGATGTCAACCTAGCTCAGAATAAATGTATGAGTTCAGTCGAGATTTCTGAAATGCTGACAACTTGCAAATCACAATCACTGACTGCAAAGAAGTCCCTAGACTAAGACAACTCAAAACAATTGTGCATGCAGATGACCTGGATCTTGTTAAAATGCAGATTCTGATTCAGTGGTCTGGGGTAGGGCCTGAGATGCCGCATTTCTGACAAGCTCCCAGATGATGCTGATGTTGCTGGTGCATGGACCACACTTTGAGGAGCAAGGCTCTGGATAATAAGGGAGAGCAAACAGGGAACTGGGTCACAAGATGTGGTTCAATTTCACCTCCAAGGAAGATGTGTTAAGCACCTTCTGTATGCCAGGCCCATTATAACACCATGTACATTTTTATATGCAGTATAATGGGGCAATATATTAATATTTTTCCTTCAATGCCCACCCACATCTCACCACATAAAAATTCTGTGCATTCTGGAAAAGAGCCAGACTGTGCTTAGGATTGGGATTACTTCTACGGCCGTTATAACACGCACATAATGTCACTTTAACTGGCCTTCCTCCATGCACGCAATGATTCACAGATTAATTAACAAATGTTTGTGTGCCAGATATTATGCTAAGCAGTAGGTATATGGTGCTAAGAGAAACAGATGTAGTCCCTGCCCTCAGGGACTGTCAAGCTAGAAAGACACTGCTAGGTAAGGACAGAAAGAAATACGTAAGTACATATTTTTATATAGATATACACACATATATATATGTGTATATGTATATATATATATAATGAGCGTTAGGAAAGAAGGGGGTGTGTTCTCTCGTCTCGTTAGGGCTCGTTAGGGCTCCCAATCCTCACTCTTTCACAAGAAAATGAAACTATCTCCTCTTCTTCCCTTCCACTGGGTCACTCTCCACTTGTTCTAGAACATTTATTGTGCCAGGCACTGTGCCTGATGCAAACAATTTTTCTTCTCTTTTAGAAAAGAAACTGTTATAACATTTTCCTTATAGGATTGTCGTGGGTATTAAATGAGGTAATATCTATGAAATGCTTACTCCACAGCCTGGCAAACAGTGACTGTTTAGTAAGTGATAACGCTGGTTACTCTTAACATCATCTTTATTATTATTTTCCTAATGATTGTTACGGAGGTGGCATATGAGGCAACCCTCAAAGGAGATGAAGGATTTTGACCCATGGAGATGATGAGAGAGGTTCTGCAGAGAAAACAAGTCTGTAAGAATCAGATTATTGCTTACACATTCAATAAATATGCCACTGGTTATTTGTGCTTGCCAGGGAATTAGGTGAAGATTAATTAATATTTATAAAGTATTTTGATATCCATGTAATATCTAGTAAGCAATTAGTTCTGTAACACAAAGCCAAATCCTTTTACATTCCAAACAATGTAAAACAAACCGAATACAGCTATGTAAGAAGGAACAGAATTTCATTAACTCCTGTTG
The DNA here is from genome assembly GCF_964270905.1 of Leucopleurus acutus. NCBI lineage: Eukaryota > Metazoa > Chordata > Mammalia > Artiodactyla > Delphinidae > Leucopleurus > Leucopleurus acutus. Next base: position 5,969,109 of record NC_139162.1, read on the forward strand.
TAGGAAATATACAGTGGAATTTTTCCCCCCTTTTAGTAATTTTCTTGCTGATTTTCTCCGGCTTTCTACTGCCTTTTCCTGCCTTGCCCCCTGCAGCCCCAAAACAAATGATTTCCTCTTACATAACAGTGAAAACAGAAGTAGGATGAAGGCAAAGGCAGTTCTGGCCCCTCCTCCTCATAGGGGCCAATTGTGGCCCCTCAGCACACCTCCTGCCTGGGAGGTGTTCTGAGCCCAAGAATGCACAAGTGGTTTAACAGGGAGGCGAGGCAGGCAGGGCTCCCAAAGGGCATAATTCCATATCCATCACCCTAGTCAGGTGGTGTTAAAAGCGACATGTTCCCCTCTTCTACATCTGCACAGAGAAGAACTTTAGGCCAGGGAATAAAAAGGAATTAGGTCAAGAGAAAAGGTTGGTTCCTCACTGGCAGCGCTTTCTCAGGCTCCCTCCAGTGCACACGCGCGTGTATTCTGACAAGCCCCTGACTGACTTGACTGGCTTCTCCCCAGCCCTTCTAACGGCTTTCCACGTGCCATCCTTCCTTACGGACAATATGTTGCTACATATCCATAAATCTCTCGTCCCCACCTTCTTCTAAAGCCCATCACCCTAGCCTAAAAATTCCACCTTTGTGTTCACCGTGGAAGTTTCTGATCCGTGAAACTTTATCCAAAAGCCTCGTCCATGAGTCAGATACGAAAAGGAGTTACCCTGGAGGGAGCAGATATCAGCGGCCAAGTTTCCTCTTCCCAGATGCAGCTCCAGAAATGGTTCTGGGATGGTATCGGAAGTCTCATCCTAGTGGAAGCTTTTCTCATCAAATATAGCCGAGCTAAACTACCAGATTAAACCCATCTAGAAATGCATCCTCTTTAGCCTCTCAAGGTAGGATGGCCAGCTGTCTCTGCCCAGGACTGAAAGGCTGCCAGGATGCAGGACCTTCAATGCTAGGAGTGGAGCAGTCTTGGACAAACCGGGATGGTTGATCACTGCACTCCTCTCTCAGCTCCCAAGGGAGAGTATCCTGTCTCCATCACGGAGACAAATCTGGTCATCAACAAACAGGATGCTCTGGCTCCATGCCACACTCATACCCTGCATGACCATCCCTACACCATAAATTCTCACAATTATTTCCCCCCTCAACCGTTATTGTTCTGTTCAAATAACCCAACCAATATCTGGCCTATTCCCTTGGACTGAAAAGAGCATCGAGGTTGAAGATCTTTTAAACTTTTTAGACCTGATCCTCCCCAGAGACACCACGTCTTGCCTCAGTTTCCCCACAGTGGGGACTGTATTGTGACTCCAGAGACAAGAGTTCAGACACCCCCAGAAGGAGGCTAGCCTAGCTCTGTCTCCTGATTACCTTGAGTCCGCAGTACGCTTCTAAGAAGGGTGGGACCTGCTTCTCTAATCACCCTCACTTAAAGCACAGGACTTAACACTATGTCATGAAAACACCTTGCAGCTCCTTCCCAATCCCCTTCTAGGGCTCATTGGTCAGAACCCCTGGTCTCATCTCCCTTACTCACTGGTAGCAGACCCTTGACTGGCCCCTTTGTATCCTTGGAGGCTGTAGCTGTCTCTTTGTAACCAAAGCCCTCTTGTGGCTGAACAATAAATTCTTATCCAAAACAGCAAAGATGAAGACATCCTAACAGAAGTTTGTAAGATGATTAAAGCACTATCTGCCTGGACAGTTACTAACTGAAACTGTCTCTGTCCCCTCCTAAAAGCCCAACAAGCATATTTTACTAAATTAACATTATTATTTTTTTAAAGAAATTAGCACCAGCAGAGCAAGGCTGAGACTGTGTTGCCTGGGTATGATACCAGCCAAATGTGTCCACAGACAAAAATAACCTTGACTTTCTCAACAGGCAGAGGGTAAGCAGAACATGCCAGGGGCTTGATGAATCATCCCAAAGCCAGCCATGTGGCATCTTTCTGTAATTAGCTCAATTTTGCTTTCTTAGTACCTTTCCCAAGTCCCCTGAGAGCCAACTATAGTCTTTCTCAACATCTCCAGCTGTTGAAACTTGAAAACTCACCTCACTTTCCTGTGGTCAATATCTGCTAATGCCACATTTTAATCACATTGAGGTGTACATGCTCAATCCTTAAATTATCTACAGTACCTGCCAAAGTGTTTCACCAGCAAATCCACTGAGTTACTTATAAATCAAAAAAAGCTTATGGAACAAATTAGCACATTCAGTAATTTACAAGCACTGTTCATTGTATGAAGCAATTTAAAATCACTGGGGCACTTCACCTTTTGTTTTCCCCCCCCATAAGTGCTTCAATCTGGAGGTTATTGGGATTCTATTCCTGAGATGAGAGAGGTAATTTATAACTTTTCCGGAGGACTTTTTATATATATACATATAATAGAAGCACCTATTTTAAAAATGATTGAGGTTCTGATCATGTGCAGCATTGAACAATTTAAAATTACTACAATGTTTAAAATTGTTATCAATGTCTCAAGTTTGGGATTGAATTTGAGATTGTATTTAGAAAATAAAAGCCACAGGGTCATTTTATATCCTCATCCCCACTCATTATTAGAATCAGAAGTTCAACTTGGACGATTTAAACCTCGTGCCCCATAGGAGGCATTGCAGTTCTCAAACAGTCTGACTTCATGCAAACGCAACCCTCTGTTTTCAGGTCTTCATCTGGCTCTTGTGTAGCTATTTACAGCAAAGTAGTTCAGAATCAGAATCACCTCTCCCTTAGCAGACAATGCATCTTGAAAATATCTGTTAAAATTGTTTAGCTCTAGGAGAAATTGGACAAGGAGATTTTAGTCCTCACTCTTCACCAAATTCAAAATTGGATCAAAGACACTTTTCAGCCAATGAGAAGATTTTTTATCATTTTGCTTTTGAAGCATCAGGAACAAATACGAGTTGCTCTGTCCCTAGAAAGTCAGGCATCATTTAAAATGGCATAACACAAAGTAGACTCCTGACATTCTCCTGCTGAATCCTGGTTGTGAAAATAGGGTCACACGTGGTGGCTGAAGAGCGGGGTGCCCTTCACTGCTCTAGCAGGCCAAAGGGAGACCCACCTATGTTGTCTGACCATTTTCTGATGTTTACTGATGAAAATCATAGATGAGAAGTCCTTTGAAATAAAAGTCCTTTATCCTGTCAATTTTATTTTGCTATGTTTTCATACTGAAAATTTCCAAGAAGCAACCAAAGCGGAGGAAATCATATAATGAATTTCTCTGTATCCATCACTCCATCTCAGCATTAAACTCATGGCTGCTCTTGGCTCAAATGAACAGTCTTCCACTTCCCCAGTGGTCTTAAAGAAAATTCCAGATATCATACTATTCATCTGTAAATATTTATGTGTCTGTAAAAGATTGAAGCTCTTTTTTTCTAACACAAGCACAATAGATTACTGCACCTGAACAAAAATAACAAGAATCTCTAAATGTCACTAAATATCCAGTCTGTATTCATATTTTTCTAACTACCTTATAATTTTACAGCTTGTTTTTTTAACAGGATTCAAATTGAAACCAAACATTACGATTAATTGATACATCTCTTACATGTTGTTTAATTCATAGAGCCCCCATTCTTAATCTGGCTTGTTTTCACAGTGCGGATTTGGCTGGTTTCATTCCTGTGGTGTCACTGAACATGTTCACCTGACTACTGTATTTCCTATAAGTAGGTGGCTATATCCTAGAGGCTTGATCAGATTCAGGTTCAATATTTTTGGCACTAGACCACTTCATAGGTGGTGGCGTAGATTTCCTTCAGGAAATGAAAATGGCTGCTGGTCGCCCTTTTCTATGACATTGGCAACCAATGATGGATGTTGCCTAGATCCACTCACTAAGTTAGGGTTGAGAATGCATGATATTCTATCATTTCTTCATTTATTAGCTATAAAGAGAAACTCCCTTTATCAGGATAAGTATTTGCTTCTTTCCCTTCATTTACCAGTTTCTGAAATAATGAGTGGATTCCATCATCTTTGAAAGGTGACCAGTAAGTCATTTTGAGTTTTCCCTTTCATTATGTACTTGTGGATTTAAACATATTTGATGAGTTTTAATCCACTAAAATTACTAATCCTGTTTTGATGCTCAAATTGTCTCATCTTTGGCCTATTGATGTTGATGTCTGTAAATGACATGACCCTAATAGCATCACATAACTTCCTTGCTTTTTGATATGACAAGATTTTACAGATTTATCTGGTACACTTCCTGCCTCAGACAGGAAATCAACCATTTCCCAAGAAAGCTTGGTTGCATTTGCTGGGAAATGGTAATTAGAGATTATAATCTATTTGCTAAGGAAGCTCATTGCTATTGGGTTGGTCAGTATTTTCAGGCCTTATTAATACAGACAGAATATGTGAATTTTTAAGATAAAATACATAATGAATTTATATTGATAATGCTACTTCCAGTTCTGGGCTCTAATATATTTAATTAACCTCATTGATCTTACATCTGTATTTTCTTCCTCCCACACCTTAAAATTCTAATTTTTCTGAAAACTGACTAATTACTCATTTGTTTTATCTCTCAGTACACACAATAGCAATAAAAATACCAAGCTACTTCCAACAATAGTATTACTGAAAACAGTTAAGATTTTCCTTTTCAGCTTTATTAAAATCCCCTTTAAAGTGTACCCACTAACGGATGCAGTCAAATTACTGTGTGTTTTTGTTTTTGTTTTGCGGTACGCGGGCCTCTCACTGTTGTGGCCTCTCCCGTTGTGGAGCACAGGTTCCGGACGCGCAGGCTCAGCGGCCATGGCTCACGGGCCCAGCTGCTCCGCGGCATGTGGGATCTTCCCGGACCGGGGCACAAACCCGTGTCCCCTGCATCGGCAGGTGGACTCCCAACCACTGCGCCACCAGGGAAGCCCAAATTACTGTGTTTTAAAGTCACTGGGGACAGTTCCCCTCTAGGGGTTATGGCCATTACCGGAGTACACATTCAGGTTCAATTTTTTCTCTGACTTTTGAATTTTATAATTGCCTTGTTATCTAGCTTCATCTTCTAATTTGTGAAACAAGGTTTACTTTAAAAAGTCTATTTTTTCCCTGTTCCCTTGTTCCATACTTCTCACTTTAGGTAACTGTGTAGATTATGTTTTCCAGAATATTGCCACAGCGATATTTTTAGTTGTACACGCTCTTCCAGACCTTTCCACTTCCTCTCTAAGAGGTGAAGTCTGTTCTCCCCCACCTCATTTGAACCTGGGTGGTAACTGTCTCAAAAAGTAAAATGTGGCAAAAGTGACACTGTGCGACTTCTGAGACTAACCATAAGAGGTAATACAGCTTGACCTGTTTCACTCTCAGGGAAGATACCTTTGGGGCCCTGAGTGAACATGTCAGAAGACCAGCTACCCAGAAGCTTCCAGGCTGGAGAGACCACAGACAGAAGGAGAGATGCCCCCCGGGGAGCCCACGCTCTTCCAGCTCCCCCAGCTGATGCAGTCTCCTACTCCTGACCAGGATGTGTGAGTGCACAAGCTTCTAGATGACCCAGATGATCCCAGCCTCAACTGCTTACTGCAGGCTTGAGTGAGACTCACATAGCTGAGCCCAGACGGCTCCAGACTGTGAGAGAGAATAATAAAAGTGTTGATACTTAAAGCCACCAATTTTGTCAAACAGTAATAGATAACTGGAACAGTGACCTTTTCTAAAAAATATTATGGTTTAGTCTATCTTCTCTAAAAAGTAAAAGTAAATTTGTATATAAATCTGGTTCCACCTCCCTCTGTAGATAGACAGTAGCACACTACACACTTTTCTCCATCTCACTTTTTTCCCCAAAGAGGATATCTGGAGGTTATTATGAAACAGTCTATAGCCATACCCCTCATTCCTTTTCAGAGCTGTATAGCACTCCACTGTCCAGGAGTTCCACTGTTTATTCAACCAGTGCCCTTTTTTTCTCTGTGATACGTGGGCCTCTCACTGTTGTGGCCTCTCCCGTTGCGGAGCACAGTTCCAGACGCGCAGGCTCCGGATGCGCAGGCTCAGCGGCCATGGCTCATGGGCCCAGCCGCTCCGCGGCATGTGGGATCTTCCTGGACCGGGGCACGAACCTGTGTCCCCTGCATCGGCAGGCGGACTCTCAACCACTGCACCACCAGGGAAGCCCCAACCAGTGCCCTTTTGATAAACATTCAGGATGCTTCAAATTTTACTTGTTTGGTTATTTGCAACTATCACTGTAATTAATAACCTGGGTTCTCTTTTGAACACTGTCAATGTCACTTTTTCTAATCAGGTGAGGCTAATGTACCTAGAAGGTCAAATGAGTTAATTCATGTAAAGCCCTTGGACCAGTGCCTGTTACATAGTAAGCACTCAGTACACATTAGCTACCCATATCACCAAAGAAAACCCCTTTGGTTCTGCGGGTGGGAGCCAAGTCAGTGGGGAGCATGATTCTCACATCAGTGGAGCTGGGAACCAACCTCAGGATTAGGGGGCACAGACGGTCTGAAGGGAACACACTCACTGGAACCCTGGTTCTTCCCTTCTCCTGAAATGATTTCCTCCCACCTGGCTCCTTGCCTCTCTAGACCCTACACTTCATCCAGGATGCAGGACAAGGCCAGCATGACCACCCCCAACCCCCAAATAGAGTCAGAGTCCTCTGTTATTCAAGGCCACAGAACATTGTTCTCCCTCTTTCGGGGCACTTAGTTACGTTTGCAGTTTAGACATCTAGGAGTGGCATTGTTTGGTAAGGGTCCTCCTTCCCTACTAGACAGCAAGCTCCGTGACTGTCTGTGCTCACTGCTGTAAGCCCAGCACCAACCCTGAGCCAGCCTGGCTCGTCAAGGCTCTCAACCATCAGCAATGGAACGGAGCCATGCGGAGGGGGCAGGCCTCCGCCGAGAACCCCCTTGCAAGGCCACACAGAGCTCAGCCCAGGACAAATTCACGTGGGCCAACTCCAAGCCTAGGAAGTTTAGTCATCTACCTTGTGTTGCCTCCTCATTAGTATAAATTTTAAAAATAGCCTTATGCCAACACCATAAAGGTAATTTCCTCTTGAAAAGGACACTTACTCATTTGCTTTAGTCATTGATGTTCCAAATTTCCCCTCAGAATTTCATGTCAATGATCCTATGGGGAATTTGAAAGTAAAACCAGACAAATAATGATGTGAGGAAAATGTCAAATGAGAACTGTGAATGCATTACAGACCTTCAACTAATACTGTTGCTGTCGGAGGTCAAGGATTAAATAGTCATCAGTTTGCAACCTTCCACGGGAGCCCATTTCTCCCTGACAGCAGCCAGTTGCCAGCTTGCCAATAATGATTGTTTCTGCTGTAATTGATGACTTTATCTAATGAGGAGACCATGGTCTAAAAGTCACAAGATTCACCCCTCATCGGTAGAGGCAGGTCCCAGGGACTTACTGGGAAAGACTCTGCAAGGAAAGGTGCAGACTTCTTCACATGAATAAAGATAGTCTACTGTATGACTGCAGCCAGCATCAGCACTCCTGGTCCATTAAAAGGGTGGAATATTTACATTCAGGGACACACTCAAAAAATCTGGGGCATGAGTGCATCATCCTCATTAAAGAATGTCTCTGCAGACCCAAATTTCTCAGGTAGATAAAGTGTCTCTCACATTGACTCACGTGTCTTTGGAAAAGGACCCTGTCTATCTTGTTCACCTTAATTTCCTCAGTGCCTATCACAGACCTGTCATAAAGTACATGATCAATAAATATCTGTCAAATGGATACATTGTCTTCTACTTCCTGGGGCAGGAAGCAGGATACCTGGGCTCAAACCCTGCCTCTACCATTAACTAGTTATAAGACCTTGGAGAAATTAAGTTCTCTGTGCCTCAGTTTCATTAGCTATAAAATGGGCATATAATAGGTCCTACCTCACAGGGTTGTAAGGGTTAAATGTGCTAATATCCATGAAGCATTTAGAACAGTGCCTTATGCATTGTGCAACATATGAGCTCTTCTTTGTGTTTTTACGTACAGGTTTGTACGTAAACTGAATACCCAACAAGTGCCAGGCCCTGGGCTTGGTGCTTTACACACACTGTCAGCTATTTCAAATCCTTTTGCAGTGGCGGTGTTCTTGTCATTTTAATTAGGTGGTATAAACCAATGATATTCCCAACAGTATCTTATTTAATCGTCTCCTTGTCCCTTGTGGCAGATACAATTATCTCACGTATACTGAGCAGAGCTAGGATGGACTTCCGTCCAGTCTACCTGCAGCATGCCCTCTTCTACCCTCCTGCTGCTGTGGCTCTGAAACATTTCTCAGACCATTTCTATCACTAGCAAGCTGCTCTGCCCACTGCTCCAGCACTCCAGCCCCCTTACTCTGCTCTACTTTGGCTCTTCCCATGGCATTTGTCACCTTCTAAAATACTATGTAATTCACTTTCTTATTGTTTGTGTTATTTGTCTCTCCTGCTACAATGTCAGTGCTACAAGCATAGAGATCTTTGCCCTTTTTGTTCAGCGATGTATTCCAAAGGCCTCTAAAGTGCTTAGTCCATCTGGGGCACTCAAGAAATACTGAAGGATGAGGAAGAAAAGGACAAGGGAAGAGAGAAAGAGGGAAGTTAGGAAATGCCTCCTACCCTCTTCAGTGCTACCTGGTCCCTGCTAAGTGGCGTCTCCTCCTGGATAACTCTGCCGCCATGAATGCACAGATCCTATTTTCCCGTCTCCCGGGCTGCAATCCTTCCAATACAAGGTGACTAGAGATGGGAAAATGGAAGAGGCAGCCGAGGAGTTAGGGAAGTCTAATCCTCAGATAGAATCAGCTCTGTGACAGACAGGAAGGAGGAATAGTGGGATGCAGGGAGTTTAGGGGCTTTTTGCAGAATGGAAGAGATGGGACTTTATGAGTGCTTAGTACATTGCTCCTCACATATTAATTCTAAATTATGTTGATTTAGGAACCAGCATTTGAGACTTGAATGTGCATCACTATTGATGGCTGGTGGCTTCAATGCCTCCTTTTTCTGCAGTTACCTGAAATCTACCTTCATGCTTAGCAGGATAAAATATGTTATCCGATTAACTTAGATCAATTGATAGATTGTTTTGTAATTACGGGATTACTCATCTAGCAATCAGGAGATTACTTTGGGGCAATAAAAACACACTAAACAATGAAACCTATCCAGTTTGTGCGTAGAATATGCTTTTTTTCCCTCTCTCTCTTTCTCATAAAACTCAATCTTGTATTTCTTAGTATTGAATAAGTAGAAGCAATCACACATGCCCAATGGTTTTGCTGAAAGAATATCCACACAGTCTTCAACAGCACTCCTGGCAAAGCAGCAGTTTATGATTACCGATCCTCAAAAAGTACTCAGAGGGGAGTAGGTTCTGCCATTGAAAATGCTTGATAAAAGCATAACTCATTTCACCTTTAACCACATTTTCTTCCTTATTCAAAGTTATGACACCACTAACAGCAGACTTGTTTTCTGATTGCAAATGTATGAATATGCAAATGCAGTAGCAGAGAGAGAACCATTTGTGGAGACTTGCCCTAGATCACTTGCATGCAGCTGAAAGATGCCTGTAGCCAGATTTGAGATGCCACCACTGCCTTTCTTTGTAAAATGCCCCCTTTTCTGTGGCTATTTAGCCAAAGGTGTTTAGGACATTTTAAGCACATCAAAAGGCCAACGATGACTATCTTGTTGTAATAATGCTATAAACTTTAAATGAAATGCAAAATCTTTAGTGTCCCCCCACCCCTTTCTGGCAAACTTCTACTCATCCTTCAAGAGCCCAGTCACATGCCATTCTCTCTTCTATGCTCTCATATAGCTTTCTATTTCTTTTTCATGGAAATTATCACATTATGCCCTAATAATTTCTCTATGTGTATTTTCTAAGAGCAGCTCAAGGACCAGATATATAATTCATTCTTTTTTTTTTTTTTTTTTTTGCTTTTGCCCTCTTTCTATTAACATTATTTAAGCATTAGAATGGAATGGGCTTTCTTGTCTTTCAGCTCTTCGTTTGAATCTCAGTTTCATAACTTACCAGCTGCTTGAATGTGGGCAAGAAACTTAAATTCCTCATCTATGTAACATGCATAGCAGGGTTGTGGTGTACACAAAAAGGGAGACTAGATGAAAGCTGCTGGCAGGATTAGGCTTTCTGAAATATACACATGCCCACATCATATACTCACACATTGCCCTATATATGCATGCATTCATATATAAACATGCATGTCCACCTCTATCTTCATATATGTGAACATCCATGTATTTATTAAAAATATGCGTGTGTGCATGTGTGTGTGCGTGCATTTATATATAACTAAGGTGTGTACATACTCATGTATGTGTATATGCATGCATATATATAAACATAGATGTGCATGTGTGTACCTTCATGTATGTTTGCATGCATGCATTATATATAACTGGGTGAATTCACATATGTGTGTGCTCATGCACGTAAGTATAACTATGTATGTGTGTGTATGAATATTTTTTCACTGTTATTGTCATCAGCCCTTCTCCTTGGAGGCAGCTGAAGCCCAGAGTGTAGATTTCACTGGGCTATATGTGCAGGGCCAATGGATTTAGCAGAAATACATTCCTAAAGAAAGTGAGGACAACTGAGCTGAAAAGAGATGTTTGTTAATATACTGAGGACAGGAGAGGGTGGACCTGGATGCTGCTGGAAGCAGGGCAAGACCATAAGTTATGAGAGGAAACCTGCAAGTTCAGAGGTTCTACCTCCAAGTCACGGTAGAGTTGGTGGAGAGTGGGAAGAGAGAAGTGAAAGAAGAGGCCAGGCAAGCTACAGGATGGGATTTCAGTGTTCTCTTAGCAGCAAAGCTTAGCCTTATTCTGATCAGTTCAGTTGGCTGACTCCTATCGACCTCACAAGTCTATTAAAGCTTAGATGTCTCATCTTCCAGGTCTCCCTTACCCTTTCTCCTATGGAGTTTCCTTCCCACCACAGAACTCCCTTAAAATCTGCATTCACTCCACTGGTAGCAAGGATGATGTTGTTCTTTAATTGTCTCCTTTGCAGACTTTGAGTTTCAGGAGTACAAGGATTATGGTCTGTTTCCGGCTGAGTGTCAGCAGGTGTTCAGTAGGGGCAGTGGTGGTGGTGATGGTGCTGCTGCTGCTGCTGATGATAAAGTGTCTGAACACAATCTTCCTCTAACTTTTGAATCTCATCTTCTATTATCGCCCCTTCACTCTACAATAACCTCCTTGTGATTGCTCAGACACACGAGGTACCCTACACCTCAGGACTTCTTACCTACACTTAGAACATTCTCATTCCCTAACCTCTTTCAAGTCTTAGTTCAAATGTTGCTTTCTCAGTGAAGCCTTCCCCAACCACCTTACACACAATTATAACCATCTCTCCCCAATGGTGTCCCTCCTTTGCTTTCCTCCATAGCCTTCACCAACCTCATGCACAAACATGCCCACGTTTTACCTATTTTGTCATCTCCTCTCCTCTGGAATATGAACTCCTTGAGGGTAGAGACTTTTATCTGTGTGTCCACGCCTGTATCACTAGGGCCTAAACAGTGCCTGGCATAGAGGAGGTACTCAGTAAATATTCTCTGAATGAATGAATTCAAGTGGTGATGCATAATTATTACCGTAAATAGAAACAGTGATGGCAGGAAGAATAGGGATGTGCCAGTTTGGAAGGCTGATGCGGATTTCTGTAGGAGAGAGGCTAACCTTGAGGCCCCCGTGGGAGCTGACCTTTGGGTCCCTAACTTGAGTGCAAGGTGATCCTGCAAATACCCTTCCCTTAACCAGGATCAAGCCTGCTTCTGTCAACAATGCCCCAGGCCAAGCATCCTGGCGTCGACTTACTGTCCCATTCTTTGTAATACACTCCTTTTTATTCTGAAAGAAAATGTAGTAATGTATTTTATCAGCCCTAAACATGTGTCTTGCATTCAGAAAGAACAGCATTTTTCTTTTTCCCAACAGTCATCTGTGGTGTTAAACTGCACATAATTAAATTAAAAGCATCCGTGAACTCTCTGAAATACAATGCTTTGAAGAAACCTCAAATTATTGTAATTAAAGCTGTTGAGACCTCACAGTATAATGGTGATCAACAAATAGTACCAGTAAAATGATATTCTACTATTAGGGACACTGCTCTTCACAGTGGGAGATCCGCATATGAGAGCCAGGATTGGAAAAGGAGAGAGACTGCGAATGGAATAGCATTTGAAAGGGGGGAATTTTGGTGCAGAATTTCAACTCATCACTATCCCCACCTGATTTCTATTTGAGATTGGTGGGCTTTAATGGGAGCAGCTTGTTTTTGAAAATGGAAAGAATACCTAACATTTATCAAACACTTACCAAGTTCCAGGCATTGACACATACTAGCTTGTTTAATCCTCACAACAACCCTCAGAAATATGTGCCATTATTGCCTCCATTGTGCAGGTGAGAAAACTGAGGCACAGAGCAAAAGACAAGTAAATTGTCATTGGTTCTGCAGCCAGTAAGAGAAGGAGCTGTGATGAGGATGCTCACAATCTGTCCCCAGCGTCTCTGACCCTCACCCAACTCTACTCCCAAGTTCTTACTGCATTGCTGCCCTTGTACCGTGCAGAGCTGTTTGCTAACCATGCAATGCCTCAAAGTACACCACTGTGCACAAAGGGGTACTTGCAGCTAAGCCTCGGGCATAAAGGACAAGAAAATAAATGAATGAGACATTTCTTACATGTGCTCCCTGGGCCTGGCACTTTGGCATATCCACTCTTGCACTGGGGCTCAGTGAGGGTGGGAATCATGCTTACTTTATGCAGTTACTAGTATTTGAATAGGCACTCAGGTATGTGTTGAATGGATGGGTCTCTACAATGGTCCTACAAGGTAGGCAAGGTTTTCCCTACTGCACAGATAATAAATTGACTCTCCGAGAGGACAAGAGACTTGTTCAAGGTCCCATAGTCAATTAGAGAAGAGCTGATATTTGAAACCAAGATAGATTGAACTTTAAGATCTATGTTTTCCAAAATGACTGGGGTGGCAGAGGTCACAGGGAGGAACAACATCAGGCAATCTAACCTCAAAAAGTTTTGTTTCGGTTTGCTTCAGCGCTGAAGACTTAGAAATCTGGGGTTCACAGTGTCCGTGGTGATGGAAAGAGACATGTAAAGGCTGGCCCTGGTTGTCTGGGATCGGCATGGCCAAAGCAGCAAGGTTAGTGGCCACAGGCAGCCTCCAGGAAGCTGCTGCCTTTTCGAAGCCTTTCATCTTAACCCCAGGTATCTTAGCATGCTATCTACAGAGAAGCACTTAAAAAGAGCCCGCCAGCTAATACCATTACTGAGCCCTTTGATGCATAGAAGAGTCCACATCAGTCAATAAGTTTTAGTATCTGAGGCTTGAGAGGCTTGCAACCCCAGCTGGATGCAGGGGTCAAAAGCAAGGCTTGGAAAACTCAGAGAAACTGTAGCTCTAATCCCAGGAAGAGGGACATTGTGGCTCTGAAGCCCCAAACCCATCTTCACCACAGATCCCTTCCCCAAGGACAGCACCCTTATTTTTCAACCACACAGAGCCCTTAAATCCAATCTTTCCTGCCCAGATAATGCCCCTCCCAATCCCAATTTCAAATCCCACTCAGGAGACATTTGCAAAACAGCTCAATTTCCAACTCACTTCAGCACCCATTCACCTGCACATCCTACAGGTGTATGAAGCCCTTCAGAACTCAATGCCCCCAAGCCAGCAACAGGTGCTTCTAAGACAAAGGGACCTACATCCTCTCTGAAGACCTGCTTGAGTCTGCATTCCACCAGTACGACCTGGAGCAAACTGCTCTGCCTTCTAGAGCCACTGAAGGACTCCTCTTTAAGACAGGGGGCAATACACAAGTACCATTAAAGGCAGTTGCATCACTCATTCAATCATCTGTTCATTCATTCCACTCTCTGCTATAAAAAGTGAATACTTCCCCCTAAGTTTTGAAGTATATCTCCTCCTACCTGCTCAGGAACTATCATTAATCCCTTCTCTCCTATATATTGTCACCCCTGTCTCAAATGGATCCTTCTTATAGGCAAGTCTCTCCTACTACAGGGAGGGAGGGAAGGAGGGGGAGGGAGGGAGGGAGGAAAGAAGGAAGGAAGGAAGGAAGGAAGGAAGGAAGGAAGGAAGGAAGGAAGGAAGGAAGGGAGGGAGGGAGGGAGGGAGGGAGGGAGGGAGGGAGGGAGAGAGGGAGGGAGAGAAGGAGAGAATAAAGAACTTATTCGCTCTATATCTACCTTCAGCTATTTCACTATCTGTCTCCTTAGCAGCTAAAATTCTTAAAAGATGTGTCTATAACTTTGGTCACCATTTCCTCTCCTCTCAAATGGCTTTCACCTCCATCACTCCATCACACAGCTCCCATAAGATGAACACCCTCTGTTATCACTAGATCCAACAAAGAACTTTCAGTCTTTTTTTTCAACCTTCTGTTTACTTGTCTCCTGGCTCCTTACTGAAGCACCATCTCCTCTTGTCTTCCCCGCCATCTCACTGGGCTTCCCCCATCTCTGTAGCTGGCCATCTCACTGGGCTTCCCCCATCTCTGTAGCTGGTCTTCCTTATTCTCATTCATGGGCTTGTCTGCTTCTGCTAGCCGCTGAACTTGAAATCCTTAAGGTTAACTGCTTGCCACTCTTCTCACTCAGTCCATTTCCTCAGGGCAATTTCAAATAGAATGGAAGCTCTAATTACTGTAAATATCCTAATGACCTCCTAGTATGTATCTACTGCCCTGGCCTCTCCTGCGGACTTTGGGATCCAGCAAGGTAACTCTGCAGGAAATGGGAAAGTAGTTATTCTCTTTGAGTATGATTCCCTCCAAGTGGGGCCATCTCACCAGTTCCTAAAGGCAATCTGTTTGCAAGATGATTGTTAAGAGATAAATAAGGTAGGAGATGCAGTGTGAAAGCAGTTACTGGAAGGGTGGCACGTTTCTATGTAGCTTGCTTCTCCACCAAGGAACAACTTCCCTCTACTCTGTTCTCACCCCAAGACTGATGGTAGAACCTACATATGCTTCTATTCCAGATATTTATAACCCATGGTCTATTTAGTGTTTCCATGGGGATACTTGAGAGGCACCTCCAACTCAACACATCCCAAACCAAACTCAGGATCATCTTCCCTAAACCTGGCCCTTTCTGACATCCCCTTCTCAGTAAATCCAATAGTATAAGCCAGAACCCTAGGAGTCACTCTCGACACCTCCTGCACTTCTATGTCAATACATCCCTAATTTTTGTAGACTTTTTCTGTTAACCATCTCTACTTCATTATACATCTCTCCACCTCCGCAGTTGAGTACAAGACACCGTGACTGCTCATTTGGAATAACGTGACAGCCTCCTAACTGGTCTCCTTGCTCCCCCTTTTTCTCATTTTCTAGACACTGTAGTTCAGGGGTTCTTTAGATGGGAAAAATTCATCTTTATTTGCATTAATCTCTAGCATTTCCTTTAAGTATGGATGTAGGCAACAAATCCCAGTAATATGAGCAGTAACTCTGACTTTGTCATCAATTATAGAAAGAGATGTTATATCACATTAAAGTTGCTGCTGATATTCTGAAATATAATTTATACTCATCACTACTTCAAAATGATGATAGTTATTAAACCTGAGATGAAACCCTGTTATTTAAGGTATTAATAAAGTTTATATATACACTTCTTTATTAGTGTCTTAAATAACCGGATTTCATCACAGGTTTAACACATACTTATATGTATATGTATAATACATATATGTATTACATAATGTATATGTGATGGTAAATGTTTTAATAACTGGCTCTTGGTTGCGGGGGGGGGGGTGTCCTGATTTTTAATGTTTGCCAGTTTTCATGGTGTAAATACTCCCATCATGACCACATTTATGCTACCGACATGATATCACTGAACATGGAGCTGGAAAGAAATGTACAGGGTAAGCTTTGACAAGCTGGTGGGAGTGAGCTGGCTCTGGCACCCTGCTACATAGATGTTATCTACCACAGATAAGTTTCTTTAATACTTTGAAAAATGTATCAAACTATTATAGTATACATATGATACAGTATAAGCAGAATCTGTCATAATCCTAAGTATCTGAATCTCTGCATCTAAATACAACATTGTGAGATGGGGTCCACAGGCTTCACCAGACTGACAGAAGGGTCCTTGGCACAAAACAATTAAGAACACTTGTGACTCTCAGAATAATAGTTGCAAAGAGAAATCTAATTAAGACTGTCAGCCCCATGTCCAGATGCTGGCACCCCCAGACACACACACACACAAACACACGCACACTGAATCCTGTTAACAGCTTCCCACTGCTCTTAGGATAAAGCCCAAATCCTTCAGATGACCTACAAGGCTGTGCAAGGCCAAGCACATCTCATCTCCTCTCTCTCCTGCCTCATGCTTTTCATACCCATGGCCCACAACTGACTGAAGGGTAGATTTATAAACGTCGGTCTGTGCATCTCTCCTGGACACCCTCAGCCCCTACCAACGCCACCCGTTACTTGGGAATCTTCTCTGCTGACCCTATGACACACCTCAGAAGCTGGGAATCAGATCCCAAACTCTCAGAGTTGCAGGCTAATGCTGCAGCCTGGATGGCCATGCTATCATACCACCATAAAAAGGCACCCTTGTCCCAGTGGGCACCTCTCTCACCAGGCCACAGTGCAACTTTCTAATGGGTCCCTCTAACACTCTGAGATCCTCTGAATACAGGATTGTTGAGGACATAAAGTTCCCAAGGATTAGAGGAAACTTTCCAATGCTTTCCCCAGAGCTGTGTTATCTTCCTTGCTGACAGGATACCCTCATTATTCCTCCCATTTGGCAGAAATTTGTTTCTTCCCGACTTTAGCAAAGAAAAAGGACAGGTTTTGCCTAATGAGCTGCTGTCCTAGGCCCTCAATCTTCTATATCTCTGTTTATTGCAGGTTACTCTTTTGTTAAACTGTGTGTGTTGCTGTGTACACAAAGAGTTGTCTCTGGATAATGTTTCATTTAAAGAGGAAAAAAATAGGCACCATGTCCTCAGCCTGAAGTGGAAAAGGTTTCCTCTTCCAATCAATGACAAAGGGCTGTCAGCAACTAAGTAATTCGTAATCACTGTTGGCAAACTTGAGACCATGCCGAGACACGGGGCCATGGCAGGCTTCCTCCTTGAGGGATGCTGTCCTTAGTGGATGGGCTTATGGAGAATGAACTGAGGTGTCTGAAAAGCAAGTCTATGTATCAGCTAATCAAAAACCTGTCCCTTTTTTTCTTGACAGGCACCTTATGTGTATCTTGAGAAAGCCGTAAATTGCGCTAATCCACTTCTTTCACTGATGTCCAGAAGGAATTATCTTTGTTAACGGCCTGGTAAATCAGGAGACTTGTTAGTGAAACTGCTCAGAAAATGGATCTTGAAAATGAAAGCTATAATATTTGTCAGATTTCCAAATTCCCTCTTGGGAACGAAGATGGCAACTGTAACATATTTTCTAAATTCCATTACTTTAATACATTTATGTTGCTTGAGATATGGGATGCTAGGGAAGGCATGCACATAAATTAGAGTAAAAACATAAAACTAAATCCACAGATAGATATTATGGCTGTAAATTCAGACCTGATTTCAGGGTCAGTATTCTGACAGATCTCAGTGTCATCACTTACAAGCTTCAAAGATTTGCTCAGCCTCCTTTATGACAACCAGGCTAATTCCTAATGAGAGTGTGATCTTACGCCCCCTCCTCTCCAGGATATCCAAGTCAAGCGACCCCACTGCATCCTCTTCATGAAGAAACTCACTGGCTTTCTGCACAGCACAGGACAGGGCTCAATTGCTCTCCCACCATTTACTAGAAACACTTTCTGGAGGAAAAGAACTCAAGAGGTGCTCAAACTCACTCATGTACTTGAAAAAAAAACTATCATAATGCTTTGGCAAATGTCTAAAGTTTGATGATGTCAAGTACTGGTGATGGTGTGAGGAAACATACACTTTCATACAATGCCAGGGGGGCAGTGGCAGGTGATTGGGCACACCCCTTTGGAAGGGGAATTTGTCAGGATCTTAAAAAATACATATACATACACAGATATATGTTACATACATACAGTACACACATACATACATATGCACATATTCACGTATATATGTATATACTTTTTCACATCTACCTAGAAAAACTCTTTTACATGTACCCTTGAATCCACATGCTCACTATAGGATCATTTTTAACAGTGAAAACCAATAGGGAAAAGACTAAATGAAGTAATTTATGGTAGGCCATGAACATGATATAGCAGTTAAAATGAATGGGGTATTTCCGCAGGTATTAACACAGAAAGGCGGCTAAATTACATTTCAGAGTAAAATGGTAATGCTGTCAACATCTTAGAATAAGGAGAAGGGACAGATTCGGGGTATAGGAGAAGCCTTATTTGTGATTATTTAATTTTTTATTTGCCCTCTTGCTTAAAATCTCAGTTGGGCCATTCACTTACTCGGTGAGTTCTATGCCTCAATATTCTCATCTATGAAGTGGGGACAAATGTCTGTGCCTAACCTGTGCCTGGCACACAGCAGGTGCTCACCAAGCACTAGAAGCTTTTCCCTTCTCACCTTTTCAACATCATTCAATAAATAAATAAATAAATATTTTAATATACTCAAGGATGGAGAAAGAACCTTCTTTCTGGTGGCTTTTCTCATGCTCCTATAATATTGCCTTTTCAATTTGCGTCCATAAGCTCTCCCTACCCCCCCTTTCCTGTCAATCCCTTTTATTTCATCTTTGGCTTGTCTGCTATAAGGATTCAGTTCTGACAGCATTTTGGGAAAGCGTAAGCTATTCAGTGACAATTTTTAACTAAGTGTCTTCACAAAATCAAATGTTATTATATCTGTAATTCCCCAGCAAGTAGACAGAGTAATATCAAAGGCTGTTAGATCTTGCTTAACAGAAATATAGGGAGATGGAGATACTAGAAAATGAGCTCCATTATTTCAAAGAGGAAGAAAGTAAATCATTTCATGCATGCAATAATTCAGCGATTCTAAAAAATTAGAAAAAACAGAGAGAAAGAAGGAGGTTTGGAGTTACCCCCGTCTCACTCCATTTCACAAATGAGGAAACACATGTAAAAATGTCACAGATCCCTCCAAGGTCATGGAGCTAGTTAGCTGGAGACCAGGGTAAGACCCTGGGATTTTTGGCTAGACTCTGTCCTCTCCTCCCCAATTTGTCCCTTGCCTAGAGCTCAGTAAGATATGCGTTCAAGAGATACTGTAATTGGGGAATAGTCTGTCTCCAGTTAATAAGTTGACCCTGGATAATAAGCAATTCCCTTTGATCATTTTAAGGGAAAATGAAAACACTGTTTGAAAATAACCTGAGATACAGTTGAGAATGATGTCTTAAGTTCAGGAGAGCCTAAATAGAATTTGTTAAAATCCTGAAGAAACAATGCTATGGATCTAGTCGCGTTTACTTACCCTTCAACAGTTTTCCTCTACATACAAAATACTTCATTATGGCTTTGGAGGGATAAGATCTTGAGCTTAATTGTTCCTTTTACCCTTTATAAGAAACAGAAGAGTCCACCTGCCGATGCAGGGGACACGGGTTCGTGACCCGGTCTGGGAAGATCCCACATGCCGCGGAGCGGCTGGGCCCGTGAGCCATGGCCGCTGAGCCTGCGCGTCTGGAGCCTGTGCTCCGCAACGGGAGAGGCCACAACCGTGAGAGGCCCGCATACCACAAAAAAAAAAAAAAAAGAAAGAAAGAAACAGAGAGTATCCTTTCTCTTCTAGCAAAACATAAAGCCTTTAGCTTGAGCGTTATACTTGAACCCACGAGGAGGGATCTCCAAGATACCAGGTCAATGGTTTCATCTTCCAGGGACTCTTAGCACCAAAATCAAGGCATGATGTCATTTTTACCTAGATGGTTTTGCTCTTCTATTTCTTCTTTGAAGTTAAGTGTTATCTCCCACTCATCCACTTCAGCTGGGAATCCCGGGCTCTTGATCCCTGCCCTTGCCCTCAGAATCCTCCACTTCTCTCACTCTGCCCTTCGCAGGTACCAGGGAGAGCCCTATCAGTCATGCTGTCCAAACTGCTAAAGTGAACGATCTTCCGTCTTCAACCAACAAATATCAGAAAACTTCAACTCTTCTTTGTCTTCTGGGCAAAAAATTGAAAGTGGCCATTTGTTCCAAAGGATTAAACAAATAAAAGCAATTATAGCAGGTTATTTAACAATCTGGCCAATTGCTGCATTTTTACATGGCATTTGGAACACTGGCCATGTGGATAAATCTGGCATGTCTGCTGTCAGTATAAGCAATTAAAGTCTTTCGTTAAAAAAAAAAAAAAAAAAAAAAGCATGGTCTCTAATGCGAGAGCTTTTATTTGGAAACTAGAAGTTACTTATCATTTGGTCTGAAAACTTTATCAGTCTTGCTCTCTCAAAGACAGCTACTTCCTCTCCTACTTCTAGTTGTCTTGGTTTTCACCCTCCTGATGATTGCTACACCCACATCAGGAAGACCCCACTGGAATATGCTAGAAGATATTATTCTCTGCAAATTTATTACCTATATGCTATGTTCCTCAGTTATATGTTGTCCTTATTTACTACGTCAGAATGAAAGCAAAGCCTTTTGCCTCTGTGGACCTAAAATTTCCCACTGGAGAAACAGCATATTCCACTCATCTTTGTTCCACGTGAGCTCCAAGACCAACATGCAAACAAACTCTCCAGATCTCCCTGCATGGAACTCAACTCTACTCAAGAAAAACAAACAAACAAACAAAACCCAACATTCCAATCAAGCAGGCTGAAAGTTGGGCAGGAATTAAATGAGATCTTCCCCCAGATTTTCTCTGCTCATTACCTCACTTCCCATCATTAATTCCCTCAGGAAAGGGATATTGTTGCTAAAAAGCAGAGAGAGATCAAGAATAAACAAGTTTAAAGTTTTAAACATCTAAGTTGTTTTTGTTGTTGTAAGAGCTTAAGTTTTTATATTTCAAATCCTAAATCTAAAAGGAATCTGGGTATCTATTTTGACTTCAATAGATGTGGAAGAAAGGCTTATGATCCAGGGTACACCCACCTATTGCCCAGATAAAAATCCCCTGGGTTGGAAGGAGAAGGAGAAATATAGATATGGTAGAAGGGACGACGGCATGTCTTCTCTCTGAGCTGCGTTTCCAAGCCCAGGTCAGGAAGGGAGCAACAGAATGGTCCCCACATGCTTTGGGAAGGGACTGAAAGAGCGAAGAGAGAGCTAGAAGATTTACATCACCCTTAAGCTTGGAAGGAGAAGACCGAAGACCAGACAGGTGTACCAACATCTCAGTG
The DNA here is from genome assembly GCF_964270905.1 of Leucopleurus acutus. Taxonomy (NCBI): domain Eukaryota; kingdom Metazoa; phylum Chordata; class Mammalia; order Artiodactyla; family Delphinidae; genus Leucopleurus; species Leucopleurus acutus. The sequence goes on from NC_139162.1 coordinate 5,990,542, forward strand.
GATGCCAGGGTGCCTCCACCCATCAGGCACTGTGGCAGCATATAAGCTCAATAGAAATCAGACAGACACCTGGGGATTTACGGAGATGATGAATGGACTTCGCTTAAGTTTCTACCAACTGGTAGAAAGGGTGATCAAACTAGAAGTGTATGTAAAGTTTTAGAAGACAAAGACGGCTGTTTATTTGCACCCCAGGGTTTGTAGACAGGAGATCAGTACCTTCTCGACACACCCTCATGTCTGTCTGGTACAGTAAAGCACCTCCACATCACACTGAAAATCCTTGCCTTTAAGACAGAACTTAGACACTCCCAGGACCTCCGCCAACAAAAGCACCATTAGAAAACAGCCTATTTGAAAAGTTCCAAATCAGACTCTCACTCAGTCCTCAAATCATGTTTTTATGAAATCATTTTTGACTTTGACTCTAGTTCACAGAATGATATTCCACTTGTCATACTCATATTTGGGCATCTCTCATTGCAGTCTCCAACTATATGCCAACGGCTCTGGTTCCAGCTCATGCACGCCTCCTGAACTACATTTTGTTATCCTGCCCAAACATACTCTTCTGGCATTTTGCTAGATTTTAGCCTCATACATAGGTTTCTCTACAGACAGCTTGAACCAGCCATGCCACTCTGCATAGCTGAGATAAGTCAAGGATTGGATTTGGACAGCTAGAGTATTTAATCATCAAATGAGCAGAAAGGCCAGAAAACACACAAATTTCCAGTTACTTTGGTCTTGAGGGTCAACAATCAACTTTATAATCTAATCGCCTCTCTCTTCTTTGCATGGCCCTTCTTGGGTTGCACAACCAATCTCCTGATCAAGGGCTATCATATCTTGGTCCTAATAGAGGGAAGAATCCATGGAAGTGGTGGCTGAGTGAAGACAGAGGTTCTCCAAAAAGACAGACACAGTGAAAGTGGAAAACAAGTCCACACTCTCTTCTGTGATAACAAACTCTTGGGAATCTTAATGATGCTCCATGCTTTATGTTGGTGGTTTTCCTTTACGCCTCTGGATAAGGAAAGATGGATAGGGTGAGAGTACCAACCTTAGACATATTCTAAGTAAACAACCATGAGTAATTCTGCTTAAAATAGAAGTGAAAATATGGATTTAGGTAAGGTGGGGAAAAAACCAAATTTGAGGAACTGGTGCACATTCTTTGACAACCTTAGACTGTTTTCTTTCCCTGAATGTCTTAATATATCTTCCAATTTAGATACAGCTTTTTAACCCTAAACTGTGCTGACGGGTCATCAATTCGTAGCTTTTTCCTCTCCATTGGCTACCTAATCTGGGGAACAGCATTTAGTTATATAGCTTTAGCACTTATAATGTACCCTGGAGAGCAGGAATAGGGAGGATCCAACCAAATATTGAGTATCTACCATGAGCTATGTCCTGGGCTGGCTGTTTCATATATATCCTGTCCCCAATCCACATGGTGACTCTATATGGCATATATTAAATCCACCATTTTTCCTGTGGGGAAACTGAGAAAGAGGTGTATATAGTACAAACCGTACCCAATATGAATCCCAAGTGTTTTTTTTTCTCTCCTTTTTATCCTATACCACACCTAAAAGGCCTAAATTGATTGCAGGAGCATATGACTTGTTTTCTTAATTTCCATGTTGAAAAATGATGAGAAATTCACATTCTCTCTATATGTTGGCATGAAAAAATTTATTTGAGTCTGAGATGCTCAGAGATCCCAAATAAACATTGCGGTTTGAGTCCTGGGTGCTTCATATTCAGTAACTGGGCAAGAGAGTACCCTGCCTCTTCCTGAATTTTAAGATTCAGAGGAGGTCCGACGAACAAGGATGAATGGGTATGCATTTTTCAGAAAACGAATAATAGTTGACCTTCAAGGATAAAGGAGAATTATTCAAAACTGAGGTCAACTTAAATCTTTGAACTCTAAGTCTCCGTGGTGCTATCCCAGCACCAGGGACCACATCTCTGACAAGAAGAGGGTAGCTGAGCTGAGAGTGATCTAGACCTACCCAAGCTCATTGAGAGGAACTGGCCCACAAGCAGCAAAGCAAACACTTCAGTACAATCTCTGCCTTTTGATAAAGCTGGGAGTGCTTGTGCTGTCTGAACTCCACAGCTGGCAGTGTTTCTGCCTTACAACAGCGCACTGGAGGGAAAAAACAAAACCAAAAAACCCAGGGATCAATGACTCCATCCTCGGGATCCAAATGGATGTTGTGGAGTCTCTGAAACTGCACAGGGTCTTCAATGGGGTTTTTCAAAGTGAGGAGGATGGCAAAGGGTAAGTGCACATCTAAGAAAGATGGGGGCAGAGTCTTCTGTGATTGCTGGGAAACACACGGAACTCTGTTCTCTGGCAGCTTCCAGAACACTTCTCAGACAGGCAAAAGAGGGGGCTAGGCATGCTGCCCGAACATTTTGGTAAGGGTGGCTGTGCACTTCTCCCAGGTCACTCAAAGTTAAATCTGTATCCACCTAGTCATAGTACCTCTGTCCTCATGCACTCTTTTTTTTTTACTTTTCTCCCCAGCTTTATTGAGGTATAATTGATAAATAAAAATCGTACATATTTAGGATGAATAATATGATGGTTTAATATATGTATACATTGTAAAATGATTACCAAAATCAAGTTAATACACCCATTACCTCACATGTGAGGTAAAAACACTGAATATCGATTCTCTAGCCACCTTAAAATGTACAGTCTAATATTGTTAACTATAGTCATTGTGCTGTAGAATAGATTCCCCAGAAATTACTCATCTTAAAACTAAAACTTTGTACTCTTTGACCAACATCTCCCCATTTCCTCCATCCCTATTCCCTGGCAACCACCCCTCTATTCTCTGTTTCTATGAGTTCAACATTTTTAGATTCCATTAAAAAAATGGAATCATGCAGGATTTGTCTTTCTGTGACTGGATTATTTCACTCTAGCATAATGTCCTCCATCTTCATCCATGTGGTCACAAGTGGAAGGATTTCCTTATTTTTTATAGCTGAATAATATTCCGCTCGTGTGTGTGTATACATATTTTCTTAATCCATTCATCCATCAACAGATCCTCTGTCCTCAGTGTGCACTTGCCTAACGTTCATTTCTTGTCTCCAAGGTATGTGACAGGGAGAAGAAAGGTGCAGCCAGAGAGAGAGGATGGGAAAAGGGAGATGAAGCCACAGAGTGAAAATCCTTGTTTCCATTATTGTACTACACCTAAGGACCTATCAATCCCTGAGAGTACCATGAAAATAAAAGAGCCACTGAATCTCTCAACAGATCCCTGTGCCCCTTTTCTTAGCAAATTTTGGGATGGATATCCTCCCCCAGTTTTGCCTCTGCCACTAGGGGTAGAAAAGAGCACTCAGAAAAGCTGTGGAAGCCACCAGCTTCATCAGGGTCAACTCCTAGTTACCTGCAATGCTGGGTGTATTGCCACACCTAAAATACTCTGGTGCACCAGGAGGTAATGCCCCTGGAAGCAGCTCTCAACCAACAAGAGGAAGTGGGTAGATAGATTCCCCAGCTTCCTTGCTCTGTGGGTGGTACAGTTCTAGGGTGTCTCTACACAGACTCCCAGAGGTCTTCAATAGGACTGAGCCCTACCCAACCATGATGGTTACATGACCATCTGCACACAACTTATTGCCTTCCTTTTATTCTCTGTACCGCTCCCTGCTCCCTTAGTGGAGTTTCCTGTAACTTCACAAATAAATTATTTGCACTGAATCCTTTTGTCAGGATCTGCTTTGGGGAACAGAACCTAAGATGCAGGGGGTTGATATGAATGTAGATAACAAAATTTAAAACTGCCCTCTCCCTTGCCCCCATCTACACTTCTATAGAGTCAACATTTCAAGAACTGTTAAACAATTATGGGTTAAAAAAATTACTAGAAATCATTGTATATTCTGTGTATGGGTTAAACACTTTCCTTGATTACTGATATCAGAACATCATGCTATCTCCTCTTTTTGCCTTGAATCAACACCCTGGACTCAACAGTCAAGTATTGTTGACTCAATAGTCAAAAGTAGTAACCTCGTCGTTCTCAACACTGACTGACCATCAAGACTTCACGTCTGCAATCAAGGGCTTGAATCTGCTATTTTCTGTCTTCATAGGAATTCAGGGGGCAGAGAGGTTCCTGAGTTTTTGCACCAGGCTAGAAGTTCCTGGAGATAGGGTGGATTATACAGGGTTTTTCCCCAAAGCATTTGAATCTATAAGAGCTAGAGATCTCTTGAGGAGCATCAAGCCAGGTTAGATGAGCCCACAAAAGGGACAATCATTCATGAACACAGTAGCCAGGTTAATTGGAAATAGGCTAAAAGTATGTTGGGAGATGGGATGGGTTAAAAGATTGAGGAAGAAACCTCTGTGTAACTCTTGGGTGTAACTCATTTTAAGTCACTGTAGGGCACACGGGGAGTCTGAGAGTTTAGGAAGCCAAGCATTATTGGACACTTTCTGTTTCTTACAAAAGACCCAACATACTCTAGTTTCTCAAGAACTAGAAACAAGAACTCCTAAGAAAGCAAATGTAAAAATTTTAACCACTGATCTTAATCTACTCCATAAGGGTCACAAACATGTAACTTTATGCTGCTTTTGAGTTTCAAGACTTCCTATTCCATTTTTTACCCCTGTTTAGTGGTGCAAAATGTACCAAACTGGAGTTAAAAGGAAGAAAAAGAGAATAAGATACTTGAAAATCCACATGCCCAAATAATTGAATACTGACTACAAAGGAGTAAAATAACCAAACTTAACATGACTCTGAATCCCAGAACAAATTTTAATAAGTATGGGATCAGTATTCCTTTGAGCTTTAGGTGAATCCTATTCTTTTTCTTGTATATAATGAGGTGTGCAGCTGCTGAGTGGCATGACCAAGCACAAGCAGTAAGCAGATATATGGCAAATATGGCCCAAATCATGTATCTCTAGCCAGACCCCATTATTTAGGATAATTGTCTGAAATCAGTGGTTCTTAACCTTTCTGGGTCATGAGGCCTCTTGTTAGTGTGATGACATCTTTTGAAACATGTACACACGTGCAGCACTTTGCACACACTTGAACATTGATGGGCCTCCTGAAGTCCATCCCTTAGTATCTGTTCTGTGGATCTCAAGTTAAGAACTCTGATTTATGTTTTGAGGATCATTTGGGGATCTCTTCACTGAAGGGAAGAGTTTTAGAAGTGAAGAGCCACCATTTTGTCTCAAGTTGGCTGAGAAACCCATTTAACTAGGTCCTGATACAAGAGAATCATAGTTTTAAAAGAGCCTGAGCCCCCTGAATGAGACCCAACTTATTCATTCAGTAGTGAAGGGCTTTCAGTAAAGTTATCTAAGATATTCATTAAAAAATAGTGAAGGGCTTTTGGTATAAGCTCAAATTTAATTAACCCAAAATAAATAAATGAAATGCGAGATTTAGACAAGCAAACTTTATCTTATTGACAAGACAGACAGACAAATATGTAATAGTTAATGATCAACCAAGCAGTCTGCCCATCTTTTTATCACAATGGCACCAATCATATCCACTAAAACAAAGGGCAATTTCATTTGTGTGCAGCAGGCAGGTCCTCAGTAAACATCTGCTTAGAAACGAGATGCTCTTTGCCTGCAACAGCACGTCATGATAATGCAGCAGTTTCACTGTTCCTATTTAGGAGCCAATAAATAGTCCAATTCTGGGACTTCCCTGGTGGGCCAGTGGGTAAGACTCAGCGCTCCCCAATACAGGGGGCCTGGGTTCGATCCCTGGTCGGGGAACTAGATCCTGCATGCATGTCACAACTCAGAAGTCTGCATGCCACAACCAAAACGATCCTGCATGCTGCAGCGAAGATCCCGTGTGCCACAACTAAGACCCGGCGCAGCCAAAATAAATAAATAAATATTGGGGGGAGAAAAAAAGTCCAATTCTGACAGCTACACGCCTGGTAGTGAGTCGCCATAAAGCCAAAATCCATAGCATGAAGAAATAGAGACATATAATGGGAATGAAAAATCCACATTCCATTTGGAAAATCATATTCAGCAGCCACCACGCATTTTTTTCCCCAAAAAGCACAAAAACAATCTTTTTCTATTTGAAAAATGTCTCTATTAATTATGGAAACATAAAATCCCACACTGCATCAGAGACTGAATGTGGGAAAATGAACTGAACTGACTTTTCCTCAGAAGGACTGATGGAAATAAATGGGTCCAAATGAATTAATACTAAACAAGAGTTATCCATTTATTTTTCCTTTATTACAAGGTACGATTAGTAATTTTGGAAAAAAAGGCTAAAGTGATGTGTTTACCCTGATAGCATTCCCTTAATGAGAGCTGCTTCTAGAAGCTAATGAGCTTTCATAGCAAACAGCTGGGTACGTCTAGATAGTAGGGTTAAAAGCCCATCTTATGGTAAATTACTCTAGACTCTAATCTGGCAGGAGTAAATGATTTGTGGTCCAAGTGGGGATTTGGTGCCAAGCTCCTAGTTTGGGCTGTATACGATATTTCAAGACCAACTTTCATTTAGTATCAATTTACAAATGAATTATGTGTAAGCAACTGAATCATACAAACAAAAAAACATGTATTAGACTTTTCTTTGATCACCATCTAGCTTTATTCACCTAGTGCTTTTCAAGATACTGAAAAGAACTGGGATGCGGGGGAGGAGGGAATTATTGACTTCTCTTTTATCTCCATGTTTATCTACTGTTCTCTGAGTGGAATTGCTGGGTTTGAACAATTCTAAGAGGTGTGAAAGTGAGTGGTTAAGGGGGGGACTCTGGTGGCAGACTGCCTGGGTTAGAATCCCACCTCTGCCAAGTTCTAAATAACTCAGCTTCCTTGGGCAAATTATTTCACCTCTCTGGGCCTCAGTTTCTTCATCTGCAAAATGAGACTCAAAACTGTGCTCACCTCAATATTAAATAGGAAGATCCATTTAAGCACTTAGCACAGTTCCCAGCACATGGTTCCCCAGTAAGTGTTAGTTATGCTGCTGCTGCTGCTGCTGCTTTGAATTATGAAGAGGACCAGAAGGATACAGAGGGAGAAAAGGATAAATAAGAAGGGGAAGGGCTTCCCTGGTGGCACAGTGGTTGAGAGTCCGCCTGCCGATGCAGGGGACACAGGTTCGTGCCCCGGTCCGGGAAGATCCCACATGCCGCAGAGCGGCTGGGCCCGTGAGCCATGGCCGCTGAGCCTGCGCATCTGGAGCCTGTGCTCCGCAACAGGAAAGGCCACAGCAGTGAGAGGCCCGTGTACCGCAAAAAAAAAAAAAAAAAAAAAAAAAAAAAGAAGGGGAAAAATTATATTTCCTGAGCATGTCTCTGCTGGAAACTGTACCTAATGCCCTCAAATATGCAGATTTGAAGAATGCGACAAAAAAAATAGACACTACTGAATGATATGCACACCCTTCCTGTAGTCTAAACTACAGCAACACAACACGTGGGAGCTGCAAGACGTTGAGAGTGAAGCCACAACCCTCAGACATACAGCAACGAAAGACTCTGGTCTTTACAAGTGACCAGAGTAAATAAAGCCATTTTAAGCGCTCAGTCAACCAGTGTCCTCGTTCATTTGTTTATATCTTTTTTACAAACATCAGATTTAAAGCAGTTACCCAAAAGAAAAGAGGTTCAGTCAGCCTGTTTCCTTGCCTAATGGCCAACTTTTCTCCTCCAACAGTAGACCACAGTTAAGATTGAAAAGAAAAAAACCCAAAAAACAGCACATCTGCAAACACTGAAATACAATGTATAAGCTACTATATATGCAGCTCTGAGACTCTGGCTGATCTTGGAACTTTTTCTGACTCCCAGGCGACATCTTCTGCTATTCCTCCAAATCTCAAATGGGGAGCACCAGTAGGGGATGAGAGGGAGGAAGAAGAGTGACTTTGGGGGATGTATTTCTCTGCCCACACTTTCATAAATAGCCCTTTCATTAAGCTTTCTTCCAATGGCCCAGTTGGAGCTGACCATGGTGTCCCTGCCAGGACCTGGCAATCATCCTAATGGGGCAAAGACCTCCACTCTAGCTGGGGTATGCGTTTTCCAGTACGGCGCAACTCCCAAACCAACCACTGACCTTCTGCCATAGGCCAGTCTGCGGCACTTATGTACAGTAACTACCTGGAATCTGTGGACACTTGTGCTTGTAACCCCTGTCCTGGAGTGGGGAACTGACTTCTAAAAGCAGTGCTGAGTAATTCAGACATTATCCAGCCCACATTAGAAAAGCTGACCTGCATTTATAGCTCACCCCACTATTATCCCTTCAGCCTCACACGTCAATTCCATTTGAAATGATGGTTGGAGAGTAATAACTAGAAATATAATCACATCATCATATTTCAAGACACCCTGCATTGAATGCAGAGCTACAAATTTAAGAAACAGTCCAAGGGAAGAAAGAAAAGCTTTCATCTGGTGCATGAATATTTTAGGTACTGTGGAAAGAGCTTTGAAATCAGACAGACCTGAGTTCTAATATTAGCTTACTGGTTGTGCGACCCCTACTCAAATGCTTAATCGCTTTGATGTTCTTGTGTTTTCCAGATTGGTAACATGGGGACGATAACATTCACATTAAATGAAATGGTATTACAAGAATAACCTGGCATCCAGTGGACAGTCAATGAATGCCAGCCTCTTCTCCTTCATGGTTCCAGATCAAGACATTGAGTCTGCATTTGATTTTACTCCTACTTTAGTCATCAGAGAAAGTTTTCTCAACTCAGAGCTACCTGAGGGAGAAAGTGTCTGATTACTTCACCGAGGCTCATTGATATCTTAAATCTGGGCCTATGATGATGAGCACTGTAGGCACATGAGCTTTGCTCTCGATAAAGCAAGCACAAACCAGCCATAAGAACACCCTTCTCAGAAGGCTATAGTCTCTCTCTGTTTTGTTAAACATCAGATCTAAAGAAATCCTACCACAGGGTAAAACACACACACACACACACACGTACACGCACACACACACACACACACAGCCCTACAGGGGCTCTTGAAAATCTTATCATTATTCACTGGATTCTCACCCAAACGACAGATATACTTTGTAAATTAAATTACGATATGAACTTCAATCTAAATAATATTGTTTTTCCTAAAAAGGTAAATAATTAACAGCATCTCTTTGGGTGGGGTAGAGGAGGTCTCTTTGTTTTCTAGTAAAAAGTCAGCCTGTATATGGGATGGTGATAGGTTTTATGTCTTGAGCTAATTCAGATCCACTGGAGTGATGTGATAAGTCTTCTGAGGTCTTGAGGAGTGCAGTCATGGATTACTAATGTCTGCTCTTGAAATGTGTAAGGGACTGACGTTAGCACGAGTGTCACCTATTTGCTACCTTTGATCCAGGGCTCTGGGCAGGCAACATATTATGGTAATGTCCTTTCTGTGGCTACTGCCGTCCTGGCTCTAAACTTATTCTCGAACTGCCTCTTGGGCTCACAAATGAGCACAGTTGAGTTGTGGATCATACGAGGCCCCAAAAGCTGGGTTCTACCAAATCATGCTTGTAACACACCGTCAATGGCAAACCCGATGTAACGGCAACTGAAAAGCCATCATTCTTTCCCACAGTGAAAGAGAAATTTATAGGAATAGCTATTAAGAAACATCACAATATAAAAACTAGAGCCTTATCTCATCTGGACGGCTCAATTTTGAGGTCAAAATGTGAAACAATGAGAAGTTGCTCCTGCCAAGCACATAGTCAAGGATGAATCAGATCAATGTTCACTGTGCCAGGCTCATTTGGAGGAAGAAAAAGATGACAGGATCCCTGCTCTCAATGGGCATTTGGTCCAGTTGGAAATGGCAAACTCCCGTAGGTGATGGAGCAGGGCTGACATTCAGCCAATATGCACAGACACAGCCATTGTAGAAACACTGCAATACTTCTGTGCCCCTCGGGAAAAGCTGCTGCTCTGAGACCCCTGAGTTCCCCTGCCCTAATGCACCAGCCTTCCTTTGGGAACCCCCAGGACCTCCTTATAATTCAGCAATTAAAGGCTTAATGCTTGTCACAGCAGGGAAGCTCCAGGAACCCTCTGTGGTCACTAGGGTCACTGTCCATTCTGATTGAACCAGGTAAGTATTTTGAATATCACACTTGGGCTCAAGTGTGGAATGCCTGTAAGCCAAAATATCACAAAGTTATATTAACAGTCAAAAGCATGAACTGAAATGATAATTCCTGAGAAGAATACACATGGAAAAATGCACCTTTAGAATGTAAGTATGTAAATTCCATGAGATTGGGGACCATGTCTGTCCTCCCCTCTTAAATCATAGCTCCTAGAGGGCTGCTTGGCCCAAAGTAGGGACTCAGTATCTGGTTGTTCAGTAAAATAATGAATGACATTGGGTTATTTAGGGATTGTGCCCTGGGGAGGTGTTGAAGGGGCTTCTACAATGAAGAGATGAACAGGAATTAGAGAGAGGATTCTAGGTTAAGACTTGGTACCTCCAGGTACCCATGCACTCCCTCCACGCATCCATAGGGCACAGTCTAGGGTTTTAGCTAGTAAGAGAACTGAGCTCACCTGCCTTTGCTACTTATGAGCTCTGTTACTTGGGCCAGTCATTCCACCTTACAGAACTTTTGTTTTCTGTTTGTAAAATGACTCTCAGGGATTAAGTAATAATCTCTATTAGATGTAATCAATGTATGTAAGGAACCTGACACAGAGGAAGCAGTCACAAGGCTGTAAGCTCCAAGAGGGCAATAGGTTTGTCTATGTGGTTCACTGAGTTGCATCTCAGGGCCCAGAAGCATTCTTGAAAAACAGACACAATAAATGTTTGTTCAATGAAAAAACAACCCATATAAATGAATGGTGACAAATTTTCTTCATTGTGTTAAGTGAATAGGAACACAATCTGTTTGGATGCCCTCAAAGTCTATAAGAGATGGAGACTAGGATCCAAGATGGAACCTGGCAAAGAGGGGTCAATTCATGACCACAGCTGTTGTTTTCCTCCTGGTGGGCAGCTGAAGTGGGAATCAGCAGCCCAGAGGTAGACCTTGGTGAGGAATGGGTCAGTAGTGTGGTGGTTAAGCGTAAAGGGTTTACAGATACCCTGCTTGGGTGAGGGCTCTCTATTCCATTATTTATCCATTGTATGATGTTGGGTGAGGTGGTCAAGCTGCCTAAACCTCCTCATCTGTAAATGGGGAGGATTCATGTACTATAGGGTTGGTTCAAACATTGGCAAAACAATGTGGGGCAAGTAGCTAGTTCATGGTAATGGGCCTCAAAAAATGGAAATGGTTGTTATTAGGTAGGGATGCCACTGAGGCACCCCACTTCAGCCCACGAGGCTGAAGTTGGCATGGACCCTTGATGTCCAGTCCACTGGGACAGCTGGCCATGAACTAGGGCAGTCAGATCAGAAGCTAACACTGTCGAGCAGAGCCCAGGGTTAGCTAACTGTAGACAAGAGGCCTCCTCCCCATGCAGCTGGGTGTGCCATATTGGCAAAAGGATTGGCACAGGCCCGTTGGAGATGAGTTTGCAAACCAAATACCAGGAGAGGCTGCTAAGGAAATGCAGAGGGGGCAGATCTGAGACCAGTGCTGGTTTACCTTTAGAATGGAGCAGAGAACACTGAGCACCAGGAGGGGTCAGCGTAACAGTTTTTCCAGACTATCCCACAGCCATGTTTTAGTCCTGAATCTTGGAAACAAATTGCTTTTCCGCCAGCACAGGAGGTAAGAGGGAGTTTACATGTTCTGTGAGGGAGGAATTAAGGCAGAAGAATCAACCTCGAAGGAACTGAAGTAAGAAAAACTGGTTTAAGTTATTCCACAACTTCAGAGATAAAATATCATAACAGCTGTAGTTTTTGAAATATTAAAGCTGAAGGGGTATTATATTTACAGGTAAGGTATGACAACACAACTATTCATTTCAGTCAAAGAGAAATTAAGCTTGCATTTGAGAAAATGGGTTTGGATTCAGTATCGTCAAATATTTTCTAAATTAAGAAAATGTGCTGGGTGCTACACGGGTCAGATGTGAAACTGTCAAACAATTATTTTATGTTGTGTATCCGTCAACCCTAGCAGCTTGTCACTGAAGGGAAATATTTGAAATGATTCTCCACCCCACTCCTAGATTTCCATCTCAAGGGAGAAAAAAAATAACCTCTTTGATGTTTAAGTGATTTGAAGCTGATCAACAGTGTTCTCAAGAACAACGAAGAGGATTATGAACTGCTGAGTTGCTTGGAGGGTCTATAGCCTAGAGTTCCCTTCCCAGATTCTCCCAGTTAAAGGCTGCCCTCACTAAAGGAGTTTTGCAGACAATTTTATCTGGAATATTTCAACCCAATGAAGGCCTGATGTCTCCTGATAGACCGACTAACTTAGAGCCACTCACCACTGCCCCAGGCTGTCCCTTATCTTCTTTAACGTCATGAGGAACCACTCTGAGAGGCCCATCTTCTGCTTAAACAGTTGCCCTGTAATGCTGCCATCTCTAAGCCTTCTAATCTCTTTCCCTCTGAGGCCGTTCACAGAACTAAGAAAAGGTTTGGGGAGCAGCCCTGTTGATTCCAAGCATCCTCAGTAGCACAGAAATCTACATAACAGACAAGAGGAAGGAGGCTGTGGAGAAGGAAATGAGTGATACCAGAGTTTGCTCTGCTACTACAATGGGCATAAAAATACTTTCAGGGTTTTGATTTTTAAATGATGTGGCCCAGTAGGGGTTCACTGAACACAGGGCAGAGTGACACAGAAGTAAGAATAATCATTCAGGAGAACGGTCTTTGAAACTTGAGGTACCAAATTCAATTGGATAATGAAACACTGGGAACTCCACAGGGTACTTTTTCACCTCTATAAAGAATATTCAATTAAATGCTTTTTCATTTGGACAGGAGGGGTGGGGCTATTTTTTTCCCCTCTCTTTTCCACAGAGTGTGTCTTCTTGGCTTCTGGCCCCATTTTTTCCCCCTGCTTTTTATTGCCTGTATTTACTCCCCATCACGAGCCACAATGCCCACACACCCTGCTTTCTCACAGGTTGATGGAAATCCCCCACGTTGCCCTTGGAAATGGTCATTACCAAGGAGAGATACAATGGCTTCGCTAGGTGATGCACTGGTGAGGCTTCCAGAGGCTTCTGGTGCCTCCATTTCATGGGCCACTTGCTTAGCTGCTGGTGAAATGCCTTAGTGCTATGAAGGCTGCATTTAACTTAGCCATCTGGGAATAACTCCATCAGGGGCAGATTCAGATCCAAAGTCAAGACACCTTCCTGGCCAGAATGTCATCCTGTCCCACACAGGGGAGCAAGAGTGATTTCCTGACGCAAGAGTCCAATGCTGTCGTCCCTCCCTTAGGAGCGCTTGGGAGCCCTTGGGAGTGTGCCATGCATTAAATGTGGACTTTCTTACAAATCAATTAACACTTGGCACTTTATAGTCTGGAATGATGTCACATGGCCTGTGTGTAGTCAGGTATTGGGTGATGATTTCAAAATTAATGGTTATTGGACTAGTAGAGGTATACATTTCTTTCCTGGAGTGTGAGAAGATAGGAGGAATACAAGAAATGAATAAAAGGCTCCTTAGAATGGGGCCACGCAGCCAGTTCAGTTCAACTCACCCTGATTGAAGGTCTACAGATAACAGCCTTGATGCTTGGCGCCTGGTGCTCGGTACAGTGGCATATAAGGACAGTGTTGGTCTCAATGGTATTATAGTCTACTGGAGGGAGCAAGGATCTTAACACTGGAGTCAGGAACTTGAGAGACCTCATAATGGTCCTCAGGGAGGGCAGAAACGTCTAGAATTGTTTATAAACAGAATTGGTACAAATAAGCATATGCACACCTATGCACATTTTTCTGGGTAATAGATCCATGATTTTATCAGATTCTAAAACTACCATCTACTGACCTAGTATCTTTTTGCTTTGTATTCCGCAAGCATGTGAGAATGGGTGTTGAATAAATGAATGGTGGTTGAATTAGTAAGCGATGATTTCCACGTTGGACAGGGCACATGGGCCGGCCTGGCTGTCAACGGTCCTGTGGTTGCAGGACAGAGAGGTGGTGGAATCATCTCTTATCTAAGGGTGTGAGTATAAGAAGTCAAGGCATTGAGGCACATTCAGAGTTGAATGGCTTTTTGTATAAAGAAAACTAAAACTGAGAAGAAGGTCACAATAAGACCTCCAAGCAAGGAGAGGCTGCATAGGTCCTTCAAGCCAGAGCAGGTGCTAAGTGGTCGAAGGAAATAGAGATAAATGATCAAGAGCAATAGGTCAAACCACACAGGTAGGAGGGCAGTACAGGAGGATGGTGGGTGATGAAGACTTGGGCAGGGGTCTGAAGGAGATTCTAAGAGCTTGGGCTGGAATCAGCCTTAAGTTCCAATCCTGCCTCTACTTTTTGTTGGCTTCTCTTTGCTTAGTTTCTCCAGCTGCAAACTGGAACTGTAGCACTAACTCCTCGAAGGATTATTGAGAGGGATAAATGAGAGAACTCACACAAAGCACACAGCTACTGCTCAGAATAGGGCTCTGATTGGATTCTAGGGATGGGCTGGATCCCCTTACAGGGCTGCAATTAGAGTGTACACTTGCTACCATGGTTTGATGCCACTTAAGTGTTCCAAAAATCTGTTCACATTCATTTCTTTCTCCTCTCCATTCTCACTCCTCGTATGTGGCTCTTGCAAGGTACTGCCTATTATTAAACTAACTTGACTCTTTCCTTGTATAAATCAAAGCCTCCTCATGTGAAATTTCTCCATTGCCCTTTGAGAAGATGATTACTTCCGTGATAGGGAATTATTAGGACATCCGATGAGGGAGAAGAATGCTCTCAACTCTCTATTTGACTGCTCTCCCTCTCCTTCACTACCATCCTCTCTGCAGCCCCCCAGCCTTGTACATTCAGCCTGTATTGCGTCGGTTCTCTGCACCTTGGCAATTCCACCCACATGCAACCGTCCTCGCATTGTCCCCAGTTACAGTCTTCACCAATTCAAGTGAAGCCACACACATTTATTATCCTGTAGTTTCTGCGGTTCAGGAGTCCAGTCACAGTTTAGAGGGGTTCTCTGCTTCAGGTCTCACCAGGCTGCCATACAGGTGTCAGCTGGGGCTGTGGGCTTATCAGTTGCTCACCTAGGGAGGGATCCACTTTCAGACTCCCTCAGGGTGTGGGCAGAATTTGTCTCCTCAGGTGGTAGAACCAAGTCTCTGTGCTCCTGCTGGCCACTGGCCACAGCTGTTCTTCACACCTAGAGGCTGCCCATAGGCCCTTTCCCTCTTCACTCTCTCTCCCAACATGGCAGCTTACTTCTTTAAAGCCAGCATGGAGAGTCTCCCCAGTCTGCTGAGTCTAAGATAACAAAATGTTATTACAGAAGTGACATCCCATCTCCTTTCCATATTCTGTTGGCTAGAAGCAAGTCATAGATCCTTCCCACACTCAAAAGGATGGAACTATGCTGGGTGTGAACATCAAGGCCAGAAATCATGGGCACCACCCTGTCTGCCACAGGTACAGGCTGTGCTTTGCTCTCACTTACTTGACCAAAGAATCCTTTTGTGAGCCTACTGATATGCCAAGAAGCCCTGTTTGAGAAATGTTAAAGTATTCAGTATAATTACACATATTATATTCTCCCAATGTATTTTATAAGGGGTGTGTGTGTATGTGTGAGAGAGAGAAATATAATTTTAAACTTCACTGGTCAGTAAGTCAGCACCCACCTAGAACTTCAGGAATGTCTCGATGAAGAAGCAACCCTTCATGTCGCAGTGAGCAGTAGCTAAAGAAGGAATATTCCCCTTAAGCAGAAGTGGATGCTGTTCTGAGACAGTGGTTGCCGAGACTGGGAAACACCTATTTATTGCCTCATCACCTGACTCTCCCCAGGACTGTGCCCCCAATGCCTGTCCACAGAGAGGAGACACTCTCTGTGCAGACTGGTCAGAAATGGAACCTGTGATTGGAACCTTAGATACGGTGGCTCTCAGATTCTGAAGACTGGCCTAGTGATGGCCTAAGAGACTTAAAATGTGAAGAAATCATTTAGACCTGTAGGCTTTGCTCAACAAAACTCTATTTTTCAAATAAAATATTACTTGACACTCTCTTTATTAAAACAAAGAGTGGACGGCTATGGTAGAACAGGGGTGTCCTGCCCACTGGAACTTCCAGTTGCCCCCATCTTTATGCAAACCGGAATGCCCTTCAGAACTATTTCTCCTGCTTAGCTTCCTCATTATAAATTGTGAAGAAAAACTGAGCACCCAGGAGGTGAAGTGTCCTGTCAAAGCCATACCACCAAGTCTAGACCATGCATTCTCAGGATGCCTCCTTGATATAATGCAGAGTGATCCTTAAAGGTGAGTTCTGTCTCCTCACAGGGTACAATGGCCTCTCCACCCTCCAGCACTACCTTAAGAAGACCCTCCCTCATGAGCTCACAATTGCTGTCATTAACTCCCACCTGGAGGAATCAGATTGAACTAGCTCTTTTTGTAATTAAACCAGAGGAGCACTTACATTTTGTGACATCTCGAATTTCTGTGAGCAACTGAACATAGAAACTGAAGGACAAATGCTTGCCTCCCAACCCCTCCAAGACAGCCTACGGGTGGGGTGGAGAGTGAAATCCCCAGGACGGATGGGAGCAGGCTGAATGTGGAGCTCCTCACAATGAGCATTAACAACCGGAATCTAACCTGAGCTCCTTAGCTCTGTGGAGGTTACAAGAAATAGTGAGAGCAGCAAAAGAAACCTCCTTTGGAACCCAGGGAATTCCCAAAAGGAAACACACAATTGACAGCCTGGAGGGGGATTCGACCTGGAAGCTGACCTCTACCAGTGCCCCAGCCCTGCCCACGTTTTCACGAACACTCTCCCACAAAAGTTGATCCAAAGGCTTAATGAGCTAAAAGGCATTAAGAACCGTGCATGTAAATAATGCCACAGATTCTTGCTTCTTTAATTGGATGCAAATAGCATCACCTGGGCTCCACATCCCAGGATCCGTCCTGCTCTTTGTCACGCGGCACTCTAATGCACCCTGTTCTGAAGAGCCTGGCAGGAGAGGAAGACGTTAACTGTGAGATCTGCTGGCTTCTGCCAAATTCACAAACGCTGGCAGCTAAGCCTATAGATATAATGAGGGATAATTTCATGCAAATTCTCTGTGCTATTCGCTGAGCTCCAAGATTAGAGATGTCAGAAAATGTAAGTGCTCCTCTGGTTAATAACACAAAGAACTAATTCAGTGTGATTCCCTAAGCTGGGAGTTAAAGAGCGTGAATGTGAACTTGTGGAGGAAGGGTCTCCAGGTGATGCTGAAGTGGGCCAAGTGTATGCAAAGGCTGGGGTACCTGGTGAGGGAAACAGAGCCTCCTTATGAGGGTCACTCTGAATCACACGGGGGTGGGCGTCCAGAGGTTCACGTAACTCTCGGGGCTATCTCTCATGGACTTGCTGGAAATGTGGGCAGATGTAATGGGCAGTAATAAGCTTACACTGCTGCTTGTAGAGGATTGTTCCAGGTCAAGCCAAGGCTGCAGGGTTTGGGAACAAAATATGGAAGACATATGTACAAAGGACATGCCTCACTCCTCTTCCCCTTTTAAAAGAGACACTTGGTTCCTAGATGCGTCTCTCCTAGTTTCCTGGACACACATTTTTCCATTTTTATATGCCAAAGGATATTTGGTCATAGTCTCCAGAGGGCGCTGACTTTTATTCAGGGTACTTCTTGGAGATAATTTTACATCTTGTGAATGGCATGTAGCAATAGAAAGCTTCCGGGGAAAAGGTTACTCCATTCTCCTATTTATTGTGTCCTAGCTATAGCACAGGGATTATGTGTCAGGCTTTGGATTTTCAGATTTAACTTTACAGGTTATCCTGAAGTATCTAAGACAGTTTTGAGATTAAAACACACACCCA
Organism: Leucopleurus acutus; assembly: GCF_964270905.1. Lineage (NCBI taxonomy): Eukaryota > Metazoa > Chordata > Mammalia > Artiodactyla > Delphinidae > Leucopleurus > Leucopleurus acutus. The sequence continues at coordinate 6,008,535 of NC_139162.1, forward strand.
CACACCCACACACACACACACACGTCCTCCCTCTGGTACCCTCCATACAGTCACAGGAATAGACTTTGATTCCTAACTTTTCTAAAAGAAAGATAAGAAATCGTCATCAATTGAGAATCTTTATCAGTTATCCCATTTCTAGAATAGAATGTAACACTGGAGACACACAAATCTCCAGCCAGAGAGTATATGTTCTTAGAATCAAGAGCGTGATTAATTAGTCATCTTCCTGGAGGCTGACTTAGGATTTGGCTCTGCCTCCCCAACTGGCTGTGAGATCCCGTAGAAACTCCTTAACCTCTCTGGGCTACAGATCTCTCTAATCAATTTAGGATAATAATTCCTACTTCTTAGGTTAATATTGAGGATTGAGTGAGGTGATGCATATGTTTAACATGTAATAATTGCTCAATAAGTAGCACCTAAGCCATTTTTGGTTGGTCTACATGATTAAAGCCCACAGCACAGATTTATACGATGAAAGTCTTTGCACATAGCATGTACTTAGAATTTTTCTATCATCATCAGGTATCAACCCCCGCCCCATCACACCTTTGCAATGGCAATTTCTTCCAAATAATGTAATGAGGCAAATGGGACACATTTTCTGTTTACTCCCCAGGATATATGTTCTGCTGTCTTTTTTAGTTTTGTTTTCCACAGTGTATATACCAGTAGATTGGCCACATCCAGCTAGACAAATGAGTAAGCTGAAGAAGTCAGATTCATTATTTACAAACTTTGGAGACTCTGTTTCCAGAAGAATTCCATCTACAGATATTTACCTTGCCCAGCCTGAGACCAGTTCAGTGGAGAACGGTCTTTAGTAATAAGACGGTGGGTTCGTTTTGTCTATTGAGATAAAGAATCTCTTTACAAGTGAATCGTGTTTTATTTTATGGAGCTATCTCTTCCAAATAAGTGGAGCTATGACTCACTGGACATTATGAATCCTCACATGGTGCCTACCGCTGTGGATGTACAAGTCTCTGAGGCCATGCACAAGTGAAGCATGTTTTACTGCTAAGTATTCACAACACTTGTCCAACTGCCCTTGAAAATAACAGTTTTCTGATTAGAAGGAGCACAGATACATTGCAAGCAAGCCCTCTGGCATAGATGTTTCCAGAAATGAGTTTACACATTTTCAATGAGAGAGTATCAGTTTTGTCCCACAGATTATCCTGAAATATCTAGGATGGTTTTTGAGATGAAACACACACACACACACACACACACACACACCCCTCCTCCCTTCATCCCCCTTCATACAGTCATGAGAATACGCCTCGATTCCTAACTTTTCTAAAAGAAGGAAAGAAGTCATTGTCAATTAGGAATCCATGTGTGGCTTTTACTGATTACCAAAATTTTAGAATAGAATGCAAGATTATAGACAGCTGAATCTTGAGCCAGGCGGCATATGTTATTAAAATCAAGAGCATGATTAATTAGTCACTTACTTGGAGTGATTTATCTTGTACCTCTCTCCACTGGTGTTGGAATTGCCTGCTGTGGATGTCAGGTGTGCCACTCTATTATGAATGCTAATCAAAGTCCACAGAAGTGCAGACTGAGGGTGAATTTGAGCTCTACCAAACATCTATTTAAAAGAGCTGACTTTTATTAAATAGGCCTGAAGTCAAGAAGCCCATAAAACTACAGAGGAAAAGGATAAACCAGTTATGGCTAAGCTGTCTCACTCTTAAATGAGCCAAGTGTCAACCTGAGGCTGCCTACCTGGGATCCCGGGGCTGTCTTCCTGACTCATGTATAGATAAGAGTCCCATCTCTTCACTTCCCACACACTTTTCCAAGCCATCCCAGTTCTGTCCATTTCACCTGCCAGCCCCCTAAACCAAGCACCCCATCTCTCTCCTGAAAGACTGCAATAGCCTCCTCACACTACCTCCATTAAGCAGAACAGATTTTTGAAAACCGTAGTTGATCATACCACACTTTTTCTTAAACCCATCAGTGGCTCCCCACTGCTCTTAGAAAGAAGCCCTTAGTCTCTGACTCAGCCCATGAAGACCTCTTCAATCTCACCCCCACCCACCTCTCCCGCTTCATTTCAAATTTCTCTCTGGCTGTTTCAATGTGCATCAGCCCCACTGCCCTTTTGGAGGGGTCTAAAATGTTTAAACTTCTTTTCTGCCTCACGACTTTTCACTTGCTGGTCCCTCTTCTGAAAATGCCCTTCCGCCATGACCCAGCCTGGCTGTCTTTCTGTCTGCCCGTCTGTAGCTCAAAGGTCACTTCTTCCCAGAAATCTTCCTCTTTCCCCTTCACCTCTCCCTAGAGATAGTTACCAGCTCTCATGCTGCCCTGTAGTTTTCCCATGTAGCCCTTATCAAAATTGTCATTACCATTTTACAATTTTTTTCTCCTTCCCTGTATCCTCAGTTCCTAGCACAATGCAGTGTTCACAGCGGGCCCCCAATAGGTGAGGGGATCAAGCAACAATGATGAAAGCCGTGTGTGGGGGGACCACTAGCTGCCCAGCCAAATCAGGGCTCCTTTCTTCCTGAGCTCACAGTTGGACTACATTTCCCAACCTCCCTTGCAGGTAGGTGGTCATGTGACTATGTGAGGAGGATATGTGCCACTTTTAGGGCAGACCACAGAAACCTCCCTGGGAGCAGCTCTGTGATAGTCCTACTTTCTGGTGGACTGGGATATTGATACATTGAAAATGGCAGAGCCACCCACTGGCCTGGGCTCCTGAATGACTTTGTGGAAGAAACTCTCAGACCTAAACTGCTGGCCCAGAGCTGTTGTGTGAGCAGGAAATAGTGTGTGCTGTTAAAGCACTGAACTTTCAGGCTCAATCTGATACTGCAACTTTGCCCCCAAATTAATACATTAGGGTACTAATACATAGGATTTCAGGCCTTGAAAATGAGTGAAAAATTGTTACACCACCCCCTTACATACACATATACATGCTCACACCTCCATAAACATATATGTGGATCCCACGGAGGGAGAAGAAAAAAGCAAACTGAATTTCTGACAAAGTACAGTATTATGAAAAGAATCAGTATTTAAAAATTTTTTCTATCTCCATTTAATTCTTTCCCTCCTCTGCCTCAGTCTTTAATAACTAAGACTAGTCTGATTATTAGTGTTTCTTTATAAGAGAGCTGCCACTGCCTCTTACCTTTCTCCTTATCCTTACTTGTTGCCCTAGTGATTCCATATAAAGCCCTGGGTATGGAGGAACCCTTACAGTTAGACAGGGAGGATCTCCCAAAGCAGTAAAAAATTAAACAGTTTTCTCACTGAAGTTAGAACGTCATCTAGCAACCAGTTCTATTCAGCTTTGCCCCTAAGACAGTTCAGGGATAGAAAGAATCACTAGACAGATTTCTCAAACGAATAAGAAGTTCTCTCTGTCCTTGGGGTTTCTGTCTAGTAATCTCAGGGCTGGGCCCCCACCTCCTGGAGGTTGCCTCTCTGTGCCCTCACAGCCCAACCTCCGACTCAAGATGAGAGAAGGGCAGGTTCACACAGAGCTTTGCAAGCCTCTGCTGAGCACGTTAACCTAGCTGAGCTGATGACAATGCAGCCACTTAACCACCAGCACAAAAAGCCTGATCAGTCAGCTGGCGGCAGCTTCCTCGCCAGGAAGCCCACCCCTTCCTGCCTAGCCTTCCTTTGTCTATGGAAACCTCTGTACGTATTAGGAGCACCTGCTCATAGAGTTGTGGGGCCTTTGGCGCTAAAAGGGAGGAACGGAGCCCTTTTTGGCTCTGGGTATGGATCTCCCATGCTCCTGGTTCTGCCCATTTCTTCCACAGGAAATGTCCCTTGGTGCCAACCCTGCAATAACGGAACGGAACATTTTCTCACACAGAGCCACACCTGTTGTCAACAAGCATTTGCCTCCAGCCTATTTAAGCTCATGGGGAAAGGAGACTGTGTGAATCTCGGGCATTTTTGGCAATGCTGGGCCCGCAGCACCTGGGAAAGCTCCACAAAGTCTATGCTTTTGTTTGGGAGGTGGAGTTATCCCTGGTAACAGCTGCTATGTTTCAACAGAGACCGAGGCTACTGGGAAAGGCATAAAGGCCTTGCACAGACCCCTTTGGCAGAGCTGAGTGCCAGGCATTTGGAGCTGACGGCAGCTTGTACCTGTTAGGATTCCTGCAGACTCATCGGCAGCAGGAGCAAAGCAGAGAGAAGGTCAGAGGCCGGCATGTGATTTGTGATGGAGCTGATTTTGTTGTATCGGTTTGGTTTTGGTCAAAGATGTCCTCAGGCAAAGTTATGTTAAGCGTCTACATTGATTGACTATAAATTTACATTTTTGTCTGTAACCTAAGATGTATTTATCCGCTTATAGTTCATTTGTTTATCACTTCATCCATCCATTTGTTTATTCTTTTCTCCTTTCCTTCATTCAGAACCACAGGCCCATCCCGAATCGTAGTTCTTTTGATTGACTCCCTGAGGCCCTACTTCAGTTTCCTTCACCTGCCTGGTGCCTTAATAATACCTCCATAATGTCCACTCCCTGGTTGGGTCCCCACGTAAATATGAAGAGTTCTACTGAACAGCAAACTGATACTCTTAGAGAGAACTTAGGGCCTGGGCATTCATCCACTGCTCAATTCCCTGTTGTCATTTTCCCCACCCCAGTAGTCACTCCCATATTTACCATGTGTAATGTTATAGTTCACATATGCACACCCTTTTTTGAATCATTCAAAGTAGGCCAGTCCTTCTTGAGAATTCCCACAGCAATATGGCATAGTTCTCTATAGTTGTACTCAGCATTTTACTATGTAATTTTTGGTTTAGGACTCTTGTATGATATTATAAGCTCCTTAAGGACAGAACTGTGACTTATGTGTCTCTTTACTACCAATGCCTAAAGGCTTGATAAATGTTTGTTAAATTACTTTTTAAGGATGGGTGGTTGTATGGATGGATAAGAGTATACTGATGGATGAGAGGGTAGGTGAGTGGTGGATGCATGAAAGGATGAATGGATAAATGGATTTATAGGTAAATAGGTGGGTAAATGGGTGGATGGATGGATGGATAAACGGATGGATGACAGATTAATGGATGGGTGGATGGATACAGGATGACTGGATGCTTGATGAGTGAGGGTGAGTGGGTGGGTGGGTGGGTGGGTGGCTACATGAATAAATGAAGAATGACCTCAACCATTAGGGTGCCAACATGTACAATCAACAACATCACTTACTTCCAGTAAGATAATCTCCAACCATTAATCCCTTAAGTAAACTCACAAACCCTAAACTGTCGGCGAGCAAAACGATAAGCAGGCCCCTTGTGGCCGGTATTCCCCAGAGTCGAAGGAATATGGAGAATGCTCTAATTTCCGCCTATTGGCCAACTGGTGAAATGTTTCCCTGTGGCAACCCAACAGCATTGCCCTGGCAATAGTCAAATCTGTTCCATTACCTTTTATAAAATAATTTCCTGAATATTAAAACTGCCCCTTTTTTTCCTTCAGAAATGATACCTAAAATGAACCTAGAGGCAAACTGCAGAAGATACCCATAAAACAAAAACTGACACCGAGGGAAAAAAGGGAGTCAAGCCCAGAACCGCCTCCCTTCCCAGGCAATCCTCACAAAGCAGTCCCTTCAGACGAGCAGGACAAGAGTTCTGATTCTCACTCGCCCAAACGTGACCCTGTTTCAGAGCCACACGGCTTTCCTCGCTCCAGTCCATGGTTAGTCAGAAAATGGGAGAATATATATATTCAGCGACTGCCAAATGTAGAATGAAACATAACCCTTGTTTTTGTGCGTTGGTTTATTACGTTTTTTATTACTACTGCTGTGTTATAGATGTCTCTCCTTCCTCCAAGGAAACAATAGAACAGTGAACCAGTTTGAAAGACAAAAGCTGTCAGCTTGGATAAAATTAGCCTGTTTTATTTTTTTATTAAAAAAATAGGAAGCTAATCATGTCAATTGTAATTTTAGTTATTTCTAATGTGAGTTTATTAAACCATGAATTTTCCCTTGAGCCAAACTAATGACGACTATTAGGTATGCTCTTTTATTTTAAACGATCAAATATTCAATGGAATAAGATGAAAATTATAGATAGTGATAATTACAAAATGTCAGCATCACCTGGAATCAATTTACTAATATGTCTCCTCGGGTGTGGAGGAGAAGAATCACTTTAAAATGAGCAGAAGGCACGTTGCATGGGCTGCTGTCATTTATCCTTTGGGGACTGTCACGACTGAATATTTATATCCCTTGCTCCCCTGCAGTTGTTTCTCGCCTGCTTGCTACACCCTTTATCAGACAACAAGGGAAGGATTGGCAAGGAGAGAGAACTCCACCTCCTTGAATCCCCAGGTCCTTCCCTGAATTTTTGCAGGGGAAGTGGAGACAGAGCTTTCAAATAAACCAATTCTGTTGTAACCACTTGGAGTCTATATCTGTGTTTTTCCTCTTAAATATATAGTACTGGCCTTCCCTTCCCCCCAGTTCCTGCAAATGAAAAGGGAGCAGGAGATTGTGTGATTAGATATATTGCAAGAAACGTTGCTTGATTTTAAATCAAGCTTTCAGCTGTGCCTCTTTTGTTTAGGTAAATCACCGATGTACCTGAAATCATGGGCAAAAGGAATTTGCTCTTGGCACAGAAGGGCAGTGACTGCAGCCCCTATGGTGTACCTGTCAGGGAAAGGTGCAGCTAACATGATACACATGTACAGATGTGTTTGGCTCTTCAGGGGAATGATCGATTTTCCAGGGCTGTCAAAGGTACCTGTGTGACAAGACAGGATGAGACCCATGATGCTCCCCCTGCCTCTTTTCTGCACTTAACCTCCCCCAATATCCTTCTGCCACCATCTGCTACACAAAAGAAACATGAAGGTAAACACACACTCACACACAGACACACTGGGGCACTGCATCCCCCAGTCTAAACAACTCCAACAATTTGGTTCTGGTGGGAGAGAGTACCCGGATAAACGCCCAGAGTAAGAGCTGGTCGGTTACGGGTAAACTTCTAGGTTAGTTTAAATCCTTATTTCCCATTCTTTCTGGCTTTCTTTCCTCCCTCCTACAGCCTCACCCTTTGGAGCTACTGATCATCCTTCTACATCCACTCCCAAACTCTCTCTTCTGCACAATCTACTTTAAATTCCTTTTGCAACCAAGTAAACAATCATTCCTCCTGAACACCAGGGAATAAGGCCTGCTGTGCCAGCAGCCTGATTTGACAGTGACCCTTGGACTCTGAACAGGAATTCCTGGAGCAGCCTCTGCTCTGTTCTGGGTGGATAGCTCTGGGAAGCAGCAAAGTGCAATGGTAGAGATATAGATTCTTAAGCTGGACTGCTTCCTACCAGCTGTGTGACATTGCACAAGTCCTCAACTTCTCTGTACCTCAGTTTCCTCATCTGTAAAATGGATGAAATTATACCTACCTCCTAGGGGTTAAATTTTTCAAGTGCATAGAATGGAACTTAGCACACAGTGTTTTTACATTTTTATTACACTAAAAAATAACTTCTAATAAGCTGATTACTCAAGCCTCACCCTTCCCCCTCCCCAGTCTTTACACTTCAAGGTTCCCTTTCATGTCTGCTACAAAGCCCAGCACCTTTCTTCACTCTCTGGGATCTCAACATTTCCATCTAAGATTGATTAATATACCCAACTATCCCCAGGGCTGATTCCTGATCATTCTCTTTTCTCAGACCTACACTTGTATTTAAAACTATCCCAGGATTCAAGAACAAGGATAGTTCGGTCCCTGAGACAGCCAGTCTAAGCATTTTAAATCCACTGTTGAAAAAAGGAAGGGAGGTGGTAGTCTTTGCCATGTCTTATGTTTGGAAATGATTAAATATGGGTTTCTATTGCCTGTGTGCCCAAAGCATAAAGCTGTTGTAAATAACTAGGGCTCTGGTTAGATCTGAATTCAAATCTACTAGTTCTAGGCTTTAGTTCTGTGCAGTGTGCTAGGACACTTAGTTCTCTATCTTTACTCCAGCTGGAAATGGAACGTCCCACCTCTCCTCTGACAGAGGAAAAGCAGAATGAAGTCGCCTCACCAGTTCTGCTTTCCCAAGGCCGTTCCTCCTTGGTGTTTGATTATATCTTTAAATACCAGATGTTTACTCTGGAAAGAAAACCAACTCCATAGTCAACCCATGTAGGTACAATGAAAATAGAAAACAGGACATGGATTTAACTTCCTCATTCAGTTAAAACCAAATAGATTCTTATGGGAAAAGAAGGTTCATATGTGCAGGTTGTGTATTATTAAATTGGCCACTATGTCCATCTGGTCCCTTTGTGTGTCCCCATTTACTAGAGTAACGTATACACATTCAGAGACTCCCAATAAGCATGGCCGCTTCTTAAAAATAATAAAGGGCTCCTGCTAAGTGAGCGCCAACTTTGCGCTGCACATTTTTGCGTACAGGTTTTGATATTCTCGCAAAGGCACATGGAATAAATCCTGCCTTTTCCTATTGCTCTCTTCACACTTCCATCCATTCATGGAAAAAAAAGCCATCAATATGTGTCTCAAACAGAATCTAGTCTAGGAAAAGCCAAAGCATATTTCCTTCAGCAGGCACCCAAGCAAAGAAGGAAGGCACTAATGTTGAAAGGATCAAGTGTGTATCTGGCCCTGTGCCAGGCGCTTGTTTAGTGGGTCTCAGGGAGGCTGTGAGGTGTATGAGTTAAGGTAATTGGCTGAGAAGCCAAGCTGCCTGGTTTTTAATCCCAGCTCCACTGTTTACTAATTTACTAGAGAATATCAAGCATCTTACTTAACCTCTCTGTGGCTCAGCTTCCTCAGCTGATGCAACAGATCTTAAACACTCGGCTCATCTTGCTGAGGAATCAATCAATGTTAGTGATCTTACCCTTGACATAGCCTGTGAGATGGGTATGATTCCACTCTGTTTTGTAGATGAGAAAAGTGAAGGTAAGAGAAGGCAATACTTCCCCAGGCTCATACAGATGGTAAGTGACAGAACTGGAATTCAAACTCATTCACGATTGAATCCAAAGCTGTGGCTACTGTAACTACTGAATTATGAAGCTCTGCTGAGTCTCCTGTAGGTGATGATAATAATGACCACAAAATGGCTATTTCCTGTGTGCCAGGTACTGTCCTAAGAGCTTCACATGCACTTATCTCATTCACTCTGCATCACAACTATATGTAGTAGGTGTAGTTTCCATTCCCATTTGACAAATGAGGAAACTGAGGCTTAGAAAGGTTAAGCAATGTGCTCAAAGCCACATATGGGTGGTGGAGACGTCTAACGCCCACCATACCCTGCCCTGTTCTCCTTCCAGGCACCTGGGAGGATTACGATTCCTAAGACCACTGGGCAGAGCCCTTGAGGCGTTCTAGTTCATGGGCTGTAGGCAGAAGTGACCCGTTTCCTTTCCAAGTCAAAGCATCTCCAAGGAGACTTTCCCCGATGCTCTTTTCCCAGTGGTAGCGAGTGTAGGAGCACATTTAGTCATGGAGGCGCAATGACACAGGGCAGCCTCGCTTGCTCAGTCCCCTCACAGAGGAGTGCTCCCTGACTTGGTTTTCAAGAGGGAGAACTAAACCTGTGTCGTGAACAGGCTCTGAGACCTGTGCTGGTCTGTGATTGCAGCACAGCCTCACCTATCCTGGCTGACACAGCTGGCACGTGGCATTTCCAGGGTTCAAACCCTAGAAAACGAGAATAATAACTTTAACACAGGGTGGTGGTGAGAATTAAGTTATATCAGATAAAATACTATAGATAAGGAAAGGCATAGCACAAAGCAAAGCACATGGTAAATGCTGAATAAATGCTTGTCGAATAAAAGAGTTCTTTCTCTGAAGGTCAAGATTAAAACTTGAAGAATACATAGCGATAGTTGACAACATTCAGTGCGTACTCGGGGCCAGACATATTTCTTAGGGCTTTGTGCATACAGACTCACTTATCTCTCACAATAACCTGTGAGAAAAGTACTATAAGTATCCACAACTTTCAGGTGGGCAAACCAAGGCATATAGAAATTGAGGAACAGAACCAAAGTCGTATGCAGAAAAGGGAAGATCAGGGTCTCAAACCCAGGCAGTAGGGCCCCAGACCTACATTCTTGACCTAGTGGTAGACAGGAAGATTTTTTTTCCTTCTTTTTAAATTTTTTATTGCGGTATAGTTGTTTTACAATGTTGTGTTAGTTTCTACTGTACAGTGAAGTAGAGTTCCCTGTGCTATACGGCAGGTTCTCATTAGTTATCTATTTAATACATATTACTGTATATATGTCAATTCCACTTTTTTCTAAAGGAAACACCATCAAATAATTAGGTGTAAAGGAAAACAATATTCCTGGATGAATTAAGAAAAAGAAAAAAATGTAATGTTGGCAACATAAAAAAGGTTTCATTTTCAATTTGCTTCAGTGAAGTTACTTTATATTTGTAAATAATATACATACATACAAGTAGGTATACATAGAAGAAAACACAAAATGTATTGGAGACCAGTGAGATTTGAAAGGCAGCTCTAGACTGTTATGGGATAAAACACAAGATAAAATACCCCAAACAGAAAGTTGTAATGAGCTAATATTCAAAGGAAACTTTCAGATATATCTCCACTATGTCATAGAGACAAGTCCCTCTACTACTTCCCCCTCCAAAACTGTTTATGTCAAGGGATTCCTGGCGGCCTTGAAGGCCAAAGCATGGCAGTAATGAAGCTAGAGTGGCAGCTTTCAAGACCCTTCCACACATCCTCAGTGCTGACCACTGTATCAATCCAGGAATGGGCAAGCCAGAGAAAGGAAATGAGGGACTTTCACAAAGTGGCGGCTCTCATGGCAAGGAAAACCACAAAGCATAAGAGGGACATTTATCTTTGTTGCCACAAGAGAATTCAGACAAGCCTGACTGAAAATGTTTCTGCTGGCTCAGCCCATCTCCCAGGTTTTCTCTGCCTTTCTCAGCCTCCGTGTCCTTTGCCTTGGGCCCCAGCCTTGAGCTGATTCTGAGACAGGAAGGCAGTATACCTAGAGCTCCATCACTTGACGGGACGTGGGTACCCATCCTTTCCACACCAAGACCCAACCACTAATTCTGAGCTCTGGTGCTCCCTCTACATTTCCTTTTCTGACAACCAGACCATGTAAGATTAGGGTATTCCTGGGGCATCCTGATGACCCCTTTACCATCTTATGCTCCCATCATGTTGGCTGAGTCTGTAGGAAGTCGACCAGGGAGGTATTCTGGCTTCATTATTAAAAGATCTGTCTTTGAAATCTGGCTTAATGTGTTCAAAGCTCAGCTCTTCCCCTATGACATTGGACAAGTTACTTCTCTAAATCTCAGTTTCATCATCTGTAAAAAAAGGATGGTAAAGATGATGGTGATATCTACCTCCTAGGGCTCCTATGAAGAAGTAACCAAAGTAAGGCATCTACCTTGGTGCCTGGCACTGTAAATGCTCAATAGTTTAGTTAGCTATTATCTTGGCTCGTCCTAGGTTTTTTCTGTTTAGCACTTCTCCTACCCAGGCCACCTCCAGGTTCAGAGACTCTGCCCTGAAATCCAGCTGGTCCCTCTCCTTCTCACCAGTGCCCTTCCTCTCAGGGCCCCCTGCCTCGCCCGTGTGTGTGTGTGTGTGTACAGGCGGGGGGTGGGGGGCTTCCTGCTGCATTTAGTGCTTGGTATAGATTAGCGCTGCAGCAGATACTATCACTGCTCCCTCCACACCCCCTCAGATCCCTTTGCCATTTTACTACACACCAGCTCCCAGAGCGCTCCTAACAGCCAGCACCTGCAGTGGCACGCTGGTAAATGTTTAACAACCACCTCTGGGGATAGGAGAGCCCTAATTTGTAATGTAAGCCAATTTCCATAGGGTAACTACTCCCACCACGGCCGATTTCAAGCTATCAACGTGAGGTTAACTAACTTGCAAAACTCCTAACAATTTAACATCCAACACTCACGGAACAGTTAGGAGCCAGTGCCTGCACACCATGGGCCTCTGTGTTTCTCTTTTGCAAAGGCTGCATCCTGGCTGCCAGGATCTGTTTTGCTTGTAATCAGGGAGGCAACGAAGGATTGGTGGGCTCAGAGGTATAAATATTCAAGATCCCTCACCTCTGATGGGCCAGCACTGAAGTGCGACCCACACCTCTCCTGTTTCTCTGGGGGATTAGGCCAAACTTTCCTCTGTGGGACTTTGCTTGACTCCTCGCTCACTCCCCCGCTTCCCAGTCTTACTTCCCCACCTCCCTATCAGTGTTGTCTGGGAACCTTTCTTACAAGTCACACTCACACAACTTCTCATCCAGAGTCTGCTTCTGAGGAACCAAAGTGACAGTTTTAACAGCGTGCATTCTAAAGCTCTGAGGTCAAGTCCTGATTCTGATACAAGCTGTTGCCTTGGGAAAGTTATCTAACCTCTCTGAGTTTGTATTTCTTCATCTATAAAATGGGTCTAAGAAGTCCCTACCAGTAGGGTTGTTGGGAGAATGAAAAAAGATCAATCATCTAACAGGATTAGCATAGAGTCTGGCTGACGATTGTCTACCTGAGCTTGCACTGCCCTTTGGAATCAGAGTTTAGGCTCCTTGGCTGTCCTTTCCTGGAACAGACCTCCATCCGTCTTTCCCTCTGCAGAGGGAATGGGTCTTCTGGAAAAGCTCTGGTCCCACTCGACCAGCTCTGTGATCTTGAAATCCAAGTATGCCTTGTTCCTGAGCTCCAGCCTCCCCCCAAAATCAGGGCAGCCAGACAGGGCTCAATGGAGGGCAACAAGGGATGGGGCCAACCCTTTGTTCATGATCCAGTAAAGTTCCTTGCCCCACTATCTCCACCTTCTCATGGCAGAACATAGCAGTTGATGCCTAGGAGTGGTGAAACGAGCACTCATGCAGTGCTGGTGGCAGAACAGATTAGTAACAGACCCTCACCAAAACCATCAGGCAACCTCTACCCACACCCTTAAAAACACACATCCTATTGGATCCAACAGCACCAATTTTAGACATCCTTTCTAAGTAAAGCATCCTAAACTTGAAAAAGCTTTATGCACAAATATAACCAGTTTAGCCTGGTGCTTTGTATATAATGGGTGCATAATACATTTTGATTAGCTAATGAGCTGGCCTATCATTTATTATTGTAAAAAATTAGAAAGCACCTTGATCTCAACAGTTAAACACAAAGGTATAGCTAACTGTTATGAGGCTGCCTTCTGATTTTAAAAAATATGTGGCCATTAAAAATTATATTTATAAAAAATTGGAAAACAATGTGAAAAGATTTATGAAATAAAACAAGTTTTAATTTATACTAAAGTCACAAATTAGTTTCTCTAATATACAAAGAAAAAACAGTGGAAATATTGAGAACAAAAATGTTACAATAAGGAAATGCTTAACCAAAATATGATATATCTAAACAGAGGAATATTATGCAACCATTGAGAACTGACTGTGTAAAAATTATAAAATGATATCTATTTATGGAATGGTACTACAGCTCAAAGCATAATTATTGTTAATTTAATTATATAGACTAAACTTAAGATGATTTTTTAAGAAGGATATTTAATATATGATTCATGATGAGTCCAACTATATAAAAAGTAAACCAACTAAAAATATGTGCATAAAAGACTCTAAGTAACTACACTAAATTGTTAAGAATGATCATATTTGGGTTGCAACCCTTGAGTGGTTTTCTTTTTCTCCCTTTTTATGTCCCAAATTTTCTCTAATTAACAAGAATTACTTTTATAATAAACAACATTTTGATTGATTGGTTGAGTAACAACAACGCAACGTGCACACAAACACACATACACACAGATGAAATAATAAGGAGTGGAAAGCAAAGGAGCATATTACTATTCAAACACCCTTCTCTGTTAACTGTTTCCAAATTTGTTTTCTAATAAGGCTAAATCACAGCCCTGTTTTACGGCAGGTAGCAGCCCAACCTAACCAGCAGATAATCAGACTCACATGAGTACTTCCCAAGCCACAGTTACTCTTTGGCTGTCACTTCAGCTCTGGCGACATTAGCTGGGGACAGCAGCTGGATGAGATGGTGTGCAATTCAAGAACAAGAGAATTCAGAACTCTATGCTTATTAAAAATCCAATTCAGTCTTCCTTGCCTTGTGTAGTCTGCACCGTGCATTCACGGGCTTGCCAAATCTCACCTTTGAAATCAAATTTCCTTTCTGCCACATGCTGCTGCAATCTGTAGATTTAAGTCCATTGTTTCCAACTGAATTTTGTTTTTCAACTGCAGTGCAGTCAGGTAAGTATGTTCTTGCTGATGCATCAGAAAAACCAGCTCAGTGGAGGCCCACTGATTTACTACATGTTGGGTACATCTATTCTCGTGAATAATTTATCATTTGCGAGCATGAAGGAAAAGCCAGGACACCATGGAACCGGACAGTTCCCACCCCCCGCCCCCCCACCCCACCCCCGCCAGCAGCTACTATCACAAGAAAAAGGTAGCATTCATCTAATTACTATTTGTTCACCTATATCCTGGGCAGCATCATGAGACATAAATATCAACAGCCACTAACGTCCTTCTGAATGTTACCTCTTACCAAACAGCTTCCCCAATTGGAGGTTCAGTCTGGCATCCATAAAGACACAGGTATCTTTATTCCTCCTTCTTCCCTGATGCAGAGGGCATGATATCTTTTTAATACCCTATTTCCTAACATATGAGGATACAGTATAAAAAACCTACCATCTGGCTCTTTCTTTTCTTGATGAAACCATTTACATTTTCTTAGTATAATTAGTATTGTACAGTAACTTGTCAATACTCTTCTGCCAGGGCACCAAATAACAGTTTAAGTATACCTGCAACTTCGATGATTTATTTGTTGCTGCATGCTTTCAGGTGCTGGCTAGGGATCATTACCAGGGAGATTATTACATGGTATTGGGTTAATTAAATATGATAAAGGCATTTGCCTGTGACATGATGGGTCTGTTTCAATCTAAATGATAGAAAATGGTCAGGCTCATTGAAGGCAACATGGTGACCCCACAGAAGATTAGACCTAGCCAAAATAGAATCCTGCTAATGATGTTTCTGAATTTGATGTTCTATCTTGATTTCACTAGCTGTCTTCTTAATCAGAGAGATGTCATTACAATGATCGCTCTTGAACATTCATGCCCAGCCCTCATGAGAAAGCAGGAGACCTTCAGACTGCCTTGAAATATTGGCAAAATACACAGTATTAATGGTGTAAAAGGGAGTCTGCTGACACTGAAATTGCTTCTGATCTTCTTTGTTAGACTGAATACGGATCAGTCTCAATTGAGGAAGTCTGCTGGGTTAGGGAAGTAAGAAACAAGAAGAGAGAGATGTCCAGTGGCTGTTGGACCATTTTCCTCCTCCATCGGAGATATTGCTGGCCTATAAACAGATGTAAGCACTAGGCTGGAAGTCTGATGGACAAAACTTTGGGGACAAAGTTTTCTATTTTAATTTTAGAGCAACAAGAATAGAGACTGATACTATACCACATTTTTAAGACAAAAATTCACCTCATACCATGAACATTAATGGTTGGATGCTACCATGGTAGGATAGTAAAGTGTCAATAAAGTGGAAGAAGTCTCCATTGCCCAGTTCCCATTTCCTTGGCACAGTTGACAGATTCAACTGCTGCAAAGCCTATAGTGGCTGAAATGGTCAATTCAGTCAAATGCACGTTAAGTCCAGGCCCCAAAATATCAATAAAACTAATTGCTAGAATGAATAACCAGGTGAGAGGTGTCACTTGCAATCAGTGGGTCTCTACTGCGGCCTTCCCATGTGCAGGTTACCACGGGGAATAAAATAAGCAAACATCTTATGAAACTGTCCCAGTCAATAGTAAGAGACTCCCTTGCAATTTAGTTGAGAAAATAAGACATGTTGCATGACTACGCAGCAAGGAGAAGCATTCCCACCAGCCCCGAGGAAAATCAATCCAGTTATTCCGTACTTAGACAACATACACGTGAGAGCGGTTACTCCTGGCAGCTTCCCTCGTCTCCCTCCTGAGCCGTCAACCGCAGCCCAGTTCACACCCATTACTCAGATACAGCTGATCCCCTTGGCTCTTCTCCCTCTCTCCTCACTCCTTTTCTCTTTGGGGTCTTGCAATTATCACCCTGGTCTCGCTTATTTTGGCTCTTATAAGTGAAGAGTACCCCTCCCTGGGACCCTCAGCACCAGTCTCCATCCCTTATTCTCCCCCAGTCCACGACCAGGAACTGATCACCAGCAGCATCACTACCCATCAGCGGGCTAGCAATTCTGTCCAAAGGAGAGAGAGTTCAGGCAGAAACCCATGGTAGTCCTCAGAGGAGTCAGGGAGGCGCTGGGACTGGAGCAGAGCCCTGCAGGGAGTGCAGGGAATGAACAGGCAGAGGCCAGGGCCTCGTAGAGAGGAAGACTTCGAGCAAAGGCATTGAGCTGGGAAGGCAAAGGGCCGGGGACTATGGGACACAAGTGCGATTGGCACAAGAAATTTAAGTCTGACACGGAGCAAGATAAAACGAGAAAGACTTTTGCTTGCAGCAATTCAAAAAATGTTGTTTGTACTCTTTCAGTGGGTGCACTGGTGCAACATGGGTTAATCTTAAAAACACGGTCAGTCCTTAGTCTCTTATTAGGATCTGCTAATCTTTGCATATTAGCATCAAAATAAATTTAAAATGAGTTCTTACTAAAAAAAAAAAAAAAAACACACGGTCAGTGAAGGAAGCCTTGCATAAGAATACATGCTGCATGATTCCATTTATACCAAGTTCTAGAAAAGAAAAAACTAATCCATGGTTCCCAATAACCAGAGCAGCGGTTGCTTTGGGGTTGTTGGAGGGTAGATGTCAGAAGTGGTTAGGAAGAGGCTTGAAGGAACTTTCTGGGATAATGGGACTATTCAACATCTTGACAAGGGTTTAGGTTACAAAGATGCATGTGTATGTTAAACTCAGAGAACATACATTAAAATTTATACATTTCACCACGTGTAAATTTTACATCAAAAGAGAAAAAGGTATACACAAATATTGAACTCTAGTTAACAATATGCGTGCTAAAGTATTTACGAAGAAAGTATATCAATGTCTACAATTTATTTTGAAATGCATCAAATCAAAAACATAGGATGGATTAATGGATAGATAGAGGGATGCATAGAGGGAGAGAGAGTGGAAAAGCAAGGTGTAAAATGTTAAAGGTAGAATCTAGGTGGTGAGCGCACATGCGCCCACTGCAAAATTCAACTTTTATGTAGTTCTGAAGATTTTTATAATAAATTTATTTTTAAAATTGTATGTTGGGCACAAATGGGCCTTGAAGATAAGGTTAATATTCTATTTTACCCTCAAAGAACATCTCACATTTTGCACTGAGGAATGCTGAAAGAAAGCAATTCGTGGTGGGGGGGATTTAGCCAGACTTACTGGAATTATTGAATAATGGATAATATATATTAGATGATAATAATAGATAGTAAAGACAGCAACAACCATGGCTACTACTATTATTGCCACATTATGACCACTCTTTCTGTGTCCAGCGTTAGGTTAAGTGCTTTTAAGAACCATCTCATTTAATCCTACAACAACCCTAAGAGAGAGGTAGAAATAACCCCATTTTCTGAAGAGGAAACTAAGCTTCTGCAGATTAACTGACTTAACCAAAGCTAATGAGGCAGAAGGTTGTGGAGCTGAGGTTCGAACCTAAGCTTAGGCAAGTGTATACTGGGGACATGGATGGCAACTGGCAGGGCCAGGAGGTGAGCTCAGGTCTATCCAATCCAGAATCTACGGAGCACCTTCAGCCTTTGTCACAGCACTTCACCTATCCTTGGCAGGGAAGTGCTTCCCTAGTCTCAGATCGGATCTCGTTTCTCTCCAGAGCTAAGGAGGGAGTTTCAATTCTTCAAAAACAGTCTGAACCTGGTGTTAAATATATCAGCTTTGTATTTATGAGTTTTGTAAATTATTCTTGGGGCATCTTGACCTAAATTCTACATATTTTCCTTGACTCAAAAGAGAGGTTGCACTAGACATTCCCCACTTTAGCGGAAGCCTAAGAAGACTCCAGCCTTGTAACACAAGATTTGATTTTAATGGTGGACTTTCAGACAGTGAAGTGAAGTGGTGAGGAAAAATACTTGGGGGTAGGCAGCTCTTGGGGACACTTCACGTCTTAAATTTGGCAGAAGAAACATTGGTATAGGATACAGAGTCACTGAGTATTCCCTAGGAAGCTTGGTCTTGCATCCTGATTTCACATAACTATAAGGAGGTGATTTTATGAGAAGTTATTTAAGCCCTGTGAGAATTGGTTCTTTTTTATAATGAGGATAATTCCATGTACTTCTCAAGTCATTACAAGGAGAAACCCATGTCTGGGAACTCACAGGGCCTGGCCCTGAGTAGAAGCCTCAGTGAAAGTTTACTTCCTTTTCACTCTCTTCTCTGGTCCATAGGAAGAAATGACACTCAGAGAGTCAGACCGTGAAATACTCCTCAGATTCATGTTTAACACTGGAATTAGCAATTATGCCTCCCTTAGAATGCCTTTCCACTGAGAAGCTCATAGTATAAAAAATTACATGCTTATGAAGCCAATTAATCTTTTTATGCCACATGATTTTCTTGTAATAAATACCATTCACAATATAGATTCCCCATTGATACTGCTTCCAGGCAGTGCCAGCTCTGGGAAGGAGCAATGGGATGATCGGCGGGGAGCTGTTAGTGGGTTTTCAGTCGGAAACAATGTAGTCTATGATTTTGACAGTTAAAATAGAAGGAGTAGGGAATCAATTTTATTTAAGACTTTTAGTGCTGGGCACTCAATGGAAACTTGTTGAATTGGGCTAAAGATGTGGGGGGCTTTTCACGAGATGCATAATGGCAGTATCTTTGCAAGGAAACCCTTATGGTTCTAGAGGGGTTTATAGTCTCAGTAATTGGGGGTCTCAAGAGGTGTTTAGCAGAAAGAATTCTGAAATTCTGCAGCTCAAAACACCCAAATATTAGTCTCTTTAAAAAGTGAAAGGAAAAATGATATTCAATTTGCCCGAGGCATTCACAAACTATGTGGAGGTGAGGGGATTCCATGAAGAAATGAATGAATTAAGAATGAATGAAGTGGATTTCCCTGGTGGTGCAGTGGTTGGGAGTCTGCCTGCTGGTGCATGGGACACGGGTTCGAGCCCTGGTCTGGGAGGATCCCATATGCCGCGGAGCAACTGGGCCTGTGAGCCACAACTACTGAGCCTGCGTGTCTGGAGTTTGTGCTCCTCAAAGGGAGAGGCCGCGACAGTGAGAGGCCCACGCACCGCGATGAAGAGTGGCCCCCACTAGCCGCAACTAGAAGAAAGCCCACGCACAGAAACGAAGACCCAATACAGCCAAATAAATAAATTAATTAATTTTTTTTTTAAAAAAAGAATGAATGAAGTGACTGCGAGTTTAGTTCAAACTCACAGGATAAAAGGATGCAAATCCACAACCAAAATTAACTCCAAAATGATTCATGTTCTTCATTCACTATCCAACACCTATTTATTGAGCAACTACTACGTGCTAGGCCCCATGCTATGGCCTTGGATACATCTGAGAAATAAATGGATGCAAATCGCAGCTCATAGTTTTTAACCCCATAAAGAAGGCAAATTGGATCTCAAAATGCCCTCTCTGCTCTCACATCTGCTTGCCCAGAACCCTCACATTCTACAGTCCCATTTCCAGATGTAGATTTGAGCTCTCCCCTTCCACGTTTCCTCCCAGTCTTGTCATGGAGTATGGGGAAGGGGAAAAACCTGGATGGACAGAATCAGAACCTCCTCCAGCAGGTCAGAGATAGAGGTGGGCTGGTTGCATTCCTTCATTCCAAACATTTGATTGCTTTTTGTTTTTTAATATGTGCAATACATGGAAACTTTACTATTACCCCGACCCCAGACCCAGATTATGGCATTTCATGCATTATCTCACCTAATCCTCACTTGAAGCTGCAAAGTATGTATTATTTATATTATTGTTGTTGTTTGAATAGTTATCCCTCATTTAAAGATGAAGAAATAGGCTATGTGCAATTGCATTTTTTGCATTGTCATGGGGCATCTAGAAATTGAACTTTTCTGTCAACTACTTGGTTCCCAAGACCATAGTCTTGCCACTCTCCCTTTCCTTTTAAAACTCAGGGGCACATTTATATATCCATAGAAAAATATATCTATTAAATTTATATATCCATTCCATTCACGTGTTCATTTTTTTCAATAAATATTTATTAAATGCCAAACATGTACAGACACTGCATATTTAAGGTAAAGATTGTCTTTTGACTTAAATTGTTGGAAAGTCACTCAGCTCTCCATGTGTATATTTTCATACTTTCATTCATTCGGCAACTAGTTACTGAGTGCTCACTATTGCTCTCCTAGGGCTGGGGATGAAATGGGGTCCAAAACAGGCAAAGAGCCTGCACTCATGCAGCCTAAATTCTAGCAGAGGAGAGGAAAAAAAAACAACTTTTAAATATTTAGTACCTCATGAGATGATAAATTCTGTAGAGATAAAGTATGGTCAGGGGCCAAAGAGTGACTAAAGACAGAAGGGATGACCTCTGTGAAAAAAGTAACATTCAAGCAAAAACTAATTAAAAGTAGTGACAAGCCATGAGGATATAGGGTGGGGGGTGCATTCCAAGCAGCAAGACTAGCACATGCAAAGGCCCTGAAGTGTGTTCTAGGACTAGTGAGGAGGCTGGTGCAGCTGGAATCCCATACTCATCTGCTTAAATGAAATCTACAAATGTCAAGGTGCTGCTGGTTATTTTGTACACAGTTGTACCAAGAATGTCCTGCTTTGTTCTTGCAATTTTAGAGCAGTTCATGTACCTCCAAGAGAGCTCTGGAAATAATCATTTTTTCCTCAAAAAGTCATTAACCCGCTTTAATCACTCCATGACAATGGCTGGATAATGAAGAGAATGTCCACCCAAGCCACTCAGGGCATCTCCAAGAGTGAGAGCCTGCTCATCAGAAAGATATTTACAGACAGACCCAAAGAGACCAGAGCTCCCTTCTTTTTCCAACATAGCCAGTCTTCACTTTTAGTCCACAACTCTTTGTTCACGGCTTTCCAGGGAAACCCTCCCTCAAGTTCAGCCTGCCTACTGTTTGGCCAGGAGCTTCAATCAATAGACATGGAAGAAGTGACCCAGCCAGGAGCACGGCCATCACTGAGCAGCCTGAGACAAGGGGAGCTGCAGATAAAAGAAGCAAAGCTGAGAGTTTGGCTTCTAATTAGTGGGAAGTTAAAGTTGATTTGAATCATTAGAATTACGGACTTACGGGTTTACTAAATAACATCCTCTCACATATGTTTTCTATTAATACTCTGTGGTAGTTCCAGTTAGCTCAGTGCTTGAGAACTGTGCACATTAAGAGATAATATTTTAGAAAAGTCGTGGGTAAAGTTTGTGCCAAAAAGTACCAGCTTGAATAATTTTCTTTTTATGAATAATAGATAACAATTTAAAGGTAATCAATTCTAATGGCACAGAACTCTTAGAAATCTTGAGACTCAGAATATCTTTAGAGCAGGAAGAGAAGCTTAGTGATCACTGCATTCAATTCCCTCATTTTGTCTTGGAGGAAAGACAGAGTGGCATGGGTGAAGTCCGAGGTGCAGGTCACTAGGGGGATAGAAGGGAAACACCAGTCTATGACATGTTCTATTGCCAGCTGCCAGCCTTCCTGCCAATGATTTGTGGTTTCACTTTGCAACTCCCCTTGACATACCCTGTGAAAAATTCAGCGCGCTTTTTGAGTGCTCAAATTGTCATTTCTCTTTGTCTTTTAGCTTTTGTGCCCTTAATGCGTATCTGATCTGTGAGAACTCAGTGTAAACAGAAGCCATTTTTCTTGTTATCGAAAATTATTGTATTCTGATTTTTTCCTGCTAGGATTTATATATATATAAAATCAGATAAGTTAGGGGAAAAAAACTTATAAGCATCACTCCAAATTTCACAGCTTTGAACCGTTCTCATTTTTCCCCCTCAAAAATATGTCACATTCTGTTCATGACAATGCAACTTGGAAAACACTACAAATGGAAGTTGTTGAGATATGAAGCAGTGATGAATAAAATATGCTTTGAAAGTTTGCATGGCATTTAATCGTGCCTAAATCCTACTAACTCCTAGCTTGCTGTTACGTTTGAGCTTACCCAGCATATTTATTTATTTATTTATTTATTTATTTATTATTTTTTTGCGGTACGCGGGCCTCTCACTGCTGTGGCCTCTCCCGTTGAGGAGCACAGGCTCCAGACGTGCAGGCTCAGCGGCCATGGCTCACGGGCCCAGCCGCTCCGTGGCATGCGGGATCCTCCCGGACCGGGGCACGAACCCGCGTCCCCTGCATTGTCAGGCGGACTCTCAACCAATGCGCCACCAGGGAAGCCCTTACCCAGCATATTTATAATGCAGTGCCATGGATAAAAATGACTGACCCCAAATAATTTATCAAGGAGCAGACACCTAGGTGGAAGAAATATGGAAACTGAGCTCAGACAGTGCTGGTTCTGAACACCAGACTTTGGCTAGGCCCCAAGAACTCTCTGTGCCTCAATGTCCTTACCTGAGAAATGAAAATAAGAGTGTTTATCCCATAGGGTTGCTATGAGAGTCACATGGAAATAATGCATGTTCCCCTTTAGTATGGTTCTTAGCGTGCAGTAGAAATAATAAATACCGTGAAACCTGGCATATTTTTGTAAATAGGATTCCAAGCAGGAATCATCAAATAAGGGTTTAATGACAGTGTAATATTAATAAAAAATAAATTTTTTCACTTAGTCCATATTGTTACAAAATCATAAAAGAAACAATGGTGAATCTTCTGCTGGAAGTAACTGACAGTACACCAAATGATCATGATGTGGCCATCTCCTAAACCCAATGTCCCTTCCCACCTCCCAGCTGAAGATAAGAATGCAATCCTCCCCCGCTGAAGAGCTGGCTGGGCCAAGGACCAGAGGTAACTGCCAACCCCATCATATCTAAATTTGTGTCATTACGAAGGCTGTGCTGCCCTCCTTCCTTTCACCTGCTTAGTAAGTACCAACCATGAGGTGTGTACTTATATCTAACTAACACAGATGCTCCTATGCTTGGAGCAGCCTTGAAATAGGTTCCGTGAACAAGATTTGTGTTCCAGAAAACCCCGATGCTTGGGAGAATTCTGCAATAAAATCACAGTGTTTTTGGAAAAGATGGGGTTAGGGCAGACCACTACTCCAGGTCTTTGCAAATTTGTAACCACATGATCAACGCAAATAATACTAATTGTAATTTTTTTTAAGCTGGCACATTTGAAAAGACATGATAAATTCTTAATAATTAAAAGAAAAGTACAATGAATAAAGCACTTTACCTTTTAAAAAGTGAATGCAGCTTGATGCAAGTGTTGTGAGGAAAGGCTGAGGCTGATGAATTATAAAAACAGAGGCACGACGCAGTAAGATGAAGGAAATTACTCCACAGGCACTTCTAAGAGCGAGGGCTTGGCCAAGTGAGTCAAAAGGAGAAACTTGGGGTGAACTGCACATAGACTCTTGTGTATTCCCCTTGTGTTTGCTGCATTCAGCTACGTACTTTCATTCAGCTGCTACTTCTTAGTGGTGCAAAATACCAATGTTCTAGGGAATACTGCGTATGAACCAAAGTAATTTTAATGCTGTATTGATATTCCCATATTTAATCAATTGCCTATGAGCCTGTTTGCACTATAAAGACATTCAGTAGGTAGAACAGATTTTATGTAGATGAAGAAAATAATACACGGCCCCTACATAGACAGCTCGTCATCTTCCTCGAAATGGGTATAATATTTCATTGTCTTAGCTTGGATTCTCCCAAAATCAGAGCCAGAGGCAAGGATTTTCATACAGGTAATACATTTGGGGATTTACTGCAAGAAGCACAAGTAAGGATGTGGAAAAAAATGAGACAGAGAAGGGGGATACATGAATAAAGCTTATGTTAATGATCAGGTTCCTCCTGTGGGCAAATGAGGCCCAAATTGTCTCACAGGAGGCTGAGGCGGCTGGGGCATTTATCTCTCCCCTCTGTTGAGAGTGACGCCAGGGAGTTAAATTCCCACATTTCCAGGAATCACTTGCTTGCTGCCCAGCAAGTTCCCAGCGCCGAGAAAGCCTTAGAGAAGAGAGATAGACACATCTGAGGTGCTGCAAACTGTCCCCTCACATAGGTGAACATAGGTGGGCCAATGGCCTACGAATAAGAGAACCAAGCGGGCTATTGCACATGTGTAAGGAACGACTAGCAGGAGTTTCACAGATTTACTTGTGAATAAGAACTGAGAAGAACTGAGGTGTGCCAATTCAAGTTATTGTCACATCTCAGGCTACCATGCCTAAACCTCAACGATCCTTGAATGTTCATTGGGTTAATCGTGACTCCATCCTCTGATAAAAAAGAAACTTCGCGGTGCCTGACCACACTGATGGCCTATTTTTACGAACGTGCACAAGTCTGCGACACATCTTGAGGAAGAAGGCCTATATAGCTCCTTAAGCACAGGTGGTCATGTTCTGTATTGCATGACTCCTCCTCTGGGCACTGCTGATTGGCTCACAGTGGCCATGTGACCTAAGAGCAGCTCATCCGTAGGCTGTTCAGTAGTATTAAATCTCTACCCAATTAGACTCTCCCCAGGAACTTGAACTAGACAAAAATGAAAAGATTGCTTAGCTGAAAGGAGACACATACTAAAGAGATGCAGAAGCAAAGTGAATAGAGTCATATCAACAGTGAAAACCCAGTTACTAGAGCTGGGAACATAACTCTTCCTCCAGTTTCTCAAACAACTTACCTTTTCCAGGAGGCCTGGATGTCCAGCTATTCCCAAGTCCCCTGAGATTCTCATCACCCTTATTTCTCAAATCTCTGTTACTTAAATGTAACCTAAGTATGCCCCTTTCTCTTCTTCCAGCTCAAAGAGCCAAGTTAACATTTGCTAGGAGATACACTGTTGGTGGGAATGTAAGTTGGTGCAGCCACTGTGGAAAACTATACGGAGGTTCCTCAGAAAACTAAAAATAGAATTATCATATGATCCACTCTTGGGCATATATCCTGGGCACATATCCAGACAAAACTATAATTCAAAAACATACATGCATAACAGTTGAATGGATAAAGAAAATGTGGTATATATATATATATATATACACACACACACACACACACACACACACACACATACACACACAATGGAATACTACTCAGCCATAAACAAGAACAAAATAGTGCCATTTGCAGTGACACGGATGCAACTAGAGATTATCATACTAAGTAAGGTAAGTCAGAAAGAAAAAGACAAATACCATATGATATCACTTATATGTGGAATCTAAAATATGGCATAAATGAACCTATCTACAAAACAGACACAGTCTCACAAACATAGAGAACAGATTTGTGGTTACCAAAGGGGAGGGGTGTGGGGGAGGGATGGACTGGGGGTTTGGGTTAGTAGATGCAAACTATTACATATATTTAGAGAATGGATAAACAACAAGGTCCTACTGTATAGCACAGGGAACTATATTCGATATCCTGGGATGAACCTAATGAAAGAACGTAAAGAATGTATATATGTGTATACATTGTAAATCAACTATACTTTAATAATAAAAAAAAACAAAACATTTACCAGGAGAGTATTCATCAAATCCCCAGTTCTGTTCAGGTCTTCACCCATTTGATACAAGAAAAATGTCTCTTGAGGTCTCTAGTGGGTTTCCACACCCACTAGACCATTGCTCTGATTACGGGTCCAGGCTTTCTTGCCTGTCAGGCTGGAGGGTCATCAATAAAGATGTGGATTATCTCCAAACATCCCCAAGGCTAAAGCCATTGCCTTTGAATTCACACACCTGCCAGAGAGATTTCCAGTCCCAAGATGTCTTGAAAGGGACATTTTAAGAAGCTACAGCATTACTAAAGCTTGCATATCCAAGTTGTCATAGGCAAATTGCTTCTACTTGATCAATTACTTAGAAATTGAGCTTTAAACCAAAAGCTATGTTGTTCTGGAAGCCGTCTGGACAGTGTAACTATCTCTTGCAATTAAATGTCGACATAATTCTTTCAGAGCTACAGTCTTGCTTTTGCTCCAAAGCTTCCTTCCAGGCATGTGAGAGCTACCCAATCCCGAGGCAAACATTCTTTGAAAACCTTTGAGTGAATGGCAAAGGTCTTTGGGTTTGGGGGTTTGGTGAGAATTGCAAATATCAAGAAAACTGTTCAGATACAAATGAAGGTAGTTATAGTTATTTATTCAAGTGCCTGCAAAGGCCTGCTGTGAGCCAACCCTAAGCAATGAGCCAGGGGCACTGAGAGGGGTAAAAAGTGGTATCTGCCTTAGGGGAGTCTGAGCAAGTGGGGCAATAGACAGGAAAGTAGAAATACCACAATACAACGTGAAAATGCTTTCACCACGGGTATGAACTGTGAGTTTGTGTGGGAAATGAAGACAGAATGGGTCCCAGAGAGTTGGCAAGGCTATGTGGAGGGGGGGAGTGTTGATACTTAGTGATTCCTGATGGGTGCATAGAAGTTTGCCAGGGAAAGAAGAAGGAAAATGAAAGGTCAGTCCTTCAGCGGAGAATGTGCCAGGAACTGCTACAGGTGGGGACAGAGCAGTGGACAAGACTAAAATCTCTGCCCTCATAAAGCTTATGAGAGTCAAATGAGGTCAAGTAATAATGGCAAGGTGATGGTCACACATTGGTAAGAGTTGTTCTGGCTGTCACTCTGAGCATCAGACAAGTTTATGTTCTAACAGGCACTCACAAGAGCATGATGTTCTGGTGCTGCTGCCCTCAGGTACTGCTCGCATTTATTGATAGAATGGTCCTCTTGAGCCTCTGTTTCCCTGTCTGTAAAAGGGGGAGAGGAGTGCTAATACTAACTAATACTCTACTGTTCACTGACCTATTACTCCCTGCTTGACACTGTACTAAGCACATAACAAGCACTGTCTCATTTCACCTTCCCCACAGTCCTGTGATCTCCATTCACAGAAGGGGAAACTGAGGCTGGTAGAGGCTAAGCAACTGGAGCAAGGAACGGCTAAACTACCTGCACTGCCCAATCATCTCTGTTGCCAGGCAGGTTAAGGGAGACAGAACATGGGGAGGACTTGACACTGTGCTTGGTTTGTGGTAAGTGATCAGCAACGTTGGCCATTATTTTTATTACTAGAGATTGCCATGAATCATTACTTCTCCTCCTAACAGGAGAATATCAGTTTTCACTTGTCCGTTTGGGAACATGGGGCCGTCTCACCGTTCCCCCGTTTTTTTGGCTATGTCTAATTGACAGGCAGTACTTCTACATCTAACCAGTAAGTTCTTGGCCAAGCTACCCTATCAACAAATGAAAGTATGCAACTTTCACAAGCTACCTCATCAGAAAACTTTCCTCGACGGAGCTTAAACACTGAACATTTTAAACAAAGTTCACGGACCCAGTTAAATTTGAAAATACCACTTGCTTTACTGCCTCCAGCCTGTACTCGGGCAGCTTCCTCTACATAGAAGGCTCTGAGACTTGCAGAAGCAACCCAACTTGTAAAGTCTTCTGACCCGTCTCTGAGGCCAGGTATATTTTTAATGACTTTCTCCATATTTTATTCATTGTACTCTTGTCCCTACCATAACTCCTACCACAGTTTTGGCATGCAACATGTTTAACAAGGCATTTAATCAGAACAAATGCCTAGCACCCAATGAGGTAACAGAATGCCCATACCACCTAAAGGTCAGCCATGCCACAGTGGATTCTCAGTGAGTTTTGGTTTGCGTTTGGTTTGGTTTTGTTCCCACATCTTGGAGATTGCAGATTTTATTCATCTCAATTATCAGTAAATGTCAGCTCAGTGAATACATGAATGAATGAATGAATGAATGAACAGAGAATGGACTGAGTAAATGAATGGATGCTGCACCAGAATGAGAAAATAAAAATAAGGAAATTGAAGAAAGAAAGCTAGAATCTAAGTTTTAAAAGATTTCAGAATATTGGAGACCCTATCAGAAATTACCAACCTTAGTAAACGGGGTTACAAGAAAAACTATTACTTGAACACGATTACTTCCTTAGAGGCTTCAATTTAATCCTTCTGTGCACTCCCTCCTCTAATCTCCCCAAACACAACTTGCTTAAGCACTTTCCTTTGTTATTCCCTGGTTTTTCTCTCTGTGCAATCACCTTCATCTGACCAGAGGGTCAGAAGAGAAGGCTTGTAAATGCTCTGCCCCCATGAGCCTTCATTTGGGGCTGAATGCACAGGCCACATCCTTGTAGGACTTGTGGGTAAGCCTCAAGCATCAGAGAAAGGGGGAAAGTTGGAGGAGGGCTGCAAGCCATGGCTAATTGTCTATTTAGTCTCTACAGGACCAACTGTATTTGGAACAACGAGAACACTATATACGTTTTATTAGGTCTATCCATGCCAATGTATGTGTATGCCTGTGTATGTATGTGAGCGTATGTGTATACACACATACACATGCACACATACTTCTAACAATTTGTTTTTCATTGTTATAGTAATGAGGACTTTGAAACTACTGCATTGGTTTGAGTTTCCCCTTAAAATACATGAGTGCTCTCACAAAATGTCATTTCAATTACAGAAACCCAATAATGAACCAAAAATACCCTCCCATGCACTCTTGGCTCCTGAAGTACCCACTGACTGTGACAAGCACTAGTTGAGGTTTAGGGGAGTTTTTTGTATTATTAATAAAAGGATGCAAATGAAATGAGTTGGCTTTTAGAGATCATTATTGAGAGTTTAGATAGCAAAGGTCTGTCAGAAGCTGTTTTGCATTTCGTCATATCATCATCACAACAAAGGTAGAGCTGCTTAGAAACTTAAATGAATTAATAAATAAACCAAATGATAACAAATATTGATCCAACAGCCCGGAATGGAGAATGGCCTACTGTCTCACTTTGTGCAAAAGCCTTGTCTCTGCCTGATAATTCTTAGCATTAGAGAAAGCAAAATATACGTCTCATGGCAATTCTCAGGAACCCCAAACAATTCCCACAAGAAACTTACCTCTTTTCCAGAAAATGGGAAGCTGGTTGGAAAGTTTGATTCAACAACTGGCTTACTTAATATGCAACAAATTGACTCTCCTAAAGTTCAGGCCCAGAAATGGATTCAAAACAGTAATTTTCCCTGGTGGTATGCATTCAATCACTCATTCAGCAATCATTTGTTCATTATTCAGCAATGATTATCAATGAGCGTCCATTTGTATTTAGGAATCAGAGGCAAGGAGAAGCATAGGATGTTAAAATTTATATTTTAGGACCCTGGGGCAGAAATAGACATAAAAGGGTTTTGTAGAATGCTAAATGAGAATCAAATATGAGGCATTAGAGTCACCACAGACTATGTTCAATGTTGGGGAGCTTCCCACCCTTAACCCTATGCAATGAAGTACAGAGGGCAAAACACGGTCTTATAATCTTGAGCTGACATCCCAGTAGCTTTGAAGCCAACAGAAGCTTAAGCACTAACTGAAGAATCATGGAACGCTTAGACCTATAAGGGATATAAGACCAAAGGGATCATCTAATTTAGTGATTCACAAAATTTCCTGGATAATTGTTTCATAAAAGAAATATTTCATGGAACTTTAACCTATGAAAAGAATGAAAGAGGAGTATTCCTGGCTGAAGGGAGGTTGGGGTGCACAGGACTCCACCGGAGCCTCTCTTTTCTTGATGCTTGGATAGCTTCTGAGGTAGACCCACAAAATCAAGGTCTCCATGGAATAAAGACCATTAATCAAAGTCTAGGCCATTTATCTGATGGCAAAAGTGAGATCAGGAAGAACCAGTGACTTGCGCAAGGTAACAAAGTCAACTTAGGGATACAACTTAGCACTAGACTCGAAGTCTGTGCCTCACATTACAGCACATCGCCACTTGGTTAGGAGGTATGTTTTTGGAGAGAGAGACACAATTGTTTTGGATGCCTTGAATTCAAGGTGATGGTGGGACATCCATGTGACAGTGTCTAGGAAGTGGTTCAATACACAGGCCTGAAGCTCACCAGAGGAATAGTACAAATTTCTTAGACTTAAGTGTTGTCATCAAAGAGAGGATAAATGATGTCCAAAGACAGAGTAGAAAGCCTCCAGTTAGGGGGTAGAAAGAAGAACCAGATAAGAGATATTCGGAGAAGTCAGAGAAAAACAAGGACAAGAACATATCTGAATTCTTTTTGACACAGAGTTATATATTGACTCTGAATTATGCCAAAATAAAATATCTGAGGAGAGACACAACTGGAGATACCAACCATTTGCTCCTTCGGCCAGTCATTTCCTTCAACACCCCTTCACCTTCACCCCAACACCTTCAATAGCCCCTTCTGCATTTTGTCGTCTTCTCACAAAGGCTGCTCCCCCAGCCCCATAAGGAAACAATGATATGTGGGAGCTAAAATGTACTGTTACCAAGAGAGTTGACTGTTAAATTGTCAGGAATTTTGTGAATCCAGATGTTAACCATAGATGTTATTAAAAATTAAATTATACTGCTTATGGTTAAACAAATTATCTTAAAAGCAAAGGCAACAAATACTCAAAATGCATCACTTCTTAATTATTGTACTTTATTTTACTATTATCTAAGCTCTTACGGTTACTTACGTCTATTTCATGTATATGATAGAAATACTATAAAATGGGATGCAACTATGCATCTCTTCTCAACTTCCCATTCAGTGATGCCATGTTGGTGCCTTGAAATCAGTCATGGTGGAGGTATTTACCATAGAAATAGGCAAATGTTACAAAGCAAGCCTGGGACACCTCTGGGGTCCCCAAGACCCAGTATTCTGCCTCCTCGTTCTGGCCCTTTGGAAGGTCTGGCTGAACTTCCTGACCATGTGTCCTCCCAATAATTCCCCGTTTTTCTTAAATTTGTTTGAGTAGACGTTTGCTACTTTCAAACAAATAATCAATGACCGAGAATTGGACATTTCAAAAGGAAAAGTCACATCACATGTTCCAGAGTTGGGGCTTGCATCAGTCCAGACTTGCGTCAATCAATCAAGAAATGTGCAAAGACCTGTGCAAAACAAGATTCTGGGCTAAGTCACTTAGGAAGTGAAGGATTACAGAGGAGATTGTTCTAGACACATGGGGTGTGGTGGGGGAAGGAGTGGGACGAGAGAGGAAAAGGAGCCTGTGGAGGCAACACACCAAAGCAGGAAGAGAGAAAGATTTCCTTGCTACACACTGCTCTCTATCCTTCCCTGCCAGGGCCTTTGAGCAAAAGTTGACAGTCCAGAGAAATCCACTATTAGCGCCGTTACATTTCCATTTATTATGCTATTCATTGTTGTTGCACCTCGGGCCATCTCATTTACATAACGAGAAGAGATCCGGTGGAGAGGAGGGGCAAGCAGCAATTGCCACGGCCTGCCTTGTTAGTTTATACTGTAAGTAACACGCTCGTTTCCCATGCAGGTGTTCTGGGGAAGTTCTATTAATTTCAGTCATCATCTTGTTTTAGCCAAATTTGGCCGCGGAATTTTTAGAGGAATATCAGATGGTTAGACGTGGTCATCATTTGACAGTGCTTTAGCCAATATGTTTCTGGGAGACAGATACAACCAATAAGCTATGCCAGTTGAGAGCAGTGCTGGCCTACAGGGGCCAGCCTTCTGTGCATTTAGACAGAAGAATGATTTTCCATATTCATACGTGAGTGGACCCACATTTCTCATCCACCCACCCACCCTCGTGGTGATAAACAAAAGGCTATGAGTAGGGACACTCATATAATTTTTGTAGGCCTTAGGTGCAAAATGAAAATGTGGGGTCTCTTGCTCAAAAAACAGGCAAACATTTTCCCTTTTTTCCGCTGTCTTTCTCTGAACCTGTCACAGTGTTTTTCATTTGCTATTTAATGTCACGCTCCCTCAGGCAAGGATATTCATGGGGTGAGTATAAACCTTCCCAAGGTGCCTGTAGCTCTGCCCTTCGATTCTGCAAGTGGAACACATACACCTGAGTCATCCCTCCTGCCCTGGAGCTCGCCGGTGGGAGTGCGGTGCTGCAGCAGGACCTGGGCAGGGTCAGGGAGCAGGTAGCCAAGAACGCATCTCAGGGAGATGAATGAGGAGGCCGAGGGAAGTGGGGCTGCCAGAGAAAGGAGGCTCCAAGCCCCAGACCATGCTCCACTATCCCCCTGGATTACAAAACACAAAGACAAAGAAAGAAATCTATTAAGAATTTCAAGATGGTGACCACAGAGCATTAACCTCCAAACATGGGGCCCCCTTCTGAGCAGGGGGCACTATGCAACTGCACATGTCACATGCCCACAAGGCCATTCCTCACCGTAAACTTCTCTTTTTCTTGTCTGTCATGGTGACACCAGTTGGTACACACATGGCTTTGTATGTCACAGCACATGCTGAAGATAACATATGATTAAGCAGTGAACGGGAAAGATGCTCAGGAAAAGGAAGAAGGGGAGAAGCTAGTGGAGTTGGCTGGGAAAACCAGTACCATAATTTTGCAAATTGCTGATTACTGACTCTCATTCTATCACCGTTATAGCTTGAAGCTTATGTGTTTAAATGAAGAATATTTGAAGACACTTGTTTTAAGTGACCAATCCTAACGTTAAAAGTGCTCAGTAAGTATTTGCCAAAAAAATGTACTCAACCATAACAG
This sequence comes from Leucopleurus acutus, assembly GCF_964270905.1. Lineage (NCBI taxonomy): Eukaryota > Metazoa > Chordata > Mammalia > Artiodactyla > Delphinidae > Leucopleurus > Leucopleurus acutus. Next base: position 6,041,377 of record NC_139162.1, read on the forward strand.
AAAAGTGGAAATCGAATCTGCCCGTGCTTTTGGGAAAAGGAATCAGCTAACACCAATTTCTTGCAATTCTCAATGTTAACAAGCTCCAAGCAGACTTAGAGAATTTCTCCTTGCTGTTCTGTCCAACCCCAATCAGCTGGAAGCATCCTTTCAGACACTTTTCCCTTTTCATCAAGAAAACAGAAGCCCTATCATTTAAGGCCTTTCTTCTCCATCTTAAGACTTTCTTAAGAGAACTGTGAACAGAATCGAGCTCAGCTTTCAGGAAATTCCTTGGAGTCTTCATGCGTCCTGTGCCAGGTCAGTCACTAATCTAGCAACATTCAGACCTGAAGGGGGTGAGCAAGCAGAGGAGGGGCTCTTATAGGGCCCACAAGAGAAATAACCCACAAGCTCCCCAAAAAGGAGAGAACAAGTAGTAAACCACATGATAAAGATGGAGGCTGGTTGAGACACACACTCAGGTCCAGCTCTCTTAAAGACCAGGCATCCTTCCTAAATGTTCAGGAAACTTCCGCTCATTTAGATCAGCACTTGGCTTGTTTCCTTATCCACTAATAAAGATATTCTTATTTTTGGCCACAGACACTCCCTTGCTCCACAACCATCTGCTTCCTGATTTCCACTTTCTTCTGCCCCCTAGAGTATCACTGTCTTTGCAGGCAACCTCCATTCACTCAGCTCGAGCTCTGTCCTCCAGGATTTAGGATGAGTCTCCTTTTGGTGCAGCACCTCCATTCACTGTTTGTTCTGAAAGGTTCTTGGGGATTCTTAATCTGATCTTTGAGCCAACCCAGGTACTCTCCCCAGAATGCCTCAACAGAAACCTGCTGGCCTTGAGCTCTGCTCTGCATTTCTAGGGACAGGGAGCCCTTATGTTAGCAAATGTTAATTCTCTCAATCAGCCATTGGGAAATATATCACTGAGCACCTTGGATGCATCTGGTGTATGTTAGGTGACGGTGAAAATGAAAGGGAGGAAGGAAAGGAGAAAAGAAGGGAGGGAGAGACAAAAGAAGGAAAGGAAGAAACAGTGGGAGGGAGGAATGGAAGAAAAAAACGCTCTTTTCAAGGCATGGTCTAGTGGACTCTGCAAATCGTTAAAATATATTAAGGGGCTTCCCTGGTGGCGCAGTGGTTGGGAGTCCGCTTGCCGATGCAGGGGACACGGGTTCGTGCCCCGGTCCGGGAAGATCCCACATGCCGCGGAGCGGCTGAGCCTGCGCGTCCGGAGCCTGTGCTCCGCAATGGGAGAGGCCACAGCGGTGAGAGGCCCGCGTACCGCAAAAAAAAAAAAAAAAAATATATATATATATATATATATATATTAAGTTCTAGGGGCTTAAGAAGGGTATGTATACAATGCAATGAGATCTCAGGTGTAGAGACACCTGCTTACAACAACTGCATAATCCCAGGCTCTAGTCCCAGCTCTTCCACTTTGTACATGAATTTAAGCAAGTTAAAAACTGATGTCAAGTTTCTGAATCTATGGCACAGTCTTAATAACAGATTCTACCTCAGAGCATTGTTTTGAGGAATAGATGTTATCATACACAAAGTTCTCAAGAGGTAGCTATTCATCACCACCACCATGGTGCTGCCAATGCACTGATAAAGTATTTATGTTTTTTCAGTGTAATTTTATAAATATTTCTTGAATAATGTGTATCCTCACATCCACTTTGGTTCCCCTTCAACTGTACTCCACCGGCCACAAGAATGTTACAAACAGGCCCATCCTTACTTAATCTCTCATTTGGCTTCCCATTTTCCTTTAACTGGATGAAAAACCCCTTATTTGGCCTCCAACAACCTGTGTGGTCTGCTCTCCACCTACCCCTCCAACTCAGGGAGCTACACCAAGGTCCCCGCTGGGAACTCCAACCCAGCCCACTCTGGCTTCCTTTGTTTTTTTAACCCCATCATTTCACAGCAAATCAGCCCGTGTCTCTCCCTTTGCCGAGAACATTTCCCTAACCCTTAAAGTCCTCCTGACCCTTCAGATACCAGCTCAGGTCTGACCTCCTCCTCCGTGTCCCCTGACTGGTCAGCTGCCCCTCCCACAGGCTATCACAGCCCCACATTCTCCTTCACCCTCATCATGGTGACAATTTTACATTCACATGTGATTGTGGCATTCATTAATAATCCGTTTCACCAACAAAAACTATAGACTCTAAGCCCTATGAAGACATAGACTTTTGTCTTCCTTGTTCAGCTCTGGGTCCTTAATGCCTATCATAGAACCTGACACATAGTAGATACTCCGTAAATATTTATTATGTCATTTTCACTTGACACAGAGAGATAAGGGGGCAGAGAGTATCATAACCATTTCATAAATGAGGAAATGCAGTCTCTGCAAAGTTAAGCAACTTGAGCAAGGTTTGAAAGTGGCAGAATTAGAGTGGGTGCCTGAATTCCATAAGGCTGACATCTGTGTGTCTGCCTTAGCATTGCTTCCACCCTTGTTTGGCCACGTCCATGACTGTTCCTGGTCCTGCTCCCCAGAATGACCGAGAACACGTGAACACCTTCTTCCACATTGTAAATCTGGATACACTTGAAGTGAGTCTTCCTCCTCCACCCCTGCCAACATCAACCCTCATTTTTTTCTCATTAAGTTTACCTCTGTCTTTAAACAATTCCTTACACATGGGGCTCCATAAGTCAAGCCTCTCTGAAGGTAAAGTGAACTTGAACTTCTTTAAGCAAATAGAGAATGTATTGGTGCATGTAACTGGGAAGTCTTAGTTGTGACCTTTTTGTTCTATCTGGATCCAAGAATTTGAATGACGCCATAAGGTCCTTCTCTCTCCTCCCTTTTTACTCCTCTCTCTCTTTTTCATTCTCTCTCCATTTCTTGTCTCTCTTGGGCTTTTTATCCAACTCACTGCATCCATGTGGAGGAAAGTTGGATCCCACAGTTTCAGGCTCACTTAGTCTTTGGAACTAATTATTTCAGAGGAGCGAAAATGGCCAACACTCTGCAACATTCAAATTACTTCCCCTAAAAGACTCTCAGTTGCCCTATGTGGGTCATAAGTGTGTCTCTAGACCAATCACCTAGCCCAGACAATTAGAGATCTGATTGGCCGGGTTGGTATAGGTATCTGTTGGAGTGACAGAGGCACATATTTGAAAGTTCAAGTAGAATTTCTTAAAATAGTCAGTGGTGGAAAGGAGAAGGTCCTGGGCAAACAAAAATGTAGCTGAAGTCTAGTATACAGGTCTCCCACCATCTTGGCCCTGTACAGAGAATCATCTATTACACTTAGACTTCTAGATATGCCCTAATTCTCTAGGTGGATTCTGACAAGCACAGTGGAACCAACATGCCTCACTTTCATACGATGTGCCATTATTGAGTTTAGAGTAGTGCCTCTCTCTCTCTCCCTCTCTCTCTCTCTCTCTCTCTCTCTCTCTCTCTCTCTCTCTCTCCATCCTTACCTTTCTTTTTACAGATGCATCACATTGCTGACTCATATTGAGGTGATGGTCCAAAAAAAAAAACCACATAGATATCTGTCACATGGAATCAAAGTTCAACTCAGAGAAGAATTTCCTCTCTGCTGATGACACTGCCAAGAGATTACTCAAAGCCCATTTTGACTGTCAAATTGCACACACAATTAAGGACACAGGTGATCATCTTGTTCTGGAACTCAGAACAAAAGCCGATACCAAGAAAAGCACACTCTGCTTAGTAAATTAACTTCCATATGCAATTGCAGTTGAAGCCCTCTTCTGGATGGGAACATGAATTCAGTTGCAGTAATGAGGCTAATTTCCTGTGGGGTTTGTGGATCCAGTCTTTTCTTAGTAGTTGTACGTCACACCAGGGAGAAGCATCAATGGCTTTAGCAGAGCCCCAGCTATGATGCTGAAAGCCAGTGAGTCATATATTATAGACCAGCTGCTCTGTCAGATGGGGGACACCGAAGTACAGAGGACAGTGTAAAAAATTCTGGACCCACTGAGGACATATAAATGGATTTTTTTTTTTTGCATTTGCAAAATACAGGGTAAGTCAAGTGCAACCTATTTCTTCCACTTAAGCTCAAACTTTTCAAGGTATTATCAACTCTCTAAAGCCACGTGTTGTTTTTTAAAAAATGGAGGTCACCTGAGTATAAATAAATGGCCTTTCTATTGTAAATCATAGCCTTTTGTCACTTGCGGGGAAAACTACGTGAAAAAGACAGTTACAATTTTGCCTTTGGAATACTAATATTATGCTCTTTCTAAATCCTGAAAGTTAACATAATTCACAACATTAACATCATTCAGACAGTTTTTAAACATCTTTCGGGACACTTATTTGTAAATGGTTTCAAAGCCTCTAACCTTTCTAGTTAAACAACTAACTCAGGTCTAGTTAGCATCAAAACAGTGGTTCTCAAACTCTGAGCATCAGGATTACCTGAAGGACTTAAATAATAGCACCACACCACAGAGTTTCTGATTCAGTGGGTCGGGGTAGAGGTCAAGAATTTGCATTTCTAACACGTTCCCAGGTGATGCTGATGCTGCTGGTCTGGGAAGCATACCTTGAGGACCACTGTACTAAAAAAGAAATATGTCTCCCAATATATGAAATAACCCAACCCTTTCCTTTATACCTAAAGTGTATATAAGAAAAAAAAAAAAAAGCTACCTGAATAAGCACTTCTCAAACTTTAAAATGTATACAAATCACCAGAGGATCTTATTAAATACAGATTCCAATTCATCAGGTTTCAGGGAGGGCCTGATATTCTGCATTTCTAATAGCTCCCAGGAGATGCTCACTAGTACAAGCAAACATAGAGTAAAGGTAGCAGATCAACCACATATAGAGCTAGTAGGAAGCTTAAAAGACAAAAGCAGTAAAATCATCTATATCCACAGAAAGTAGTTCAATGATACATAAAACAAAACATGTAAGATATGACATCAGAAACATAAAATGTAGTGAGGTGGAGAGGAAAGATGTAGATTGGCTAAAAATGTAATATACATTGGCATATAATATACACTATAACGAATATGGTCAATAATATTGTAATAACTTTATATAGGGATAGACGGTTACTAGAGCTGTGGTGATCATTTCATAATGTATACAAATGTCAAATCACTATATAGTATACCTGAAAACTAACATAATATTGTATATCAACTATATTTCAATTAAAAAAATGAACAAGCTAAATACTCAGTAATGTGAAAATGGACACAACAATTATGGTTTATTAATTCAATGATATATTACAACACCATGAAAAGTCACATCTATGAAGAGGCGTGACAACATGGGAAAATACTTATGTCTAAGGAAGAAAAAGAAAATTTAAAATTATATGCATCTTATGATGATAGCCATGTAAAATATTCTAAGGAAAAGAACAAGAGAAATGTACAAAAATATAATTATATCCAAATTGCATGATTATGGATGGTCTTAGCTTCTATTCTCCTTTTCAGACTTTCAGTAATGTCTTTATTACTGACTTTATGGTACTTTATTAACAGAGAGAAATCACATTCAAAATATCAAAATCAGTTCAGAGCTACACATCTTATCTTTATTTAATAATGTGTTAAGGCAGGAAATACTACAGAAGCTTGAATTTCTACCCAAATCCCTGTGAACCAAAGCTGCTATCTTTGGAAGGGCATCAATCTCACCCATGTGACTTCCTGAGCAAACCACATCCTTTTGTTTTACAGAGCTTTTAAAGTATGATGGTTTAAAGTGTAGACTCTAAAGTTAAAGAATCCAAGTCTGAATTTGGTCTCTAACCGTTTGTAGCTTTGCCACTAGTAGACTGCATTTCTGCCACAAATAGAGCGTTTTGAAATTCACCACTTTCTGCACAAGATAAGAATGACTCTATGGATGCTGCCTCTGAGCTCTATGGCTATTTTTGTGTCTTGGGAGAGGCAGCCCTCCATGGTGGACACAAGCTCTGGGATTGGAGTGATTCAACTGGGCATCACTGCCATCCTGCCATTTATTAGGCTCTGCAACTCATGCAAGAAGTCAAAGCTTTCTGTCCCAGTTTCCTCATCTACACCTCAAAGATATGACTGCACCTACTCCATGAAATAGGTGGTGAGGCTTATATGAGATAACGCGTATAGAACAGTCACCACAGGGCCTAGCACATGGAAAGCAGTCAAAAAATCACAGACACTAGTTTTTAATCCAGGAATTATGAGAAAGGAGATCTGTCTCAACCGTGTGTGAGAGAGAGAGTGTGTGTGTGTGTGTGTGTGTGTGTGTGTGTGTGTGTGTTATAAACCTGTTATAGTTCCTCCTTGGAGCTTGAAGCATATGGGACTAGGCGGCTGAGGGAAGAAAGGACCTGATATGCTGAAGCCAGCCCAGAGATTTTATGTCTGAAAAGAGAGAGGGGTGATGCATTGATAGAGCAACTGGACCAACTGGGTTTACACAATCCCCCCCTGAGTTTCAAAACATAACTAGGAACTAGAGGAAGCTATCCCCTGCTCAAGCTACTGCTACCCATAGATGAGGCACATTTGGGTTCATTCCCTCTGCAGTGCAGGAAGTTGAAACTGTGAAAAATTACCACACGGGGGACAACATTAGAGCCCCAGATAGACACCACTTTTCAGTGTTTACTATAATTACTTGTGTCACAGTCATTCTTTTGCTTTGCTTTAGGGTGTATTTGCTTCTCTTCTTGAGAAAGTGACTGGAAATTCTTGAGATGAACTGGGAGAGGGCACCGGCCTAACTCTGCTAGCTGAGCTGGGTGGAGAAATGGACCTGCACAAGTAAGGGAAGTAAGCTAGACTCAACATTTCCTCAGCTAAAGGCTTCTTTTATCTCTCCAGTAAGAAATAGCTAGAGAAAACTTTGTGCTTTAAAGGTGGGATTTCTTAGTCATCTTGCTTACCAATTCCTCCAAAGTCTAGAACAGCACCTGTCTTAAAACAGGTGCCTAATATATGCTGGATGAACAAAGCAATCAATCAAAGTAACAATTTAAAATTTTTCTATAAAAGATCAAGTTTACATAGTTTGAATAGCCTGATATATTTTCGAAGTACTCTATGTTTACAACATCAAAAAATATTTTTATTTTGAAAAACAAATATACGGTGTGGTTTTTTTTATGTAAAAGATGCAGAGAAGAAACTTTGGAAAGGAAGATGAGAAAATATTAACCACGGGGGAAGGAGTGCTGCTTGATATCTTTTGTACATTCATATCTTTTATGCTGACCAAGGAGATGACTGCTGAGTGTTTGGGTTTGTATTTTAAATTGTGAAAATGAGTTAAAGATGTGTCCATTCTTTGTCTAGATGAAAAACCTTTCAATTTCCTTGTTAGAGCATTTGTTTCAAGGCATTCCAAATAATGCCTTCAAAATATGCATTAGCACTACACAGTGACTTACAGTGGCTCAACTTAACATTTTTTCCACTTTACAATGGTACAAAAGCAATATGCATTCAATAGAAACTGTACTTCAAATTTTGAAGTTTGATCTTTACCCTTTCTAGGGGTATGTGGTACGATACTCTCTCATGATGCTGGGCAGTGGCAATGAACTGCAGCTCCCAATCACTCGACTGCAAGGGTTAACAACTGAACTGATACACTTACAACCATTCTGATCCCATTCAACCATTCTGTTTTTCATTTTCAGTACATTATTCAATAAATTATATGAGATATTCGACACTTTATTATAAAATTTAAATTAAAGTGTTAGATGATTTTGCCCAACCGTAGGCTAGTGTAAGTGTTCTGAGCACGTTTAAGGTGGGATAGGCTAAGCTATGATGTTAGGTGAACTAAATGCGTTTCCAACTTATGATATTCTCAACTTACAATGGGTTTATCGGGACATAAACCCAATGGAAGGAAGGAAAATCTGTAGTTTACAACCATTAAAATGTTCACTGTTGTTCAAAACTAGTTTTTCCCATAAGATGAAGCCAAAAAGTAAGTGCTCAGTATTGTTTTAAATTTTAAAAATTATACCCAAAAGAGACACAGTGCCAAAAAAGAAAAAAAATAGTGTCCGTGATGGACACGTGGAGTTTATTATACTATCCTGTTTACATGGTAAAGATTTCAGTATTTCTATAATAAAAAAACTTGTAATGTTACATATTATCTTATATCATTTTTTTCCTAAACGTGCAATTAGTAATTTTATGCACTTAAAAATTATATTATGTCACTTAGACTTTATTTCAGCATGTGCTGGAATTAAACCAACCAATTTATTCTTAATGGACTCATGGAGGAATTTTCAGTATATCCTTGAGTCTTATAGGTTGCTACCAGCTTTACTCAGGGCATGATGGATAGTTTCTCTCTTTAAATATGGCATTTGTTGTGATATGATTTAAATTACCTCTCTGCCAGGAGCATGTGTTCTTCAGAGTTACAATTATGCAAAGGGAAATTATACATCACATTCCTACTTTATCTTCCTTTATAGTCCTTGTTGCAGTTACTTTCACTCTAATGGACAATTATGTTAGAGAAAACAGGATTTCGCATTTATATTAAGAACAATTCTATTTAGAAAATTCGTTTCAGTTCTTAGTTAATTACAGAAAAAAAATGAAAGCTATTCTAAAAATAAATAAGACTAAAGGTTCAAAAGTAGCAGAACTCACATATAAAGTGCTATGTATAATCAATAATTTGCAGTTCTCACAAGCCCACTTAACAAGTTACCGAATCATAATTATATGTTAAGAAAAATATTTTTAGATCTTTTCATTTACTATAAATGTTATATATGCTCACTATGGAACATTTGGAAACTTAGACAAAAGCACAAAAATAAATTAAGATCACCCTGTGATTACTACACGTAGATGCAACTACACTTAATATTTTGCTATATTTCCTTCAAGTTCACTTTTCTGTTCAGAAAGGATGCAAATATCAATACCCCATTATATTGATATTTTGCAAAATTGGCCTCATACAGTGTACTCTGTATGCTCTGTTTTATAACCTAGTATCTGTTGGAAAATATGTAGTAAACATTTTCCCCATTTTATTAACTATCCCTGTTAATAACTGCAGACTTCCCAGGCCAGTGTTATATACACCATGATTTATCTAACCCATCTCATATTGTTAGAAATTTAGAGTGTTTCTATTTGTTCCTGTTATAAATGATGCCACAATCAATGACCGTACATAAGATTTTTTTTCACATCTCTATTTCCATTTGATAAATTATTTGAAGCCAAATTTCTGAGTCAACACATATGAATATATTTAAGTATTTTGAAACATCATGATAAAAATCTCTAAAAAGTTGTCATTAAAACTCCCATAAGCAATTCCAGATATCCATATCCCTACAAGCTGTGTTTTAGCTTTTTAAAAACATAACTGCCAATTTGAAAAGTAAAAATGGCATCTTCTGTAACTTTCATTTGTTTCTTTATAGTTCATTTAATTATTAGTGAGACTGAACATATCTACTTGTGCCATGGCCATCTTTACTTCTTAAAAAAAAGTCATTAAAAGAATCTCCTTCAATTCAATCCAACCAACTTATCTGAACTCCACCATGTTACAGGCATAGAGATAAGCACTAAAGATAGAAAATTAATAAGACATGGACCCCATCTCCAAGGATTTCACAGCCTAGTAGAAAAAAAAGACATGTGAATGACCAATTCCAATCTATTATTATAAGTGACACATGGCCATATGTATAACATGCTAGGAAACCACAGATAAGGAAGCAGAAAATTCTCCAGGGGATTAGTGAAGGATATGCAGAAGTTGTAAAGTTTCACCTAGGCTCTGACAAATGAATAAGAATTCACCAGGCAGGTGGGAGAAAGAAAAGAGAATATCCAACAGAGACTGAGAGAGGGTCTCCTCTATCACTATATTGTGAAGGATATTTTGAAGCCAGCCAAAGATTTGAGCTCTATCAGTGGAAAATAGGGATTCACTAATGGTTTTTTGAGCAGAGAATGGACACAGTAAGTTTTGGATTTTAGAAAGTGGAAGGAAAGGAAGATCTGGGGAATGAGAAAGAGAGAATCAAGTCAAGGGCAACCGCAAGATAATTTCAGCTTTGATCTATTCAACGCAGAGCAATATATTTACTTAAAAAATACAGACATGAGGAAAAGGTAACCCCTTTTGAATAATCATTCCTTTTTTAAAATCCTAATGCACAGTAGCTGTGATAGAATGCATTAGTTTTCCCAAATGACTTGCTTTGGCCAGTGGGTGGAAGAGACTGTGTGACAGTTTCTGCCTAGACTTCAAGAAGTATCCTGTGTTTCCACATGTCAGTCTGGGATCTTTCGATCTCCACCAGGAAAATATGTACCCCAGGCAGCCCACCATTCCCAGAAAATAAACACATATGGAGCAGACCTGAATGAAACTCACAATTTGGAGCCAAGTCCAGCTGAGCCCAGCCTAGATCAGCCAGCCCCTAGGGTGACCTACAGTGTGTCAGCCACTGAGTTGTAGCATGGTTTGTTATATAGCATTTTATGGCAACAGCTAAATGGTACACTGGCATATTCCATTCCTTTAATTTAAGATACAGGCCATCTCTGTTTCAAGACACTTCTGAAGAACTTGGGTTGGGTTAATACCCCGTGCATTATCTGGAAAGTGGGATAATACAATTGGAAGTTTGTAATGATTATATGTAGCCCAGTCCTTCTAATTGTAGAAGGTCATCTCATCAAGTGGAAGTTGCTGATGAATTTCCATCTAGAATTAAAGTACTCACACATAGTACATAAGAAACCAATTGGCTATTGATCGTCCTGGGCTGACATGCATTAAAATAAAATACTAAATGGACAGGTATGAGCTCAGCTCTCTGTTGTAAATAAGAGCACTTGCATCTTTGTTGTCTTCCTTCTGATCATGTGATATGTAAGCAGCAGCCTGTTGCATCTCATGGAGACTTTTGAATCAGGTCATAAGAGGCTTTCTCATTCTGCTCATTAAGCTAAAGAAAGGTTTGCTAGGGAAATGGTCTACTAGATTGTAATTTGCTTTCACATGCAAATTAAGGAATAATTAGTTTTGAATATCTAGAGATGTAGAATCTGGGTGTTTGACATATTTTCATATGTAGTCAACACGGAAAGTTCAAGTGTCTTTTCAGAAAAAAAGAAAGGTTTTTTGCAAGTTAAAAGAGATTAAACAATATTCCATTCTGAATGTACAATTCAGGTAAATATTACAGGTGGCATATATTTAGCTCACAATTCAGAACCAACTTTTTTTTGAACTTGTTAATATTTTGAAAAGGCTGAAAGAAGTCTGAATGTCACCACATTTCCCTTGTTTTTTTGTTTTTTTGTTTTTGCAAAGGCAAGGTGTTCTTTAAAATATGGCTGAACCAAGATTTAAATTATTTTAAATAATTAGAGGCAAATACCTGTGCCTTCCATTATCTTGAAGCAGCACTTCCTCTTCCAACATTTTTTTAAATAAATAAGTCAAAGCTTCTCACTACTCAAACAGGGAGTATAAGTAGGCTTAAATCATTTCTTACCTTTGTAAACTTACTTGGTCTTCTCTTACTATTTAAATTTAGTGAAACCAAGCATGTTTCACGATGGACTTCAGAAAGTCTGAGACAGAGCGAGATTCGTTGATTTAAAATGCCTCTAAATTTGAATTAAAACTGGAGTTCTTCGTAGAGAATTTCTCCCCTTTACAGGTAGGACCTGGCCTTTTGGGGTTGGGACATCTAGCAAGGTCTTGGCAGAGAATGATTTCTTTACCAGGTAGTAGAATTGGGACGCTTGCCTAAGTCCACCATCAAAGCCCATTTTCTGAAAAGGACTTTTTTCCTGATTTGTAAAATTATCAAAAGATATAATAGTTAAACCACATCTGATTAGGCTATTAACAAATTACCTTTACGGAAAAGAATAAAATTGTAAGCAGTTAGGACTATACTGTAGAATGAATGATGGGTAACTATCATATATACCTAAATGATAGTCGGTGCACGGTTCCTAGGAATGGAGAATGGTGAAGCTTTGTTCCCAAACAGTGGAATAATAAACATATTTTTCTAACTGCTTCTTTAATTCATTTCTTCAATAAATTGGTTGGTCCACCAAAAGGTTTTGGAAGGCCTATTGATGTGTGAGGCATGAGGAATGCAAAAATTAATAAGACAGTCCCTGGCCTCCAGGGGCTGTAGATGTAGCAGGACAAATAAGACAAGACATGCTCATGAATAAACATAGTCAAGGAAATAGGTGATACATGTGAAATGGAAGGTAGCACCAAAGTCATGTGACATTTCAGCACATGGAGAACTGATTCTCACAGAAAGAGACAGCATTTCCCCGAAATGCAGAGAATGGGTAGAATTTAAATATGGGGAGGAGGGAATACTAGGAAAAGGAAATAGTGGATATTGGCAAGGGGTCAGGAACCTGAAAGGTGTATTCTTAGTATAGCAGCTAGTGTTGTTTAGCTACAACATGGGGAAAAGTAGAAGAGTAATCTAGAAATGCATGCCAAGAAAAGATGGGGTGGAGGTGGGATTAAAATACCAGGCTAAGGATCTTGGAAAACACTTTGTTAGAGGCTAAAAGTTTTAGAGCAGGATGTATTAAAAGCAGCCTTCTGAAAAGAGAACGGACTAGAATGAGAGAGACATTGAGTGAGGACTCCAATCAAGGTATTAGTTCTGTCTGAGACAGAATTCCCACACCTTCACTCTCCTGGAGTTTGACATCAAAGAAACTGAGGGGCTCTGTGTGATATAACTCAAGTTAGGCATGAAGTCAGACTGTTTTAGCATAATCAGGTATTGTAGACACAGGTTTATTTTCTCAGTGGAAAAGACTGATTATCTGGTAGCCATTGCAACTTTCACCATGAGACAACTATCATATTCTAGCAAGAAGAATATTCTTACAGAGCCAAGAAGATCTCAGCCTGGCCTGGATGACAGACTCACACGGAATCTAGTGAATGTGAGATGAATGGAGAGTTACGCAATATGAATAAGTTCTAGAGATCTGCTGTACAACACAGCACCTTAACAATACTGCATTGTGTACTTAAAAACTTGAGACGGTAGACTTTTGTGCTGTGTTCTTACCCTCAGAAAAGGGGGGGGCATGAGGAAACTTTTGGAGGTGATGGATGTTTATTACCTTGATCGTGGTGATCATTTCATAGGTATATGCATATGCCCAAACTCATCAAATTAAGTATTATATCAACTATATCTCAATAATGCTTTTTTTTTTGTATTATAATAAAACTTTATTTACAAAAACAGGTGGCAGGGCAGATTAGGTCTGTGAGCTGTAGTTTGCCAGCATATGGTTCTACTTTATTTTTATTTTTTTTATTTTATTATTTTTTTTTACATCTTTATTGGAGTATAATTGCTTTACAATGGTGTGTTAGTTTCTGCTTTATAACAAAGTGAATCAGTTATACATATACATATGTTCCCATATCTCTTCCCTCTTGCGTCTCCCTCCCTCCCACCCTCCCTATCCCACCCCTCCAGGAGGTCACAAAGCACCGAATAAAGCTGTTTTAAAAAAGAAAAAGGAATGTAATGAAAAAAACTTGAAGGTCATGGAGGAAGAGAAGGACAAAGAAGTGTTGAGAAGGTGCTCTTTGTGAACCCAGAGCAGACTCTGCAGGGTTAAATCTCTGCATCTGGGGCAGAGCTCACGAATCAAAGAGACCAGAACTGAGAATCTGCCCTCAAATTCCTAACACGTTATGGACCCTATGCATTGAAATATATTGCTTTAGAATAAAATGTAAGACTTATGGGGCATTCTCTGGGACTCTGTTCATACCTTAGACTGCCTAACAGTACGAACATTTTGAAAGAGTCAGCACACTACGTGTGAGATAACACAGACCCTGTGGTATCACCCAGTGAGGGGAGTGAAATGGAAATGGCATGGAAAGGCAACAGAGATAAAGAGATGGATGAGTTGACAGGACATGGCCACTGGGTTAATCTGGAGGGCAGCAAAGGGGGAGGAGTAGGGGAAAGTTCCACCTTGACCCTTTGTCCTCAGCCTGGATGACTGAGTGGCAATAGCATTAAACAAAATTAGTCAGAATTAGTTTGGCTCCTGACATGATGAGTTCGTATGGCTTTGGGATATCCAGATGCCCAGCACACAAGTGAAGCTGTTCTAACTCTTCAGGAATGTATATGGAGATTTAGGCATTAGCTCCTAAGGAAAACTATGCCAGGATACCTGAAACCAATGCTAACGGAGAAGGTATAAAAAGAGTAGGATTTTTAACAAATCACTTAGTTGTTTGGAAGAAGGAAAGGAACGAAGGGAAGCAGAGAAAGAATATTCAGAGAGGAGGAAAAAGAACTAATATTATGCTGCATCCAAGAGGCAAGGGAAGAGCAGCCAATAACTACAATGCAATGAAGAGGTTGAGGAGGAAGAGAACTGAAAGAGGCCACTGGACCAGGCAACATGGAGGTCTGCAATGACCATCAAGAGAGTCCTTTTCTTAAGGTGGTGTGGGTAGCTATCACATCAAACTGCCTCAAGGAATAAAGGGGCAAGAGGGTGAGTGTGTCATAAGGAGGTGGAGATAGTGACTGTGTAGCCTAATTTTTCTAAAAATTTATTGGTAAAAAACTTGAGAAAAATGATAGTATTGGTAAAGGATCATGGAAAGAAGACTTGAAATGAAGGCAATAAGCTAGTGGAGAGAGAGAAAAATATTATGATACAATGAACTTAAATTCAGCAAATGATTAGTGGGTTCTTACTACATACCAGGCACCAGATATGCCGAACAAGACCCGGACTTCTACACACAGAACAGTATATTGCAATATTCTGTTAATTTAGACCATTAGCCCAAGGGAGCAAGAATTGTGACGTGTTCACTGGTATATCCATGGAGGCTAGCACGGTGCCTGAGGCATGATAGACCCTCAGCAAACTTTTACGGCATCGGTGACCGACACAGTCCCAACCTTTAAGAGGTTCTTCCCTATCTTCACTTGTCTTTCACGTCTAAACTCAGGCATTGCTTCTTCCAGGAAGCTTTCTCTAATCTTCAAGGTGGAGTTAATCACCTGCCTCTGTGTGCCCATTACACCCTGGGTGTTCCTCCATCTATCTATCTTTCAGTCTAAAGAGAGAAAAACAAGTCAACGAGTGTTTTCAAGATTTTTACCAGCCCCTAAGCAATGGAGAAGCAGAGACAGAAAAACCACAGTGGGGCTCACGGGCTGGTTTGGAAGCTCAGGGTAATTAAATGCCTAAGCATTTCAGGTTTTTCATGAATAACTCCCACTGGCTCTCCTTTTACTTCTGCAGGTTTTCCAGGGCTAGTCTGACCAGCTCGGCTGAATTCAAATGAGCAGAGAAGCCTCTAAATCAGGCTAGGGAGCATAGAATCTGTTTCTTCTCGTGTTGTTAATCTCGTGTAAATAGCCAAGCCACACACACTATAAGCAAAGCCTGTTAGACTCCATTGGCTGGCTGGGCACCTGCGTTAAAAATGCAACTTGCTAAACAGTCTACCCAGCAGATAGCTTTCTTTGGCAGAACCGTGCTGTTCAGACTGGGAGGGAATTTGATAAAGTGCTTTATTGGGTGGCAACATTTTGGTCTCGGCTTTCCTCAGATCACAGTGGGATAATGAAATTGGAATCCATTTAAACCTTCCATTCCGCCCCACACGGCTCATAGACACCATGTCAAATCACATCATGCTGCAATAAATGTGCTAAAATCTACGCGCTTGCTCCTCCTATTGCACACAGCATTCTTTGTCAGATTGGAGATAAATTATGGCATACAATTTCTTGATTTTGCCCACTCACGTAGCTATAGCAGAATCTCAAATCCAAGGCAATACCCCATGCTATGAAGATGCATAAGTAACTGTATTGTTTCATGCCAAGTTTAACAGTACTGCCAGCAGAGAGAGAAATGGAGACATGCTGCTTAAGAGAGCTTCACCT
Organism: Leucopleurus acutus; assembly: GCF_964270905.1. Taxonomy (NCBI): domain Eukaryota; kingdom Metazoa; phylum Chordata; class Mammalia; order Artiodactyla; family Delphinidae; genus Leucopleurus; species Leucopleurus acutus. The sequence continues at coordinate 6,057,363 of NC_139162.1, forward strand.
CCATCACTCCTTCTGGGGCCCTGGAAGTTAAATTTAAATTCCATATGAGAGCTCCCTCCAGGCTCCCAACAAGACTTTTCCTCCACAATGGGGTCCTGGATGCCTAGCTCATCCTCAGACACCTGACACAAGTCTCCATGAAACCAGAAACCCAAAGCAAGTAACAGACTCCCACTGTATCTGAAAATATGTGCCGTTGGTCAGGAGGTAAATAAGGATTTGGAAATCAGCACTTAGATGATTGTAGTCACTAGTGAATGGGTTGGAAAATGCTCCTGGCTTTCACCTGGGATGAGCTGGTGGCCACTAACCACTCGTTTCTTAACCAAGGTTGAAGAGGGAGAAATCACTTTTCAACAACCCTCACTCCATTCCATTCATCTTCCTGCTTCAAATCATTTACAACAGCTTGAGAAATAGATTTGTCCTGGCTGGTATTTAAAGAGACAGTCAATAACAATAGGAGAAATAATTACTATACCTGGAGAAAGTGGGCATTGATTTCAGACATGACTGGGGCCGCAAAACTGAATTTCAAGCATGCTGTAGTAGAGTGATAGCAATTTATTATATAACTCGCTTAATTTATACATAACTTGGGTGGGATGGAGTTGATGCTGAAACTCCTAAATACAGAGCTCATTTTTTTTAATGACAGTTCAGTTCAGCTACAGATATATTGAGAGTCTACCATTTTCTAGAAACTGTGTTAGGCTCCAAAGACACAATGATAAAGAAGATGGGGGACTTCCCTGTTGGCGCAGTGGTTAATAATCCACCTGCCAATGCAGGGAACACTGGTTCGAGTCCTGGTCCGGGAAGATCCCACATGTCACAGAGCAGCTAAGCCTGTGTGCCACAACTACTCAGCCTGCTTTCTGGAGCCCGCGTGCCACGACTACTGAAGCCCATGTGCCTAGAGCCTGTGCTTCGCAACAAGAGAAGCCACCCCAATGAGAAGCCCGCACACCACAATGAAGGGCAGCCCCCCGCTCACCGCAACTAGAGAAAACCCGAGCGCATCAATGAAGACCCAAATCAGCCAAAAAAAATACACCACAGTTCAAAAAAAAAAAAAAAGATGGGCCATCCCTGCTGGGGACACTTGCATTCTTTTGGTGAAAGGAGATAATAAGCCACCACAAAACTCATCGTTTAACTATAATTAAGGCAAGCATTGCAATGAAAGATGGGAATAATGGGGTGAACTCAATTGGTCTTGGGGAGATCAAGGGAATCTTTTTGGAAGAAGTCATTTAAGCTACAAACCAAAGTATGAGTAGGACTTAAATAGGCAAAGTGAGGAAGAAAAAGAGCTGCTTTGGGTGAAGGGACCAAACAAAGGCCCAGAGGCTGGAAAGAACCTGCACCCTTCGAGAAGTGCTTGTAAAAGTTAACAGGTAAAAGTTAACTGGCTCTCTTCAAAAACCAATATGTGAATATATATGCATATATAAGTTTACTATAAATGTTACTGACATCTGAGACAAGTAACACATAATTTACAATCATGAAATATACGATTATTCTCTACTGTAAATTCCACACATAGCCAATTGATTCTCAGGGAATGCTTTTGCTGATTTTTGTCAAACTCATATTTGTACCCAACCTATGGTCACAATTGAGGAGCAAGTGTAGTTTCCATATCAACGTTGGTTGATTTTTCCACTTAAGTTAACAAGTAAGATGACAGTGAAACAATGAAGACATAAGTCAGAACTTCACTCATTTGTCAATGATGTGAGTAGCTTCAGTGGTGAGTCATACAACAGTTTTCAAATGTTGGAAGAATATGTCTTCTGGTTTTGGGGGGCTATACACAATGTAATAGCTACCAGACGCAACAGATTTTTAAAATTCATTTGGCATTGTGAACATTTTTTCCATCATTTTTATGAGTCTGGACTAGAGGTCAGCAAATCATGAACTTGCTGTCTGTCTTGGTAAATAAAGTTTTATTAAAACATAGCCATGCTCATTAGTTTATGTATTTTCTACGGCTGCAGAGTTGAGTAATTGTAACAGAGGGCTTATTGCCCACAAAGCCTAAGATATTTATGATCCAGCCCTTTACAGAAAAAATTTGCTGACTGCTATTCTAGATCATCAACAAAACAATAAATTGCAGTGTTTGCCTATTTTTGTGGTGTAAGTACACCCACCTGATATACTGATGGCTGATTTTAAGCTACCATCATGTGACATCATGGAATGAAGTGTTGGGAATAGATGTGGAATAGTAGCACATCATTATATAGATTTTATCAGACAGCTACAGCAGACCTAAGTAACCTCAAAAGCATAGATAACAGTAAAATGTAGTAAAATTAATTAGGAAGTGATGTTTTGTATATTTATTACCCTTGTTTTTACTATAGCAGTCAATTGTAGGTTTATATAGTATATTTTTTAAATTAATTAATTTATTTATTTTTGGCTGCATTGGGTCTTCTTTGATGCACGCGCGGGCTTTCTCTAGTTGTGGCGAGCGGGCGCTACTCTTTGTTGCAGTGCGCGGGCTTCTCACTGTGGTGGCTTCTCTTGTCGCAGAGCACGGGCTCTAGGTGCACGGGCTTCAGTAGTTGTGGCACACGGGCTCAGTAGTTGTGGCTCATGGGCTCTAGAGTGCAGGCTCAGTAGCTGTGGTGCACGGGCTTAGTTGCTCCGCGGCATGTGGGATCTTCCCGGACCAGGGCTCGAACCCATGTCCCCTGCATTGGCAGGCGGATTCTTAACCACTGCACCACCAGGGAAGTCCCACTTAATTTACTTTTAATGATAGCTATATTTAACAACCAACTTGGAAAATTCCTGGAAATCTAACAATTAACTCTCAGGGCTGGTATGAGCTGGCTCCAGAACAACAGTGCCCTAAACCAACTGAAAGATACAGAGTGTGGCTGGGGGTCAGAGATGGATGAGTGGAATAAGGCCAAGTGGGCGAACTAAGTAAGGTCTTGTAAACCAGATCTAGGAGATTAGGATTTATCTTATAAGAAATGGGATGCCATTGAAGGTTTATAACTGGAAAGTAGCTTGATCTCTCTCAGCTCTTATCATCTAATATTTTTAATCCCAGTAAACATTTTTGGAGTGATTCCTACGTGTCAAACACCATTCTAGGTATTTTACAAATATTAATTCTCACAAGCCCCTGAGGTAAGGTATTAATATTGCCTCCCAATTTTACAGAGGAAAGAGAGACAGTAAGCAATTAAGCAACTTGCTCCAAGGACTTGATTAATGAGTGGTGGAGCGGGGATGTGTGGTGAAGATTCTAACTTTTCTCTCATGCAGGGGAATTTGACCCTGCAGAGAGATAGGGTTCTCTCCAAAACATGCATGAGGGGGTTCATGACAAAGAATGGGTGGGTCTGTCCAAATGCTGCAGACGTAGATGGCAAAGATGGGTGGGGTTCATTGTGAAGGAATCTGGCGAACAGATTTCTATAGGTTGAGGCTATCTGTCTTCTGAGAGGAAGACTTTAGAAACTGACCACACAGGAACGTGCAGGACTTAGCAGCTACCAATCACATGTGATTTTTGTCCCAATAATTTAAATCCCTCCAGAATCTACTCTGACACTTTCTCAGATCTCTTATCCTTTTATAAATTATATGAGCAAGGAGGGGAAGGAATGAATATATCAAGCTCTAACTGGGATGAATTCTTACCATTTAAATTTTAAGTAACTTCCCCAGAAGTCAAAGTTGATCTTTAAATCTAAGTGGAGCTAATGCATCTCTAAATCAAAATAGACCTGATTATTCTCAGAGAGAGAGGGAATAAGGAAGAACGGCTGCCAGTTAGAAGCTAATGTAGCTGCTAAGTGCATCACAGACATTTATGATTTAAGCTGAAATTTTACTTTTTAGGGAAAATGAAAATCAGCCAATCTTCTAATTTGGTACATTAGGGAGGGAAGAATCATGTATGGAGAGAATAAATGCACATCCTGCAACTGTAACCTCTAGCAATTTGCAAACCTGACAGGGATGTCCCAAATGTAAACTCCAGAGTATGTTCAAGAAAGAGAACAATGGGAAGAAAATTTTAAAACACAGTGACCACTGCTCTGTCACTATCATTTGATCTGTCACTCCTTCCTTGTGACCACCTGCTTGTAACCACTCTCCACTACCTCCATCCCCTTGCCAAAGGCCAGTTTCTGATAGCTATAGGTGAATTCTGAAGGATGGGGGGATCCTTGGAACATCATTAGAAAGAGAACAAAAGTAGTTTTGTAGCAACTTAGATTTCTCCCTCATTAGTCAAAAATAGATCCCCACTGCTTCGTGTAAATCAGTCTTGTTCTAACTCCGGCCAGTGAACTAATGGCTTTGCATCCTCATGCCTCAGTTTCTTCACCTGGGAAATGGGGATACTAATCCCACCTCCCCCACAGTGTGGTTGGGAGAATTCAATGAGATGATAAAAGTGAAATGATTACATCGACAGTGTTCCTCAGGGCTGTGCTATACACCAGGCACCCTTTTAAGCACTTCACCTCTGCTAAGTCTTAATCATCCCTGGACCTTAGAGGGTGCTGTTACTGTTACTCCTATTTTGCAGATGTGGAAATTGAGGCACAGAGCAGTTAAGGAGTGTGCCCAAAGTCAGACAGCAAATAATGGAAGGAGTAGGTCTTACACAGATGCAGGCTATAATCTAGGGGTCAGCAAACTATGGTTTATCAGTGAGAGTCCACCACCTGTTTTTACAGAGCTTGCAAGGAAAGAATGGTTTTTACATTTGGAATTGGTGAAAAACATCAAAAGAAAAGTAAGTTTGCAGCCCATGAAAATTGTATGAAATTCAAGTTTCAATGTTCACAGATAAAGTTTTATTGGAACACAGCCATATCTCTTTATTTATACACTGCCTTTTGCTCCTTTCACACTGAATCAGCAGAATTGAGTAGCTGAAAAAGAGACCTTGTGGCCACAAAGGCTAAAATATTCACAGAAAATTCTTTGTAGAAAAAGTCTGCCGACCCCTGCTAGTAGCCACTACACGATACAGCCAGCCAGTCTACTTGACCCCTAGGTGTTGAGGGACCCAAGGTTGAATTAGCTACATCCCACCTTCCATTTGTGTATAACTTACTAAGTATCTGTGTGTGGGCCCATACATTCACCCACTCACTTCTGGACATCTTTCCGATAAGCAAAATGAACATCTCAGGCACACTGGAAATGTCCCATGATGAATGAAATCTTGCCCAGGTTCCCAAAAGAGCTGAGCGCCTCTCACATCAGGCCGTTTGGCTGGCACAGCCACTCTCTGCTCATCTGTTTTCACACTTTCACCTGAGAACCTCAATAATGCTCTTATCTCAGCCAAGAAAGGCACGGCCACACATCCTCAGAGCTTATTAAGTCTGTGCACAGAAAGGCAACTAGAGAACTGCAATAACTATCTGGGTTAACGAGTTAAAAATCACTCTCGCCTAAAATAACCTGGTAATGAGTGAGTCTTGCTATCATGTTCATTAAAAAGGAGCATTTCTCAGAGAGACAACCGGAATGGGGATTGTGCCAAAATTAGTTTACAATCAGGAATGCACTGCCAGGGGCACTGAATACAATTAACCAAAATAAAACAGAGGTAAAACACATAAGGAAAACCCACCTAGTAAAGTTGAAGGGACATCTTCATTTTATAATGAGAATAGCTAGCATTCACTGAGAGACTACCATGTGCCAGGAAATAGACTAATAGCCTTTGCGAATCATTTCACCATTCTTTAAAATGCCCCAGTGAGATGTTTCCTATTTTCATTCCCATTTTGCAGATAAAAAAATTGAGGCTCTGAGAAGTTGAATTACTTGCCCAAGGGGACACAGCTAAGTGAAGGAGCTAGCCTGTGATTCCAGGCAGATCTAGTTCCAAAGCGTACAACTCCACAGTCCCTAGAGATAAAAATTGGTCACGACAGGTTATAGGCAAAGCCAGGTGGTGGCAGAGCTGGGACAATTCAGAACTTGAGAAACAATACCACAGAGGGGGGTGAAGACGCATGTGTACTGTTTGTAAAGAAGGAAAGGGGAGGAACATGTGTTCAATTACCTCTAATTCCACATCATTGTAACCATCATCATCATCATCATCAAAGAAGCTAATACTTATCAAGAATTAACCATGTGCCAGGTCCTGTTCAAAGCGCATTACCTCAATGAGCCCTTACAATGCTATCTCATTTAATCCTTAACATTACTCTTTAGGTTTGACCTATATTATCCCAATTTTACAGACAGGGAAACGGAGTCACAGAGATGCGGTAACTTGTCCTAAGACCCCTCAGCTGGAGTTCGAGGGTGTAAGATCAAACAGTCTGACTCCAGAATGCACAGTTTTAATCCCTGCTGGTCCCTGACTCCCTCCCTTTGTGGCCTAGAGCCCCAGTGCTTCTCAACACCTTGGATTATCAGGACGCCTTCCACTCTCTTGCAGGGCTCCTTGATTCTCTTAGCTATTTTCTGCAGCACCTTTCCAATTGTATTAGCTGTTTACATGGCAGTCTTCTCCAACCACTCCATCTTCACACGAAAATACGTGTGCACCTGCAAGCGCACGTGCGCGCACACACACACACACACACACAGTATGAACTTCTTCAAGTCAGTTATCTTGTGTGAGTCCTTCATCAAACACAACACTTGACAGCATCCTGATAAACAGTGGAACAGGGAACAGCACAGTGACTAAGAATCCAAGCTCTAGCACACCCTGCCTCCCCACTTACTGTAGCTTTAGCTAAGTTATGTCTCGGGACCTCAGTTTTCTCATTTAGTAAGTGATAATTATGGCACTTACCATAATGTAGGATAGTCATTTGGATTAAAAAGGACTATGCATGTCAATATCTTTTTGTGTGTGTGTGTGGTACGCGGGCCTCTCACTGTTGTGGCCTCTCCCGTTGCAGAGCACAGGCTCCGGATGCGCAGGCTCAGCGGCCATGGCTCGTGGGCCCAGCCGCTGCGTGGCATGTGGGACCTATCCCGGATCGGGGCACGAACCCGTGTTCCCTGCATCGGCAGGCGGACTCTCAACCACTGCGCCACCAGGGAAGCCCTCATGTCAATATCTTAGCAACACTCAGCAAATGAGCATTTGAAAAGAAAAACATTATTCATAAAACTAGGTAGAAAGAATGGATAGATGGACGGATGCATGCATGCATGCACGGATGGATATTTGGATAGATGGAATTCTAGCTAATAGAAGGGCTGGTTTAGAGAAAGAAAGTGAGAGAGAAGAAAAAGTAAAGGTCTTGTATATAATAAAAAGATCTTTAATCTGCACAACTGAGAAAGCTCTCAAGCTGCAGGATCAGGCTGTGACCCACAGATGTTCATTTCTAAAACCCAGTAGAGCAGTTGACCCTGCTGGACATTCACCAAAGTTATTTCAAGATTCTTGTTCCCAGCACTACTTGTTAATGCCTACAAGAAAGCAGAGAGGAGATGAGAATAGATAAAATAACAGGTAAGACTGAAAACCTCATCAAGGTAAGAGCTGCTTTGCTTAATACTGAGTCCCTGGCACAGAGCAGTCTCTTGTATTTTATAACTCTTTGATTAGTCAAGGTAGGCTAAATTCTAGATTTTAAGCAAAACAGAAACAAACCACCACAATTTCAACAATTAATACCATGAAGGGTTATCTATCACTCCCGTCACAATCTATGTGGATCCTTTTATTTGGGGTGGGGGAGTGGTTTGATGACTCCCTGCAGTCGTGTAAGCCTCCTTCCATCGTGTGGTTCCGCTGTGCCCCAGTGGATCCTCTGCCTCTAGCTGGAAGACAGGACAAGAGAGCAAATGTGCGTGGAGGACAACACAGAAGTAAGGCTTACCCTTACATCAGCCTGCAGTCCACTGGGCAGAACCCAGCCTACGGAAGACTGGGAAATGTAACCTAGCTGGGTGCCCTGAAGAAAGAAGAAAATGATTTGGTGAATAACTAGCCAGTCTCCACCACGGGGTTCACTAAATACGTGTTAAATAGAAAAATGAATGTCTATTAGAAGCAAAGAGGGACTTCCCTGGTGAGCCAGTGGTTAGAGCTCCACACTTCCATTGCAGGGCGTACGGGTTGGATCCCTGGTCGGAGAACTAAGATCCCACAAGCTGCACGGTGTGGCCAAAACAAAAAAAAAAAAAAAAAAAAAGAAAGAAAGAAAGAAATGTAGCCCACGATGGATGATACACAGTGGTAGGGAGGAGCCGAACCTCTTCCTACATGCACACACCTAAGGACACTGCCTGCAAGTCACTACCTGGCTGGAACTCAGATGCCCTAGGGCTCCCTGTGGGTAACTTCTCACATCGAGGCCTTCCTTCCCTGTCCCGGTCCCCAGGTCCACCTATTCCACATTGATACCTGCACTGGTGGCTGCTGCAGCCATGATTCCCAGATGTTGGGATGTTGGGTCACACTAACCCAATGCCACCATTGAGAGTCAACCTTGGACATCTCAACTCCATAATCAAGGGAAAGAAAAACCCAGATTTAATTTCCAGTCAAGGTACCAGAAACAGTTTATTGACTTTTAAAACAGAAATGTGAGGAAACATGTGCCAAGCCTCCGGTGCCCACTGAAAGAGCAGTCAGAGCTTTATGGTACTGGAGATGCTACCAAACCAGGACACTTATCAGGCGGGCTCCTATTAAACAGGCTTGTGTATGCATCTGCATCCCCGATACTCACAAGCATCTGGAGGGCAGGGACTGAATTATTCATCTCTGACTCCTTTGCAGGAGAGCTGAGCAGAGCCCTGCACTTGACAGCAGGTGCTGCTAGTGGACATGTGTCCTTCTGGTCTACCCACCATCTCTCAGCTTCATGCAGCAGCACCCAGCTTGCCTTTGGGAAACTACCTCACTCTCCACATTTAATCTATAAAATTAAGGGTGACTCTGTTTCCAGCTCCAGAGCTGGTAATGTGACCTTGGCCTGGTCAATCTCAGCAGTCCACCTGGCGTTGTGCCTGGACTGGGGATGTTCACAGGACCCAAGCTGGGTGAATCACGGTCAGGCCTCTGCAAAGATGGTTGGAAAACAACAACTCTCTTTCTACGGGGTTGTGAAACTATGAGACTACAGATCTGGGCCTGCCAGCAGCTATTTGGTACCTCATGAGAAGAGCCTGCCTAAGACTGAAGTCACCAGAGAAGAAAACAGAGCCAAGAGATGGAGAGAAACCAATTCAATCTGATAACAGTTAAGCCCCAAATTCAGTTGTTCCTGGAGCTCAATTCCCTGGACTTTTTCAATTAAGTGAAACTATACATTTCCCATTTTGAGTTGGGTATTAATCCCTTAAAATTTAGAGGATCCTAACAAAAGTCGGTTTCAGAACGCTTGTTGAATCAAACTGCAATCGTTTTTGGAATATTTTCTTCTATAAATGCTCTATTGGGTTTCGATCCAAATCAAGAAGGCTCCCTTGAATCCATGTTCCTGCCTCATGAGGAGCCCAGTTACAGCGTGGTCTCTCTGAGGACGGGACAATAGAGGAGAGGAGGGGTAAAGACCTCAAATACATCGCACACCCCCGCTGCATTTGATGAAAGCACAGTGATTCATGGGTTTTCTTCCATCTCCCCTGCCATCAGCTTAGTTTAGCCTGTCATTTCCCATCTGGACTACATTCACAGCCTCCTGATGACTCTCCCCACTGCAGACTTATCCTCTCTGCTCCATCATAGTAACAGGAGTGACCCTAAAGCTTAGCTCATTGAATGTCCCCTGCTTACAATTACCAATGGCTTCCATTGAATCAGAGTAAAATTTGACCTTTTTACTGTAGTATACAAAGACCAGAACGATCTAGCCCGTCTATTCATCAAACTGCATTTCTGGCCACTCTCTAGCCACTCTCTCCATCATGTACATGGTGACCTTTCACTTCTTCAAACTTCTCAATCTACTTGTCGACTACTGGCCTTTGACCTTGCTGTTACTGCCACTTGGAGTGCCCTTCTCCCAGCCTTTGCGAGCAATCTCAGGAGCGCTGGCCCTCTGCTCTAGCCTCTCTGGATGATTCACTAGTTCCATGACCTTCCATGTGCCACGCTCCATCCTGTGCCTTCTACTCCTCCCTCTTAGCTGCCTGAGAATCTCCTAGCCGCCGTGTGCCCCAGTCACCCTACATATAAGTGACTTTCCCAGCTGGTCTCTATTGGCTACATGGCAGAATCGATACTCCCTCATCTGTACTCCTTGAGTTCACCATGTGTATAAATATGAAACCGTGGCACACAGTAATGCAGTCATTTGTTTATACATCTGAAGCCTCTACCAGACCACGAGTTTATCAAGGGCTGGGGCAATCTCTTATTCTTTCTGGTAGAACCTGGGGTTTAAATACCACCAGCAATGTTGTAAGTACTCAATGAAGGTGTGTTAAATAAAAGGAAGGAATGACTATTTGTTGAGTAAATTAACCAAGTGCTCTTGGGGCGAATTACTTAGCAGCCCTGGCTGCAATTTCATCATCTATAAAATGAATGCTTGTGCCAGCAGTTCTCAATCATGGCTGCATCCTATAATCATGTGGAGAGAGCTCAAAAATTCAGGTTCTTGATCCTACCTCCAGGAAACCTCATTCATTTATTCATTCATTTGTTCAGTGTATATTTATCAAGCGCCTACAACTTGCCAGACTTGGTTTCAGGGACAGGAGACCCACTTGTGAATGATCCAGGCCAGAGTCTTGCCCTCATGGAGCTTCTATTCCAGGAATCATACTAGCTCGTATTTATTGAGGCCATGTGACACTCTAGCATTGAAATAATGGCTTTGCATACATTAACCTACAGAGTTTCTACCTCAGCCCTGGGAGATGGGACTCTTATTTATCACTGAGGAGCAGAGAGCTTCACTTGGCAACTTCACACCTGTCATAAGCATGGGAGCTGGCCCAGGACCTTGATTCCAAACCGGTCTTCCTACACCGGATTGCTCTACTGAAAACACATCTGGGAAAGCTCAGTGGGGCCCAGGTGTTGGGTTTAAGAACCACTGTTCAAGGTAAATCAATAACTTGTAGATTGCCACTCACTGTGACTGACTCAAGCAACGGTTCACAAAGCCCTGGCCAGTGAGACCCAAAAGCCCTTTGAAAAACTACAGTATGACTTATACCTACTCAAACGTTTAAAAACAGAGGAAGCAGTGGACCCTACTCTGTGTCTATCACTGCATTCACTCCTCATGTAACCTGTGACCTAGGTGTTATTACCTCATTTTACAGATGAGGAAACAGAGACTTAGAGAGGCTCAGGGACCCACCCAAGGCCATTCAGCAGTCAGTGGTAGAGCCAGGACCTGAACCAGGACTGCCTGACTCCAAGAAAAATGTAGACTTTTAATTCCCAAGCTTTAAGCCTTCAATAACAGTATGAATCTCTCCATACCGTCTGTCCCGGAAAGCCTCAGGCCAAGATTATATTACAGGCTGATGGCAGTGATTTAAGAGTGCTCTACTCATGGAGACCTCTGAGAGCAGGCACCAGGACTTGAATCTTTCTGTCTTAATGGATTCAACCTGAAACCTCCCCAGCAACAAAACAGCAAAAACCTTCACACAGGACTTCACACATTGCAAAGAGCTTTCCTACGGAATATCTGATTTACTCTTCACAGCCGCGCAGTGAAAGAGGTACTGACCTTGGCATGGGCAGTACTCAGAATATTTAAAAATTGTTACAGTATGTGAACAGACACTGGCCATATGCACCCAATATGGACATAGCAGGGCGTACGTGGTGATGGAGCAGAGACTGAAGTAATGTGCCTACAAGCAAAGGAATGCCACGAATTGCCGGCAACACAAGAAGCTAGGAGAGAGGCATGGGACAGGTTCTCCCCTAAAGCCTTCAGGGAGAGTGTGGCCTTGCTGATACAGGAGTCCCCCTCTTTTCAAAAGTTTGCTTGACACCACTTCTCTTTTTATGAAAAACCTACATTAGTCCCTGTCTTCCCCAACATAAAGAAATTTGAAGAGGATTTTCACTTTCACAAAACAAGGCGAAAATTGAGAATAGTATTCAGCATTTGTTTTGCGGCGAGTGGTTATTGAGGCAGCGCACCGCAACAGCAAGAGTGGCGCCACCAAGCGCCTTCCCCGAGAACTGCACTCAGCGTCTCGGCACGGAGCCGCCATAGCTTTGAACTGTGTCCGTGAGCATCTGTGCTTTATCTCGATTTATTTTGTTCATCGTTTGTGCAAGATGTGCCCTGAGGTAATTCCTTCTTTGCTTTATGCCATTTCAGCTTAGGAATGGTTTCACAGGAACGCTCAATCTGGATTGCAGGGGAACCTGTACCTTGATTTCAGACTTCGTTGCCACCAGAACGGTGAGAGAATAAGTTTCTGTTGTTTTAAGCCACCTAGTTTGTGGGACTTTGTTCCAGCAGCCCTATCACACTAATACACAGTCCCAAACCCTTTCTGCTATGTCTAGTTGCAAAGTCACCAAAAGGTCTGGCTTCAGGCAGCACTGGGAACTTAGAACCCTCACTAAGTTCATTCCTGAGGTATCACAGCTTCAGTCTCTCGATTATTAATTGTTATTAACTCACTCGGTTAAGGCCCGGTTAATGAGCTTTATGGAGCACTTTAAGCCAGGATATGGCTTTTCTAAAGATGTCATGAGTGCCATGAGTAGCTCTCCACGATGCAGAAAGCACTCTAGTTCTGAGACTCACAGGCTGAAAGGCAATTGCGGCTGCAAACGAGTTGCGCGGCCATAATCAGCACAATCCCATGCCGCTTACAACAAAGTCAGCCCGTCTTTCTGTGGGGAGACAGAGAGGCCTGCTCCCCGCTCTGGTTTCTGCTTGCACATTATTAACGTGTAATGAAGAGTAGGTTCTGCTTTATTGATCTTCAGGCCAGAGCTACACGCGATGCTGCCTAAGAAAAGCCCCAAAGGATTTTATTTGATTTTTGCGCACAACAATAAGCTCCTTCGCCAGATCAGCTGCTGGACTGATGGGGGTTTCACCTTGAAATTGTTGACATGGTAGCAAAACAGGAATGTCTATATTTGCAAACGTTTGCTCAGATATACAGCCCTGCTGTCTGCACCCTGTCAAATGAGTCCCTGGGAAATATCAGGCCACACTGAGGAAGGGGGAAAATGCAGCCCAGAAGAGATTAGAACCACGAGAGAACACCGATGCGATGAGCGGCACGGAAAGGTGACGATGGGGTTTTGTCTTTGCAAAATGACAAGTTACAGCCTCAGTCAGCTCCACCTCCTTTCTTCTGTTCTGCTCTCACAACATTCCTAGTTAGAAAATTCCCAATGTAAGAACCCCAGAAATGTCCTTCCTCCCTTAGCTGTGTCATATTCTTACTGGGTGCCTTTTACGGGATACTTGGTGGCAGCTAAGCTATGTATTGGCCGCTACATGGTGTTGAAAACTCAAGAGCCAGCCTCTCCCCAGTCTGCTAGTGGCTCCGCTTTTTGGCTCAGCCTGAAGGCAGATAAGGAAATGGCCTTCCGGAAAAGGTCAGATAAGATCACAGGACACAGAGCAGCAGGCCAGCCTGGCAGACTCTGCCCAAGCTGTCAGACAGTGCCTGGCCTCCTCAAGTCCCCTGGAAGCTTGGGGTTCAAGGTTGCTGACAGCTCTCTCCAGCCAACAGTAGACCCCTGCTGTCCCCATGCACCAAAATCGCACACATGAAATCCATTTGAGAAAGAATTCCCTCCTGGGCTCAGGTGTGTCCTTTGGCTCCTGCCCTGATAGGAATTGGTTCTTTGAAACCTTGGAAGAACATCTTGTGAAAAAGCAAAATTGACAGCACATCCTGAGTCCGTTTGTCAGGAGGAAAGGTGATGAGAATCCTCCATATGACCCTTACAAACAGACAGAGACTCAGATCCAAATTGGGACTAAGACGTTCCCAGGTTCTAAGGGATTCCTCTCTCCTAATTGCCTGCATAGCATGTCTGTTAAATTGAGATAACGCTTAAATAGGGCCCAAAGAAGATTCATGAGGGAGTCACAAAAATGATTAAAAGGTTGTAAAATTGGGGCTTATGGATGGAGGATATGGGGGTGATTTATCCTGGAAAAGAGAAAGCTGAGGAGGGACATATAGACTTCCTACTAGATTAATTATGTAAATAAGCAGACACCCAGCTGGCCTGGAATCTCAACCGCTTAGCAGGGAGAGTGGGTATTGAGGGGGGTTACTAGTAGTTTTAAAATCCTTAGTTGCCTGCACAGATTTCTGAGGGGTTGGTTGTTGCTGGGTAATACAAGTTATGGATATGCCAGGTTCATTTTAATGAGCCCAGACACCACCCACTAAAAATCATTTCCAGCTAAGTGTGGGAGGAAGGTAGGTTTTTTTGGTCCATCGCCACAAGCAGAGGCCTTGCAGGGTTCCTTGTATGAGGGCAGACTCCAGGACTCATCCCTTCTTCAATTCCCCAACTAGGGTCAGGTGTTAGGAGGGACAATCAGAGGGTTGTGTCATCCAGATGGAAAGATGCTGGAAAGAACGTCCCCTCAGGATGATGAGCTGAGCTTGGCCAGAGGCAGGAGAGGTGTCCCCTCGCTCAGAAAAGCCATAACGCGCCTGCCCTCTGGTTCTACCTCCTGACCACACTGCAGCCAGTCATCCTTTCGCTCAATGTCCTGTTGAAGGAATTCTCCTGTTAGAGAATCTATGTGTTTATTCAGCACCCCAAGGAATTCTCATGTGGGTGGTACCCCTTAGACTTGCTGTTGTCTCCCCTGACTCCTTTTTCTTGCCAAGCATCCTTTGCCTCCCTTATACACACACAGCTGCCCAGAATCCTGGTCACTCAATAAGCATTTACTATGTACCCAGATGGCAGGACTGTAAAGATGGCTGCCCTCATGGAGCTTAGAGTATAGCAGAGGAAGTAAGATAAGTAAACACATGATCTACATGAAGCTGCATATGAGGGCAGCCCCCAGGGAGGGGCAAAGCCCTAGGAAATTTCACTAGAGAAACTGATGATGGTTGAGAGCTGGAACTATCGAGAATTATGTTTTATGTGGTGGGCTTTCTGAGGACTTCCCAGGTCTGAAGAGATCAGGGAGGAGCCAGGATATACAGGAGTTTTGCAACAAAGACCAGGGAGTCAGTAAAGACCAGTAAAAGATTACTGTTAATTAAAGAAAACCAGACATCTTACTGAATTTAGCACTTTTCTATGTATGGGAAGATGCAAGAGTCTGGGCCCACTGAAATCATCCCTTTGATATGCACCTTAGCTATTTAGGGCCAGCATCCCATTCTTTCTTTCCCATCCTGAGTCCCTTCAGGGTGCACCACTGGGGATGGCTGCAGTGGCTGAGGGCTTGATGGTGGGCACCCTGTTTGCTTCCATCCTGAGTTCCCTCAGGCTCACCACTGGGGACAACCGTAGTGCCTTGATGGCTACAACATCCTTTGTTTACTGATACGGCAGGCAACATTTTTTCATTCACAGAACCCAGGAAGATTTCCAGGAGGTGAGCACACTGGGAATAAGGTGGTCCTTGCTGGAGTTAACCCCACGCAGGGCTATGGAAACAGCCAAGAATCTGAGAGACCAGGGGGTCAGCCATTTAGCTGGGGCTTTCGGGGAAGGATGGGAAAGGGTGGTGGAGAAATTAAACACTGATGCAGGTGGGGGTGTGATTTTTTTTTTTTTTTTTTTTTTTTTTTTGGCTGCACCACGAGGCATGCAAGATCCCAGTTCCCTGATCAGGGATCCAACCCACACCCTCCGCAGTGGAAGTGCAGAGTCTCAACCACTGGACCACCAGGGAAGTCCCTAAAGCTGAATTTTAACAGTAGTCATTAAGAAAGTTACATAGTAAAAACATGATGAGCGAGGCTCAGGGCAGTGAGCTTGGAGGCCATCATAGTCGGTCTGGTGAGAGATAATAAGGCCATTCACAGAGGTTACCTGGCAGGATTAGTTAGAATGGAGAAGAACAAGCAAGGTGCTCATATGAAGCTTTCCTTTCCTTTACATATAAATAGTATCAGTGATAATAACAAATCACTGAAGTGAGTCCCGGAAGGGAGCATTCTTAAATAATTTTGTTATGCGTTTAAAAGTAACAAAATAAAATGTATTCCATAATTTAGACTTCCTCTAAATTACACCAGCCTTTAACTAATGAGTAAAAATTAATGAAGATTAACCATTTTGATACAGGAAGGGTATTATCTTCATCAAGGTCATGCTACATAATAGCGTAGCACTATAGAAGTAGAACATTCAGTAAAGGAAAGGTTGCTGGACATTGCTATGTTGGTAAAAAAAAAATACGGTAAATTTAGATAAAATAATCTGATGTTATCTGTCCTCCGGGAGAAGTCTGGAGTGTAGGAAGGCAAGAGAGCAGAAGGGTTAATGCTGAGGCCTCTGGATTAAGGCCACCTGGGTTCAAATCCAACCTCTACTGCCCAGAAGCTGTGTGATGTCCAGCAAGTGATTTAATGTCTTTGAACATCATTTCTTCAACTGTAAAATGGGATTAATAAGAGCTCCTAACTTGGAGCACTGCTGTGAGGATTAAATAAGATATTGTCTTTGAGGCACTGGCCACATAGTAGGAACTCGTAAGCATTATCCATCATCATTATCACCATGGGGATTTCCCGAGTGCCCAAACCTGAGACTAAGTTTCCGTGTTTCATCAACAGCAACAAGTGGTGGGAAGACCCCTAGTCCAGATCATAGTACTGGATCATAGTCCTGGCTTTACCATGGACGAGGTGGGTGCCCCAAGGAGAATACCCTTGATGTCTTTGAGCCTCAGTTTCTTGTGTGTACAATGAGAAGGCAGGTCTGCAGTGTAATTCTAAACCCCTTTTTTAGAAAAGCCCTCCACTTTTTATCAAGCAGAATCTCCTCTTGAACCTTAATATCTAAAAGAGAATAAAGCATAATTACCCCGGTTGATGTTTGCTCGCAGGGCCTGAGTCCCAGCTGCGTTCTACACCCTATCCCTCTCTCACCCTCGCCACTTAAGGGCCTGAGTCCCCCTCTCAATACTAGACCTCTGTAGAACACAGTTTAAAAACTATAGGAATAGGGTCCTACAAGATCATTTGGGATTCTCAGATTTTATCCTCATGGGAAGAGATGATCAGGGGCTGTCCAAATGGCAAGATGAAATAAAGTCTGTGATAAATTCTGAAGATCTCTTTGTAAATTGTGTGCCCTTCCTGATCATAATTAGAAACTCCACAGTGCAGTCACTTACATGCTACCCTTTCATGTCGATTCCTGTTAGAAGACCTGGAGAGGGAAGTGGAAAATGCCAGGAGGTGTTTAAGATACAGTGCAGTGCAGATGACTCGCCCAGACCTTCAGCTGCAACATATCATAACACTGATGCTGGACAGGAAGATTTCATGACTAGCTTCTTCCTTGACCTTGTTTATGCACCAGCTTTGTATTTTTAATGTTGGCCGTAGATGAAAAACAGGTGATACGATCTACTAAATCAAACTGTTCTTTCATGCATACTTAAAATGGGATTATTTAATTCTGAAAAGAATATATTCAAATCTTTATATATGTATATGAATACATAACTAATATTATGATGTAATATAGAAATTTTATATATGTATATCAAATACATATCTCTCTACCAACCTATATAGGTTGAGAATTTTTTAAGGCAGTCTTTCTCAGTCTATCCTAACCCATATGTCACCAAGCTCAGAAGACAGTGCTGACTTTGCCACAACCCTTTAGGGGTTATCCAACCTCACAGCCTCATCTGGAGTCCTTCTGGTTAGAGAACTTCCTTTTTTCTCAAACCCATTCCTTTCTTGGGCAGCTCTATCTATTTTGCCTTTCTTTATTGACCTGAAATCTGTCTGCCCATGATTTCTCCCCCATCAGTTCTATCTCTTCTCTCTCAGCAATACATAGCAAGATGGCCTCCCTTGCCTTGCAGATACACCAGGGTGGGGCCGCCCAGAGCCCTGGGAGCGGGGTCCCCACCCCCGTATGTCTGGAAGGCCGGACCTCAGCTCCAGGACACCTGGAGGGCAGAGCCTCAACCAAAGAGGATTATCTCAAGTCAAGGTCTAGAGTAATTAGCTCCACTGGGTTTTGGTCTTGCTGGGACCCTCAGACCCATCATTTACCCCTTCCTTCTTTCCTTTTTTCTCCCTTTTGGAATGGGAATGTCTATCCTATGCTTCTCCCACCATTGTATTTTGAAAGCATATAGTTTGTTTGATTTTGCAGGTTCCCAGCTGGAGAGGAATTTGTCTCAGGTGAATCATACCTTGAGTCTCACCCATATCTGATTTCTATCATACTTAGATAAAATTTTGGACTTTAGACTTTTGAGTTGATGCTGGAAGGAGATGACTTTGGGCACTCTTGGGAGGGAATGAACGTGCTCCGGTCATTTCCCTGTGTTTGGAGGATACACGTGATTCCTTGCCCTCCAAAGAGCCTGGCGGCACCCATACACCACTGTGCATTCTGATGGCCCAGTGCCTATCTGGTACCAGTTGTTCAAAATGCTGGATATCATGTCTGTGTCTATTTCCTACAAATGTTTATAGCTCCCTCCTTATCTGCCATCTCCACAAAAAGTAAGTCAGCTGGCCCTGTATACGTACCTCATTAGAGATGGCTTTTGTTCAGTTAACGAAAAAAAAATCGAGCATGGAATTGCTGTTAATTAGGTAAGCTGGATACAACTAAATCAACTACTTGACTAAATTGTACCTCTGAGTTTACGCTTTAGGAAGAAAAGCAACGACCTGTGACAAAGGCTATTTTCTTGGTTTCCAGTGGATGGTACACACTTCAGGACTCCAATCTGAGGTTTCTGTAGCACTCCCTGAGTTAAGTATCTTTTTCCTTTTGATGAAAGAGAACTCACTAAATGTAGAACCAAGTGCAAACAAACTTTCTAACTTTGTAGTGGAGGGTGAAATTAAATAGCTAGAAAAAAAGATTTGGTTTGGAAAATGTTGTCAGCACATGTACCTAACTCACTGAAAAAACATTCTAAAATAAAAATGTCCCCGGTTCTTCCAAACATTATCCTGAATTGTAAATCCCTGCCACCACATTGCATGATCTGCCGCCCACATAGCACTCCATCTCCTCACGCTGCTCCTCCTTGCTACTGGGCAGTCACAGGCTCCTCTCTGCTCCAGGGCTCATTGGCTGGCTCTTTCTTAGCCTTCCATAACCACACGGCTCCCTACAAAGGTACTCCCTGAGCGTCTCTCTATTTATTTAGAACACTTACTGGGATTGCTCTTATCTGTGAACTGTTTATTTGTTTATCACCTGTCTTCCTATCATGTTACTAGGAACTACATCTGCCTTCTTCATCCGTATATCTCCAGTGCCTCAAATGGTGTTGAGCTGAATAAGTGTTTGTAGAAGGAAGGAGGGAGGGGGAGAGGGAAGGAAGGAGGGGGAGAAGGAAGGATGAAGGAACGGTGGGAAAAAGAGAGGGAAGGAGGGAGGAAGGGTAACATGAGTATGAACTTGATACCTGATCTGTATTTAAGGATGCAGCCACAAAGGAAGATACCATTGAACCCATTAAATAATACACCAGTTGACCAAAATCTGTTGACAAAGCACCCACACCTTCCTAATGCAGTCAGAATTCACTCAGGAGAGAAGGGGTGATAACTTGCAGAATCATAAACAAAATTAAAAAACATAACAAGTACATCTTCTGTCCAGAATTATGTAAAGCTGACATAAGCAGAGCTCTTAATCCTCTTAGACCATAATCGATTTTTTAAAGTCTTTAAAATTTGAAAACCTGAAGACCACATCTGAATGAAATATTTGCAAGGAAGAAGCAGACATGTGTCACGAAATATGTCCCCACCAAACAAAAAAAAATTAAGGGAGAGGAAAATTTATTAATTTTTTGAATGAGTTTTCGGCTCTCCAGCCCAGTGAAATTTCCACTGCTGAAATGAGCCTGGCTCTTTTGATTCAGATGGGGACGAGGGGAAGCTGAGCTAATTTCCAGGAACCTGCTTTGCTTCCCACATGTACCACTAGAGGCAATTGTATGGCTCTGCTAATGACACATTGTATTAGCATATTGAATTCTAATTGTTATATTTCTGACCATTCCCTTGCTGGAGAGAGAGATGGAGAAAATCAAATCTTAAGTAAAAATACACGGGACATGTCACCTGTTCAGTGGGGCCCCCAGAAGCGCAGCTGCACCTTGCTTTCTCTCGTGCTGATACACATCTGACCGCCCATCAGGGAATAATGGCCCAGAAGAAGACTATTTGCCTGGGTCCTCCCACTTTTGTGGCCAGCAAGATTTTTACTATCCCTGGCTTTATTTTTGATAAATTGCAGGTTTTTGATACCCAGCATATGCTGGGTCTCACTGATGCCCACGAGGAAACAGGAAACCTTTCATTTGCCTGTCCAGCCAGCAATGCACTGTCATTCACCCTCCTCAAGATCCAGCAAGGCATGACCTCATCCAGCACATCTATATCCTCCTCCCTTGTCTGCACTGGGCATCTTCCAATATCCTGTGCTTGATTTAACTGTTAAAAATTAATAAACATGTATTAAGTTGCTACTGTATGCTATGAACCCTGCTAAGACAGTCCAGACACTATCCCATTTACTTTGCACAATCCATGATACAGATATTATTCTAGACATTTAGCAGATCAGGAAACTGAGGCTCAAGGAGGTTAAGCAAATTCAATTTAGTACAAAGCCTACTAAAGAGCCAGGGCTATCCAATCCATAGCCTTAGCTCTTGATGGCTGCGTCCTGCTTCCTCCTCCAGGATCCCTTCCTGGATCCCTCAGGCCGAGACAAGGAACCCAGGTGTGGCTGACTCTGCAGTCCTTGCTCTTAAGCAATTCCACTCAGCACCCACCCTGGGACAGCACTAAGCACAATGCATTGAGGCTCCTGATCTGCTTGTCTCTCTACCTTAATTAGATTCTGAGATCTTTGGGTATAAAGAATGGGGCTTAGATATCTCTGCAGTCCTAGCACTTAGTCACTGTCAGTGTGGAATGAATGAATGAATGAATGAATGAAAAGAGTGCTACACAAATGTTGAAGGAATGCTTAGATAAAATGGAACAATGCTCTGCCAGAGTTAACAGGCAAGAGAGCCAGAGCAGCCCCAACAGACACAGCCTTAATGTTTCATTCAGTAACATCTATAATTCAAACTTGAATTCAGCAAGCCAGACGCCCCAATCTGTGTGTTCAAACCACACTAGAGGCATGGTGCCCCTCAGAGCCTGCTGTGGTCTGAGGGCTGCTTCCACAGGGCTAAGACCCCCGCCCCACACCCACCCCTGCCCCTTTATTTGTCTGTAACTTGCAGTTTTAGAGCTCAGGAACATTCAAGCCACAACACCCGACTTTTTTCAAAGGCTTTTTTTTAGCTCCAGGAGTGTGATGGGTTTTTTATTTGGTGCTATTGTAAAGGAGGGCCTAGGGATGAAGGAGGAAGGGGAAAAACAGAATGCCTTGAAAACAGAAATTGGAAACAGATAAAAGCAAAGCTGAATACAGAGGTGGCTATAATATGGATGCCTCAGGAATCTGTGAAGTTACCAGTGCTGGACAGGATTGCATTCTGAGTCAGGGTAGCACCAATGGGGCTCTCTCCAACTGACTTCCCAAAAAAGAAAAGATACACCGCTGTAAACTGGTGTCCACCCCCTCGATCCAAGGGCAAAGAGGAAGGGGGAAGCAGAAAGCAAAATCTACGAGCTGGGATTTGAGAGGAGCAACGGCCTTTTTCTGGTTGTTTACAAAACAATTTTTACAGTTTTTCCTGTCTCAGGTAGCAAACTCGCAGACTTAGTTGTCAATGGGCAAGTGGCTGATTTAGCAGGAAGCAGTGATATGGAGATTGGAGGTGACACTGGGATAGGAAGAAAGCTGATGAAGCATTATCAGTCTAGCTACCACTGTGTGCATCGATACTACTGGGGTTCAGAAATGGTGTGGAACACGCCCCAGGGATGTGCCTCCAAAGGGGTGAGGGAGCTGGGGTACTTATCCTCCAATCCCTGTTCATCCCTGGTTGACAGCTGCTCCTGGGGTGTGAGTTCCCCAGCACTTCTGGCCTGCCCTGCATGCAGGCTGAGAATGCTCCTGCAGCCAGAGCAAGGGCTCATCCAGGGTTTGCAGTGAGAAGCTGCCAGAAGGAATGGCGAGTGAGGAGTAAACATGAGTGGGACACTAACAGGATGTGTAGTAGCCTTGAATTATATTACATGTACTTTATGATATCCTATGTTTGTATTAAGTGTCTGTAGGAATACATACACATGCGTATGTAGTACACACATACACATATATGTACACACATATATCTGAGTGTATAAGTGTTTATGTGAGTGGAAGGAAACAAAAAAATGTAAGTAATGGTTACCTCTGCATTCATTAATTGATGCCATAAATATTATGTACAAGCCACTGTCTTAGGAGTGGAAATACACCGTGACCAAACTAAATGAGGTCTTTAACCACACAGGGCTTACATTACAGTCCAGAGAGACAGAAGCACACAAATCAACATAGAAGATACATTTTTATCAGGATAACTGGTGTAAAGAAAACTGAGAAGCAAGAGAAAACCTCAGTCTAAAACTGAAGTTCTTACTGAGATGTGACTCATAAAAAAACAGGCAGGAAAGGGGCCTGAGGCAGAGGAAATAGCACACACAATGGCCTTAAGATAGGAAGCAGCTTGTTATCATCTTTATACTTTTATATTTGTAAATTTTCTGCAATGCTTACCTATGATGAAAATCGGAGGGGAAAATACAATTATTTTAAAATATTCTTTGAGTGAAAGAAAGAAAAATCCAAATGAAGACTTACTGATTCTTAGAAATTTGACTGATACAACACTCCAAAACTGGTCATCTGCTGGGAATCAGAAAACCTCCATTAACTTCTCTTAATGGATGGCAAGTCCAGAATCAATCAATAAGTATTTATGGAGCTCATACTGTGTAAAAGGCACTGAATCTGGGCGCTGGGGAGCACTGAGATGAGGGAGACAGTGGCCCCTTGTCATGCTGTCCATGTCTAGTAGGGGAGGCTGGGATCGTAGGAAATTTCATGATTAGATTTATCATGGTAAGAACCATGACAGAATATAGATAATATGCCCGGAGACTAATCCAGGCAGGGGCAAATTTAGGAAGGCTCTCTAAGGTGCAAGACATTTGAACTGGGCTTCCAGAGTGAGTAAGCTTGCCATAGCCACAGAGGGTATTGCAGACAAGAGAACAGCATGGACGAGGGCAGACAGAGGAAAACTGCAGCACACTATGGGGAATGAGTCAATTACAGTGACCAGAAAATCTGCTACTTAGCATTCAGGAACAGAGGACCGGGTTGATGGAATGGCATGCCAGAGCACTTCAAGTGCCATGAATGACAATCATTAGCTGGTTTGCCAGCCACTCATCCATTTCCCTGCTTCTGAGAACAATGCTCCAGTTTCTTTGTGGAGCCACCCCTGCCCATGCAATCCAAGTCCATGTGATTGGGTAAAGCTAACACTCCATCATCTCTGGCTTCAGAAGAGGATATGTGAGTAAGGTCTGGCTAACCAGAACATCCCATCCTCTTGTTCATAGCAACTGGTTGAATGATGGGCACATGACCTAATGAGAGAGACTTTAGGTCAAAGATTTATACTGAATGTGTTGGGAAAAGAGAACTCCTCTCTCTGCTGGAGCTGCTAAGGGGATGGACTGTATGTCTGAGTGTGCTGCTAGAAACCACTCTAAGACCATGATGTGAAAGGCTTTGTCAGAATGGAGCTAACAAAGAAGAAAGTATTGCTGAGTGAGGAAGCAAATAAGACATTTTCCTAATGACAACTTTTAATGAACTGCCATGACGGAAACTAAGTCAGCTCTAGGTTTTCCAATTGCGGAACCCAATAAACCTCCTTTCTTTCCTTCTTGAGCTAGTTTGGGGTAGATTTCTGTCCTTTGCAACCAAAAGCCCTAATTAGTATACCACACTAAACATGAGCCCACACAAGGACTCATCCATGAATGTTCAGAGCAGCTCTATCCATGAGAGCCAAAAACTGAAGACAATCCAAACGTCCACCAACAGGTGAATGGATAAACAAAACGTGGTATATTCATAAAAATACTATTCAGTAACAGAAAGGAATAAACTGCTTATACATGCAACAATATAGATGAGTCTTAAAAACATTATGCTAAATAAACTCAGACACAAAGTACTGTATGATTCCATGTAGATGAAATTCTAGAAAAATGAATCTAATCTATAGTGACAGCCAATCAGTGATTGTCTGAGACCAGGGACATGTATGGGGATAGTCTGGGAAGGGGCACAAGGGACATTTTAGGGTGATAAAATATTCTATATCTTGACTGGACTGTGGTGGTGGAGGCCCCAGGCTGAGCAGCTGGAGTTTGCCCCCTGTGGACAGATACTCCAAGATGAAGATAACAGCAGGCGCGAGAGAAGAGGCTGGGCCCTGCCCCGATAAGAGGTAAGGAGACCAAGTATTTCTCATTCTCGAGGTCAAGGAGACCTTCCCAACTACACATGGGCAGAAAGGCTCCTCAGGGGCCAAAAAGGGAGGGGGTGCCACCCCATAGTAATCAACCTACCCATAGGCCTCTTTGCTAGAATCCATCTTGGCTAAGAGATATACATGCACACAAGGAAGGACCCTGAGTTAAACCAAATACTGACTCAGAGCCAGGCAAAGCAAGGTGATTGGCCAGAGGAAACCTGGAAGAAATGCCCCGTATAAGTGATTCACACTACCATGAGGGCACGACTCTCTCTGTGAGTAGTCTGCCCATGTGTCTATCCACATGTACTCTTTTTCCTCCTAATAAACACTTTACTTGTTTCACTACTTTCCGTCTCCTTTTGGAAATTCATTTCTACAAAGCCAGCGGGCCAGGGCCTTGTCACTGGCCACTGGCTGTCATGGTCTAGCGGCTAGGATCAGTGCTCTCACTGCCGCAACCTGACTTCAATCTCTCGCCGGGGAACTGAAATCCTGCTTCAAGCCACTGTAGGCCGAGGCCACCCAAGATCAGTGGTTACATGGATGCATAAAATTTGTCAAAACTCATAGAAATATATTCTTTTTTTTGGCTGCACCGGGTCTCCGTTGTGGCGCACGGGTTCTTCGTCGTGGGCTTCTCTCTAGTTGCGGCACGTGGGCTTAGTTGCCCCACGGCATGTGGGATCTTAGTTCCTCGACCAGGGATTGAACCCGTGTCCCCTGCATTGGAAGGGCAGAGTCTTAACCACTGGACCACCAGGGAAGTCCCCAAAAGTAGTTTTTAAACTCCCTTTGCTCCCATCCCATTTTTAGCATTTTAATTCCCTATAAAAATAAGGTTTACTGTGAATGTTTAGGTAACTAGAGTACCAAGCAAAATATACAGTAAAAGACACCAAATTCCTTTTTTGTTTTCTGAGCATGTCCTGCCTGGACCAAATTATGGGTAACTATGAACTACAGGTTGCTTTGAAGTCCAAGAAAATAAGTAGAGGTTTGGGAAGTAAGAGACTTAAATAATGGGTGCATTTAGGGAATATAAACCTTAATAAAGTTGATTTAAAAAATAAATGCAAAATAAAAATATTTTCAGACAAAAATATATATACTGTTCTAAAGAGTCTTAATATCATTGTACAGAAAAGGAAGAGCCAGTGAACGTTTTTGAGATGAGGGTTTCCCTTTCAGGGTTGTTTTTCAGGAGGTCCATATGTTGTCAGAGTTCATTGCGTAGTGGGTAAGAGGTTAGGTATCTGGGCAGAGCCCTCCAGATTCAAATTGTACATCTACCCATGTATTATCAATGTGACTTTGGGGATGTTACTGAAGTTCTCTGTGCCTCAGGGGTTTTTTTTGTTTTGTTTTTTGGTTCTGTTTGTTTGTTTTCATTTGTAAAATGTGGATAATAACACAGCTTCAAAAGGCCATTGTAAAGACTGAATGAATATGCATGTAAAACACTCTGAGGAGAATAATAATGCATGCTCAGAAATGTTAAGGGTCTTAGCAATAGTGATGGAAGTATCAATTGGATGGGGAAAAGGATAATGGCAAAGGGACCATGTGGTGTGGCTAAGAAAATAGGACATTGAACCGGGGCAATGACCATGAGAATGAAAAGGAGATGTGAATTTGAAAAATATTTCAGAGGTAGAGTCAACAGGATTTGTCAACTAATAGATGGAAGGAAGAGCAAGAAATAAAAAATTACTCAGAACTTTCTAACTTTGGAGGCTGAGGGGATGTTAATACTATTAGCTGGAGTGAGAAAAAACAGGAAGAGGAACTGACTCATGGCAAAGATAATGAGTTCACTTTTAGCCACATGGAGCTGAAGCTGCTTGCAGGACAGCAGGTTGCAGCTATCCAGTATGGGTAGAAAGTAATACTTGCAGTGCTGCTTGCAATGCTCAGTGAGGAAAAAAAAAAAAAGAGAGATGAACCACCATAAAAAGAAGCAAACCACATTACCTCTTTCTGTAGCTGAAGATATCAGATTAGTGTTCTGAGTAGTAATCATTGTGGGTAATCACTAAATACAGAGAAAACAAGCTGGATGCATTGGGTTTCATACCAGAAAGCAACAAAAATGTATCCTGTCAGCAATGCCATCAGTGAAATCTTGCCTGAGGGCAAAGAGGAGAGTAAGACTCACATCAGGATGTTCTAACAGGTGCCTTCTCTAGCTGCTTTCAAAATTCTAGGAGAGGGCTTGATGTCTCAGAATCTGAGAAATAATGAAGCTTAATCCACAATCTTAACTTCTTAATTCCTAGGGATATATATACATATATTGCATCATTACTGGCCCTGATTTTAATGATAATATCTTTTTTAAAATACTGAGGTTTGATTTGACTATTTGAAAAAACAGATTAGAGCCCACTTACACACTAGCTCATGGGTGACGGTTCTTTCCAGGATGTTCCCCTGGCACAGAGTGTTGGTGACATTTCGCTTGAGGTAACGATCCTCAAAGTTTTCCCTATAGAATATTATCTCGGGAGATGTTCTGGGAACAAAAGATTTCCATGGTCAAGATAATTTGGAAACTACTGCACATTCCAACCCTTTCTAGAATATTTAGGGGGCACATTCACATATTAAAGGCTTTAAGAAGTCCTGAAAAAAAAAGATTTAATTTTGTTTAACCTAGGTGTACCCCAATTTATTTAGCCATATGTATCTTTGATTCCACACGCTTTTCAGCATTCTGAGGAACTAAAATCCATAAAGTATACTTTGGGTAACCCTGCAAAAGGCTTCCATAAGCCATACTTCTAAATTAAGCCAACTTCTAGAGTAAGCCAGTGTTAGCCAACTTAGAATAACTGAGCAGAGCTTTCTGTTTGACAACTTGTAGGTAAGGGCCCAGCCAACTAATCAGCTGACTCATTTCATTTCCCTTTTCTCAGAAAGCTGTTGAGACATCGAGTTAGTGCCACCTACATGAGCCTGCACAAACTGTATTGTTTACCGTTCAGGAAAATTAGATCGCACCTACCTCTTCCAACAGCTAAATGATACTTGTCATAGACAAAAGAGATCTTCCGTTCTGTTCTGTGACATTGTTTAGGGTTGTGAGTAGAAAAAGGAAAAACACTAAAAGCTATACTTGTGGATTAAGTATAAAAATGCAAAATATGTGTACCGATTACATTTTGAGTTAAGAAGTTGCCGTAATCACTATGAAGACTTGTTTTAAACACGGTCCCTTAAACATAATTTCTAAAAGATTCCTAGCAGAGAGGAAGCCTCTCTGGTAAGCAGAGGTAAGGAATACATTCAAAGCAGCCATGCTAATGAAGTGGAGACTGGGAAATGCAACCTGGGAAACAACTGCATCACCTCTGGTACCCGTGAAATCAGCCTCATCTCAGCCTGCGCGGAAATTAACATGATTAGATGCTTCCCTTCCACCTGTGTAGCATGTGTTCTCAGGAGGGTAGACAGACCACTCTCCTCATGCTAGGAGTCCTCCTGGAAGCTCAGCCCACAGAGGCGATGGAGATGAGCAGCTGCTCTTGGCGGCGCACTTAGGCAAACATCATTGGCCCTCTCAGCCTCCAGACTCCTGTTTTATCAAATCAGTTCACTTCTCTCCCTTTATGAGTGTTAACCCCATATCTCTCCCACACGAGAGTGTCGTGAGGATCAAATAAAACAACAGATGTGAATGTGTTTTATAAATAGGACATGATAAATTATTAGTAGTATGATTTTCTTTCCTCTTAAACCAGGGGTTGGCAAACTATGGCCCATGGATCAAATCTGTCCTGAAGCCTGCTTTTGTATAGCCTGTATACTAAAAATGATTTTGCATTTTTAAAAGATTATTAAAACAAGATGCAGAAGAAGGAGAAGGAAGAAAAGAAGGGAGGAGGAAAAGGACAAGAATATGTGACAGAGCCCATATGTGGCCTGCAAAACCTAAAATATTTACTATTTGTCCCTTTACAGAAAAAGTTTGCAGATCCCTGTTTTAAACAAAGAAAAACTGGCTATTTCTTTGCTTTCTTGTAGCAGATTGCAAAAATGGCTCCAATTCTTCACCACTCCTGGTGCCACATAACTGTTCAGTGCCCTCTCACTTTGAGACTGGCCTCAGCTACAGGCTACTCAGCCAATGGAATGCTGCCCAAACAGGCTTGAAAAGCACCCATAGGACTGTGCTTGCTCTCTCTTATGCCACTACTCTGAGACCATGACCGAGCTAGCCTCCTACAAGATGGGAGGGTCATGGGGCAAAGCCAAGTCACCCCAATCATCACAGCCAAGACCAGCATAGATCAGCCAATAGCCAGCAGACTCCCAGACACGTGAGCAAGCCCAGCCAAGATCAGCAAAGTAGCTGACAGCTGACCCCACATGCATGAGTAATAAATGCATATGCTACTGTATATGCTACTGAGGTTGTATACAAGCCAAAATCTATCTGATATATTTTCTTCCTTTTCCCCCACCACCTACAGGGGATGCCCCAAAAGATACAGTTCTCTGCCTTAGTCGTCACTAAGAGTAAGTTATTCCTACTAGCTCCCATCTTTGCTTTTGGATGCAAACATATGATTCAAATCCATGGACTCTCCACACCTGCCAGACAACACTGAAGAGGGTAGAGATGGCATAGCCTTGGAATTAGAGCTCTCATTCTTACCAGTGCTCGATCTTCCAGACTCTGGACATGGTATTACCAAGCCAAATCACTGATTAGAACCTGCCCCCCTAAGCTACATTCCATGGGTCTCCATTCATTCATTCATTCAAAAATATTTCTTTGTAGCTCCCACGTGGCAAGCACGGTGCTAACACTGACATATAGCCCTGATCTCAAGGAGCTTATCTGTGGGGAAGGGTCTACCTTCCAGTCCTATTTCTTCCTCATCCCCACTGCCATGATGGAGGACCAGCAGATAATAAAGCTCCATAACTTTATTATAATCTATTCTTAGTAGTGCAAGAACAGATTCTATCTATTTAAAACCATGTGGCTATGTTGAGCATGAAAAATTCAAACACACACACACACCAGAAATGCCTTGGTCCCTTTAAAGGTAATGAAATGGTGTTGTAGGACAATGTGGTGTGAGAGGGGCAAAGCCTCATCATTTCCTCTGCAGGGAGATGTCTCTACCTCCAGTACCTATTAGAAACACGGATGAACTGTTCTGAAAGTAAACTTTGTTCAAACCACCTTAAAATTGAAAGATGAATGTACAATCCTTTCTTTGATGACATACTGTGGTGGTTCTAAAATACATCCACAAATTCTTCAATACTTCTCCTTCAAGAGGTGAGGCTTAATTCCTCTCCCCTTGAGTGTGGAGTTGGACTTAGTAACTCGCTTCTAATGAATACAGAGTGGTAAAAGTGATGGTATGCAACATCCAAAATTACACATAAAAGAAATCTGGTTCCATCCTTGCATTTGTCTCTCTGGGATATGTCACTCTGGGGAAAGCCAGCTGCCACGATGTGTAGATATGATAGCAATTCTATGGAGAGGCCTACATGGTAAGGAACTGAGGCCCCCACCAACAGCCATGTGAAGGTACCATCTTGGAAGTAGATTCTCTAGCCCAAGCCAAGTCTTCAGATGAGACTGCAGCTCCTGATACCATGTTGACAGCAATATCATGAAATACGCTGAACCAGAACCACCTAGTTAAGCTGTTCTTGAAATAATAAATATTTTCTTAGTCTGCTGGGTTTTGTGGTGATTTTTATGCAGCAACAGATAATTAATAGACATAGCATTAAATGAATAAAACTAGCCATAGTTGACCTAACTGACTTGAGAACAAAGAAATCATAGGATATGAATGGGAAGAGTCTTCTAGCTCACTTTCCTCAACACCAGAGTACATTCATCTGGTGAAGTAAGCTAAGAGAGTTCTGATTTTGTTGCTACCACCTGCATGAATGAGTCTGTTTTTACACATTTTTTGCCACCAAAACCAAAGGTGCAGGACTTCCCTGGTGGCTCAGTGGTTAAGAATCTACCTGCCAATGCAGGGGACATGGGTTCAATCCCTGGTCCGGGAAGGTCCCACATGCTGCGGAGCAGCTAAGCCCGCGTACCACAACTACTGAAGCCCAGGCACCCTAGAGCCCGTGTTACCGCAGCTACTGAGCCCACAAGGCACAGCGACTGAGCCCATGCGCCTAGAGCCCATGCTCCACAACTACTGAGCCTACGAGCTCTAGAGCCTACGAGCTCTAGAGCCTACGAGCCACAACTACTGAAGCCCGCGCCCCTAGAGCCTGTGCTCCGCAACAAGAGAAGCCACCGCAATGAGAAGCCCACACACCACAACGAAGAGTAGCCCCCACTCGCCGCAACTACAGAAAGTCCACACGCAGCAACAAAGACCCAACGCAGCCAAAAAAATTAAAAAAAAAAAACACAACAACCAAAGGTGCAGAAATTGACTGGATTTAAAAAGATGACCTCCATGTTGCCACATCAAAGACCTTGGGACTATCAAAATTTCTTATGTTTGCAAAGCAAGAGTGTTCTCATTACTTTTTACTTTAAGGTTTACTTTTTGTTTAACTTGCTGAGTTTATGCCTTTTATGATTTTTTTTAAAGAAAGTAGCCCTTAATTTCTATCTGAAAAATCTAGTGACACTTGTTTTTAGTAAAGATTATTTTTTATCCTCTATGATGTGAAAGTGAATAGAATCAATCTAAAATGCAACACAATAGATTGTATGCAAAATGTGTTTATAAATGTTTACATCATGTCTTTTCCGAATGGGGAGCAGCCCAGAGATTTCTTCAGAGTCTCAAAAGGGTCTGTGATCACCAAAGGATTAACAATCACAAGTCCAGGGGTTTTCCCTTGTCAATCCCGTCTATTTCACAGAGAGTTGATGTCACCTGTATTTCAGGCTTGAGAGCGAAAAAAGTAACCTCCAAAGAAGCATTACAAAGGCTTAATGTTGTGGAAAGAATTGACAAATGTGCGTAGATAAAGAATATATTTGGCAGACTAGTCGATTTGGGACATTTACCTGCAAGACTGCTTTAAAAGGGTTATGGCTAATTTAAGTCTGTGTTTAATCTCCCTCAATATTTTGTATATAATCTGTTAAAAATTAAATGCGTTATCTTATAAATCCAAAAGTTATTCAGCTCAATTCTGTCAGGGTGCAGTGCATAGCACTGTGCCCTCATGTCCAGATCTCCTGCTGTTCCAACTCTATGAAGAATCAATCAATGACCTAACAATCAGGCTTCTTGTGAGAATTCAAACAGAGGTTTTAACCGTAAGTCATCAAAAGAGCTTCCTATCCCTGAAATGAGTGTTATGAGGGCTGGGTAGGCCTGGCCAAAGGACACCTGACCCAAAAATGTGGTCATATTTTCCTCTTCTGGACTCTAACTCCTTTGGGAGCAGGACACACAAAAGCTAATTGAGGGACAAAAGATGAAATTCCTCCTCCTTAGCCCTGGAACCATATGATAACCCTGCCATGGGTGGTAGAGATATAAAGACAGGTTGAAGGGAGAGGAAATGGTGAAAAGTAGAGTTAAAGATAATTTATTAAACCCCTCTGGGCACGCAAGTGCTGAGTAGGAAGCCAAGGATTAGACACAGACAAACTGACACTTGCTGTCATTAGTTTATAGTGTATTTGAGAGAATACTGAACTATCCAAAACACAAAATACTGAGGATGACTTTGGGATGTTGTAAATATCCACTATGTAGACAGACTAAAGAGTTGTGTTAGCAATCGGGAAAGACTAAAGGAGGAATGAAAATGAACGGCTCATATGGCACCATTCTCCCCTCTTGGCCCATGACAGATACCACCAATTAATGCCGGAACGATTTCCTGTGAAGCCTAGATATGGCTCCAGAATCTTCTTCCACATACATACTAGGGAGTCACAACCACTCAACCTGATCTGACTTGTGAGACAAAGCCTGTCTGCCTAAATTCATTAGTCCAGAGTACACTGAAACACTAAATGGTTACTCCCAAAAGCACTGAGGATGTTGGAGTACTGCACAGGTTACAGGAAAGGGAAGGCTGCCAACACACATTTAGGAAGGGGTAGAATTTTTATAGTGAACAAATAGGAGGAAGATACAGCTTTAGCGTCTCCAGTAACGAGGGAGGAGAAAATGTATATCAAAGACCTCAGCAAGACAAAGGCATCTGTTGTCTGGATAATCTGTAACCAATGATGTGGTTTGTTTGGAACAGACTGGTGGGGAAATGCTTGTTCTTTAACTGGGGGGGTCTGGGAGGGGGAGTTTCCAGGAGGATACAGCAAAATAAAACTAATAAAACTTGTAGTCACTCAACATGGGTCTAACCAGTTCAGCCTTGGTTTCCTAAAGTCTAATCACTCTGGGAAGCTAAAGCCACATGCAGGAGGGATCTACCATCCCTCCCCCTTACCTGGCTTTCTTCCAGTGCTTTCTAACAGCTGAATGGCAGAAAACACCACCCATTCAACAAGTCAAGCCAGAAATTGGGAAGTTATCCTGGATGCTCACCTCTCCTGTACTTTCCGTATTCAACCCATCACTGTATCATGTGGATTTTACTTACTGAGTAACTCAAAATGCCTTCTGCATTGCTCCATGCTGCATCCATGATAGGTCAAGGCTTCATCAAGTCTTACGTGGACATTGCAACAGCCATGGCCCACATCCAAGCTGGTCATCTCCAATCCATCCCCTACCTCCAACCAGAGAGCTCTTTGTAAAATGTGAATCCTTTTCTAATAGTGCCACTTCCTTGCTTACCCTTCATGGATTCCCCGTTCCCCCAGGCATGGAGTCTGGAATGTGCAACAAAGTCCACAGTCCCTCACCAAGGGTCTGGACTCTGCCTGCTGGGTCCACCGTCAAGCTCCTGTCCACTGAGCTGCTTCCAGTTTCAAAACCACCTCACACCTCCTCCAGCCACCAGGACTCTGCACGTGCTGTTCGCTCGGCCTTGGGATACTTAACTCCTCCACCACCATACCTCTTCCACATATACATGTACTCATGTGTTTCCCCTTCAAATCTTGGTTCAAGGGTCACTTCATCAGAGAATGCTTCCCTCCCTGATTAGTCAGTTATCAGCATCTGTTATGCTCACTAAGAACACCCAAGACCCTTCTTTTATAGGACCTTCTCCTTTCTGTACAGCATACAGCTGTAGCCCCTGTATGCATAGGGATAATGGCATCCTCCTTCCTCCCTCTTGTAACCCAGGGTCTGCCCACTATAAACTCTCAAAAAATATTTATTGAATGAATGAGTGAGTGAACCATACTAGTGGTTCACTCATTCATCAGGCTTTTATTTAAATTTGGAATTCTACCAGAGAAGGGAAATATTTGGGGAATGTGAGGCATAGCAGTGGGAAAATTCACAAAAGAGCTAAGTATTGAGAGGTTTGGGGAGATGGTTTGGGGCCTGGGAAAGCGGGGAGGGGAGCTTCAGCTTAATAGTCTTAGTATAATCATAAGATAAATAAATTTGAGATAAAACAGCCTCCTTCTCATGCCTACAAGCTATTGATTCAGCTAAAAAGGCAATTACCCAAGAAGAATATGAATATTGTCTATCACACTGACATGGAAAAAAGTGCTGACTGTTGCAGTGATAGTGAGCAGTCTATAAAAAAACTTGGGGTGGTGAAATACCAAAGTCTGCCTGTCGCATTTTATTATAAGTAGCTCAAATAACTCTGTTCAATCTCATTTGCTTGGAGCCAAACACTATTTTTTATTGTAAGGCGGAAGGCTGAGACAT
The DNA here is from genome assembly GCF_964270905.1 of Leucopleurus acutus. NCBI lineage: Eukaryota > Metazoa > Chordata > Mammalia > Artiodactyla > Delphinidae > Leucopleurus > Leucopleurus acutus. The sequence continues at coordinate 6,091,720 of NC_139162.1, forward strand.
TTTCGATAAAGTAGCCATAACCGGGAGTGTCATGTAAACTTTTCTGCATAAATAGCTCTATGGGCTTGTGAATAAATTAACTGGGGGGAAGCATTCTTGAGCACCTACTAAGTGCCAGGCACTGAATTTTTATGATTATATTGTATAAGTATATGATTTATTTTTATCTTTATTTTTAACCAGATGTGGAAATTGAGAGCCAGAGTTTGTTCAAATTACTTGTTGAGGGCCATATACTTAGTAAAAATGACAGCATTTTCATCCAGGTCCTCACCGTAACTTGGTGTGTCCCATGAAGTCATAGATGGGGAGTTTGAACCAGGAAAGTAATCAGATTATCCAGGGATGACAGGATCAACGAGCTCACTGGAATTTTACTGGAGGCTTTATGACTCTGGATCAATAGCATGAAACAAATGTCTTTTCCTACTCCTGCCCTTCCATGAAATATGCCTAAAGCAGCAGTAACTCAAATAAATATTGGAATGTAATTATGCCTCGTAACAAATGGCAGTGGGCAAAGCAGCACTCGCTAATGAGTCACTGATAGCACAGATCTTTTTTTTTTTTTTTTTTTTTTTTTGCGGTACGCGGGCCTCTCACTATTGTGGCCTCTCCCGTTGCGGAGCACAGGCTCCGGACATGCAGGCTCAGTGGCCATGGCTCACGGGCCCAGCCGCTCCACGGCACTTGGGATCTTCCTGGACCGGGGCACGAACCCGTGTCCCCTGCATCGGCAGGCGGACTCTCAACCACTGCGCCATCAGGGAAGCCCAGTGCAGATCTTTTCTATGTGGGCCTGCATATTGGTATGTTTATAGAGCTCTATACTTGGAGATTCTTGCAGAGTGCTCATGGTTGGAAGATGCGTGCCCTTTTATGACCCATACATGAATGTCGGGGTGAATGCCTAAACGTTCAGAGCTTGTCTGCATTCATCCTGGGACAGGCAGTGGTCGTCCTGAGACAAAGAGTGTTGCTTTCAGCAAGGGGGTGGACTGGAATGTCCTACACACCTGTGTAATCATGTACAAGGATTTTGCCAGCAGGTCCCCAGGTAATACCCAAACCTAGATTTCCATGCGTTCATTAGTTATCTATTGCTGCATGACAAATTACCACAAACTAAGAGGCTTAACACAATGCACACTTACTGTGCCATGTGTTCTGTGGTCAGGAATCTGGCCATGCCTCAACTGCTTCAGGATCTCTCCTGACGCATCAGTCAAGGGGCTGGCCAGGCCTGGGGTCTCATTCGAACGTCGTGACGCGATTGCAGGTAAATTCAGTTCCTCGTGGGCTGTTGAACTGAGATTCCCAGTCCCTAGTAGACTGTTGGAAAAAGGCCACCCTGAGTTCCATTGCCACGTGGGCATAGCAACTTGCTTTATCAAAGCCAGCAAAGGAGAGAGTGTGCTAGCAAGACAGAAGTCAGAACCTCTTCTAATCCTATCACAGAAGTGAGATTCCCTAGAGGTGTTCTATTAGCTAGAAGCAAGTTCCTCAAGGAGAAAAGATTACACAAGGCTGTGAATACCAGGAGGTGGGATCATTGGGCCCACTTTAGAAGCTGCCTACCATGTATACTAAATATCAGACTGCAGACTGCTTCCCAGCTACTGAGAACTGCCCAGTTCTGCCATGAACATGGCTTCATGGGCACTAGGAATTCAGACTCCATCCACTGGGGATCCTGCGTTTTCCCTCCTCTGGCTGCTAGGGACCACATCACCATGTCATCAGTGTTCTGAGAAGAAGGGGTAAGGGGGCAAAGGAATGTCAGCTCTGTTGCTAAATTGTTGATGCAGTTTACCTAATTTAAGTCTCATAACAACTCCTTTAGGTAAGTGCTATCTCCATTTTGCAAAGGAGAAATCTGTTTCCTACACTTACCAGGGAGATGGTGGAGCTAACACGTGAGCTCAGCTCAGTCATCTTTAATCATATCAGTCCCCTCATTACACCTGCTGATGGCATTCAGCATCTGCCACCACCTGCTCCCACCCTCCATCATTACACCCTCCTGGACTAGTCGCCCACCTCCATGCTTGACCCCTTGTACTATTTCCCCTGATGCTTTGCAAATTACTGCAAACTCAAAGCAACACAAATTCATTCTTACAGTTCTGGAGGTCAGAAGTCTAAAATGAGTCTTTTGGAGCCAGGATCAAGAGATTGCCAGGGCTGGTTCCTTCTGGAGTCTCCAACAGGGAATCAATTCCTTGTCTATCCCAGCTTCTAGAAACTGCCTACATCCCGTGGTTTATGGCCCCATGACACCAAACTCTGCTTTGATCATCACACCCCTTCTCTAACTCTGACCTCCTCCTCCCTCTTATAAGGATCCTATGATGACATTGGGCCCACCTGGATAAGCCAGGATGATCTCCCCATTTCAAGGTTCTTACCTTGATTACATTTGCAAAGTCACTTTTTGCTATATTTACAGGCATCATTTACAGGTTCCTGGGGATTAGGACCTGGACATATTTGGGGGCCATTATTTAGCCGACCACACTCCTATAATCCACTTTCCCCATGGCCAAGGGAATCCATTATGAAGAACCAAACAGATGTTGTCACATCCCTAGTCAAATCTAGTCAAACCCTCACGGCTTCCATTGCACTGTAAACAAACCCCACCCCCTCCTTGTATGGACCACCTCCTGCCGGCCTCTCTCACCTGTCTTGACACTTTGCCTGTTGATCAACTCTGATTGCTCTGGCAAACTTTCTGTGCCCTGAAGTCCCAGGCCCTTTTCTGCCACGACGTTTTCACATTTGTTCTTTCTTCTGCCTGCAGATGGATTCTTCCCAGGACTCCACTGAAATTTGTCCTGGGTGTCAGGGCCTCAGAGAGCCATTCCTGCTGGCCCTCTTCATCACAGAAACCAGCTCTGAGACACAGTTGCTTCCAGAAGGATTTTGGGAACTGTTCCCCGGAGACACCTCATTAGGAGGTGATGAAAGCAGGGATGGGCAAAGGGGCAAGCCAACCCACAATAAGATGGCTCCTGAAGCCTTTGTAGAACCTACAGAAAACTCATAGCTGGATGGCCCTTTAGAGTTGTCTCAGACAGAGGCAACAAGGCTGGGTTGTTTGCCACAAGCTGCCCCCTATGAGGGGCTTTGAAAACAAAAACAAGCAACCGATGCTACGCAAAAGGAGATCACTAAACTGATTATGGTAAATGATGGTCATCAAAATGGCCATCATAGGGTAGCTTACTGACAATTTATCCTTGGAATCAATTTTTAATAACAGTGATTCACACCAGCTGAAAAACCCATTCTCACTAGAACCTGTGTGGGCCCATCTCTAATTCAGATATTTTCTCAAATCTACCAGGTACTGGCAGCTTGACACACTGGTTCTATTTTGAAAAAAATGTTTGGATGCAGGCAAGTTAGAGGAATAAACCTAAATAAGTACATTAAACCTGCTAGAACATGCCCATTACTTTATGCATGTTATTTTCACAAGCATGAACCTAGCAGGTGCGGAAGACGGCGGACCTGGTTCAGTTCAGTTAAACTGAAGCATCTGATCCTGGAAAGATAAAATCCAGGTGCCCTGGTTCCCAGCAGGGCCTAGCTCTGTGTTCCCAGGCACTGGCTGTGGTCAGGGAGCCAGGGCCAGAGTCAGTCTACTCTCACTCCCATCTTGGCCCAAGCATTTACTTCCCTTTTTGAAGACACAATTGACCACGTGGTCACCCTGGTCCCTTTTCCTTCAGTTGTCCATCTGTCTGGTCATCAAACCACCAACCCAGGCCTCTCCAGTCTTCTTACCTTCTTTCACTGTATTTTTTTTTAATTACTAAATATTGCAAATCTATTTTAAAAAGCAAATAATTGGGGAATACTCACTTGCATCTCCCTTGGATCGTTACTTCCTTTTACAGACACTAACAGAAACATCTTAAAATGGTTTACAAGACATGGCACCCAATGAATGATCTTTTGATTATTAGTCTTTAAACTGTGTTATCATAGTTGCTATTTTATGCAATAAATATCTGCAAGTCTCCACCAGATGCCAAGCTCAGGAAACACAACTAAGTAAACACAGACTCTGCTTTGATGGATTTCAGAGTCTTGAATCATAATAGTGACCAGAGCTGGGCTTGCAACAGTAATTATTTGATTCAGTACACAAACACCCCTGTGATTGTGGCCCCCTTTTTACAGGTAAGAAAGGTGAGGCTCAGAGAGGTCTAAAAGTATGCCTAAGTTATATGGCTTGCCTTCACTTAGGACTGCTCTGTGTTTAGGTGCTTGGTTTTGTGAGCCAGAAAGCATGGAGCCCAGCAGGGCATCCAGGACACCGCCTGGAGGCAGCGGTTACTGACAGGTTGTGCCAGTGCTGAACAAGAGGACCCTTGGCTTGTCCACATGAAGCAAGAGCCAAGCAACTGGCTGTGGTTATGCACTTTAGAGATCCCAGACAGAAGCCCCAGTTATGAACAATTTCATGTAAAGACAAAGCCACAAACACTGGTCTCATTCCTGTGCTTGGACCACTGTTGCTATATAGGTCTACAGTCACTGAAGGCCTGAATCTCTCTTGGCAATGCTGAGTGTTGCAATGAACATGTGAAGTCATCCTCAATCCAGCTCCAAGCATGTTTGTGTCCAGAGGATGCCTGCCAGGTAGCCTATCACTTAGTGCTCATGACCAGCCCACCCTGGCTCTGGTGCCACCCCAAAGATGGCCGATTTGAACAGAGGTCCCTGCTGGGTCACTACTGTAGGATCCACACTTTTGATGGACTGAGATGAGAATGGCAAGCAACCATATTGCAAGTTATCTCTTCTTTACCCTGCATAGACCATAGACCTCCTGTTGATACCACTTACATCTTGTTATAAATTTGGAATAAAGAACAACAAAAGCCCACTGCACAGTGCCCCACAGGCTAAGGATTTAGTTACTCTTTGTGCCAAACCCTGCCTTCTCCTTTATACCCTTTGAATTATGCTGTCTGTGGGTGCTAACCTCTCCCTGACATCGGTTTTAAAGCTAGAATCTATCCTAAGAAGGGACCTGGGCTGCCTGCCGTACGTAAACTGCTGACCTGCTCTCTTGACACCTACGTATAATATATAGAAGTCAGCTCTTCCTCTCTCTCCCCATGTGTACAATGTTAAGGCGGGTCCCCCCACCTGTGAAGAGAGAGAAGCAGTGGTCTTCCCCATCCTCAATGTCTTTGTTTAATTAGAGAAGAGCTTACTAATGTTGAGCTCTCATTTCTAACCTTTTGATAAAAAATAGAGAATCCCCCAATGGCTTCTCTCTGGGAGACACAGGGAGGAAATCTCTTGGTGTAACTTGAGCAAGAAATTTTCTTTCCTGAATTATTCCACACGTGGGGTACGTTGTGGCCAAGGATATTACCAGTGTTTGACATAATTACTAAAACAAACTCTCATTTATTACTGATATTCATCACTCTATTTTCCCTGTGCAGTAAGTGGGACTCTGGGTTTTCAGTATAAGGAAGAAAAGTATTCTGGGTACTGGAATCTTTCTCACGAGTCATCGGATGGAATCATCATAATAATCATTTGAGGAAATGAATGTTCTCATTTTTTAGATTTGAGAAACTGATGTTCAGAGTGGTTAAATAATTTGCCCAGGGTTGTTCAGCAAGTAAGTGGCTGATTTACTGGTTGATTCCAAGACCATTCTCTGATCCACACATCATCCTGCTGCCTCTGGGAAAAACAGAGAGCCTAGAAACCTGCATTCCTTGCTTTTTCTCCCCCAGAACCTCTGCCCACACCAGTGAGCAATGGCATAAGTGAAGCTAGCAGCCAAATATGCGCTGAGATCCTCTGCATTTCTAAGTATGTCATTCCTGAGGAATCCGCTGATCTGTTCTGTTCCTCTCAGTGTCCTCTGCAGGACTGGGAGGGAAAGAGTTCGAAGGTGTTACCCAGATAAGATGACTACATGTCCCAGTTTGCCTAGGAACGTCCTGGTTTAGTCCACTTGCACCAGTATAATTACTAACAGCAGCCCCGCTTGCTCTCAAGGGTATGCTGGTTTGAACCAGAATCTTCAGGCTCCACATATACCAGATACATGTTCTCTGCAAATGGTAACCACCAATGTTGATGGTTTAGATGATTATGCATTGCATGAATTTCTGAGAAGGCTGTGGAAGAGTGGTTCTAAGCGTCATTATCATTTCCACTTGCAGGAAGAAAATGTTAACTCTGATTCACTATGGATAATGTGGAAGAGAAACTTTTTTCTACCTTAAAACTCAGCTCTCTGTGCAAAGGCACCAGGCTTGTTGGTCATGATTTAACTCCCAGGGGTTACGTGACATGTGAGTGGGAGGCATTCGTAAGATGTGTACCTGAAAATCACTCATCAGAAAGATTGTTTATGTATAAAACCAAGGTTTAGTTTAAAGACCTCTGAAATGGCACCTAGGCACAGTGAGCATTCTGGAATTCGTCATACCTCTTCAAGGGACCCAACGGCTGAGCACAAGGTCAGGCAAACATGGCTATAGCTTCCTGAGCCTGGCCTGGCTGAATGCCCACTGGGCTCCTCACAGCCCGAGAAATCCATCTCACGTACAAAAGCTCACGTACCAGGACATGTGCATGCTCACAAAAACACACACTCAGGGGCACACACACACACAGGCACACAGGTACACGTGTACAAACACATCTTTGTCACCACCTAATAGTTCCTGACCCAGATGTCACTTTTTACAATGTAGACATGATCTCATGATCTTTCAACAAAATTGAGGCTGTCCCCGCCTCATTAGATCATTTCTCCAAAATAAGTCTTGCCTGCCAATGGCGGCACTCAATTACTTACAAGTTTACCAGGTAGACACACAAAACATACATGTTGCTCTATAAAGTAGGTGATATACCCTTTGTCTTAAGTTTTGTCCAGCTCAGCTAAATTTGCGATACTCCAGAATATTACATGAAATAAGTCATTTTCAAGAAACTTTTTTTTTTTTTGCAGTACACGGGCCTCTCACTGTTGTGGCCTCTCCCGTTGTGGAGCACAGGCTCCAGACGCGCAGGCTCAGCAGCCATGGCTCACGGGCCCAGCCGCTCCGCGGCATGTGGGATCTTCCCGGACCGGGGCGCAAACCCGTGTCCCCTGCATCGGCAGGCGGACTCTCAACCACTGCGCCACCAGGGAAGTCCTCAAGAAACTTTTTAAATCTGATTATTTTTCCCTCATAGATCACACAAGTTTTTTGTTGTTGGTGGTGGTGGGTTTTTGTTTCTGTTTTCGTTTGTTTGTTTGTTTTCATCCTCCATCCTTACCTTCTCAACTCTCAGAAGGAGACTGTGGCCTTAGGAAAGCAAAACCTGGATCAGGGGCTGAGGTCTGGCTCTAAGTTCAGGATCATGGTATACTCACAAGTCATGTTTGTAGAGAATAATTCCCAAAATAATGCATCTTCTGTACCTTGCTCTTTTATGTCAAAGCACTCAATCATTTGGGAAAAGGGTCAAAAACAATTATAAATAGTTCTGTTCTGCAGAACAAGTAAAGACTCCAGTTAGGAGCTGGTATTCATATTTTTCATAGAAATATTTTGGGAAGAGCCCTCCTTTATTGAGGTAACTCCCCAGATGTTGACTTCATTGTATGTACATTAGACTGAGATGGAGAGGATGTGGTATTCTTGACACAATTTCTATACCTGTGCTCATGACAGGCATCATTAATCAACTGCAGCACACTTTCCTGATGATCTTCAGCACCTTACTCAGCACAGAGATCTAGGCAGCCTCTACATGACAGCTGACTCACAGAATTAACACTAGTTGCTACCCCGATAGAGACACATGATTGTACCTAAGGGACTGATGACCTAAAGACATTCATATCTGTCCTAATGAGATAAGTACCAGAAACACACAGATAGCTTACTCTCATGGCCACCTTTTTATTCTGAATCCTGGACCTGTGCTCTGTCAGCCTACCTTCTAATCCCTGACATCAAGAGACATCTGTAGGTGTCAGAACCTGGGCATTTTCCCTATTATTGAACCATTTCCCTCCAATAGGCTTGAGTCCCTCACTCCCTTGAAACTTCTCCTCAGTCTTCCCACATTGATCTCAGCTAATCATTAATTCTTCATTGCTGGTTTTGATTGTTCCAATATAAATAAAGTCCTTGGGCTCCAATATAAATAAAGTTCCAACTTCCTAGAGTAGATCTAATAAAAGAGAGGGGGATAGAAAAGTTAAAGACAAATGTGCTATGATTCTATTAGTTCTACAAAAAATAAAGAGCACACATTTTTCATCAACATGGGACACAAAAGCCTTCCTGTAACATATCTCAAAACTATGTAATGTAATATCTGCTACCAACAGGAAGAAAAAACAACATCCACGTCAACTCTCTGCTTCCTGGGCTTGGGTCTTAGCCCTTCTCTCATTCCACAATTACTGACTGAGCTGGATGGTGTGGGTAGCCTGGTGAGCAAGACAAATGTGGTTTTACCAGTAAGATGGATGCATTATTCAATCCACGATTGCCCACATGCCTTGCCTATGACCCCTATGATTTGAACCCTTATTCTCCTGCCCCTTGAGAGCTGCTGGTCCTTCTGGTCCAACCATATATATGGACTCGACCTCTTATCTTAGCCCATCCTTGTGTCATATGATTATGGAAGAGGTAGCTAGAGGTCTCAATGCAATCTCTCACCACTGGGTTGTCATCCCCTATCATTGAGGTGACAAAGTGTAGGCTAGGCTGGAAGATTCATGGTACTACCACTTTGCAGCACCAAGAGTAGGCCCAGGAAGCAAGGCATATTAGGCAAAATTGGACTATGACTTAGAACCAGAAAGGGGCAGAAAGGGTGCTAGCAAGCAGACCAGCTGGAAAGATGAGGCCAGAATGCTAGGCTCATACAGATCAAAGTTGGGCAGAAAGGGTCAGACAGGAGACCCAGATGTGGGAAAATAAGACCCAGGGCTGAGAGAGAGAGTTTTAGCAAGACCACACCAGGGCAGCACCTTCTGATTTGCAAATTGTTTTCTTTCAGAATGTTATTTATGTTATTACTATTACAACTCCTGGTTTTAAGATGAGACCACTAAGCCCCATGGTGATCAAAGTCGAATAACAAGGCTAAGTAAGAGAGAGAGAGCTAGTAAGTGGAGAGCTGGGACCTGAACCCCAGGTGGAGTTGGGCACTGTTTCCTGCAGGTAGAGCCCGGATGCTCTTAGGCTTGGGCCGAGCTGTGGGCAGGGGCTGTTTGTCCTCTGCCATCTTGATTCCTATACGTGGTCGGGCCATGGCTCAGAGGAAACACCAGTCTCTTTTGGTGTCACTGACTTCCAAAAATAGCAAGAGCAGAGGGTTAGGTCTTCTGGGAGATCCTTCCAATATTTTTCTTAGAAGTGAGCACATCCATTTCCCAATTAATTATCTCCACTAGCTAAGCTCAATTACTTTGTGTCCACCTCCAAAAATACAACCTTGCTCCTTAGAGATTTCCCATTTGAATTTCCAAGGGGGCAAATATTGCCAGAAGCATGTTTTATGTAATTACATGGTGTAGATGTTTCACTCTCTCTTTACTTAATGATTATTAAATACTGAAATTAACTTCCGTACTTGGATGTGGATTCCACCAGTTTAAGAGAAAGTAAATATATCACGGGGTGTGCTCAGGGATGCCTGCATTCAGTGGCCTCCCCTCTCAGTTCTCACGATACAACTTCCAGTGTTTCTCAGTGGAGACCCTTCCTATTCTATTCTGCATAAGAATAACGTGAAGAGCTTGATACAAGGGCATTCCAAGGCCCTGCACCTAGACTTACTGAATCAGCGTATCTGACGGTGGGGCCTGGGAACCTACACTGTTCACACTCTTCCTAGGGGCTTCTGTCGACACTAATGTCTAAGACTCAGTGATAGTTATTTGCCTGATACATGAAGACAGCCTTATCATGGGGAACAGGAGAGGCAAAACGAACACAAGCTGGTCTCTCCTCATACATATTTTAATAAGAAGAATTCAATACATGCTATCTATTATTATTTTATAGTTGTTATAAATCCTCACACAAGCGCTTGAGTTCTGTAGCTGATTTGGGAGATGCAGGCAGAACCAGCAGGTGAGGGGGAAGGGAGACAGGGAGGGAAAGGGAGAGTAAAGGGGTGTTGCTGTCAGGTAACCACACAGGTGACTGGAGCTCAAACCCGCTGGGCCTTGGAGGCAGGTGAGGATCCTACACCCCCACTGCCTTCCCCCGCTGGTGGGCAAGGAGGCTAGTGTTTACTGACTCCAGTCAGTGCTTGGCTGGCCTCCTGGGGGCTGGTAATTCCCTGGCAGCGCTGTGTGTGGATAGTGGGTGGGCACAGCTGTGGGAGGCTGGGCTGGCATAAAGATGAGGAGCACACCGGAGGCACCAAGAGCATCTGCTGCCTCTCCCACCAACTTCCTAGCAAGAAAGTGTCGGGTGCATGCTGGTGCCCTGCTCAGACAGTGAATGAGAGACGAACATGAGCACTGTGAGAAGGAAATTCCCTCTCATCTATTTATTTATGTTTATTTAATTGTGGTAAAATACCCATAACATGAAATTCACACGAGTGACACTTAGTGCATTCACAGTGTTATGCCACCATCACCATGATCCAGCTCCAGAACACTTGTGTCATCCGAAAGGAAACCTGCACCTGTTTGCAGTCACTCTCCATTCCGTCTTCCTCCGAATGCTGGCAACCACCAGTCTACTTTCTGTCTCTCTGGATTTGCCAGTTCTGGACACTTCATATAAATGGAATCATACAGCAGGTGGCCTTTCATGTCTGGCTTCTATCATTTAGCATAATGCTGTCAAGATTCTTCCATGCTGTAGCATGTATCAATGCTTCATTCTTTTTTCTGGTTGAACAACTTTCCACTGTAAGGATTATACTCCTTCTTATTGTTTTGGACACCACAGAGGTTTCTGAAAGATATGTCTGCAGGTCGACCACAGTGCTGGGTGTACCCTGCCTGCCATACCAGATCAGACCACACTCACCTCTATCCTCACTGGTGCGCCAAGATCCTGGTCTTTATGGGCTGCCTTCTCCTCTAGCTCTCTCCTCTGGCTTCCAGTTAGATATGGCTAATGGAAGTTACTGGCAGGACATCACATAGGAGCAAGAGAAGTTAAGGTATTTTTTCCTCCTGGCAAACTGACTGTGGTTCTCTATGAAGGCCAGGGCTCCTGTCAGGTCCTCTCCATCAGGCTTCTCTCTCCAGGTTCTGCTGGCCCCCCTCTCTTCTTGTACTTTCAGGCCCAGAGGAAGTAACAGCTTCCAGCTGCTGGTAGCTCTCAAGCACTGCACTGTCCTTCATTAGTTTTCCCTAAATATTCTTATACCTTTGTAGATAGTCTATTCGATTTTCTCCAAACTTTCAGTTTCTGCGTGCCTCTTTCCTGCCGGGATCCTGACTAATACAATAATAATCAATGACAGAGTAACTTATTAACATTGATAGTTTACTCAGTTAGGGAAACATGCTTCATAGTGCGTATTTGTAACTCTGGGACCGAGCAATGCTCTGGGCCCCTGTGTGTTATTCCCACTTCCCGTCAGATGTGAACCAGACAGCAATTGTTAGAAGTCACTGCAAATTACGTCATGTGGGTTCTGGAGTCACATTTCCTGGGTTCATTTCTCAGCTCTGCACCTTGCGGCACCATGACCTGGGGCAAATTACTTAATCTCAGATTCATGACATGTAAAATGTGAATTATGGTGCCTAGACCAACTATGACTAGTAGACAATATGCAGAAAGTTCTCTGAACAGGGCCACACATTAGAAGTGCTCAGTAAATGTCAGCTATTGGGTTAACCCCCATTAGTCCCGGCTGCACACTCCCCTCTCCTGGTCTCTATCGGCGTCTCCTAGAACTACCTAGAAGTCCTCGCTGCTGGCCCAGATTCTTCCCAAATGCTGAGCCAGTGATGACTAGAGCTGGAAGTACATCAGCTCCTATTCTCTTTCGCAGTTGAGGGAAAGGGGATTGTGGAGACAGGCAAGTTCCCATAGCCCCTGGACCCTCCACTCCAAACAGGGGCCTCCTTACCCCGGGCGGTTGTGGGGGCCTTCCTTCCCCTCCCCTGCTCTTCGTGACCGGCAGGAAGACCACCATGTGCTGGAGAGTTACTCTGGGATAACAGCCTTCTAAGCATGCTTCATTTAACAGTCCTATCAACCCTATGAGGTATGGTTCCTTTTTAAAGATCTGTAGCAAATCTGTTCCAGATCCATTTCTTAAAATCTGTTCAAATACAGTGTTATGAGCTCCAGTGACACAGGTGACATATGAATACATTTTCCTTGTTAAAGATCCAAAACTTAAATGGTATGAGGTTGCCTTAAGTATCCCCACTTTTCTGATGATGAACTTACAACTCAGATAGATTAAATAATGTTCTCAATTTCACTCTGGGAAGGAGCAGTGGCAGAATTCAAAACCAGGAGTGTTTGACGCAAGAGCCTGCATTCATCACTGTTGTGCTGCCCTTACCCACAGGACTATCTTCTGCCTCAGTTTCTCTCTTTTGGCATCCGACCAGCCTTAACCTTCCTGGCTCATAAGCCTATTCTAGTAGAATGTGGCTCTTCATAAATGACCTTTAAAGCCAGTATCTAAACCAGTAGGCTGTTCTGGGCATTTCTCACACCCTGTTCCACATGCTTCCCTGCCACAGCTGTGAAAACCAGCTTCCCATAGGTGTGATCAGACAGCACCTCAGTGGCTCTTCCCATTCCTGCATTCTGCCCTAGGGATTCTCAGACACCACAGAATGGAATGCCTGAGGGAACCCATAGGGTCACTTATACTTGCACGGCCTGGGAATGAGAGTTGACATCGCAAGGGGAAGCCTTGACCAATGGAGTACGGGAACTGTCCCCTAGAGACACACAGTTTGGAGGTATTTCCTGTGGCTCTTCTTAGAGGGTCTTGGGAGGGTGCGTCTCAGTTGCCCAGAGAGGTGACCAACCTGTGTCTACCCCCTTGAATGGATGGTCCCTCTTTTTCTGTCTCACTCTCCCCATCCTGTTTCCTGGAATCACACAATTGGTCATATTGGGATTTGCCTTCTGGGGTAAGTGCAGGTTAAGTCAGGGATGATGAAAGAATTGTTTTGTTTTGTAAATATTTGTTGTGAGTAATAGGCTCTCCTTGCCTAAGAGACAAGCTCCTCTTAGAGTGGCCCAGATCTTGAAGGCGAGGACTGCACAGGCTGCTGTCTCCTTAAACTCTGCACTCCCCACAGGCAGATGGGGCTGCCCACTGCACAGCAGTAGGCATGTGCCCTTGACCTCACTGAGAGATTCAAATATTTCTCAGTAAAAAAACAGAGATTCACCCTCCTAACCAGTCACTCATGCTCCCAACATGCTTCATTGTTATTGTGAGAAGGCTATGTTTTGTTCAAGAAAAATGTTTGAGTACCTAGAAACAGCCAGGATTACGCAAGTCTCCAGGGATAAGAGGGTAAAAATAACCTAGTCCTTGCCCTTAGGGAGTGAACACTCTAGATTGAAAGTAGATAAGTAAACAGGAAATTCTCACACCTTGCAAAGAATACTATAACTGGAGCAATCAACTGTGTAAGTGAAAATTGAGCTTCAAAGACCAAAAAAGAAAAAAAAACTTTTCTATGTACAATGCTTCGCATTTTTTAAAATTAATTAATTTATTTATGTATGTATTTATTTATTTTTGGTTGCGTTGGGTCTTCGTTGCTGTGTGCAGGCTTTCTCTAGTTGCAGCAAATGGGGGTGACACTTCGTTGCGGGGCGCGGGCTTCTCACTGCGATGCCTTCTCTTGCTGTGGAGCACGGGCTCTAGGCACAGGCTCAATAGCTGTGGCGCATGGGCTTAGCTGTTCCGTGGCATGTGGGATCTTCCCGGACCAGGGCTCGAACCCGTGTCCCCTGTGTGGGCAGGAGGATTCTTAGGCACTGCACCACCAGGGTAGTCCCAATGCTTCTCATTTTAAACCAGAATTAATAGAGGTAATCTTTACACTTATCCCGCTTTCTTTCTGGTCCTAGACCTGTGATCTATTTGAGATGAAAATATAAAGCATCCATCCATCCATCCAATACAAGTGTGTTTGGTCACAACAGTCTTATAGGAAAGAAAAGTTTCTGGTGCTGGATGTCCCACACAGAGACTTGGGGAGGCCAACATAAAGGGCAAAGAGGACAGAAGATGAGTAATTTTCATGCAAGACTTCCACGTGGTGCTTCTTAGTATTCTGACCACGACTTGTTAAAATTATCCTAGATTTGTGACTACAGATTTCCTGGATCATATTTGCAGCCACTTTTCCAACAGGGACCAAGCAGTCATCAATCATTCTGAGATGGCAACTTTGTGAGAGCAAGGTCAGCAGCTAAGTTCACTTGGATTAGTCTGATTGGACACCTGAAGAAAGGCTTAACCAGGACACCCTGAAAACATCAAGATAGTGAAAAAAGAGGAAGAAATGCCCTGTTTCAACTAGAGTGTCTGCTTCCCACCCTCAAAATATCCAATGTGCGCAGAAAAAAAAAAAAAAAAAGGTAGAGTGTCAAAACTGAGAACAGTATGTTAGTGTAGTACAATCAGAGGATCTCTCAAAAAAAATAAAAATCTGTCATTGCTACTACAGATATTAAAGTGCCTTATGTTTTGTGACCCAGGGACTGAATCCTGCCTCTGGTACTTCTAAGCTCTTACTTAGAGTGAGCCCTAATTTCCTAATCTGCTAAAAGGGTCTAATTCTAGCTGCTGCACCCATGTATCCATTAATTCAGTCATTATTTATTAATTAGCTACAAGTTGCCAAGCACTGTGCCCAGCAGTGCGGATTCAATGATGAGTTTAAAAAAAATTTCTTGCCCTTTGAGCTATCCTTGAGCATAGCTTTGAGTCGGGGGAGGTAAACACTAATCACATATTCACCATCAATAAATGGAAGTGATGTTTAGCACCTGAGGTATGGGGGAGGTGTACGTGGCAATATGAGCGAGAAGAAAAGGGGTGTCTGATCCAGCCTGACAGTAGAGCTGAGATCAGAGGCACGAATGAGTCTGATTTAGGTAAAAAGCTCAGGGATGGATTACAGGTAGATTCTTGACAGAGAAGGAAGTGTATGTAAAGGCCTTGGTACATGATGGTCTCAGCAAATGAACAAAGACTGGTGCGGCTGGCTGTAGAGTGGTGTGAGAGGAGATCAGAGCGGTTGGTATTGCTAAGCGCATTCCATGCCAGGCCTTGTAGATCATGTGGAGGGTTTGTTTTTTTATCTAATCCTCAAAACACTGGGAAACCACTGAAAGATTTTAAGCAAACGAGTGATATGATCAGATGCATCATATCAAAGCTTTCAGAGGATGGCTCTGGCGGGGGAGAAGAGCAGATCGGGGGAAGGTAAAAGTGGCTATGTGGAGACCAGCTGGGAGGCCATATTGGTATCAAGGCAAAAAATGATGGTGGCTCAGATTAGAGTGCTGGTAATTAGATGCCCGTTGCGCAGGAGTAGAAGTGGATGGATTCCCAATATACTTAGGAGGCAGGATTTAAATTTGGAAATGAGGGGAGGGCAAAACTGGTTGGATGGTGGTGCCATGGATTAAGGAAGGGAACGGTAGAAAGCAGCGAGGTTTGGAAGTGAATGTCACATGTTGGGTTGGGAAATGTTGAGTCCCAGGTGCCTTTGAGACGTGAAAGAAGGATGTCAACCTGGCTGTTGGGTATACAGCTCGGGAGCTCAGTGATGACTAAGCCGAAGGGCTAAATATGAGTCATTGGTGGTCAGGTAGATAAAACTGAAACCACGGACATGGATGAGATCATTGTGAAAATAAAATAAATGGTCATTTACAAAGCACCTAGAATGCTATGGGACACAGATTGGTGTTAATGAATCTTACCTCCCTCCCTCCTTCCTCCTCTGTCCTTTGAATGATAGGATGGTGAGTGAGTTTGGGCAACCCCCCTGGGAAGCTGGCTCCTGGGGAAGGACAGAAGAGACAGTCTGTTGCTTCTAGCTGCTCTGGTCTCCCAAGGACACGGTCTAGGTTCAGAATAGCTCTTTGAAGGAAGAGCAATACGCCTTGCTCTTGACTCCTGAACCCTGATGCTCTCCCTACTCTCTGCTTTTTAAACAAGGTGTTTGCGTAAAAGAGAGAGGCTACAGAAGCTAAGCTGGATATGCAGAATAATTCCCTCTTCAGTGTGAACTTTAGCTGGGCCTCAGGAGGAAAGGCAGGAGGGAACACAGCATGTTCCTTGGCCATGCTTGCTGCGAGCAAGAAGGGGAGTCCGGTGGGTTTGGTGACCCCTGCACCAGAAACATTTTTTAATAACATTTTGGAAGTATCTAGAAGAGCATCTTAAACTTCAGGAATTGTAATGAAGCAAACGGAACTCTATTCAGCTTTGAAATATGTGCTGTAACATCACGGGGCTACAGGGTTAATTCTTCTCTTCCTATCAGAGAAGGAGGAGGTCTTCATCCACTCGTACTGGCAAGCCTAGTGGGTTCTGGAAAAGCTCTATTTTTCTATGTGTGTGACATCTCTCATTTCTTCCTTCCATCAATTTGACATTCCACTGATAGATTAAAGCATTTTTCCCCAGTGCCCATTAGTAAGTTTCAAGGACATGCCCACGTAGTATATAGAAATAACAGATGGGCCACAGGAATTTACGAAGAAATAATCTTGGGTTCTGTTCAAATTTAAACCAAGAAAGCAATGACACAATGGGTATGTCAGCAAAAACTTAGGATAAAATTATCTCCTTCTAATTTACTGCAGTATGACTTTTACACTTTTTCAATACAGTGTACTGATCAAATACCACCTTTAAGTTGCAAAATTGTTAAGACAGCTAAAATGATATTCATTCCCTAACTATGCTGAGAATGTTTGAATCCTTTCTCCCTATTACTATCAGAATAAAAATAAAGGTGTCCAGCAGTGTTCTAAATGTCGTGCTTCAAAGCTCTGAGACAGTCTTTCTTCCGACACCTGATTGACAGATTATGGCTTTTGGATGTCCATCAAATTAATAGATTATGACTTTCTGAAGCCAGAAACTATGCAATTATTGCCATGTTCTATCTTTAAAGAGATAACTTATTCTTTGTCATCCATTTATGTCTCAGAAGGCAGCCCCCGTCCCGCCAACACATACATATCATAATTATAAATAATTGAGTTCCTCCTGTCTCTTTTTCTTTCCAGTATGCCCCCATCTCGAACATCCACAAAATAATTCACTTTGAAACAATGTTAGCTTAGGAGATGGCTGACACATCTTATATTTCTCAATAATGTTTTGAAAATTTAAATATTCACCTTCTATGTAATCCCTGGTGAGAGTTCCCTTCTGGTTTTATGTATCTGATCCAAGAACTTCTCTGGAACAGAATTAGGAACACAAGAATCAAGATATTTTCAAGTCCAGGTACTTGGCCCTGCTGCCGTTAACTAAGCATTTCAATTTTGACATAGTAGAGACAGAGTGAGAAGATTTCCCTATCTGGAGGACTGCTAATACTTTTCATGCCCCTTCATTTGCTTAGACCTCCCATTCATTTCAAATACCTTAAATAAGAGATGAAAACCAGGTAAGCCAATTGCAATATTAGTTGTAGTGCAATCTCTAGTCTGATTTAAAGAAAGAGATCTTTATAAAGACAATTTAGAAAAGGGTGAGATTTAAACTGTCAATCTTGCCAGTGGAGATGGTAACTTCCCAAAACTGATGCAAGATGGCCACACACAGTGTCACCGAAAAGGGTCAAGGTTTATTGAGCTGGAGTAGGATTTCCTGCTAATTCCCCTCTTGCTACAAGTGAAAGCCTGTTTGCAATTCCGATCATAAAGATTTTAGAGCTACACCTTCAAAAGTATGTTCTTAAAGGGAAAGAAAAACACAAACAGAAGAACCAATATAAGCAGCTCTGTTCTCCCTCCTAGAGCCCTGGGGTACGCCTTCTGAAGGTTTGAAGGCAAAAGAAAACTTTTATTCTGTAGACTCTATCAACACACTAAGCCAACCCACATAGTAGAAATGTATGAGAGAGAACATTGCCAAATGTGGATGGAAATTGAATGGTCTCTCAGTTTGAGAGGATTTGGTGCTGCTGCCCATCCACTTGCCTCTGTTACTAACGCTCCCACACTGAATCACGAGCTCCTGTGCACACGCCTGGAACCCATGCCAATGGCATCATCTCTATGAAACCTCCCTCAATCCACCCTAACATGAACAGTCTTCTTCCTGCCCCAACACCCACCACCATGCTTAGCTCTGTTACACTTAGTTTTCAACTGCAAGTTTAATACAATTTCTTCAAGGGGACATTTCCCAACTCAGGTTAAAAACCTTTTCATTGTGCTATTTCATTCTCCCCTTTGTAACCTCCGTGGCTCCTGGAATTATTTACCTAATATCAATCATCTTTTCTACTAGGTTGTGGAGTTCCATCAGGGCAGTGTCTATCTTGTTCACCACTGAAAACCCAGTGCCCAATGAAGTGCCTGGATTACAGTCAGAGCTCAATAAAAGCACTGAAAATTTTAATTCCCACTGTTATTTGTTTGAAGAAAAAAACTTTTCTTTCTTGCTAGTAAGTTCCTAGAGAGAACTGTTATGTTATTCTCAGATCTCAGCATGATAACGAAGTTCAGAGAGTGTTTGTTTGTTTGAATGAATGAATGAATGAATTGTTGAATAAAGGACAGAAGAAAGGGACAAATGACTGTAGGGAGAAACAATAGGAAGAGGAAATTAATCAACTACCTACATTTACCAAATTCGTACTCAGGGCTCAGAACCAGGTGCTTTACTGGGCACTGAGGGCTGACACAAGAAGTAAAAATGTTTCCTTTCTTAAGTGAAACACCATACCATTACCTACCAAGAAAGTCACAAGGATTATTATGCAAACTAGCAAGTCGGTAATTCAATGAAAGGACTGTTTCAGGGAGAGTGGAAGCAAGGCTTGTAAGAGACATCCCCAAGGCAGATAAAAGAAGAAATGATGGAAGTCAGTGGTTGATTACCCAGGGGTATGTGTAGGAAAGTGGGTGGGACAACCTGAGCAAAGGGATTAGGGACCAACTGAGGGTCAAAAGGGTCAAGAATGACATTGGGCATTCTGACTCTGGGTGATTTCAAGACAGTAACATCAGTGCTGGAAATATGGTGGTTAGGGAGGGACTAAAACTGACCTTAGGGAGTAGTCATAGCATACTGATATACTGAGTTAAGGTAATGGTGTATAAATGGCAGCTTAGAGAAAAATCAGAATAGAGAAATAGATGTATGAGTCCACTGCACAATAATATTAGCTACCATTTATTGAGGGTTAATGATGAGCCTTGTACTCTGTTAAATGGTTCACACACATTATCTCAGGTGATCCTTACCCCAAGGGGTATTGTTATTAGTCCTATTTTATTGCTATTTTGTAGATGAGAAAACTGAGGCTTACAAAATTAAATAATTTGCCCAAACTCACACAATTAGAAAGTTACAGAGTTAGAATCTGAACACAGATCTGCCCACTTCAAAGTCTTAGTTCTTAACTTAAGCACTGAAAAGCAAGGGAGAGAGTATAGAAGAGAAGATAGGAATGATCCCTGGGAGCATCTTAGAAGTGAAGACATTCTTTCCAAAACAGGTGATAGTGGCGGGGCAAGGCAGAGGGTGGGAGCGGGAAGTCAGCTGGAGAAATTCCTCCTTCTTCAGTGAGGCACAATGTAAACGATGCTTACAGGAAGAGGGCCTTCCCAGGTATACAATTTCCCTTACTTTTGGACATGTCTGCTTATATAAGAGGAGATATGTGTACTCCTCTTATAAAGCAACAGGTCATGAATGGAAAAGAAGCCCTAAGGAAACCCTCAAGGTAAAAAACTAACATCTTTCGAAACCTGAATATGGATCTAAGAAATTGAGTTCTAGAGAAGCTTTCAGTTGGGTTCACAAAGATTAGCATTTTTATCAGAGTCTGGGTAGAAGATTATGGGTAGATTATGCTATTTGAGTAACAGTTAAGGGTTAGTGATAAAAAATACACCTATGGATCTTAAAACTATTTTTATGAAGTTTGCTTTAAAGATTTATCTGTTTTGATATTGAGTGTATAGATATTATTTTCTTTAAAATTCAATTTTAAAAGTTTTGATTGAATATTTGTAAAGGAAGTTGCATATATGTGGTTTTGAGCAGGAAGTTACCATCTTGAATATTAGGAAAAAGCAGCACTTGTTGATTGGCTCATGTGACCAAGGTACAATACCACCACCTGGTGATAGTGGATACAATACGATATGGTCGCAAAAATCAGTCTTACATTTTGAAACAAGACCATAAAAAATCCTTCTGAGTTCCCTTCCGTTCTTTGTCATTGATGACTTATACAGTTGTGGTCTTTTCTCATTTACTTTACTTAGGAGAAATTTATTGTAATGGTAACAGAGCATTAGCTTTGGCATTGGACAGACTTGGATTCAGCTTTGAGCTGAGCCAACCTCTGGCTTTATGACTGTTTTCAATTCATCTAAATGCTTACAAAAAGCTGAGGTGAAGATTTAATGAAATCATATATGAAATGTACTTGGCACAGTGTCTGGCACACAGTAAAACAAGACATGATAATTAACATGTCATCATTGATACTGTTACTATTACTGCTATCTGTGATACGAGACCCTGGGAAACAGACCTATCTCAACGATACAGTGCCTCCAGGAGGATAAACCGTGGCAGCCATGGGGAAAATGTTTTCTTTATATCTCAGGTACAAACAGCTGTTACTACATATTAGGAGCAGATGTTCTGAAATGATATGCAACATTATGCTCAATTCTAACTTTTACTGAATTGCCTGTTGATGAAAAATGACTACTGAAGGAGATGATTTATTAAAGGGAAATCCGTGGATGATGTGTCTTTAAGTTTCATACCCGACTACTCCAGATTATGTGCCAGTCTATATACTCTGAACACTGCAAACGTCTAGCCCATTCTGAAAATCTATTGAAAGCTCATCCCCTATTCATTGCCCATCTGTCCTTCTACCTGCCAGACCTGTGTACATCTGCCCTGCTGCATCAGGTACAGCAAACCTGGGCAGTATACGGTTATACAACCTTTGACCTCATGCTTCCTTGTAGATGTGAGCTTTTCATTGATTCCAGAGTTGCTGTTGCTTTTCATTTTGTTTCAAGTGATTTTTTTCTCATTTCACACTCATATGCCTGAAGGAGAGTCCACTGGGGGAAAGTAGAGAAAAGAGAGGGGAAAGAAATAGGTCTAAGTTGTTTCCTCTTAATACCAGGCCAAAGCAGCCCTTGTTCTAACTCTCCTACAAAACCTTCAGGTTATTTCCTGATCCCTCTAGATGACTTTCAAATGTTCTGATTAGGGGGAAATCTGCAATTCAGTATGAGGTCAAATACTTTGGTGGCAGCTGGTAAATCCCTCTTTTGCTTTATTAAACCTCCCCAATAAATTCCCAGGCACAGGGAGTAGGCAGTGCAGCCAGAAGCCCGTATACTCGGTGATTCAAGAAAC